>NC_140610.1:33443801-34043801 GCF_057381915.1 Diplotaxodon limnothrissa
TAAGGATTAAAGAGGTCCTCAAAGTATTCCTTCCACTGCCTGACTCAGTCGAAGTCAGCAGCACTCCACCTGTACTATACACAGTCCAGGTAGAGACCTGCTATCCCCTCCTGGGTCACCTGGCGTTTTGGCAGAATCTCTTTGAGGCAGTTGAAATTCTTTTTCGATGGCCTCTTCCAACTCCTCCCACACTCGAGCTATTGCTTCAGCCACTGCCTGAGCCGTGTTCCGCTTGGCCTGTCAGTACCTATCAGCTGCCTCCAAAGTCTCTTCTTCAGCCTGGTGGCTCCCTTCACCTCTGGTGGGGTTACCACCGCCACAGGCAAAAACCACATTGCGGCTGCAACTTAGTGCAGCGGCTTTGGCAATGGAGGTGCTGAACATGGTCCATTCAGACTCAATGTTTCCAGTCTCCCTTGGAATGCTGTTAAAGCTCTACTGGAAGTGTGAGGGAAGGTCTCGCAGACTGGGGACTCTGCCAGGTGTTCCCAGCGCACCCTCACTATATGTTTAGGTGCTCCACATCTGTCCAGCAACCTGCCCCACCACCTGAGCCAACCCACCACCAGGTGTCAATCAGTTGACAGCTCAGCCCCTCTCTTTACCCGAGTCTCCAGAACATATGGCCACAGGTCTGGTGATACGATTACCAGATCGATAATCGATCTGGTAATCGTGATCAGCGTCATGGTGCCACATTCAATTATGGTCACTCTTATGTTCGAACATGGTATTCGTTATGGTCAACCTGTGGTTTGCACAGAAGGCCTCCAACAAAGCACCACTCGGGTTCAGATCCAGGAGGCTGGTCCTCCCAATCACGCCCCTCCAGGTCAAACTGTCATTGCCCACATGAGCCTTGAGTCCCCAGAACACCCTCAAGCACCCCGTCCAGGGAATCCAAGAAAGCTGGGTACTCTGAACTGCCACTCAGCGCATAAGCACAGACGACAGTCAGGACCCATTTCAGACTGAGTCCAGCCCCTTTCACAGAGACTGGTTCCAGAGCCCAGATATATCTGTTAATAACCTCTGTATATCTGTTATTAACCTCTGTCTCTCTTCCACAGCATGTCTTTTATCCTGTCTTCCTTCTCTCACCCCAACCGGTCGCAGCAGATGGCCGCCCCTCCCCGAGCCTGGTTCTGCCGGAGGTTTCTTTATTTTAAAAGGGAGTTTTTCCTTCCCACTGTCGCCAAAGTGCTTGCTCATAGGGGGTCATATGATTGTTGGGTTTTTCTCTGTATCTATGAAGCGCCTTGAGGCAACTTTTGTTGTGATTTGGCGCTATATAAATAAAATGGAATTGAATTGAATATAGTCGGGGTTAATGTGAGCAATATATAGCTGTTACCTCTTAACCTCACGCACTAACTCAGGCTCCTTCCCCACCAGAGAGGTGGCATTCCATGTCCCAGTGGCTAGTCTTGATAGCCGGGGATCATCATGCTGTGAGTGAGACAATGCAGCTCGTAATAACAATAGATAAATGTTGCTATTGCTTCTCTTGTGCGTGCCATTTTAAATTTTTCCTCAGAGAAGAATTGAATGTGGCATGCACAAGACTGCAAGGTGGCATCAGCAGGCATCGAGGTAAGGACAGGTAGAAAATGGAAGGCTGAGAAGGCAGTTGTGGTGGCAGAGTCACGCCTAAGGCAGAAGGCACTGGTGGGGGTCTTAGCAACAGGGGGAGCAGGCTTGGGGTACTTTCCAAAGGCCCAGGTCAGCAGGGAACAGGGAAAAGAGAGACACCACTACTCCAGGAAGAGGTCCTGGAGGAGGAGCGACCAAGCAGGGCCGTAGGACGTAAGCGGCAGGGAGCATTGACAAGGTGGGGGAGTACCTTGCAGCACAAGGTCACCTGGGCAAACATCATGCAGGCAGACTTCCACCGCATCTGATTCCTTATGCAGGAAGTAGACATCACCCTGCCAAGCCCAGTAAACCTCCGTGTGTGGGGGAAGAGCAAGACACCTGCCTCTCCCCTGTGCTCTGGAAGAGGGACCCTAGAACACCTCCTCAGCAGCTACCCAAATTCCCTGGCCGATGGTCGGTATCGTTTGCGACACGACCAGGTGCTCAGAGTAGTTGCTGAGAAGATTGACTCAGCAATCAGCTGAGGTTGATTTACTTCAGTTAATGAAGTGGAGTAATTGAGTAATCTGATATGGATAAGAATTTATTGTCTTCAGAAGAGAATTTCTGAAGACGGGGGTCCTGTCTTTTGCCCCTTTTTCTTTTGGCGTAGGCCAAAATTCGTTGACAAACTCCACTCGAAAACCATCTGGCCCTGGGACTTTATAGTTTATAAAATGCTGTAGGGCTTTGTGACATTCAGATATTAAAAGGAGTGTGAAAAAAGGAGGGGTCATCAGCATTTGGTCCCTATATACTAACATTGCATAAATTCATATTTTGAATGAACATATATATATATATAAATCTACCTTCTTCCTTCTCTTCCTTCCTTTTCCTGTTTGGAGTACAAGTGTGTCAACGCGTGGGAGAGTGTGAGAGGATTTCCCCTTCCCCAACTGTCTTTTGGACCCTGGACCCTTGGATTCCTTCTTTACTTGTATATAGCTTGCACTTTGGTGACCTGTAAATGAACCGCTTTGTTGGATCTAATCCTGTCTGCGCCTGAGTCCTCCCTAACCCATGACAGACAGTTTTTAATCTATGGACGCCAAAATGTCCACCATGTTGCTGTTTTGTGGAGAAGCTGGCTCCGGTGAGTCTTTGAGTTGGCTTCATTTCAATGATGGCGTACCTTTGCTGCTGGAGGGAGATGGCGCCGTATTATCTTGTTACGGTGTGGCTGTAGCTCAGGTGGTAGAGCAGGTGAACTACTAATTGGAAGGCTAGTTCAGTCCCCATCTGCTCCAGTTTACATGCCTCAGGCAAGATACTAACCCCAAGTTAATTTCTGATGAATCCATCTGAGTATGATTGCATGTGAATGGCGGATGAGCACTCAAGTTGTGTAAAGGACTCAAATAAGGTAGAAAAGTGTTACTTAAGACCAAGTCAGTTTACCTGGTTTCCCCATAACACATTTGAAACACTCATAAATAAAGAGTGTTATTGGCTACCCCAGTAGTTGGTTGGAATTTAAGTAAAATTCTTTTTAAGCTGTCAAGGGACAAACTGGCAGAAAAAAAAATTTGCGGTTGAAGTGTTTTCAGTGGCGTCCATCATTATTGTGAATAATGAGAAAGATAACTTTTTACTATTCTGCCCTCCCTCCAATCTGTTTTACCTGCAGCCCTCTGGTTGGCACCGCAGGTCAATCAGGTCCCACACCTCCAGACACACAAACAACTTCTTCCCCTGGGCAATTCAGACTGTTAACAAACGCTATCTATTTATCTGTTTATATTTCTTATTTGTGTACGTTTTTCTTGATATTATATGGTTCTCCTGTTTGTTATTTATTTCTTCTGTCTATTATTTATATTTCATTCACAGTTGGTGTGGAGCATCCACAATTTCGTTGTACATCCATCCATCCATCCATCTTCATCCGCTTTATCCGAGGCCGGGTCGCGGGGGCAGCAGCCTAAGCAAAGAGGCCCAGACCTCCCTCTCCCCAGCCACCTCCTCCAGCTTATCCGGGGGAATACCAAGGCGTTCCCAGGCCAGCCGAGACATATAATCTCTCCAGCGTGTCCTGGGTCTGCCCCGGGGCCTCCTCCCGGTGGGACATGCCTGGAACACCTCACCCAGGAGGCGCCCAGGGGGCATCCTTGTCAGATGCCCGAACCACCTCAGCTGGCTCCTTTCGATGTGGAGCAGCAGCTGCTCTACTCTGAGCCCCTCCTGGATGGCCGAACTTCTCACCCTATCTCTAAGGGAGAGGCCAGCCACCCTTCGGAGGAAGCTCATTTCTGCCGCTTGTATCAGCGATCTCGTTCTTTCAGTCACTACCCACAGCTCGTGGCCATAGGTGAGGGTAGGGACGTAGATCGACCGGTAAATTGAGAGCTTCGCTTTTACACTCAGCTCCCTCTTCACCACGACGGACCGGTGCAGCGTCTGCATTACTGCAGCTGCAGCCCCAATCCGTCTGTCGATCTCCGGCTCCCTTCTCCCATCACTCGCGAACAAGACCCCGAGATACTTGAACTCCTCCACTTGGGGCAGGAACTCATCCCCGACCCGGAGTGGGCACTCCACCCTTTTCCGGCTGAGAACCATGGCCTCAGATTTGGAGGTGCTGATCCTCATTCCCGCTGCTTCACACTCGGCTGCGAACCGTTCCAGTGCGAGCTGGAGGCCCTCACCCGATGAAGCCAACAGAACCACATCATCCGCAAAAATCAGAGATGAGATTCTGAGGCCACCAAAGCGAAAGCCCTCCGCCACTTGGCTGCGCCTAGAAATCCTGTCCATAAAAATTATGAACAGAACCGGAGACAAAGGGCAGCCCTGGCGGAGCCCATCACCCACCGGGAACGAGTCCGACTTATTGCCGGCAATGCGAACCAAGCTCTTGCAACGGTTGTATAGGGATCGAATGGCCCGTAGCAATGGGCCAGACACCCCATACTCCCGCAACACCTCCCACAGGACACCCCGAGGGACACGGTCAAATGCCTTCTCCAAGTCCACAAAACATATGTAGACTGGTTGGGCAAACTCCCATGCACGCTCAAGTATCGAGTCTCCTCCTTGAATCGCTACCTTATCGTGGTGGAGGGGTTTGTGTGTCCCAGGGATCCCAGGGGCTATGTTGTCTGGGGGCTTTTGCCCCCTGGTAGGGTCTCCCATGGCAAATTGGTCCTGGGTGAGGGACCAGACAAAGAGCGATTCAGAAGACCCTTATGAAAAGGATATCGAGGGAACAGTTTACCCTGCCCAGGATAGGGTTACCGGGGCCCCGCCCTGAAGCCAGGCCCGGGGAGGGTGCCCGAGGGCGAGCGTCTGGTGGCCGGGCCTTAGTCCATGGGGCCTGGCCGGGCACAGCCCAAAGAGAAGACATGGGCCCATCCTCCCGCAGGCCCACCACCTGCAGGAGGCACCATAGGGGTCGGGTGCATTGTGTGCCGGGTAGCGGCCAGGAGCGGAGGCCCTGGCGGACTGACCCCCGGCTGCCAAGACTGGCATTGACCTATCCTTCATTTTTAATTTCTGTTGAACTTGTGAATGAAGAAGCCAAAACTCATAATAATCCATATTTTTCCTATGTTACCACGACCAATACTAGTCACCCTACAATGAGGAGAATGCTGAAATAGAAATATTGCCCCTCTGTTTCTGTTAAGAGGACAGAGCTTTCATGCGATGTGAGAGCCATCCCAAACTATCACACTATACCCCAATCTCCTTCCTCAAAGACCGAAGAGCCCTGGGGCTACTGGAGAGAATGGCAGGTAGGGTAGGAAAGAGAATCAAATTAGGCTGATGCAACATGAAATTGCACAGAATTATGTGGAGACTCAGTTAGCTCAAGGTCATTGTCCAAGATATGTTTGGTCAGCGCGCATTCTGCAGGACAACCAGACAGCCAGTTAAGATGTAAGCTGTTCTATCTGAACAAAGCAACCACTCCTTGGCTAAAACATACTTTTTTTTTTTACATAATTAAAATTGAAGGACAGCTTGAACCACACTGAAAACATGTTCAGATGTTGTGGAGATAGCAGGGAGGCAAGCCAATCACTTCATGTTTTGATGGTACTTCCCCTGCCTACTCTTATTGAGTGTGAAATGATACCTGACGATATGATGGAAATCCCATCACCAGACGTTACTCACTACTACTACCTGCACCTGAACCAAATCAAAGGTAAAATCCCAGAATTGATCCAGATGCCAAGCTGAGAGATTCTGTGTGTGCACAAAGTCAGAGAACAGCATAATAGTCTCTATAATAAGACATATTTATCTTTCTGCCAAACTTGGAATGGAATAAAATAGAATAGAATAGACATTTATTTTCATTGCACATGTACAACGAAAATCTGAAATCTGAGGCCATGGTTCTCAGCCGGAAAAGGGTGGAGTGCCCACTCCGGGTCGGGGATGAGTTCCTGCCCCAAGTGGAGGAGTTCAAGTATCTCGGGGTCTTGTTCGCGAGTGATGGGAGAAGGGAGCCGGAGATCGACAGACGGATTGGGGCTGCAGCTGCAGTAATGCAGACGCTGCACCGGTCCGTCGTGGTGAAGAGGGAGCTGAGTGTAAAAGCGAAGCTCTCAATTTACCGGTCGATCTACGTCCCTACCCTCACCTATGGCCACGAGCTGTGGGTAGTGACTGAAAGAACGAGATCGCTGATACAAGCGGCAGAAATGAGCTTCCTCCGAAGGGTGGCTGGCCTCTCCCTTAGAGATAGGGTGAGAAGTTCGGCCATCCAGGAGGGGCTCAGAGTAGAGCAGCTGCTGCTCCACATCGAAAGGAGCCAGCTGAGGTGGTTCGGGCATCTGACAAGGATGCACCCTGGGCGCCTCCTGGGTGAGGTGTTCCAGGCATGTCCCACCAGGAGGAGGCCCCGGGGCAGACCCAGGACACGCTGGAGAGATTATATGTCTCGGCTGGCCTGGGAACGCCTTGGTATTCCCCCGGATAAGCTGGAGGAGGTGGCTGGGGAGAGGGAGGTCTGGGCCTCTTTGCTTAGGCTGCTGCCCCCGCGACCCGGCCTCAGATAAAGCGGATGAAGGATAGGTCAATGCATTATCTCTCTTGAACTTTGAGGCAGCTGTTACCTTTTTACCATGGGGTTATGGGCTGGGTCAAGGTGTGAAAGGACTTTGAGATGTCTGCTTGTTTTTGCAGTATGAAGTTCTAGTAAAGGATCCCCCAGTTCTCTTAAGCTCAGGTTGTCTGTGTTCATCAACTTACTCTGTGATCATCAGCTGATCATCTCCTTTCATATCAGATATTTTATTAGATTGAAGTGTCAGCATGGCTACACCTTACAGTTGTGGGTGTCCATACCTTGGACTGAAGATGGTGAAATCAATCACAACCGTATTTTTCGGTTATGGCGTTAACGTCATTTTAACGAGATTAACACTAACAGCAATACTATTACCACATAGTGAGTGAGAAAGGTGACTGCAGAAGTTCTCGAATCATCATGGGAATCCCCCAGCAGCATACACCTACTGCAGCATAACTAAGAGAGGACTCAGGGTCACCTGATCCAGCTATAACTCTATACTTTAGCAAAACGGAAAGTTTTAAGCCTAATCTTAAAAGTAGAGATAGTGTCTGACTCCCGAATCCAAACTAGAAGCTGGTTCCGTAGAAGAGATGCCTGAAAACTGAAGGGTCAGCCTCCCATTCTACTTTTAAATACTCTAGGAACAACAAGTAGGCCTGCAGTGTGAGAGCAAATTGCTCTAATGGGATGATATGACACTGTAAGGTCATTAAGATAAGATGGGGCCTGATTATTTAAGACCTTGTATGTGAGGAGCAGGATTTTGAATTCAATTCTGGATTTAACAGGGAGCCAATGAAGGGAATACATTATAGGAGAAAGATGCACCCTCTTTCTAGTGCCTGTCAGTACTCTTGCTGCAGCATTTCATATTAACTGAAGGCTTTCCAGGGAGTTTTTAGGACATCCAGATAATAATGAATTACAGTAGTTAAGCCTAGAAGTAATAAATGCATGAACTAGTTTTTCAGCGTCACTCTGAGGCAACACGTTTTCACTCCCAACTTGTCAAATGTGTGACGCATGGTCAGGCTCCCTCTGCTTCACTTATTGACGCGCAGGGTACCCGCCTCGCGTCAAGAATTGACGTGGTGGGTCCTCTTATTGAATACTAGAGAGCTCCCTAAATGTTGTTTATTGACGACAAGAGATTTCCGCGGAAGAGCCTGTTGTCCGTATATTTATACATTTCCGAAATCACATTGTAGTGATGTATACTGAACACACTATATTATATAATGTAAACGACTACCTGAGAAACAGCAGATAAATTAATTATAGGCTATTACTTTTGTATTGTTTATTGCATTTATGGAGGGAGTGGTGTATGCTGGGTAATGGCACAGCTAGCGACTGGGTGACTTTATTCACCCGCTTTGGATGTTATCAGTCCATCAGGCGTTATTAGCAGAAATCAGTCCCATAGATATGGGCCATCTCCTGCTATGTTGTTCAGAAGGTTGTTCTCATCCATCACTAACAGGAGCGTGGGAAGACTCCAGAATCCACTCTGGCTGGAATCCGGTGGATACAGCAGTGTGTACAGGTAAGGCCATTTAAACGGACAGCATTTATAGAATGACTATTAAAAGTCAGCGAGTGTCAATAATGTTAATGTGGTTATGTTAGTAATACACCGAGTGCTAATATAACAGCTTTAAGATGCATTTGTAGATATTATTATGTGTTTTACCATCTTTATGGTGCTAGCTTAAAGTTACGGTGTAAGCGTTAGCTTATATTGTAGTAAAGCTGTTACTGTTTAAACGATGTTAGGACAGATATATTAGCTTCTGTCATGACTGATGAAGTTACTAGTTAATAAAGTTTCCAGTAAAGTGATTAATCGCAGCCAAAGATTGACAATAAATATCTCGATTAGCTTCAATGCATCTATAATAAATAAGTGCAAGTTTCAGTGCTTCGTTTAAACTGTATGATACTTATACTGACCCAGGCTCAGTGTAAAATACAATCCTAGCTGTGTGAACAAAGCCTGGCTCCTTTAATCCTGCATGACAAACCTCAGGATGCAGGTTATTATTACTCTTTCCTGCTGGCACACCTGTCACACCTGAGAGTCAGCTAGAAGCTTACAGTGATGTGGACATCATGCAAAGACTGCCAGACTCTGTAATACTGCAAATGATCAGTGACTCAGGTTAACACTAAACTTTAAACAGTACCTCTGTGTCTCTGTGTGTGCTGAACATTTAAGATTGAGTCAGGCTGCATTGACCGTGGGACTTTTCTGTGTTAAAAGCAGGCTGAAGAAGGTTCAGAAACATTTGAAGATTAAAATTTAGCATTATGGCTGCTGGTGGTTTGTAAAGCCTCTACTCAGCTGTATTTTGTTACTAATTTATGTTTGTTGTTGTTTAACACAGATTTCAGAAGAGCAAAGATGAGCACTGTTGCTTAATCCTTAATAGTTTAACTGGATTGGAAATCAAAAAATTCCAGATTCTTCTTCCACAGAAGTTTCATTTGTCAGTGTGGGACTGCTGAGATACCTGAAGAACTCGTTTCATTCATTCTCCACGATGTTGATTTACAGAAATGTTTCACAGGAACTGATTCCTCCCAAAGGGTGAACTAGTGTGTTTCCATAGATTACCTCTGTATGAATGTACTTCTTAAATGAAGGCAAGTATTTGTCTTTTTTTGTTCCTCAGGTACAGTATGTGATATTAAGGGCAGGCGGTCATCACTGGGGAAGACAAGAAGCAGATGTACTTCCAAGAGGGAGCTGCAGTGAGGACACAGCCAGTTCACTGAGGTCAGAGCTCAGAATCTGAAACAGCTCAGGTTTATATTCTAGGGGTTATAAAAAAACCGAAATGTATTTATAAAGAAACCTTTAAATAATATTTCAAATAATAGTCAGAATTATGATTATTATTAGAAATATCAAACATTTAAGTGGATTTTCTGTTACACGTATTGTCTTAGCCCTGCGATAAACTGGCAGCCTGTCTTTGTCCTGTATCAGCTGGGATAGGCTCCATCCTCCCGCGACCTTGAATTGGATACATGAATTGTATTGAATTGTATTCCAATTATGTAATCTGATCATTTACAAACTCAAGGTATCTAATCAAAATGTAAGTAATAGTTATAAAATGGGAAAGCAGAAATACAGTGGGGCAAAAAAGTATTTAGTCAGCCACCAATTGTGCAAGTTCCCCCACTTAAAATGATGACAGAGGTCAGTAATTTGCACCAGAGGTACACTTCAACTGTGAGAGACAGAATGTGAAAAAAAAATCCATGAATTCACATGGTAGGATTTGTAAAGAATTTATTCGTAAATTAGGGTGGAAAATAAGTATTTGGTCACCTCAAACATGGAAAATCTCTGGCTCTCACAGACCTGTAACGTCTTCTGTAAGAAGCTTTTCTGTCCCCCACTCGTTACCTGTATGAATGGCACCTGTTTGAACTCATCATCTGTATAAAAGACACCTGTCCACAGCCTCAAACAGTCAGACTCCAAACTCCGCCATGGCCAAGACCAAAGAGCTTTCGAAGGACACCAGGAAAAGTATTGTAGACCTGCACCAGACTGGGAAGAGTGAATCTACAATAGGCAAGCAGCTTGGTGTGAAAAAATCAACTGTGGGAGCAATCATCAGAAAATGGAAGACATACAAGACCACTGATAATCTCCCTCGATCTGGGGCTCCACGCAAGATCTCATCCCGTGGGGTCAAAATGATCATGAGAACGGTGAGCAAAGATCCCAGAACCACACGGGGGGACCTGGTGAATGACCTGCAGAGAGCTGGGACCAAAGTAAGAAAGGTCACCATCAGTAACACACTACAATGGCAGGGAATCAAATCCCGCAGTGCCAGACGTGTTCCGCTGCTGAAGCCAGTGCATGTCCAGGCCCGTCTGAAGTTTGCCAGAGAGCACATGGATGATACAGCAGAGGATTGGGAGAATGTCATGTGGTCAGATGAAACCAAAGTAGAACTTTTTGGTATAAACTCAACTCGTCGTGTTTGGAGGAAGAAGAATACTGAGTTGCATCCCAAGAACACCATACCTACTGTGAAGCATGGGGGTGGAAACATCATGCTATGGGGCTGTTTTTCTGCCAAGGGGACAGGACGACTGATCCGTGTTAAGGACAGAATGGTAGGGAGTAGTGATAGGTTCGTTTGAAGGTTCAAGATGGCGCCTGTGTGTTCGGCACGCCGTCTATCGCTCTCCTTTATTTGTTTTGTTTTATTGTTTTTAGTTAACTTTGTGTTACATGTGTGTTGTACTTTTTCCTATGATCGCCAGACATTATTGGAAATAGGTTTATCCATCCCGATGTCTGACCGGCCTGAATATGACAGCCAAGGCTTTTTTCCTCCCTATCTGGAACCAATACCACCGTACTGGCGTTCCCTACCACCGTCACCAATACCACCGTACTGGCGTTCCCTACCACCGTCACCGGATCTGCGGAAGCGATGCAGGAGACGGGGTAACCGTGGAGGTCGTCTTGTGAAGCTGAAATCCTGGATTTCTCATTTTCCCCATGAGCTCCGCTGCATCCGCCGCTTTTGTCCGCAACTATTGGTGCCATTGCGTGCCTTGGATCCGGTGGACTCCTGGCTGGTTCCTGTTGTTGGGTCTTTCGAAAATGGTCCAGCAAAACTCTCTCCTCTACGGCATATGCGCTGGCGCGGAGTTGACAAGAAAAATCTTCGACCGGTGGATCTGGTTGCTAATACCTCGGAAGTTTTGGACCCAGTCCCTCTCAGGCTGGGTCTAATAAATACCAGGTCGGTGGTCAACAAGACCTTCATATTGAAGGATTTTTTTCTCTCTCGTGTTCTGGATTTACTCTTCTTGACTGAAACCTGGATTTCTCCCGGTGAGTTAAGCGCTTTCATTGAACTAGTACCCGCTGACTGTACCTTTTTTAATGTTCCGAGAGCTTCTGGTCGCGGAGGAGGGCTTGCTGTTGTTTTTAAGGCTCACTTGGACTTGAAGCAGCTTTTCCCTTCGTCTCGCTACACCAGCTTTGAACTCTGTTTATGTAAACTGGGCCACTCGCCTTCGTTGTTATGTGCGATTGTTTATCGCCCGCCGAAATATAACAAGGTGTTCTTATCAGAGTTCTCTGAGTTTCTTGCTGATTGTGCATCACGATATGACCAGATCCTCCTGCTTGGTGATTTTAATATTCACGTTTGCTGTCCGGGGAAGCCCCTGGCCAAGGACTTTCTGGACTTAGTGAACTCTTTTAATTTTGTCCAATTTGTTAGTGGTGCCACTCAAGAACGTGGTCACACACTGGACTTAGTTTTATCTCATGGTTTATCTGTTTGCAATGTACGGGTTGAAGATGCAGTATTTTCTGATCATATGCCTATCTTATTTGATATTGCTCCTTCTAACGCTTTTGCAAATCAGGCTGCACCTGCTCGATGTTATCGTGCCTTTGGCTCTGATTCTGCCGAACGGTTTTCTATACTGTTTGACAAATTTATGTCTTATGCCCCTGAGTTGCCCACTGCAGATGACCTACCTTTGTATTTTGACTTTGCTTGTAAATTTGTGCTTGATGTTGTTGCCCCTTTGAGAGTAAGAAAATGTAAATCTAAGACTAATCCTTGGTTAACAGATCATACCCGAGCTATTAGAAGACAATGTAGGAAATGTGAAAGACAGTGGAAAAAAGACAGATTGCATGTCTCCCTGGAAGCTTTAAAGATTAGTTGGAAAACTTATCAGAGGGCAGTTAAGGCCGATAAACACTCCTACTTTTCTCAACTTATTTCGGCCAACTCTCATAACCCTCGTGTTTTATACAATACGATTAATTCTGTACTTAACTTGGAGGGTTACAACCTTTTGCCGTCCTCTGAGGCTATGTGCAATAAGTTTATCACCTTTTTTGTGGACAAGATTGCTAGCCTGCGGCCTCTGATTCCACCTATTGTTGATCCGGCCATGCATGCTCCTTGCTCAAGCTTATTCCCTGCTTTTGCACCGATTTCTCTGCGTGACTTAGAGGAGTTGGTGCTACATGCTAAGCCCTGTGGCTCCCCAAATGATGTTGTTACTCCCCGCTTTCTCCAAAAAGTATTTCCCATCCTTGGACCTTATATCCTGAAAATTATCAATACTAGTCTGTTAACCGGTCAAGTTCCTAGTGGGTTTAAACATGCAGTCATACACCCCTTACTTAAGAAACCTGGCCTTGATAGTTCTACTATGTCAAATTTTAGACCTATCTCCAAACTTCCCTTTTTAAGCAAGATCTTGGAGAGGATTGTACATACCCAACTGTTGGATTATTTGAGCGACTCGCAATTGTCTGAAATTTTCCAATCTGGTTTTAAGCCCTTTCACAGTACGGAGACAGCTCTTGTTAAAGTTATGAATGACATTCTTGTTGCTACTGATCGTGGTAAATATGCTGTGCTTGTCTTATTGGATATGACAGCTGCATTTGACACAGTGGACCACGACCTGCTGATCTCCCGCTTACATCACTGTGTGGGAATTTCTGATCTGGCATTGTCATGGATAAAATCATATCTTTCTGAAAGGAGTTTTTCTGTGAAGCTGGGGTTGGCCGCTTCCTCTGTGGCCCCTCTGCTTTGGGGTGTGCCCCAGGGATCTATCCTTGGGCCATTACTTTTCTCGCTGTATTTACTCCCCCTTGGTGCGATTTTTCGTAAACACGGAGTGTCATTTCATTTGTATGCCGATGACTGTCAGCTTTACTTACCTTTTAGTCATTTGGATACCTCCCCATGTCAATCACTGCTTGACTGTCTTAGCGATATTAAATTATGGATGGCAAATAATTTTTTGAATTTTAATGGTCGCAAAACGGAAGCAATTTTATATGGCCCGCATCGTTCTACTGATTCTCCAGATGTTGATTTTGGTGATCTGACCTCTCATCTGAAAAGTTCAGTCACTAATCTTGGTGTTAAACTTGATTCTGCGCTTACTTTTGAAGGTCATGTAAGTGGGGTGGTAAAATCAGCTTTTTATCACCTCAGACGCCTGTCGAAGGTTAAGCCTTTCCTTTCCAAACCCAATTTTGGAAACTCTTTTTTTTTTTTTTTTTGTTTTTTTTTGGCCTGTCCCGTTTGGCTCTTTTGCCATCAGAATTGTTGTCTAAAGGCAAAGAAAGATGCCCAACGGATTTACTTTACCAAACTGACCATCCCAGCCTTGCCGTAATGGTCCATTTGATTCACCTTTTATTGTTTATTTTATTTTCACTTACTGAATACGGGACAGACTTGACTGGGGGAAAGAAGGGGGGAGAAGGGCAAAAGACAAAAACCAACAGAACGGGCAGAGAAAAAAAATGCATATATCAATCACCTGGATCACCTGCTGAGAAAGAAAAAAGAAAACAAGCAGAAGAGAACAAGAGTAATAGAATAAACAACATCACAATGATATATGGGAATATGACAGTAAATACTAAATGTTAAACATTATTGTGCAGCACATAAGATCAACAGAACACAGTGTGCTTTGAGGTAGGAGCCAAAAAGGGTGTAGTTTGTGGGTGTGATCACCCGTGTGTACACCTGTGAGCATGGACGCGCTTGTTTTTTGTTTTTTTTAAAAGGTTCCTTCATGTAATAATCTGCTAGAGGGTGTGGGGGGGCCACAGCCCCGTCCTCCAGGGCGTGAAGCAGGTGTGGAGGAGATCAAAACTCCAGACATCCAGAGGCCCCCAGAACACAAGAGACCAAGGAAGACCAACAGAGGGGCAGCTGTGCCACTGTCCCGGAAAGAGCTGAGGAGAGTCCCAGATGAGGGCTCACTCAGCAGCCGCGGAGCAGAAGCCAGGGGGAGTTGCAGTGACGCGCCCGTGAGCTCCGCCGGCAGCCAGCTGCGCCTGAGTGACTGAGCCCCAGGCCGAGAGGCCGGGGGCACCCCACCTCCGAAGTGGCCCGAGCGAGCCCCAGGCTCCAGGCCCCGATAAGCGGCCGCCAAGGAGTGAGCCGGTGTGTACCTGGACGCCCATCCCCGGACACAAAGAACCACCAACGCACCAATGTCTGAGGGGGTCCGCCACTGGCAGGGGAAGTGGTGGTAGGGGGAGATAGGCCTCCAAACCTTGGAGGGCCTGAGATGTCCCCAGAGAGGTGGCGCCTGACACCCAACCTGACATATAGACACAGACATACAGGCACACACAGATACAAACATCCATTCCCACCCTCATGCTCTCATATGCACTTACTCCACACTCAACCAACGTGGAGACAGACATAAAGAGACGTTGTACACACGATCACACTCCCCAAGCGTACTCTACAAACCGGGTCTAGGTGCCCCCGCCCCTGGAGGGGGGAACTGCACCCAGACCCAGGTGGTGTTTCCCTTTTCCCTGCGGTGGGGGGAGGCAGACCGCCCCGACTCCGCAGCAGCAGGAAGGCTCCACACTCCAGACCGCAGTCGGACGGCCAACTCCTCCTCCTAGTCCTAGCCCCCCTGCTCCAGCAGGTCGCAGAGAACGGGGGTGAGAGAAGACTCCGAACCTCCCTCCACCCGCTCATTGTAATGTTGATGCATGTGTGTTCTAAGGTGCATTTAAAACCCAGGAGGGCTTGGAGCTACCTGCCAGAGAGCAGCAGGTAAGCGCATGGTCCCTCCTGCTAGCCCTCAATGTCTACGTGTATTTAAAATTGAGAGGTGGGCAACGATGCCAGGGGTGGGGTGTACACCCTGATGGTACTTTGGACTCCGTGTATCGTGCCCACCCCCAAGATCCTATATGTATGTGTAATGAGAGTGTGAGTAATGTGAATGTCTAAGTTGTGGGATAAAATTGAGGCAGAGGCAGCCAGAAGGGGACAGAGGGGGGGGGTAGCCTCCTCTGCACCCTGGTGACATACCCCTACTCCAAGGCCCTGCATGTGTGGGTGGTTGTGGTGGAGCGGGAAGAGGGAGGCAGTTGGAGATGGGGAGGGAAGGAAGGGAGGGGCAAGTGACCCCTCACTGGGGCCAGCTCACCCGCTGACCCCAGTAGGCACCCCCATACTCCGCGACCCGCCAGGGAAAGGGGGCCCAGGCCCATCCAGACCGGGCCCAGTGCAGCAGCGCCGCCCGGCCCCACAGAGCCCGGGACAGTCCACCCAACCCCACCACAGAGAAAACTGCACCCACCCCACCATCCACTCATCTTCCAGACTACATAAGACAATAAACACCCAGGCTGAGATCTTCCTCCACCTCTCCTGTATCTCCCCCTCCTGCAGAGGCAGCTCCTGAGGAGAGGAAAGCTCCTGCAAGATGTGACAATCTCCCCCACCAGTTGAAGAGCCCCCCAGGTGGCTCGACGCACCGGCGGCACCCTGCTCCAGGGCTGGGCCCCCATGCACCCACCCGCCCACAACCCCGGCAACACACCAACCAGGACCCAAGCCCCCGAGGCCCGGTCCGGGTCCCAGCCCAGAGACGGAGCGCCCCCAGAACCTCACGCCCATCCCGGACCCACCCAGGGGCAGCCAGGCTACCAGGTCAGTAACCCACGTCCGTCAGCACAGACCCTCCCCTAGCCCCGCTGCACGCAGCCGTGAGGAAACAGTCACCGGAGAGCCAACAGAGCCCCTAACCGGACATGACCGCTACCCCGGGTTGAGCCCCCCAAGGAAGATGCCTCCGGGGAACCCCCCGACGCCCTAAGCCTGTCCCTACCCCCACACCAATCACAACAGTGAAGGCGGGACCAAACTATGACCCCCCACCCCCACTAGGTGATGGAGCTGATCAAAGGAGCCCAGAGCAATTGATCTGATGTGGTGGCAGAGGCTGTATCAAGACTAATGTAATCTAATAGATAATTTCTATATTGGTTAGAATTAAGATTATTTTTATTTTTCCAGTTCATGAGAACTGTTTTCTTGGCTATGCATAGGGCAGTGAAAACCATATGGGCGATATTCTTTTCTGAAGTGACATTATCTAAGCTGCCCAACAAACACACTAAGGGGGAAGTTGGAATGTTACATTTCAGACACTTCGATAAGTCTTCACATATCTCGCGCCAAAGCTTCTGAACTGGTGGACAGAACCAAAGAGCGTGGATATAATTGTCCGGTGAATTGGTTTGGCAGTGTGAGCAGTTGTTGGTAGACGTAAAGCCCATCTTGAACATCCGATGACCTGTATAGTGCACTCTATGTAATATTTTGTATTGAATTAATTGAAGACTGGGATTTCTAATTAGATGAAAGGTTTTTAAGCAAATCTGAGACCAGAAGTTTAGGTCTAAGTTAACTGATAAATCCGCTTCCCATTTTGCAATAGGAAGTGATATTGATTCATCTGTTTTAGAAAGCATTCTGTATATTTTGGATAGTAATTTGGGGGGTTTAAGAGTAAGAAATTGAACCACACTTGGTGGTGTTTGTAGTTCAACTTGACCCGGTTTACATTTCTTTTTTACTATGGATTTAATTTGTTGATATTCTAAAAATCTTTTCTTGTTGATCCCATATTGTGTAACTAGTCCGTCAAATGAAATAAATTCTGTTCCTTCTAGTATATGTTCTAAATATTTGATTCCTTTATCACTCCAATCTGAAAAGTTTATCATGTTATTGTTTTGTAATATGTCAGGGTTGTTCCAGATAGGTGTACGTTTGCATGGGATTAATGAAGACGCCGTCAATTTTAGAAACTCCCACCATGCTGTCAGAGAAGAGCTGATGTTGATGCTTTTAAAGCATTCATGTCGTTGGATGTTTGAGCTGATAAATGGTAGGTCTGAGATCTCTAGATTATTGCAGAGTGCTTGTTCTACATCTAGCCAAGGTTCATCTAAGAGGGTGTGTTTTAGCCATCCTGAGATAAACTGAAGCCTGTTGGCTAAGAAGTAGTGCTGAAAGTTAGGCAGTTCTAGTCCTCCTTTATCCTTGGTCTTTTGTAGTGTTTTTAAGCTTATACGTGGGGGTTTATTTTTCCAAAGGAATTTGGACATACATGAATCTAGAGATCTGAACCAATCTTGTGGCGGTTTAGTTGGGATCATTGAGAATAAATAATTTATTTTTGGTAAGACCATCATTTTTATAGCGGCAACCCTTCCCATGAGTGATATGGGTAGACATTTCCATCTAGCCAGATCATCTTCTACCTTCTTTAAAAGTGGGATATGGTTTAATTTAGTTAGATCTGCAAGCTTGGGAGAAACATTAATACCTAAATATTTTATATTTCCCGATTGCAGTGGTGTAGAAGAGGAATTATGGAAGGAGCAATTAATCGGTAGGACTGTAGATTTTGACCAGTTAATTGAGTAATCTGATATTCTTGCAAAAGAGTTTATCAATTCAATCACCCCAGAGATATTGGTTTGTGAATTTTGGAGAAAGAGTAACACATCATCCGCATAAAGGCTGATTTTATGTTCCACGTTCTTGCATTTTATGCCCTTAATTACTGAATTCTGGTTAATTGCTGCTGCTAGTGGTTCAATAAAAATTGCAAATAGTGAAGGGGAGAGTGGGCATCCCTGCCTGGTGCCCCTCAAGAGACAGAAGCTGGAGGATGTCTGGTCATTTGTTCTAACACAAGCTGTTGGGGAATTGTATAATATTTTTAACCAGTTTATGAAAGAGGATCCAAAACCAAATTTGTGTAAAGTTGCAAATAGAAATTTCCAGTTAACTCTGTCAAATGCTTTTTCTGCGTCTAAAGAGAATATTGTAGTTTCTAGGTTTTTACTGTATGAGTAGTCTATCAAATTAAGTAATCTACGTGTATTTGTTGATGAGTGCCTACCTTTTATGAAACCAGTTTGGTCAGGATGAATTAAGAGGGGGGTTATTTTCTCCAGTCTCTTTGAGAGAGCTTTGCAGATTATTTTAAGGTCTACATTTATAAGGGATATTGGATGATAGCTTGAGGGATATACAGGGTCTTTGCCTGGTTTTAGCAGGAGATTAATGTTTGCAGAATTCATATTTGATGGAAGTCTGCCCTTTTCTTTAATTTCCAACAACGTTCTGTAGAAAACTGGTGCTAGAATCGACCAGAATTCTTTGTAGAATTTGGAAACTCTTATTCATGCTTTTATCACCTCACGTCTGGACTATTGTAATTCCCTTTTAATAGGGGTCGGGTCGGGCACCTTGTCACGCCTGCAGTTAGTGCAAAACGCGGCGGCGCGATTTTTAACCGGTAGTAGGAAATTCGATCACATCACTCCGGTTCTGGCTTCCTTGCATTGGCTTCCCATTGATTTTAGGGTTCGTTTTAAGGTCCTTTTATTGGTTTTTAAATCTTTAAATGGTCTGGCTCCTGTGTATTTATCTGACTTGCTGAAGCCACATGTTCCTCCTCGCTCGCTCCGTTCAGCTGAGCAGCTGCTGCTGTCGGTCCCTAAGTCGCGGCTGAAATGCAGAGGAGACCGTGCCTTTTCAATTGCGGCTCCGATGCTCTGGAATAACCTTCCCCTCCAAATTAGACAAGCGTCATCAGTGCAGGTCTTTAAGTCCAGATTGAAAACCTATTTTTATTCCCTGGCTTTTAACTCTGTAGGAAACTGACACCTTCTTATTTATTTTATTGTTTGTAATGATTTTATGGTATTTTTAATTTGGTTGTTGTTTTGATCTGTGTTGTTCAGCACTTTGGTCTGCCTGGTGTGTTCTTAAAGTGCTATACAAATAAACGATGATGATGATGATAATTCAAAAAAGGGGTTTTATTGACCCAAAAATATGAAAACATATTTAACAAAGCCAGAACTTAAACAGGCAGACCAATAAAAGAGGTCAACTCAATAGACTAAACTCAAGATAATAATTAACAAAACCTCAAACAAACATATGATAAACTGACCTCCTGAAATGACACACAGGGGAACTTAAATACTGGTTTAGCTAACCAAATGACACACATGGGGGAAAACAAGATGGCTGCCATATAACCAACTAATACAAAACAATTAAACAAACATGAAACACCCCCCAGGCAATGAAGCATGTGGTGCAATCCAATTAGGCTGTCAGTGGTACTTCAGGTCTCCCAGCCCTTTGCCACCCCTTTTGCCAGACAGGAGGAGACACCAACCCCCAGGTAACTCAAACAAAGAAAGATGTATTAATATAACATAAAACAGAACTTTGACCTTGCAAGGTTAATATGTGCGCACGCCATATAAACTTTGGAAGGTGTGATGGAAAAATAAATACATTTAATAAAGAAACAATATTGAACAATAAGTAGAATATTTTAAAGTAGTGACTGTAAGTTAAACTAAAGTGAATCAGCGGGTGGTGAGGTGTGGAGCTTACCATGTGTGGCATGCCATCACAATCTGTCAGCTATAAAATGTAATATAAATAAACATAAAAATATCTAAATATCTCCTGCCATTTTAATGATGTAAGACCAGACGTCTGTTATCGTGTTACATTAGCATTCCTCACATATCAATGAGATGCTGTATCAGAGGTGGGTAGTAACGAGTTACATTTACTCCGTTACATTTACTTGAGTAAGTTTTTGAAAAAAATGTACTTTTAATGTACCTTTTTTGCACGATACTTTTTACTTTTACTTGAGTACATTTTTGAAGAAGAAACGGTACTTTTACTCCGCTACATTTGCAAAATTAGACTCGTTACTTTTGAAAAAATAATTCGTTTTAGTGATAGGTCGTTCGTGAACGAAATGGCTCTTAGAGCCGGCTCTTTGACGTGAACGACGCAAGCCGGCTCCTTATCGCAAGCCGTCACGTGGGTTTTTTTTTTTTTTTAACCTTCTCTCACCATCTCTCTCTCGCGCACTTTTTTTCCGCTTCACCCTGCACTCGAGCCTTGTGCCTTACACTGGGCAGAGGGAGGAGGGGCGGTAGTTACACTCAGTAGCACAGGAACAGAGCCAGAGGGAGAGAGAGAGAAAGAGAGCCAGGGAGAACAACTTCACATTAGAAAGGTATAGTAATCATCCACAACTATTTTCGGTTGCAGATGATAAAGGATTCAGAAAGTTTATTCATGCGGGCCCATATGACAGAGAATATGCATCTTCTTTTTGTTTTCATATTATAATTTATGTTTAATTGTGTTGTGGTTTGCAGTGTTTTGTGTTGTTTTCACTTTAAATTTGTAAAAGGAAAAAGCTGAAAATTTAAATAGTTAAAAGTTGAAATGTGAATAGTTGATTTTTGTATTATATGATTTATTACATTTTATGTGGAGTGAATAAATAAAAGTATATTTACGGTGGCCGCTAGAGACAAAGCACATACAAACTCCAAAACACGTAAAAACTCCAAAACACGTACAAACTCCGAAGCACATAAAAACTCAAAACACGTACAAAAGACAACAGAAGTGCTCCAGGATGCTGGGCGGAGTGTTGAGCTTTTGTTATCTTGTGGCTACACAAGCCAGCTGTCACAGTCTGGCGAGGGCAGACTGTATGAATTGAAAAAAGGACCCAAAATGCAGACTCCAAGGAACAGGGAACAAAACTTGAATGTTAACAAAAAGTGAGCCGTTTAATATGGCTGGTAAAAAAGGTACAAACAAAGGGAAAGGCAAACTGAAGCAAAATTAACACAAACCTAAACTGGGAAATCTAAACAAACAATAAGAAAAACCTAGACAAGGAACTTGGAAGCATGGGAAACATGTCTGTGAAGGTTCTCAGTCATCTAGGTCATCGTAGTCAAAGGAGCTTGCAAAGAAAAGCGTCTAGACTTCTTTAAGTTACTTGAAGACGTTTCACCTCTCATCCGAGAAGCTTCTTCAGTTCTAAGGTCAAATGGTGGAGAGTCCGAGATATAAACCTAGTGGGAGTATCCCCCCACAGAGAGACAAAAGGACCCCCTGATGATCCTCTAATCGCCTGAGCCAAGGTGTGAAACTGGGTGTGGGTTAGGGCTGCTCAATTAATCGAATTTTAATCACGATTACGATCTGGGCTTTCAACGATCATTAAAAATGACTGAGCCGATTATTAGCCCCTCCCTCATTTATCCGCAACACCTTATAAACCAGTCCTGGCACAAAAAAGGTTGGAGACCTCTGATTAAGAGGACCCGAGGGAAGCTCGGAAAGCTAAGCAGAAGTTATTTGGAGAGGAGAGTGACTGCCTTTGGTTGAAAAGAGAGGTAAAAAAAAACTTCAGTGGTGTTGCACACTATTTTATATTATATTTTTAAAGTCATTGTTAACCCTTTAAAGCCGGTCAAAGCATCACGCTCCGTTTTGTGTAACTATTTTTAAATCCCTGTAGAACCTGAACCGCGTAAGCTAGCGCAATAATTTGTTTTGCATATGAAACCGGAGGAGTTGTACTTACATCTTATGCCATCAGCTTGTCCTCAGTCACGGTTTCCTTCCACATATAGCTTTGCAAAATTTGCATAAAAAGCGCTTGCAGGAACAAAACCGTAATATTCCAGAAACACGCTTTGCCGATCCAATCAGCTGTTCGTAACACTTCCCACAGTGAAACAGACATCAGCGCGAACTATCGCATGTCCGCCATAAAAGCCTATACTGGTCATGTTTGACTTTTCTGAATAGTTTCTGGGATGCTTAGAACTCAAATTGCACTGCTGGAAATAGTTTATTTTGATGCACCTGCTGTTTTTGCATCATAGGATTGTTTTTTGGTTTTTCCTGCAGTATATAAAAATTGGTGTATCTCCAAAATAAAACTATGAAGACACTCAAACTAAATTTCCTGTTGTTGTAAACTATTTTTTGCAACTTTTTTGTATTTAAAGTTTTGAGGGATAAACCTCTTAAATTTCTCCAAGTAGAAATATATGTAAAAAAACCAAAAACGATTTTCAATTTTTTTGTAGTTTATTGCACTTTTTTGCAATTAATGTAGTTACTATGTACTTAATGCATACATATTATTAAAATATGGGCTATAACAGTTGTATAGCAACTTGAAATGCTCCCACAAATGGCACTACAACATGTAAAAAAATAATATAAGCTCTGGCGGACTTGGTTCTATAGTAGGTCTTAAAGGGTTAAATAAATATCGTCAAATAATCGAGATCTCAATTTCAGTGAAAATAATCGTGATTATCATTTTTGCCATAATCGAGCAGCCCTAGTGTGGGTCACTCTTTCGAGGATGCCAATGTTCACATTTTGGACAGATGGTTTGAAAGAGGAGTGAAAGAAGCCATCTATGTCCACTGTTAGCGACCATTTTTGAACAGAGGCGGTGGTTTACGACACCAACTCTCTGCCATCTATAATCCAGTTTTGAGATCCCTTCCCAGACGCCTTAACGCCCACTCACATCCTGGGCCATCTGATCCCAGGAATTCGCATGATAAGGTGGGGCCAGGTTTCACAATGAACTCACCCGAAACTCTGGCTGATTGGGACCCACACCCAGTTTCACACCTTGGCTCAGGCGATTAGAGGATCATCAGGGGGTCCTTTTGTCCCTCTGTGGGGGGATACTCCCACTAGGTTTATATCTGGGACTCTCCACCATTTGACCTTAGAACTGAAGAAGCTTCTCGGATGAGAGGTGAAACGTCTTCAAGTAACTTAAAGAAGTCCAGACGCTTTTCTTTGCAAGCTCCTTTGACCATGGGAAACATGGCGTGGACAACAGACGCCCTGACAATCACACACTGAAAACAGAGGACTTAAATACACAGGAGGTGATTAGGGGAAGTGGGAACACATGGAGGAACAGCTGACTGACATGAGCCTAATGACAGGACAAGGGAAGTGAAACTAAATACAATGAACAAAGAACACACGACTCCTTCAAAATAAAACAGGAAACATGAGACAGACATGATAATACAAACTCGATAACATAAGACACGCAGCATGAAACACGAAGGGTGAGAGGAAACTTAAATACAGGGGAAGAAAACACAAGGAGTCTAATAACCAAATGAACTTAGATAACCTAATGAACAAAATAAACTCAAACTTAAAACACTGGGTCAAAAGACCCAGGATCATGACACCAGCAAGTACCAATGACCGGATTTGGTGTAGTAACAGGTAAATTAACTTTTTTTTAAATTATTTGAATATATATGAGTGCCTGTGTATAAATACACAAACAATACACACATGCTTTCAATTGTGTAATTTAAGTGATCTAGTAGCTCTGCTTTGGAAGTTCAGTTCATGCTAGAAATGTATTTTGGAGTTTGTACGTGTTTTGTCTCTAGAGGCCACCGCATATATTTATATATAAACATATATAAATAAAACCACTTTTTTTTTACGTTAGTAATTCTTTTTGTGCATAATTTTATATTATTGTTAATAATAAATTAATTAAAGCAACAAAACAACCTGAAGAGCCGGTTCGGAACCGAAAGAACCGGGTCTCTAAAAAGAGCCGGAAATCCCATCACTAATTCGTTTAACACATTAGATAATATGCCGCCAGTGGAGTTTCCGGTGACTTTTTTTACCAATCAGATGTGGCCATGCAGTCACATGACCAGTTTGAAACTGTGGCCAGTGTTGCCAACTTAGCCACTTTGTCGCTATATTTAGCGAGTTTTCAGACCACTTAGCAACTTTTTTTCTAAAAAACAGTCGCTAAAAAAAGACGTGAAAGCGCGTATCGCTTTTACTCTCAACAAGCAGCGGGTGCTGTGACGCAGTCAGTTCTTCTTTTACTCTTATGCTGTTTTGTGGATCACAAGGTTTAAAACTACTTATAAACACACACACACAAAGTAACTCCACCAGAGTGCCTATGTCGGGTCACTTTTGTCGGTCCAAGCCCGGGTAAAGGAGCAGGGTTGGAATTGTGACATTAAAAAAACTATAATTGCTAAAAGAAATTTAATTTGTAGTTCTAAATAAACTCTAAATGCATTTAGGACGTTTTTTACTCACTTTATGTCTCTTCCACGATGTTATTTCTCTCTCCAACAACATAGGTTACAATTAGATTAGCATGATCAATTCTGCAAATTAGGCGATGACGTCATTTAGCGACTTCTAGCGACTTTTAGGACAACCAATAGCGATTTTCCTTACTGAGGAGTTGGCAACACTGACTGTGGCAGGCAGAGCGGCCCAAGCGTTTTAAAGAAACACATGAAAACTTGGCAGAGCCAGTTGTCTACGCTAGAGCTGAAGAGGATGAACAGCCTTGGCCTCATATACAAAGAATGTTTCGCTTAAAAGCAGTACAAAAGAACAGCTATGTCTTCAGTGTCGGTAGGGTTGCCAACTCCCTGAAAAATAAATAAGGGACACCTCGTGGCCAGGGCCGGGCAACTCAGTTGTCTTCACCCTTCCCAGTGTGGTAGCTCTTTTTTTGTGTGTGAAATTATTTTTTAACCATTTGACTTGAATTTGATTTAAGCAGGTGCATATTCTTTGTGATATGACCATATGGCAAACAAATGATCATTTAGCCATTTATTTTTAGCTCAAAATGACATTAACACAGTAAAACAGGTCTCTTTCTTAAACAGAAGCCTGTCATGCTTAGCTTTTGAGAATATAAGTAAATCTTTCTTTAAAAGAACTCCGTCCTGCTTAACTTAAAATTATATAAATTAATAGAAAGCAATAGAACAAAAATCTTCTTGTAACTGTGCACATATAGTGCTTTTAGTACAATTGTTTCAGTTGAGGTGTTATTTCAGCTTTTCTAATGCTAATCAGCTGCTCCTGTTTGTAAACCCGCTTGTTCCCATGATTACGCATCATAACTCATCATCATTATTAATCTATGTATTACTTTTATGTATTAGTGATCTATTTGTTGTAATCATCTATCCTTGCAGTTGTTTATTACACAAAATAAATTATATTATCACACTTCTGGCCACATAGCGCTGATATTCACTGCACATGCCCATATTAACCTTAACCAGAGGGTTTAAAAAAAACAAACCAATGTTTACATACCATATCTGCTTCTGCCGTGGCCTGGTGGACAAAAAATTGGTTAAGGGTTCCCCAAGCTTTCATGCCCCTCATGTTCTTCATGTGCCCACCATTAGAAGCATGCCTATGGAAAAAGTGCGCCGACACACAGTGCAGTGCGCTTTAAAGGTGTTATCGTGCACTTTTCCAGCCAGGTGTTTTCCTTTTCCCATTCCTCCCTGTACTTTTGCAGCCTTTTTTTCTTTCTCTGAGGGGAACAAACATTGCTGCTCGAATGCTGGGCTTACACTGTGCGATTTTTGGCCCATTTTGAGCCGATTTTTGAGTCGTGCGACAGATTTGGTGATCGGCCCGATTTTGGCCTTCATCGTGCATCGTGTAGTATACGTGGGGTAACAAGAAGCGATTAACACCTCACGACCAGCTCCCGATCATCAATCGCTTGTGTGGGTGTCACCACAGCCGCTCACACTGCTCACGCGCAAACGTCGGTGAAAAAGATGGATGATGGTGGTGGTGTGCGTGTCTGTGTGAGTGAAAGACAGAGAGGGAGAGTGACAGATTTTCTGTTATAACCTTCATTTTATGGAGGCACAGTGTGAGCACTCAGGTCGCATCAGAGCATCGGGCGGTATAGTGTGAGACCCTGCATCGTGACCTACCAACTTCTAACCCCTGCGAGTCAATCGTGCAGTTTGAGCAGGAGCTGAATAACGTGACTGAAAAAAATCGCACACAGTGTTTGCCCAGCTTTAGGTGTACTGTCGTCCGAGACTTGCACCGCAGTGTTGGCGTTTGTTTCCCTGTTGGCCATGCTTCTTGTTGTGGTCATCTGTTGTCTTCCGGTATTTTCTCCGTAAGCGACCTTTCCTCGACCAATGAGATGAGCGGTAATCTGAATTGTCATACTCGAATTGTCATAAGTGTGCTGTCAGCTCATTGGTCACAAAGCAGGAGAGGGGCTGGGAATTATGTTTTCAAACAAAACGTTAATTCCATTAACATTTATAGACTACTTTTGATTCTCACTGTATTACGGGACAAAGTGCGTCCCTTAATAGCTCAATACGGGACGTGTACTTTTGTTTCGAAATACGGGACGATTCCGTTTTTTAAGGGACGGTTGGCAACCCTAAGTGTCGGTGTCTTCAGTGAGAGCCAAAACAAACCAACTTTTCAGCGTGAAAAAGCTCAACTCGTGTAACCTGAGGAAACAGTAAGTTTTCTCTAAATATCTTTTTAGCTGTGGTTAGCTGTATGCCAGTCTTATGTTACAGCAGCTGTGTCGAGCTCGAGCTGCGAGTCATATTTTCGGCGCTACTTTGTAGTGAGATAAGTTTGTGGGTGTTTTGTGCAGCTTCGGCTGTCCTTTTAACTGCTCGCTGGTTAGCTAGCGTGAGCTATAAGCTAACAGCTAGCCTGGTTAAACAAGCTAGAGTTCAACGCACATGCAAACTTCTCGTCTCTACTGCTTTAACTGTTAAAACAGAAAGCAATACTGCGGGTGACAGGGTTTATTATGTCAAACAGCAGTTTGTTTAGTTTAAACAGTCTGCATTAAGCTGGGCAAACACTGCAATTTTTTTCAGTCACATTATTCAGCTCCTGCTCAGACTGTACAATTGAATCTCAGGGGTTAGAAGTTCATAGGTCACGATGCAGGGTCTCACACAATACGGCCTGATGCTCTGATGCGGCCTGAGTGCTCAAACTGTGCGTCCATAACATGAAGCTTATCATACAAAATCTGTCCCTCGCTCTCCCTCTCTCTGTCTTTCACTCACACAGACACACATACGATCAACTTTGCTAAATTACTAATGAAAAACATTGACCAGGCAGCTGTGATTGAGCAGCAATGTCCATCCATCTCTTTTCATGGTTGTTGTAGTCGTGATAATTTTGTGAGGTCAGATTGAAAAGCCTCGGATACGGAAGCGTGGAGCTGCCACCCAGGCAAAAGAAAAATAGAGCTATATCACGTTATAACGTGAAAAGTATATTGTTCTAACAATATACTTTTAATGTTTGTACAACATACTATCATGTAGGTACAATATACCTCTCACCTTTGAACTATATAATATCATGTTATTACAATATACATAATATGAATATTATATTGTACGAATGTGATAATTATATTGTACAAACATACAATTGAGATTAGAGGCTTTCATCACTGTCTTTCTCGTCTTTCCCCAGAGTAACAGCCAAACAAGCCAAACAACAGCCAACTGGGGGACACAGAACATAGGAACATGAACCATGAAACAGAAGAGTACAAACACCCAAGGTAACCAAAACCACAGAATAATAATAAACTAAACAAAAACACGGAGTCACAGACTCCGGACCATGACAATATTGAAGTAATGTCTTTAGCGTGTGGACGCTGCGCACACAATCACCTTATTCACTGTAGTAAACGTGCACCGCTAGCTCACGTGACTGTCTCCATGGTTACATCGTATATTGTTAGCTATGTAAACAGCTTCCAAAGGTACCGCCATAGCTCTCTGCAGCTGTAACACTTTCATGCTTTGCAAATCATTTCATGTTTTTGATAGTTATGAATAAGGAATAAGTTTTTAAAGACATGCTAGGATGTTGCTATGGTGGTTGCTGTGGACTAGGGTGGACCGCGTGTCTGATTCCTGTTATTAGCTGTCCGCCGTAGTAAGGCTGCGTTCCATTTACACGTCTGCCGTAACTCGAACTCAAACCCCGCTTTGTTCTTTAATTAAAGGCATTTTATAGCCGTTCATCTCACACACACACACACACATAAAGCACTTTGCCTCACCAAGAGAATGCAACTTTACTAAAACCTTTAAAGTATCTGATATAACATAGAAAAATGAAGCAACCAGAGATTTAATGATGAACTCTCTGGGTTTTGTAGTTCACGTTTTACAGTCCCGAATGACTCACTGCACATCCATATAATTTATTGAAGAGGAGTTTAGAATGCACTTTAAATTTAGACTGTAGCTGTTTAATTTTTTACATTGTTACTGTGTTATGTCATGAATAAGGTTCACCTGCTAGAGGTTTGATGGATCAGCTGGACAATACAGTCAAAGACAGACTTCATTCATCATATGCAAGAATCCTAGTTGGATTTTTGTTTTCACTCATATTTTAGAACCAAATATTGAAAACAATTCTGACAGACTGGATACCTGGTCAGGGTGTACATTACCTTTCACTCAAGCATCCCAGGACAGGTCCCTGCCCCACCATGAGCCTGGGTGGATACGTGGTTATAATATAAAATCACTGATACTGAATATGAATATTTCATGAAAATCAAATTATAATACAAATTCCTAGGTGTTTGTTATATCCAGCAAGAGTAATATTGATTACATATGTCTGAATTGCTAACCCTAACCCTAGCTCAACAGACCACAATGCCCTGGACTGTCAGCATTATTACATGCTGTGAACATAAGTAGCTTTGATCACAGTTTATGTTGTAAGAGAGAAGGAATATTGGAAAGAAAGATCAACATTGTGATATTATTTCTTCCAAACTGACCAGAAACATGCTTGTCATACTGTCACAGCAAAGGATCAGACTCACTGTGCATGATGGCTCAGGCCAATGATGTCTGTTAGATTGTCAGTTGTTTAGTATGCTTCTGTACAGTTAGGGTCACTGTCTCTATTGCAGTATAATTAATATGCAGAAAACACTAAAAGTTGATTGTCTTCCAATATTCTAGCATAATTAAAAAACTTTGACTTTATAAGTGCATATTGTTACAGTCCTAATGCCAGTATGATTCTTCATAACTCCTGCTTTGAAATACTGAACTTTAAAATTTACCCGATGAAAGATCATTTACAGTGGCACTCTGTCAGGATCATTCTGACTGTAAGATCACTGTATTAATCTGAATCCTTCTGCAATGTGCTGTGAATGAATGCTGATGCAACTCACTGTGTGAAAACTGTTAATAAAATGAATCTGTGACACATGCAACACTTTCACAGAGGAAGAGGACACAAAGGGAGGACACGCAGAGGCTGTGTTGAAGTCAGAAATCCAAATCTTTAGTCAAAAACAGGCTGTGGTTACAAACAGGAAGACAAGCAGTCCATCAAACAGTCTACAGGGTCAAACATACAGAGAATTCAAACAGCAGTAAAAAATAACTGGACACTGAAAAACTTAAAGCAATGTGTGACGCAATAAAAGGAAGCAGCGCAGTATATTCGCTGAATTACAAAAGAGAAAAACGACGATTTCTAAAGATTATTTCCTTAATTGCATTTAGAGTGTGGCTGGTAAAGATGGAAACATACAGAATGTAAACCGTGTGAGTTTGTGAACTTTGTTAGTAACAAATGAGGTAAAAAAAAAAAAAACAGACAAAAGACAGAAAGAGGCTCTCAGTGTTCATTAATAATTAGAAAGCATCTAAACATTCTGGTCGTGGATTTTTACAGTCTTAGTTCCACTCGCTGTCATCATTATAATCATCATGATCAATGGCGAGGTCCTGAGGTGGGCGGGACTGTCTCTGGTGATGAAACCATGAAGGAACAGCGTCTGGCACGTGTTGGTTAAACATCCCAGTACATTGGTTTAGTTTCCTCTCCAGCTGTTTGACATTTGACACTTCAACATTAAGGGGAAGAAGAAGAAACAGTGTTAGGTCAGGTGACCACATTGTTTCTAAAATAACTGACAGGAAGTAACCAGGCTGTTAGAAATGGATGGCATGTGTTTAGAGTTGCTGTAGTTAGGTAACTCTATTTACCAAAAGCAAAGCTGCTGAATGTTGCAGGAACATGCTCATGTGTGGTGATCATTCAGTGCTGCAGGTTAGACAGTCCAAGACTGCCCATCTGAGAGTTTGAAAACACACATGCAAAGATTTAATTGTATTACAGTCAAAGTTGGATGTTCATTTTTGTCCTTTAAAAATGTTTGTGTATTTGAAAGCACTAACATTTAAGGATGTCTCAGATCGTCTCTCTCTAAGAGTATCTCCTTTGAAAGCGGAGACAAGTTTACCCACTGATCCACGTCACTTTACCTGGATGATGACTCCTCTCTCCCTCACTCAGAAACACTCCTAAAATAACCAAGCAAATAAATAATACTGAAGATTTACTCACAACATTACAAAAACATCAAAAACATCTCCCTTTGATTCCGTTTCTCCATTCCTACTGAACATCAGGCAACAAATATCCCAGTAAATCACAGTAAATTGTAAAGCACATATTTTCTCTGCTTTGTCTAACCTCTGCAGAGCCCCTCTGTCAAGAAAAACATATCTGTAAGCATAAAACAAATATACATTTCATAACACTGCACTGGAAAAACCTCGGTTGGTTGATTTCCTCTGTGCAGTGCAGACGAGCATCAGTCAGCAAGTCAAGGTGGTGAGATGGACTGGTACCCTTTGTGACTCTGCTAGTTCTTCTGAGGAAACACCACTGTGTTTCCACACCGTCACCATCTGTGAGCACAAACTGCTGCTCTGCCAGCATGTAGGAAATCACATATCACACACACAGGGGTGAAGAAACATTAGAGCTCAACTTTGGATACTTTAGATCTAAACAGATCAAAGTAGCTCTTAGTTTCAGCAATCAGTGAACAGGCAAACAATGATACCATACTGATTCTGTATGAATACAATATAGTATTTTCAATACAGGTGTCGAATTAATGTATTAAAACTAATACAGACTATTAAGACTAATACATCTGGAGGGGCTAGCTTGAATAACACCTTTGAGCGCAAATTCGATCACATCTTGGGGAAGTGCACTGCGGTCGTGAGTTCTCAGAACCTGCTCTTTGAGCAAAAAGAATGAGAACATCACGGAACGTAAGTTTGGATAACATCATAGAAAGCTCACGGCTCTCCAACGGGAGATTGAGAGACCAGTGTTGGACTGTTAGAACAGCTTTGAAATTCATGAGTTGTTCGCACTAAAGTAAAAAGCACCATCACTTGGCTGGAAGACTGTTTACTTAGCCTAGCAGGGCGAAGAACACTGTCTCAGCTGAACTCTGGACACGCACACACATACATGTACACTGATATGCACACACTCATCCCCCCTCCCTTTCCAAACGCCTTCGACGCTTATTCCCTTCCGATGCTGACGGTGGATCAAGGAGACCAGCGCACAGGCTGCAGGCCCGGATGTACTGTCTAAATCGGCTGTCTCGCACCCTTTACCCACCCCTGTTGCTTGTCATGTGTTTCTTTGGTGTATTAAGAGTTTTTTTCAGTGTTTTTTTCTGTTCTCAAACTGATCTCCCTGTTGGAGCTCAGTCTGGGAGGAGTTATTTTTTTCTCTTTATCTTTCCACATGTGGTGCATTTTCCATTGTTATACCTCTCTGACCTGTCTTCCCCATGTGATGTTTTGTGTAATGTATGTATGGTCGGAGGGTAAGATGGCACCGCCATTGCGTGCTAATAGGTCGGCAGCCTTATGAAATTTCCCCTTGTGGGACTAATAAAGGTATATCAATATCAATATATATATATATATATATATATATATATATATATATTGAACCGTTCGATACAGTGCTTTCGGTTTGGTACGCATATGTATCGAACAATACGAAATTTTTAATTCATTTTATCAACTTTTCTTCTGACGATGCTGTCTGTGGTGAGAGCTCAGTGGATTTGCGTTCGACTACTCCGCCTAGGCTTCACTGTCGAGCGCAGATCCACTGAGAGCAGCGCAAGCTAGCAAGACAGAAGCTAAGCTCGTTGAACCTCCCCCACCCTCATTCAGATCTGGCCTTTGGAACTATTTTGGTCTTCATATGAAGTATGACCATGAAGGTAAGCACGTCATGGACAAAAGGAAAACAGTATGTTGGATGTGCCACGCAATGCTCAATTACATTGGTGGGAACTAGTGCGTTAGCGCAGTTTGCTCGTTAACGTGTTGACGCCATCCAGCCCCACGCACGGGGCGATCCGCGGTGGCTCGTTAATGGAGATTTGCCGTGTTGTGGCATTAACGTCATTTCAGATTAACGCTGACAGCACTAATGGGAACACAATGAATATGACTGTACATTTACGCCAACATCATCCTAGTGCAAAGACAAGTGGAAGTAGACAAAAACAACAAGCACGCATGCTACAAACTTTACCCGAGTCATTTAGACAGCCGTTAGCACATGATTCTCCTTATGGGGACCTGATATGTTTAATATGCTGCTGAGAATATAGCCCAGAAGAAGCGTATAGTATAGCTTTTATTTTGGAAAGAGCCATTTCTCTGTAATAAACTTTTCCAAAGATGAAGGATTTCTCCATCAGATAGATTTATTTTTTTTTAATTATTTTGTTGTTTCAGCAGCATTAAATTTAAAAACTGTACTTTTGAGTTAAAATATATATTTATAATGACAAATTTAAAAGGCATGTTACAAGGCATATTACTGTTTCAGATATGAAATCTAGCACATAAAAGCCAGGGTGGGAGGGATCTCTACAAACTGACTTACCTCTGCAAGTGTGAGGCTGTTCCTCCAGCCTCAACAAAAATCTGACTCTCCAGTCACAGACAAACAAAAAAACAAAAAAAAAGATAGAAAACGCTGTCTGGGTCTTGCTGGATGTTGCTAGTCAGAGTCCACACATTAGCAGTGTGCTTCTTGGTCCCACTGACCCATGTGGACAGCGAATGTGGAGAACTGTTCTGGAAAATGGAAAAGAGAATTAAAATGACAAAAAGCCAAAGAGGATTTCCACAAAGACTCTCTTGGAATCAGCAATCAAAAAATCATTGGTTCATATTACAATTAAATATGACCAGGCTCCTTAAATGTAAGCAGTTAAGATCTGATTTGATTTACATCCTTCACACAGCACATTTGTCCAGGCTGTCATTTAAACATAGAATTAATCTCAGGTAACATGATTCAGAGTAGAGATTCAGTAAGAAAGATTGCTAGCTCTAATATTATTACCACACCAACAGCTCAGATTTCTAGAAGTATTTAAACAAATGTCAGTCTATCCATTCATTTTCTTCTGAATATTCAATTCAGGTTCACAGTGGGAGGGTGGAGGGTGTCGTGGAATTTTGTAAATAAAGTCTGCAACACAGAAAGGGTTTTGATCAAGCTATTTATTACTGCGCGCAGGAGAGCCAACACACATCAAACATTACAGTTCACAGTCATGTCAGCTCTGCCTCAGAACTGGTGCTCCTACTCCTTTATGCATTCCAAGGAAGAGGGAGGAAGTTACAAACTGATCATACCACACTTCACACGCCTCGCTATGAAACCTAACGGATCAATGGTCATGCTGTTTTGTGTCGTTGGCCTTATCAGCACCTGTAAAGGGAGTTGTTTTCTCAAACTGCTGACGCTGAAGTAAGTTCATCTAGTTTTAGAAACTTTCACTGAACAGTCTATAACAGTGTCACAACTAAGCATATGCATAAGCACTTAAATACTTTAAATGAGAATAATAGAAAATTTCTATTACAGAGGCTAGAGTCTGTCCTAGTAGTCATAGGTAGAGCACACATGGACAGGTCACAAAGTGTGTCAAAGGACTAACAGAGAGACAGACATCAGAGTAACAAATCTATTTAAAATTCATGTAAGCTTGCTACAGCTGTATGTATGAACATGTGTTTCTGTCCTCACAGTCCACCTCTCAGGAACCTGCAGTTCATTTTTAGTCTACTTTAATCAGACCTCACAAAAGGCTGATGTGGCTAGGTCAGTAGTCTGATTTAAGTACGATACCTTTGGCCAGGGATTAATCTGGTACATCACTTCACTGCAGTCTTACATATTTTCACCACACCTAAATTAAAAAATACTGATATATATAAATAACAGCTTCAGCTGATGCAGCCTGACTCAATCTGATTCTAGATGTTCAGTACACACAGAGACACAGAGGTACTGTTTAAAGTTTAGTGTTAACCTGAGTCACTGATCATTTGCAGTATTACAGAGTCTGGCAGTCTTTGCATGATGTCCACGTCACTGTAAGCTTCTAGCTGACTCTCAGGTGTGACAGGCAGTGTTGGGAAGGTTACTTTTAAAATGTATTCCATTACAGAATACAGAATACATGCCCCAAAATGTATTCTGTAACGTATTCCGTTACGTTACAATGACAGTAACGTATTCTGAATACTTTGGATTACTTAATATATTATCATGCTTTTTACAACAACGTGAATGTACTATTGCTGTGTGATTTATTACTATTACTGAAGGTCCGCGACTCCGAACTGTAGTAAAGGGACCTCTGACTAATACGGCGGGGTCCCTATCGGCTCGTAGCCGAAAACTAGCTTTACTTTGTTGTCTGGGTCAACTTTTCTTGCGAGAGACAGAGAGAGGCGTTGAAAGGCTGCTCCAACGGAACTTATTGTTTTCGGAGGAAAACACGAACACGGTGTACAGTCGAGTCTTAATAGCTTACTTACAACTGGGCTCGTCAGGCACTCTTCTTGGCTGCAGTGGTTATTATTATATTTACATGCTTCCAGCTCCCGTTTTTGCTCGATGACAACTTGTACCTTTCCACTCCCCTTTTTCTCCCTCCTTGTGCTCACAGACCCATAACGTGTATGGCAGTCCATTCTCCCTGCAACACGGACTACACTGCCCATCATGCTACATTCTTTAGAGCTATGCTTGTAGCATTCTGCCTGTTAGCTTAGCACAACAACAACAACAACGAAAAGGCGCTCTCTCACCCAGGAAACACACAGTCGCAGAGAGAGAGAGAGAGCGTTGCCCTGTAACCATGGCAACCATAACGCTGCCGCCTGGAACAACAGAACGTAGTTGTCAAACAAAACCCAAACAGTCCTGACCCGCGACAAAATGAAACAGGAAAGTACCGCAGTGTAATCCATTTATTTCAACAAAGTAACTGTATTCTGAATACCACCTTTTTTAAACGGTAACTGTAACGGAATACAGTTACTCATATTTTGTATTTTAAATACGTAACGGCGGTACATGTATTCCGTTACTCCCCAACACTGGTGACAGGTGTGTCAGCAGGAAAGAGTAATAATAACCTGCATCCTGAGGTTTGTCATGCAGGATTAAAGGAGCCAGGCTTTGTTCACACAGCTAGGATTGTATTTTACACTGAGCCTGGGTCAGTATAAGTATCATACAGTTTAAACGAAGCACTGCAACTTGCACTTATTTATTATAGATTCATTGAAGCTAATCGAGATATTTATTGTCAATCTGTGGCTGCAATTAATCACTTTACTGGAAACTTTATTAACTAGTAACTTCATCAGTCATGACAGAAGCTAATATTTCTGTCCTAACATCATTTAAACAGTAACAGCTTTACTACAATATAAGCTAACTTTTACACCGTAACTTTAAGCTAGCACCATAAAGACGGTAAAACACGTAATATCTACAAATGCATCTTAAAGCTGTTATATTAGCACTCGGTGTATTACTAACATAACCACATTAACATTATTGACACTCGCTGACTTTTAATAGTCATTCTATAAATGCTGTCCGTTTAAATGGCCTTACCTGTACACACTGCTGTATCCACCGGATTCCAGCCAGAGTAATCATTTTTTGTCATCTTTTTTTGCTGTCCCACTGGGCTGGACATTAGTTTAGTTTTTTTAGCTACATCTGGTGAAGTTGTGGTAAAATGCTGGTATTAGCCTATTCGTCGTAGCAAGCTAGCCTGAAGCTAATATTTGCTAAATTCAGGGACACCCGTGTCTCTTCAGGAGTTGGAGGCCGGTGTTCTAGGAGCGGATCTCAGGATCTCAACAGGCAGTGCCACCTGTTGAGATCCTATTACGTATTTAATGTATTAAATACGTAATACATTACGTATTTAAAATACAAAATATGAGTAAATGTATCCGTTACAGTTACTGGTCAATAGGTGATATTGAGAATACAGTTAGTTTGTTGAAATAAATGGATTACATGGCGGTATTTTCCTGTTTCATATGTTAGGCTATGGTCTCTCTATTTTTGGTAATTCCACGCCGGTGGAAACCCAAACAAATCACGCAATAAGAGCCTCTAAAAACTATTATACAAAAATTATTTAATATGAAGGCAACAGCAGAGTGTTACAGGCATCGCCCTAAACAATGTAGCCTCATGGGCAGTGTAGTCTGTGCTGCAGGGACAATGGACTGCCATACCCGTTATGTGTCTGTGAGTGAGAGAGGGAGAAAAAGGAAAAGTACGAGCTGTCACGGAGCAGAAACGGGAGCTGGAAGCATGTAAATATAATAATAACCACTAAAGCCAAAAAGAGTGCCTGACGAGCCCAGTTGTAAGTAAGCTGTTAAGACTCGACTGTACTGTTCATGTTTTCCTCTGAAACAATAAGCAGCCTTTCAACGCCGCTCTCTGTCTCTCGCTAGCAAACTTGACCCAGACAACAAAGTAAAGCTAGTTTTCAGCTACGAGCCCAACACGAACCGGACGTATTAGCCAGAGGTCCCTTTACTACGGTTCGGAGCCGCTGACCTGTTTTATATACGCGCTGAATAGTTTTCTACACAAGATCGCTGCAAAAAGTGCAGCCTTACCTAATGTCCACCTACTGTTATTCATTTATATTAAGATTTTAACATCTAGTTGGTATTGGTATGGCGAGTAGCCTTCAGTAATAGTAATAAATCACACAGCAATAGTACATTCATGTAGTTGTAAAGTATTCAGAATACATTACTTCTATAATCTTTGGTGGAATACATTTTAAAATTAACCTTCCCAACACTGTCAACAGGTTAGCACCTCATACCACAGTGCATCAAAGCAGTCTCATGAGCGCTGGGAAGGACGAGCCCAGAGTCCAAAACAGACAGTGCAGGAGATGACAAGGTTAGTAATTGTATGGTGAAAATTATACTTTGTTATCTTGATTGGCAAAAGAAAAGTAAATACAAAATCTGCTTCTCACATATAGGGCATTTCCAAGATATTTTTTTTTTCAAAACTTCAATTTCTTTCATTACAGCTGTCCTATGCCAGAAGTTCTGTTGACCCAGAGTGAGAGGCATCATTTCAGAAACACCAGGAAGACTGAAACTCGTCGCCAGGATCAAGCAGGGCTCGTGATCTTCACCAGCAGCTCCCTCACAAGAAGGATAAACCCAGCATTTCATGAACACTGATGGAGACCTTTGCTTTGTGTAATGTTAGAAGTACTCAGATAATCCTCAGAGGGTCTGGACTTTTACATAATATTAATAGAATAGAATTCAACTTTGTTGTCATTGCACATGCACAGGGCAACGGAATGCAGTTTGCATCCATCCAGAAGTGCCTTTAGCCATGATATAGATATATTACAATATATATTAGCAATAATATAGATATGTAAGTATATTACAGAAATGGGTCTATTATGGTATGTTACAATGTACACGGTATGAAGTATGTTAAGAATATTCTATAACTGACTTCCGGGTGTCATGGCGGATTGAGTGGACGCGTTTGGTGGTAGCTCCCTATCAGGAATTTAAAACACCGAAAACTCGTCAACAGACAATTCAATTGAGCAAAACGAATATAATTGGTGAGGAATAAGGCAAAAGGAGGCCAAAATGCCAAGGGGACATGATAAAGCCGCAAAAATAAATACCAATAACGCAACAGGACAAGACTGCACGAGCCCCGATGGCATAATTAGAGATTCGGCTGGCGAATTACTAAAAGCCATCGAATCATTGAAATCAGAAATGAAACAAGATAATGAAAGGCTGAGAGAAGGCATTAACACGCTACAGCGGGAATTGGGCGGTAAGCTCGACAAGATAAAGGAGGACATAAAAACTCTGTCGAAGAGAGTGGGGGAAGCCGAGGATCGAGTGGGAAATATAGAAGATGTGACAATGGAGTTAATTGAAGCGCTCCTCCAAAGCTTGAAAACACAGAAATTTATTCAGAACAAGCTGGTGGACCTGGAGTCAAGATCCCGCAGAAATAATATACGCCTGGTTGGAGTGGAGGAAGGCTCCGAGGGGAGATCTGTTCAAGACTTTGTCTCGGAGCTGCTACAGCACGAGATACCTATACCGGCCGGGCTAGAACTTAAGATCCAGCGGGCCCATCGTATCTCTGTACAGAAACCGCGCCCTGGAGAATTCCCACGTCCGATTCTTATTAATTTCCAGGAATTCACAACGAAAGAACTCGTACTTCGAGAAGTTTGGAAAAAGAAGCAAATCCAGGTGAATGGCAAGACGATCTACTTTGATCATGACTATGCATCAGATATTGTTCAAAAGCGCAAACAATACAGAGAAGTTAAGCGGATACTAAAGGAAGCGGGAGTGCGCTTCCAAACTCCCTACACGAGCATTCGGATCCACTGGCAGGACGGAGTCAGAAACTACGGTAACGTACGAGAGGCGGCTATGGAGATGCAGAGGAGGGGATACGATGTCCAGATCCCGGCGGCATCTGAGGAGGACGATGCGCTAAGCAGAAGGTGTCGAGAGTGGAAACGGGCCTCAATCTCCCATCGAGAGCAAATTTCTTCCCCGAGGCAGAGATTTAAAAAAAAATTGGAGGAATTTCAGAGAAATGCTGATTAGTTCGGGGGATATCTTCCCCCTGTTACTGATCAGAAAATTATAGGCCTCTTAAATTCAAAGTTCTGGAGGAGCAACACCGGATGGAGGTAAATACGTTGGACTATAATTTGGGAACTACTTCTTCAGTTCTCAAATATTTCATAGGGCCCTCCTTTACGGAGGTTTTTTACCCTAGATCTACCAACGGGGTCATGGTGGGAGACAGTTTCTTCCTACTAATTGGGAGTCGCAAGTTTGTGTTTAATTTTTGTTTAATGTCTAGTAATATTGTTTTATTTTATTTTCTTAAACTAGAGGGGATGATCATTGTACACTGTACGAATTATGAGTGGTGTAGGTAAAATAAAAATTATTTCAATCAATATCAATGGTCTGGGGAATCCAGTTAAAAGGAGTAGATTGCTATCTAAATTGAAACGACACAAGGCACAGATTATATTCATTCAAGAAACTCATATGTCAAAAGAAGAACATGAAAAATTTAAAAAGCTTGGCTATGTAAATTCTTTTTATAGCTCATGTAAGAATAGCAGACGAAGAGGAGTTATAATTTTATTAGCTAACACGGTAAATTTTGAAAAGTTAGAGGAAATCTGTGACAAGGAGGGTAGATATGTTGCTGTTAAAGGGAGGATTAATAATGAAGTGGTGTCCCTGATAAATGTGTATGCCCCTCCAGAGGACAACTCAAAATTCTATCAAAAATTATCTGAAAAAATTATAAGCTTTAGTGAGGGGACCTTGATATGTGGGGGCGACTGGAACTGTATATTAAATCATACTAAAGATACTACAAGCAAAAAAAGACGCAAAGATAATAAATCCAAATCTCTTAACTCATTAATAAAGGAAGTGGATCTCTGTGATGTATGGAGAGAATTACACCCTCTGGAGAAGGATTATACCCATTTCTCAGCAGCCCATAAGGTTCACTCTAGGATAGATTTTTTTTTGATAAATAGAAGTGATAAACATAGAGTCACAGAATGTAATATTGGTATAGCCGACTTGTCGGATCACAACGCCATTCATTTGACCATTCACCTACATAATCAGAAAAAGAAATTATTATGGAAATTGAACATTGGTATTCTCAATAATGAATCTGAGGTAAAAGAGATCAAAAAAGAAATACAAACCTGTATTGCCCACAATAAGGATGATCAGATAGACCCAACAATAATTTGGGATACTGTGAAAGTAGTAACTCGGGGGTATTTGATATCAAGGACCAGCTACCTCAAAAAAATGAAGAAGCTTACACAGTCCAAATTAGAACAACAATTAAGGGATTTGGAAAAAAAAAAGCATACAGATTTGAGTCCTGATTTGGCCGAAAAAATCAAAAACGTAAGAAAACAACTAAGTGATTTGACTATGGAGGAAATAGAAAAGAAACTGAGATTCACAAAACAAACATTCTATGAGTCTGGCTCCAAAGCAACTAAAGTATTGGCTAAACGGTTAAAATTAATGCAAATAACTAATGCAGTCAACAAGATTAGAGATCCAAATACCAAGGAACTACTATATGAACCAACACAGATAAAAAACACTTTTCAAGAATATTACAAAACATTGTATAGTCAACCGGATCAGAAAAATGGACCAGAAATTGTAGAGTTTTTGGATCAGTTAGACCTCCCTTCAATAGGGACAACTCAAAATGAACTATTAACCAAACCAATTACAAAGGAAGAACTGGATAAGGCAATAAGGAGATTGAAGACGAATAAAAGTCCAGGGAGTGATGGGTACCCCAATGAGTGGTATAAGACTTTAAAAGAGGTTTTGGCCCCTATTTTGATAGATTCTTTTAATTGGACAATAAAACACGCTAAAATTCCACCTTCCTGGAAAGAGGCCATCATCTCAGTCTTACCGAAAGAAGGTAAAAACAAGGAAAACTGTGATTCTTATCGCCCAATCTCCATCTTAAATGTTGATTATAAACTATTTACATCTATAATCACAAGACGCTTAGAGCTGTTCCTTCCTGACCTGGTGGATGAAGACCAGACAGGGTTCATTAAGGGGCGACAGACACAAGACAATATACGACGCACATTGCATATAATTAATGAAGTTAATAGAGAAAAAATCCCAACAGCCTTAGTGAGTTTAGATGCTGAAAAGGCTTTTGACAGAGTCTCTTGGATATTTCTTTTTGCTGTTTTGAAGAGAATGGGCTTTGACAGTATCTTCATTAAGTGTATACAATCCCTGTATCATAGGCCAATGGCTAGAGTTAAAATAAATGGGGACTTGACAGACAGCTTTGAGCTCTTTAGAGGAACTAGGCAAGGTTGCTGCTTGAGTCCAGCTCTTTTTGCTTTGTATATTGAGCCTTTGGCTCAGTATATACGGCAAAGTACAGACTTAAAAGGGGTTTTTGTTTCCAAACTTGAACAACGAATAGGTCTTTTTGCAGATGATATAATTATATATCTACAGGATCCTGATACGACCTTTCCTTGGCTGTTTAAAGCATTAAAATATTTTGGTAAAAACGCAGGATATAAACTAAACATCGTAAAGACTCAAGTACTCTGTCTGAATTATTTCCCCAAAGAATTATTACAAAATGAACTTAAACTAAAATGGGATTCAAATAAGATCAAATACTTAGGTGTCTATTTAACTAGTGATACAAGTACTTTATACGAGGCAAACTATGTGAAGTTTAGTAACACAATCCAAAAAGATCTGATTAAATGGGCTCCGCTTGTCAAGGACCTTAGCTCAAGAATAGAGGTAATAAAAATGAATGTGCTTCCCCGGTTATTGTACCTATTCACCTCATTACCAGTCCAAATAACAGATGCACAGTTTGGTAAATGGGATAAATTAGTTAGTAGATTTATTTGGAAAGGGACAAAGCCAAGAATAAGATTTAAAATACTCCAATCAGGAAAAGAAAAAGGAGGACTTGCCCTCCCGAATTTCAAGGAATATTTCTATGCAGCCCAGTTGAGATATACTGTTTACTGGTGTTCATCAGAATATACTTCAAAATGGAAGCATATAGAGTTAAATTATTGCCTATCATGTCATCCACAAGCAAGATTGGGAGAAGAAACTACCCAGCCCACGAACAAAAATCTCATCACTGAATTTACTATTAAACTCTGGTGGACAATAATGAAGAAATATAGAATTACAGAAGATTGTAAATTGCTGATTTGGCCTGCATACTCTCGAAAATTCCAAAGTGGAAAATGGGATAGTACATTTTTAAGATGGGTCAATAAAGGAATTACAGCAATGTGTACATTAATAGATGGGATAACATTTAAATCTTTTGAGAATCTACAGAAACAATTCGGATTGGATAAATCAGATTTATTTAGGTACTTTCAATTAAGACACTTTTACAATACAGAAATTAGAAAGAAGCTCTCGAGAGAAAGAAATCGTATAATAGGAACAATAACAGGTGCATATAAAAATCTTCCATCAGGAATTCTGTCGAAATTATATGATGGCCTACAAAATTCGAATAGGAATGAAACATTATATATTAAACAAAAGTGGGAATCGGAACTACAAATTGAGTTGTCAGAGGATGATTGGCGATCCTTATGTCTCACACAGCATAACTCCACTAGCTCTAGACGATGGAGAGAATATGGCTGGAAAAATGTGATTAGGTTTTTTATTACTCCATATATCAAAAGCAAGCAGTTGAAAACACCCCAACAATGCTGGAGATTATGTGGAGACTGGAACGCCAATCACTCACATGTGTTTTGGAAGTGTAAATATATTAAATCATATTGGGAAAGAATCGCGGCAACAATGACGAAGGTGCTGGGGTATGAAGTACTGTGTGAGGCACGAGTAATGTATTTTGGAATATGGGAAAATGTAAAAAAGGAGGACTGGTATTTGTTTAAGATTATGTTGTTGTCAAGCAAAAAGGTGATAACAAAGAATTGGCTGAAAAGCGATCCTTTAAAACTGGAAGACTGGATGGACGTAATCGAGGACATATATACAATGGAAAAAATGACTTACACTCTGAGACTGAAATCTGACAAACACCGAAAACAGTGGACAAAATGGATAATTTATAAGTCTCAGTCAGCCTTATAGGGCGGGACCTCTCGTGGTTTTTTTTTTTTTTTTTTGTGTGTTTGTTGTTGTGTTATTATTATTAATGTCTTGTCCGTATGTAATACAAAGGAAAAAGTACAAAATAAAGAGTAAAAAAAAAAAAAAAGAATATTCTATAACTATGTACAGGCTGTAGTGAGTACAAACTATGTACAGGCTACGAACAGGATGTAAATATGAAAAACTATACAGAAATCTGAGATATACAGTTATACAGAAATGTGAACTATGCAAATTATAAACAGTTGTAGGATTAAAAATCATCATATGTACAGAATGATTATTTACACAGAACTATACAGTAGTGCAGTTAAGTAATAGCTATAGCTATAAGCTATAGTAATAGCTTTAAGTCCTGTAGAAAGTTAAATATATGTTGTGGTTACTCTGGTATGAATGACTCTGAATTACTTTATGATAAATAACACACTATTGTCAAAAAACAGTGAAAGAATTCCAGATCACAAGTTTTTAGTTCAAATACAAGTAACAACCTTTGACTTTAATCAGGTTTTATTTAATTGTGTCAGAGAAAACATCATGTGCTCTTCATGTAGCTGAGTACATTCAGTGTTTAAAACAGAAGTTGTGCAGGTCTGAGATCAGCAGTTTTCTGAAACACCAAACTGAGGTACTGTTAATGCTGATGTATAGTGACACAGTTACAGGGGTGATTAATCCTTTTGACTTTTTGTCTTTAAATTTATCAATAAAACAGCTGCAGCTTTCACTGACAGCACATGTGGTACTTTAACCTTTGTACTGTTTTCTTCAGTTAATTTTGGAGTTACTACAAAGATTGAAGATATAGGATGGTCTGTCTGCTGTCACTGGGTGGTGCTGAGGTCTGAATCTGAGGACAGCTCCTGTAATCACAAACAGAACAGAATCATCACAAACTGAAATATAAAGTTTATCTCTCAAATCTGAAATAGAGCTGATCCTTCTCTGTCCTCACACACTCGGGATCTGAAGTTGTTCAGTCCTACAGTTCTGCCGACAGCTGTTACTAACACATTTTCTAATATCATGTTTACCTTTGAGTTGTTGATGCTTTATAAATGGACATCTGCAAAGATGAGATGATGGAGCAGGTTTCAGTCGAGGTTCAGTCTGCTGCTGCATCCTGGTCACAACATACAGAGGTGTTATCAGCTCAGTATTGAACAAGAAATATTAATGTTTCAAATTATTTGTCCTAAAGGATGCAAGCTGTACAGAGTACTGCACATGTGACTTTGTGAACATAATTCATTAAAAATAATTTGGACAGTTTTTTAACCAGAATATTTGTAACAAACTCAGTAAAAAAACAAAAAAAAGCTAAAAAATAATCAGAGGAAAAATGTAACATTTTAACTTAAGCTGACAAGCGGAAGTAGTTGGTTTCAGTACATAAGTATCGGGCTTTGCTATTTAATCCGTAGCTATTGACTAATGAGGGGAATTTAAAAGTTGGCGTTAATGTCCTTCCACATGTGGAAAGCGACAGAAAACATGCTGCTGTTTGCACATATTTAATAATCAGCTCTGCACAGGAGCAGAAGCAGAGTCCAGCCTGTTGCTCTTACAGTATAATACTCATAATAAAAGTACAGTAACCGTGGTTAGTCACTAAGCAGCCCGGTGCGTTTCTCTTAATTTCTTTAGTCAGGGTAAATTCATTCACCTGCACGGGTTAGCTAAACGAACTTTACAAAACAAGTTTCCCCGACAGCCGAGTGCTCATTTTAGCTAACTAGGTCCTTAGGTAGCTAAGGACCTAAATTACGGATTAGCTTACAAACACATTTAACTTACCAAAAATAATGCGGTGGGGACTCAGGTCCTCCTGTCCGGTAGTCCAATTTACTGAAGAACACCTCAGGCTGTCACTTTGAAATAGTCGGTAATGTAAACGCTGGACCTCTCGGCATCTGCCATTCCCGAACAGACATGTGTGAGTTTGTCCGTGACCGCAGCCGCGTCGTCAGTGTTTTCTCCAGTCATTGGTCAGCATTATAATATATGCAAATACATGCGGGTCGGAATCCCCGCCCCCCAGCGCGCCCCCGTACGCCAAAACAGTGCCAGCAGAGTGAAACTGAAAAATGGTTTGAAACCGAAAAGTGGATTGAAACCGAAAAATGGATTGAAACCGAAAAAAAAAAATTGTAAGCGAAAACAAAAAAATTACAGTTTCAATTAATTGTTTTTCACTATCAATTTTTTTTTCGGTTTCAATACAAGATTTTTCAGTACATTTATTTCAGTTACAATATTTTTTTTCGGTTTCAATATTTTTTTCGGTTTCGTTTCAAGGTGGCATCGTTCTGATTCCATAGATTCTGGAGTCTTCCCACGCTCCTGTTAGTGATCCTCCATCTGGATGGATGAGACAAACCTTCTGAACAATCTAGCAGGAGATGGCCCATATCTATGGGACTGATTTCTGCTAATAACGCCTGATGGACTGATAACATCCAAAGTGGGTGAATAAAGTCACCCAGTCACTAGCTGTGCCATTACCCAGCATACACCACTCCCTCCATAAATGCAATAACCGATACAAAAGTAATAGCCTATAATTAATGTATCTGCTGTTTCTCAGGTAGTTGTTTACATTATATAATTTATTGTGTTCAGTACACGTCACTACAACGTGATTTCGGAAATGTATAAATATACGGACAACAGGCTCTTCCGCGGAAATCTCTTGTCGTCAATAAACAACATTTAGGGAGCTCTATAGTATTCAATAAGAGGACCCGCCATGTCAGTTCTCGACGCGAGGGGGTACCCTGCGCGTCGATAAGTGAGGCAGAGGGAGCCTGACCATGCGTCACACATTTGACGAGTTGGGAGTGAGAACGTATTGCTGAGACAGGATATTTCAATATTGCGCAAATGGAAGAAAGCAATCCTACATATTTGTTTAATATGTGCAATGAAGGACATATCCTGGTCAAAAATGACTCCAAGGTTCCTCACAGTGTTACTGGAGGCCAAGGTAATGCCATCCAGAGTAAGAATCTGGTTAGATACCATATTTCTAGGATTTATAGGGTCGAGTACAATAACACCAGCTTCATCTGAATTTAGAAGCAGTTAAGAGATTTGTAACTTTAAGACATTCCTGCAGTTTTACTAATTGGTATGTGTTATTTGACTTCATGGATAGATAAAGTGGGGAGTCATCTGCATCGCAGTGAAAATGTATCTTATGCCTTTTGTTCATAAAACACTTGCTGCGGAAAACGCCATGCTACGGGACTCAGTCAAATCTCTATCCGAAAATGTGACCCAGTTAAAAATAGAAAATATAAAAATAAAAGAGAGCATTATCGATCTGCAAGCCCGTAGCATGAAAAATAATCTTGTGTTTTCTGGTATTCCAGAGTCTGCCGGAGAAGACCCAGAAACGACCATGAGAAGCTTCATGTCAGGGCTCTGTGTGCAGGCGGATGGAGAGGAGGATCCAAATGCGAGACTCGGACACTGAATACAACTCAAAACCTCAGCTTTATTGCTGGCATGAAGACAAAACATGAAGTGAACACTTAATACTGAGAACAGAAACATCCATCCATCCATTCGCTTCCGCTTATCCTTTTCAGGGTCGCGGGGGGCGCTGGAGCCTATCCCAGCTGTCATAGGGCGAGAGGCGGGATACACCCTGGACAGGTCGCCAGTCTGTCACAGGGCCAACACACAGGGACAGACAACCATTCGCACTCACATTCACTCGCACATTCACACCTAGTGGCAATTTGGATTAACCAATTAACCTATCCCCACAAACTGCATGTCTTTGGATGGTGGGAGGAGGCCACCGTGGGTACCCGGAGGGAACACACGTAAACACGGGGAGAACATGCAAACTCCACACAGAAAGAAGAAAATAACCAAAAATACAAAATCCAACCAAAGCATGAGAAACTCAAAATGCTGGGTTGAAACGACCCAGGACGGTGACATTTAGTGTGCTTGCTGGGCAACTTGGATGAGGTCACTACAGAAATAAACACAGCCCACATTATTTTTACGGCCCTATGCATTGCCAAGAAAACGGTCCTCATAACCTGGAAAAAGAAAAATAATCTTAATTCTAACCAATATAAAAACCATCTAATAGATCACATTAGTCTAGATACAGCCTACGCCATCACATTTGATCAATCCCTTTGGGCTCCTTTGTTTGGCTTCATCACCTAGTGGGGGTGGGGTCATGGTTTGGTCCTGCCTTCGCTATTGTGGTTGATATGGGGGTAGGGTAGGGCATCTGGGGATTCCCTAGGGACGTTTTCCCTGGAGGGCCTAACTCGGGGGTTGTGGCCATGACCTGGTTAGGGGCTCTGGTGGCTCTTAGATGGTGTTTTCCTTGTGGCTGCATACAGTGGAGATGGGGGAGGGTCTGTGCTGGCGGACGTTGGTTACTGGCCTGGTAGCCTGGCTGCCCCTGGGTGGGTCCAGGACGGGCGTGGGGCCTGGGGGTCTGGGGGTGCTCCGCTCCTGGGCTGGGGCTCTGGCTGGGCCTTGGGGGCTTGGGTCCTGGTTGTTGTGTCGCCAGGGTTGTGGGCGGGTGGGTGCATGGGGGCTCAGCCCCGGTGCGGGGGACCTCTGGTGCATCGGCTCAACTGGACGGCTCTCTAACTGGTGGGGAGGCTGTTACATCTTTGCAGGAGATCTCCTCTCTACAGGAGCTCTCTCTGCAGGTGGGGGAGAGATATAGGAGAGGTGGAGAATGAACTCAACCTGGGTGTCTATTGTCTTGTGTAGTCTGGGAGATGATTGGATGGTGGGGTGGGTGCAGTTTTCTCTGCGGTCGGGTCAGGTGGGCTGCCCCTGACTCTGTGGGGCAGGGCGGTGCTGCTGCTGTGGGCCCCGGTGCAGATGGGCCTGGGCCCCCTTGCCCTGGTGGGTTCGCCTACTGAGGTCAGCGGGGGAGCTAGCCCCAGGGAGGGGCCGCTTGCCCAATCTTTTCTTCCCTCCTCATCCTCAGCTGACCACCTCTTCCCGCTCCACCACACCCACCCACACACGCAGGGCTTGGGGTGCAGGTGTGTCACCAGGGTCCACCTCTGTCCCCTTCTGGCCGCCTTTGTCCAGAGGATGGTCTGTGTATTCAAACCCACCTCTGGCGCTGGTGCACTACCCTCAATTTTAAATGCATATAGACACTGAGGGTTTTCGGGAGGAACCATGCTGCTCTCTGGCAGGAAGCACCATGCCCTCCTGTATTTTAAATGCACTTTAGAACAACATTCAGCAACACTACATATGAGCAGGTGGAGGGAGGTTTGGGGTCTTCACTCACCCCCGTTCTGTTAACCGTCAGGGCTGGGGGGCTGGGAGGAGGTGCTGGCCGTCAGATTGGGGTCTGGGATGCGGGGCCTCCCTGCTACTGCAGATAATGAGGTGGTCTGCTTGCCTCCACCCCAGAGAGAAGGGTTACATCTCCTGGGTCCAGGTACGGTTTGCCCCTCTGGATGCAGGGGTACCTGGACCTGGGATATAGAGTATGTTTGGAGAGTGTGAATGTGTGTACAGTGTCTATTTGTGTCTGTCTCCACGTCAGGTGAGTGCCGAGAATTTGTTTGTGTATATGGGGGTGGGAATGCACGTTTGTGTCTGCGTGCGCCTGTTCGTCTGTTTCTATATGTCAGCTTGGGTCTTAGACTTTTTTTTTTTTTTTTGCCTGTCCCATTTGGTTCTTTAGCCGTCAGAATTGTTGTCTAAAGACCAACAAGGATACCCAATGGATTTATTTTGCCAAATGGATCATCGTGGCATTGCCGTACTGGTCCATTTGATCAACCTTTGTTTTTATTATTTATTTTATTTTATTTTCAGTTGTTACAGATGGGACAGACATGAGTGAGGGATAGGAAAGGGAGAAAGAAAGAGGAAGGAAAAGAAAAACAGAAGGGGAGAGGGACAGTGAGAAAGGGGAAAAAATAAATAAATAAAAAAAATAAAATAAAATAAAATCTCCTGGATTACCTGTTGAGAGAGAAAGAATAGAAAACAAGCAAAAAAAACCCAAAGCAACATACTAAACACAACACCATCGAATTAATCAGTTCTCTGACCTCTGGGCCTGATGCTCGGTCCTCTCTGGCACAAACGAGAAGCCCGCGGGGCACATCCCTACAACCCCTTCTGGCCTCTGCTCCGTGGCTGCTGGGTGACTTCTCGTTTGTGCCTCTCCTCAGCTCTTCCCAGGAGGGTGGTACGGTTGCCCCTTTGGTGGTCCTCCTTGGGTCCTCGTACTCTGGAGCCTCTGGATGTCTGGGGCCTGGATCTCCTCCATACCTGCTTCATGCCCTGGGGGACGGGGCTATGGCTCCCCACATTCCCTAGCAGATCGTTACATGGAGAAACCTTTTGAATACAAGTGTGCTGATCCACACAGGTGTGCACACAGGTGTACACACGGGTGTTTACAGACAAAAACTACACCTTTCCTGGCTGCTATCTCAAACACATTGTGCGCTGTCGATCTTGCGTGCTGCACAATAACATTTAATATTTAGTATCTACTGTTATCTGCTGTTAGCTAGTTTGTTGTGATGGTGTTGTATTTATTATGTTGCTTTTTTTGTTTGTTTTCTCTTCTGTTTTTTTCTCCATACAGGTGATCAAGGAGTTTTGTTTGTTTTTCTGTTTTTTTCTTCTCCCCTTTCTCACCATCTCTTCTCCCCTCTATTTTTCTTTCCTTCTCTCTCTTTCTTTCATTCTTTCTCCCTGTCCTATCCCCCAGTCATGTCTGTCCCATCTGTAACAACCAAAAATCAAATAAAATAAATACATAATTATAATAAAGGTCAATCAAATGGACCAATATGGCAATGCCATGATGATCCATTTGGTAAAGTAAATCCGCTTGGCATCTTTCTTGGCCTTGAGACAACAATTCTGATGGCTAAAGATCCAAACGGGACAGGCAAAAAAAACAAAAAAACAACAGTGGTCTCCGTAATAATAAGAGCACTCGGGGGAGTACTCTTATTATCCCCAAACTGGGCGAGTGGTTCCAGCAGATCCCAAGAATGACATCCAAGCAATGTTCCCTCTAATTTTTCACGTGTCTGAGCGAACACACAAACTCCCTGAGTGGACACTTGGACCACTGTGAGCAAAAGCAGACGTGTGCAGTCTGGTCACGGCAGCATCGAATCCATCCAAGTTACATGGTTTATTAAAATAATCAAATTACAGCATTTACATTTATGTTAGGCTACTTTTAAATAACTGCTTTAGCCCACTTACAATGAAAATTTAAAGAAAAATCTTGTTCATGACCTGTGTAGTATGTTAACACTATTGGAAGTAAATTTTGAAAACACAACTTTCTTTCTCTTTTTAATTTTTTTTTTAAAATAAAGATCTGACTTGTATTATGAGTATGAGTCTCTGGTCTGGGAGAGAGATCAACTCTCTGTCTGCAAAATACAGTATATAATGACCAATGTTGGGCAATTAATTACATAGTTACTTCTTCAAAAAAGTAACTGAGTTTTGCAAACAACAAAGTTTCTTGCAGCTATTTACCTAAAAATGCAGCCAAGGCAGTTTTTTAAGTAAACATTTCAAAGTATTTACAGAACAATCAGTTCTGCATCAAATTTGATGCCACACAAATTATTTGTGCCACATTGCATATATTTTTATCATAACTCTGGTTTTACGTGGCCTATCGACACAATTTAAAAACTGGTATAAAGTCCACACTTTTTCCATCATTTGCTGCTAACATCTCCAATGGTTGTACATGTTATCATTCACTCCACATCAGCCACACCTCTTTGATAGCTAAAACACCGGTGTCGGCACATAAGGACGCTGTCATAGCCTGTCAACGACGTTGATTAGCTGATAAATGTGAATCACATCATTGGCTGGACTATGGGATAAGGTGGCATCATTCTAATCCCATACTGGAGCAGCCAGTCACTTACTGTCTAACACTGCAAAACAGAATTGTTAACGTATTTATTTTAATTTAAATTCAGGTTAGATTTTTTTTTTGTGCACAACGCATATTTTCTGTGCGCAGAGACCGCGCACATGCTCAGTTTAGAGGGAACATTGCATCCAAGATCTCTATCCAGAAGAGTGCATTCCTAGAAACAGCAAAAACGTTGCGCAGGACCCTCAAGCTCCTCTGCCGCTAGTAAAGGACTGAGAATAAGTTGCAAATAATTTTATTACTTCCACAGGTTTGAGAATGCAGAAAGGTCATGTGTGGACCAGTGTGACACCCAGCTTTAATCATCACGTTTAAATTAGCAACCTCCCGGTGGGTGTATGTTTCACTTTATCAGCAGGATCACCATCTATGACCAGCCTAAACCCTCACATCAGTGTACCATGTTAACCAAGGCATGTGCTCTCTATTTTATTTCCCTTCACTTGCTCTCTTCTTTCCTTATTCCAGGCTATAAAGTGACTCACTGCTAGGGACAATGTGCATTATAATATTAATATAGATATTAAATCTGTGATGACATTGTGACTGACTTTAAATTCAACTCACAGTGCCTAGAGGAAGGGCAGTGTTCTGCACACTCAGAGTGTTTGGCAAAAAAGGTCAAATAAACAATTATAGAATCATATAGTGAAATTTGTATTAGACAAAACTGTCATGATTCATGGAACATGTAGGAGCAAGAAAACCTCCGTGTTTTGGAAAGCTGTGTTTCATGCTCTTGATAAAACAAAACACCCTCTGTCCCAGTTTAACCCTTACTCTTGGAGTATTTTCTTACTTCCCTATTTGAAGCCCATCCCTCCGTTTTGGGAGACAAATGTCACTTCCCTCCTTCCTCACTCACAACATTATAGTTGCTGACAGATGTCTCACATTCATGAATATTCTGTGCACTACCAGGCCACTTTGATCTTCATTTCAAAAGAAAGTTCTGTCTACACCACAACCACAGACCATGTGTGACTTACCGTGCATTTGTTGTTGTATTCTGTTTGAGTAAGGCAAGTCAGAGCATGTGAGGACTGACAGCATCAGGGATAGTATTCAAACTAGGATGTGGATTGATGACTTAATTGGTAGTGAAAATCAAATTGTATATGACTGATAGCATCTGCTGGTGAACAGTCTAGTTTGAATTCAGAAACGGTCAAAACTACTGGTTGGTAGGTTGGTCTGTTTGTTTAGATTTGACTTCCAAACTTGTAGTAGAAGGAATCCTGTGCACCTCCTCAGCCTGTAAACATCAACTACAGTATTTGAACAAGTAAAACCGTTATAAAGATCTACATTGTGAGAAGTGCGCTTCTCAGTTTTCTGTTAGCTCTCTTTCCTCTCTCTGGAACAGTTACCAAGTGCAGTTAATGTCCCCTGTCAAAAACCCATCCACAGGCCCCCACAGGTGGGGCCATTTATCGTTGGGTTGGTGGATCTCGGTGTCTGGAGCTGGGCGCTCAGGTATGTACCCAGCTGACTCCCAGCGGCGCTTGAAAAACTATATACACACTTGAAAAAATAAATCAGTTGGGCATCTTTCCTGGCCTTCAGACAACAATTCTGATTGCTAAAGTACCAAACAGGACAGGCAAATAAATAAGCAAATAAATAAATAATAAACATTCTACTATTTGCAGTAATGATATTGGTTTCTTTCAACACACTTTTTGAGTGGTGGGAGGTTTTAGGATACTTTTGTTGCAGGGCCTGTTGAAGGCTGGTCTGTGCAAGGCTTAGAATCTCTAGATCAACTATATTCTGATATCACATGTTCAGTCCTTACTTAATTTGTACTTTCACAGACATATGCTACCCAATTATTTCTACAAAAGCTGGTGTGTGATTATAACAAGGATATTTACATAATGAGTTTAATTTTAATGAATGCATATGCAAATATTGGTTGCACCTGTTTCTCATTACCCTATTAGCTTTTCGTGTGTTGCTGTGTTATTAGTTGTTAGTTCGTTGCCTTTTTTCTGCTTTCTTGTCTCCTTCTAGTTCTTCAGTAAACTTTACTAAAGTTCCAACCATTCATCTTCTTCCACTTATCTGGGGCTGGGTTGCATGGGCAGCAGCCCAAGCAGAGAAGCCTAGAACTTCTTCTTCTTCTCCCTCTCCCCAGCCATTTCCTCCAGCTTGTCCGGTGGAACACCAAGGCGTTCCCAGGGCAACCAAGGTATATAATCTCTCCAGTGTGTCCTGGGTCTGCCCCGAGGCCTCCTCCCAGTGGGACATGCCCGCAACACTTCTCTTACTAAAGTTACCATGTTTAAATTAGCTGTTTCCCTCTTGATGTATTTTGTTAAATTTTAAAACTCAGTTTTCTTAACCCATTTACGAGGATGCTCATCATAAATCAAGCTGCACAGCTACCATATTCTTTCCATTCATTCTATAAAGAAACTGGTTTGTAGAAGAACTGGCCCATACTCTTCTCTCATCTCTATTTACTGAAAAAGAAACAAAGTCAACAAATACATGCTGCCCTTCAAGTATGAATCTAACACCAAGCTTAATCTTTAAAAACTCAAAGCTATATTATGCTGGTAATGGGTTCACTGTATATGCGTTATGAAGCAGAGGTTTTAGATAGCTAAGGAAGTCATCTGATTATTCCAGATTGGTCCTAGACTGGTCCCTAGACTGAATTAGGGCGATCGTGGTTCAAGAGTTGGGAGTTCGCCTTGCAATCAGAAGGTTGCCGGTTCGAGCCCCAGCTTGGACAGTCTCGGTCGTTGTGTCCTTGGGCAAAACACTTCACCCGTTGCCTACTGGTGGTGGTCAGAGGGCCCAGTGTTCGGCAGCCTCGCCTCTGTCAGTGCGCCCCAGGGTGGCTGTGGCTACATGTAGCTTGCCATCACCAGTGTGTGAATGTGTATGTGGATGACTGAATGTGTAAAGCAGTATGGGGTCCTTAGGGACTAGTAAAGCACTATACAAATACAGCCCATTTACCATTAGGTATACTGCAACAGCCCTGAAGCTTAAAACTATATACACAATTAGATGTGTAACAGAAGTTCAATAATAGTACCAGTCAGGATAACACTATCCATTTTCAGAAGCTGTTTAAAACTCTACCAAATATATTTTATTATTATGTTGTGTAACCCACATAAAATGAGGGTACCACTTTAAAAAGTTATAGATATGAGGAAGGATGGACAGCCTGCCCAACCAATCAGAATACAGAGGTCCCAGTATGTGTTGGCCAACGGGAGAGCAGCCTGCCGCTGTGTGTCCCATCTACTCTGTGTTCGCTGCTACATGTGGATGTAGTCGTGTGCTGGCAGGAGAAAAGAAAGACTGAAGTTTTTGAGTTGGAAAGAGTATTAGATAAAAGTTTTAACCAACTGTGCTGTACATACATTTGCTGGTTATCAGTTACCTTCCATGTTAAAAGTAGTTGCAGTGAGTAAACAGGCAGATGCTGCAGTTTTCTGGCAACAAAAAGTACCATGTGGACCTAAACTGTTAGCCTTCATTAGCTCTAGCTGTTATCAACTGCCTGAAAGTACATCTCAATCTGCTTCCAGAAGTAAGGTAACACTTAAAGCACAATTTATGTTTATTTTTCTTCACGTCGTATTACTATCATTAAAGAAAAAAACATGCCCTGTTACGTTATTTAGAGCCCTGCATTTTCCGACCGAGAGACCATATCATTGTCTTTGGCCGTAATGCACTGAGATCGGTGAGCACATGTTGTATGTCTCAGTTTTAGTTTGTTTGGCATTTTATTGTTGAGAAACTGAATTTATCTGAATTGTTTGATTAATAATTGTCGCATATGCACCGACTTTACTTAGTTTGATTGTAAGTTTTAATGTTTTCATAGTATATTTAGAAAAGTGTATTACAATTTTTTTTTAAAAAGCGTGTTGACAATACATTGCAGTAATGCATAGTTTGTGTAAGAGAGATGTTTTATTTTTGCAAATTTGAGTATTTTAATTACAAATTGATGTCAAATATGAAGTCAACAAAATCCTAAATTGTGAATTATAGTATTATAGTATTCTGGCAAGTCAAGCAAAGTTTTGCTTGACAGTGAGTTGAGGAATAAGTAATATTACAATTTCTCTTTACTGTATTAAACATCAAATGAGACCAGCACTTGTGTGGAGACCTCACACAAAAGTTATGGTGGCATTATAGATCAAATGAAGTGACTTAGATTTGCTGAGGACACTGAAACTATGGATACAATTTTAGACATAATCTTCAACTATTTTAGAGATGTTTGACTGAACAAGTAAAAACTACGTCTGATAGTGACTGAAAAGTAAAGGCATAACCAGCAGGTTTCATCCAGAATCACAATTCATCCAGTTCTTGCCATGATATTTCAATGAAAACTGTCCCATTTAAAATGGTGCCGCAAAGAGAATACAGCAATCACCAAAGTCATTAGGATTTCTCTTAGAAAAATAAATAAGATAGAATTTATTAAAAAAATAAATAGATCTTAGTGCTGTTTTGAAAATTGTCTGAGTTTAATACTGATTCTTGAGATTTTTTAAATAAAGTACTGTCTACAGAAAGGTACACTGCTATTCTACCCTAAGAGGACAATTTTAAGTTTCAGTTTTTGTATGCACACAAAGTCTATACTGTATACACTGTTTCATCTCATTCAGTGGTCAAGCCAAATTCATTAATGCGCGCTTCAACACAGCTCTTAAATTTTTATATAACTACGATGACAGGAAATTAACTTAAACTACACTAACATACCAGCAACCCAACATGGCACATAATTTGGAGTCACTTCAATTCATGAGTTGGGTTTTTTTGAGGGGCCTTTCATTTTTATATTAGTCTGATCATTTTCACTGGGTGTCCTGATCATCATGATTAAATTGTTTCCCTGAGCAGTGCAAAAAAAAAAGAAAAAAAAAAGATAAGCTCTTCGACACAAGCTTCAGAAATGAAGGCTGTATAATTAGGCTTGGAAGTGCCCCAGCCATTAAAGCCAAGGATGGTGTTGACTAATTTCGCACACAGATTAATGGTGGTCTGAAATGGCCAAAAAGCACTAAAGGAGGAGGAATGAAGTAATGCGGGTGGAGGATAGCTCCCTGGCATAGACTTTAAAAGGAAGAAGAAGTGCATTCTCACAAATTATTCAGTATTACACTGTTACAGTTACGAAAATTTAGGGCTCAAAGGAACCTAACATATAAGATTCCACAATGCTGTTGCTATTCAACAAGTTTTTAATGAATGTAATTACAAAGCATGACCAGAAGTTAAAAAAAAAAGACGCGAGCCCTGGCTAAAACAAACAAAAGAGGAGGAAGACCACCAACCACATAATGGACTGCTGGATCCGGAATTTTCCCCTAAACCAGCTTTGGTAAACTAGATAGTTGTCGACCATCATGCTATAACTTCTCTGGGTTTATATTCATTCAGCGGGTGTCATGGTCCTGAGTCAGACGACTCAGTGTTTTGTGTTTCCTTATAATATTCTATGTACTTGTTTATTCTGGTTATGTCTTTCGTTAAGATTTGCCATTTGTTAGGTTTCTGTTCTGTGCCGGCCCTGGTCCCACTTTTCTGTGTTCCCTTGTCTGTTCATGATATCATACTGTCTGCTCAGGAGTCTGTCTGTTAAATTCAGTGTCTAGTCTGGATCTGTGTCTGTCATGTATTTCCTGTTTTACTTTGAAAAAAGTGGCGCTCACACCCTGGGTTTCAGAGGAACTTCACCTGTGAGTACAAAGACACCTCAACAGCTGGAGATCAGATTGCCTGGACTTCCGCCTCTGACTACAACCCAGCACACACTGCATCCGACCCCTATGACGTCTCCTGCAATGTGGTTGAAGAACTTCACCTCTTCCAGGTGCACGCGGCAGCCATCAGGCACTCTTTGAAGCTCCAGACATATTCCCTTTGTCTCTTTCTCCCACACACACACACACACACACACACACACACACACACACACACACACACACACACACACACTAACACTCACATGCCCACATGATTCCTGTGCCTATGTAGTATAGGCAGCATTTAATTCAGCATACATGACAATGGCTAGTTTACACAGCACAAGAACTTATGATTCTTTGAATACATTACTTGTTTTCATTTGTTTTGTCAGATAGTGCTCTATACATGAAACAGCCCAAATGTGCCCTTTGGAAAATAAATTTATTCAACAAGTGCATATTTTTACACAAAAAACGTATTTTTCCCAATACAATTAAAACGCTGGATGAAAAATAGAGTATATCTTGTTTTAGTCATACTCTGGAAGGACTACTGCTGGTGCTGCTGGCTTCTTGTGTTTTGCCTAAGGGAAGTCCCTTTGGGACTCATAATAAAGATCTTTTTCTGACAGGACTGAATGAGCAACATCCTTTGGGCTGCAAATGGGGCCACATTTGCAGATGTATTAAAGAAAAAACATTATACAGCATGTGTGTGTTGGTTAGAACAGCCTTACAAAGCCTTACAGCCACCATGCCTCCCACTCGTTGTCTCCTGTTCCTGCTCATTAGGCTAATGAATAGCAAGCAACTACAATCAATGGTGTGTTCGTTAGGGATGAGCAGAGCAGGCACACGCTGATAACTCTGATCAACACCGAGACCTGACTGACAGTGGCAGAGGTACCAATATCACGGTGATTAATGATGATCAGCTGTTAATGAAGATATCCCGAGTAGGTACAGTGCTTAATGCACTGGATTAGGGAGTATTTTCACACAGAATTACTAAGACTGGATCAACTACAGGATTTATGCTCTTCATTCCCGGATAAATATTTTCTCATGTACACCCATAACTGTATTTAGTGGTTAGACTGAAAATTATGTTGGCCACACTTGGAGCAGTTTCTATTTTCAGAATCTGTTATTAACTATTTCTCTAAATTGCTTTTCAAGTCCTGATTTACAGCCAGACAGTGTGAAAATAAATATTGTTGGCGATGAATGTCTCAGGAGTCTCTTTTTATTTGCTTTCACTCAACAGAAATGCTGCCTTAAGGGATTCAATATATTGAGATAGCAAAAGGTAGATCAACTCAGGTCAGGGTTTTAATAATTTATAGATGAGCTGTTTGTCTCATCACAAAGAGTATACTGCTTCAGTATGACAAGAACTCCTTGTCACTTCATTGTCAACTCCTGGTGCATTCACCCTGTTCTTTCAGTCATTTGTGTTCAGTTCATATTGGGATTAGTAGAATCTTTAGTTTTTTACTGAATGAATAATTACTTAGAAACTTGCTGACATATTGTCATGGTTCTCAAGATCTGGAGAGGTTGTGGTGTGTGTGTTTTTTGTCTTCGCCTCTCCCACCAGGGCAGAACTGGACCTTGATTCCCCGCCTCTGAACCTCCCCTGAACACACACCTGTGGCTCATTCACACTGATCCTGGCAGACTACTTAAGATGGCAAGAGAGGCTGCTTCCTTGCTGGATCGTCACATTACCTAGCGTCAGTGTCAGTGCCTAGCCTTTGGAAGTATTCCTCGTGATCACCTAGAGTTTCTTCCTAACGTTGTTCTTCTCTGTGTTAGGGTCTTCTAGATTCTCTGCCCGTCTTCCCTGCCGTCTGTATTTCTGTGGATGTGTGTGAGTGAGCGTGAGCATTTTGGAGTGGACATTCAGAGTGAGTTGTGGATTAAGTTGAAGAGGAGTGTATGTATGTTTCTCCCTTTGAGTTGTTATTTGGCAGAAAGCCACGGGGGTGTTGGACCTAATTAAAGAAAACTGGGGGGTAGGCCCCAACCCATTCAATGCATTCTGTAGCTGAGAGCAAACTGGGGAGGTTGTTGCGAGAAAATTTACTCCAGGCCCAGGATCGTCAGCAGTGCCTCTACAACAGAGGGGCTGGACTCAGGCAATTTTCACCAGGAGACAAAGTGCTTGTATTACTCCCTTCTTCAAGCTCAAAGCTACTCGCCAAGTGGCAAGGACCCTTTGTGGGCACACAGCAAGTGGGGGACGTTGACTATGAAGTGGTATGGTCTGACATTGGCAGCACTACACAGATATAACACCTCAACCTCCTTAAAGCATGGAGAGAGGCTGAAACCACTTCTCTGGTGAGCCTGGTTGAGGAGAGAGATGAGTTGGGGCCAGAGGTGCCAAATTCCACCATTCATGCCTCCCTCCATTGTGATGACCATCTCACACAGGCCCAGAGAGCGGATGTTGCTGTATTGCAACAGCGTGTTGCAGAGGTGTTCTCCCCCTACCCAGCCGTACGATTCGAACAGAGGGCTGTGGGCTGTTTTGTCCCAGCAGGTAAGGGGGGTCGACCGCCCAATTGTATATATCGGCAGGTAACTATTCGAGCGGGAGGCCAGGTACAGCACCATGGAGAAATAGTGTCTGGCCAGCTGAGGGGTGGTCGACTATCTCTATTATTACCTCGTGGGCTGCCCTTTCACCCTCTGTTCGGATCATGGGATGCCAATGCCAGTGGTATCTGGCTCGGCAGCCTTTTAAGTTCAAGGTGGTCCATAGACCAGGGGCACAGATGGTCCCTCTCACGGGGGCAGGGCAGGGCTAGGGCAATGAGGGTATAATAATAAAAAATATTCTTTTGTGTTTTTGGTTTGTGTTTTTGGTTTGTGGCTCAACTGCAGGGGACGGTGGAGCAGTGGGTTCAGGGTGCTGTGTCAAGGGAGGTTGACGCACACCTGAGCTCCATCAGCTGATCATGTCTCCCCTGTAAAAGATGTGGCGGGACCTGAGGTGGTGTTTTGTGTGTGTGTGGGGCAGCTGGAAAGTGATCAGAGTGTTGGTGAAAAATTCCATACAACGCATAGCAACATGCAGTCTCTGTGTGTGGGTGCTTAATCGTGTCACAATGTGCTAAAACTCTTGCTTGTGCTGTTGTGAAGTTAGCTGTGAAGAAGAGGAGAGAAGTCATAAAATACAAAGAGATTAAGTGAAACTGAGCGTTAAAAACACTGAACGGTGTCCACAGCAGCCATTGTTTGTTTTTTCCATACTCAATGTTCCTATTCCCAGTGAACTCTACTGTCATCCCCTTCTCTATTCCAGCCCATGTGTCAACCAGTCAACATTTGACAGATGATTATGTCATCCATTTCCAGTGACGTGCAGTCAGGTTTTTGAATGACTGCATCCGACTCAAATCATGTACACGGACATATTTGCAAGAGCATAAAACCAGCATTAGTCTTATTTAATTAGCTGCAGCCCTGGTGGTGTACTAAGGAACAATACAAATATGCACACAGAAAATTTAAACCATTAAGGTCTACAAGCATAAGGCTTTAGTACTCTTGTTTTTTATGTTCCTGTCACTAAATTAAAGTTTACTAAACAGCTTTATAACTTACTTTCGGCAAACAGAAAAAAGCAAGGAATAAATCTACGTTAAATCCTATAGACCCTTTTACTATCTTTGCACTGAGGTACATGAGCATTTTTAGAAATGGACTCCCTATTTCCATGAGAACTAGAGGTGGTTGATGTTACCTTGCCAAGCATTCCCTTGAAAATTGTTTTATGATTTATGTGATTTATGTTTTATATAATTGGAGGTAGACTGATAGGAGAAACTTAATTTCTTACCTTTTCTCCAGTTGCCTGCAACCAATTTTTAAACACCATTTGATTGTTGCATGAGCACTAAGCCTTGTCCTTGATAAAGTTGCATAATATTAACAAGCTTGCCTTTTTATGTGTGAACTTTGGAAATTTGTTCCTTAGGTGTTCTATTGGCTTTGCAGCTGAAAGAATATAGCTAAAATTATGAAAAATTATGACATTATAGGAATTGGAATAGGAATTTTAATTGAACAAACTCATAGCTAGATTGGGAAATCACAGGTTAACTTATGGAGTTCATAACCATCTTTGTAGTTGTCATTGTAACAACTAAAAGGCTTATCTTGTTTTATTCATTATAATTTTGAATGAAATACCATAAAAATGTAAAGACAAAAAAGGCCTTCCAATACAAGATAGTGATAAATAAACTGTTAACCCTAGAGTTAACCCTACAGGTCACTGATGTGTCACTCTATAAACATCAGTTGTCTACCTAAGTGGACATGTAAAAAACTCTTTGAAAAGTACATGTTTAAAAAAATAGTTTTTTCATGCCTAAAGATGAATAAAAATACTTAACCTCAATCAGGATATTTTTTCTTGTCATAATTCATGCATGAAAGGGTTAAATAAGCACTAGTTTGTTCCTAGGAGCACTCTCTCCCTCTCTTTAGAGTTTCAGTGTTAGGTGAAAATTATCTTAATAAAGATCTCAAGAATAATCATTCAAGTCACCATTCACATTCCACATTCTCACTAATGTGAAACCACTGCTTAAATTTGGTGAGGATGAGGAAAAGCAGCCATTAGTCATTAATACATCTACTGAGTTGATTTTAACAGTTATGCAAGTCATAGTGCAAACAGGGGTGGGAAAAAACTGGCATGTGATTCTTAAATCTGCAGTTCATTCACACTATAGCCACCATGGTGTACAAAACCCCTTCTTCCTTATTTTTAATGGTGCATTTTTTTCTCTCTCTCTTGGAGCTTGTTTCATATTCAGAAGGCATGATTTTCTCATAGCAAGTTGCCGGACTGATGTTGGTACAGAAGGTGAAAAGACAGGATCTAGCTCTTATCCTGTACTCTTCTGCAGTTGGAGCTACCAGAGAGACTTAATAATATCCCAGAGGCACAGATGAAACACTTTCTCCACAGTGGCTATTTACTGAGGAGTGCGTTTGAAGTTGATCTCAAGATGTCTTCATTTCTATACCAGAGGAATGTTCTAAGGGGGAAAAAATGTAATTCAGATAGTGAGCAAGGAGAGAAAAAAGAAAACGTGTAAATGGAGACAAGCACAATGCTAGTGGTGTTCTCTGCATCTATATAATTCCATACAGGATACTGTCAGTAGATTCATCTATCACTATCATATTTTTACAATATGTTATCTTAAGCTACCGAACTGCACTGAAGTAGGAGCTTAGAAACTACTTCAAATTAAAACATACCTGCTGTTGGCACCAGCAGGACCATTATTTATTCATAACATCCAACCTGCTCTTGTCAAACTGCAATAAAAAAAAACCTTACATTTTGAAAGTGGAGTAAATGTCCTGCCATTTTTCTACCTGTCAATCTAGAGGTTTGGTTTATTGCCATACAAGACAGAAAAATATTTATCTATCAGACAGGTAGCATTTCATTATTTTTTGTTTTTTGTTTTTGTAGTTTGGAGAAAAATATGTGGACAGAACAAAATTTAGTTATTGGCCTCACGGTCTGCATGTTATCTGGAGCTTTACTTAAAATTCAACAACTTGGACTTTTGGTCGCTAAGGGGATGTAGTAGGTAGAGGAGAAGACTGCTCCGCAAACTTTTCTACCTTTTCCCCTCCTAAACCAGTCAATTCACAACAAAACTTTTGAACCGCGTACGTTTTATTTTACGGGTTTCAAAATTGGTTTTTGCTCGTTCTAACATGGCCTCAAAATGATAGGCTTAAACCACCCTGTGAAAAGAAGGAAGGTGCTCTCACACATAAAGCAGTATAAAGCAGCTGTTGTCTTTCTACAAGAAACAAATTTCCGTGGTTTGGACAACTCTCGTCTTATGTCCCGATGGTCAGGGCAGCATTTTCATTCCACCTTTCAGGCTAAAGCCAGAGGCGTTTCTATTCTAATTGACCAAAATATTCCCTTTGAGAAGCATAATGTAATTTCTTATACGAGTGGCTGGTATGTTTTTGTTTCGGGTAAACAATATGAAAGTAGTGTTGGCCAACATATATGCACCCAATACTGATAATGTAGATTTCTTTCAGCGTGGTCAAAGGAGCTTGCAAAAAAAAGCGTCTGGACTTCTTTAAGTTGCTTGAAGACGTTTCACCTCTCATCCGAGAAGCTTCTTCAGTTCTAAGGTCAAATGGTGGAGAGTCCCAGATATAAACCTATTGGGAGTATCCCCCCACAGAGGGACAAAAGGACCCCCTGATGATCCTCTGATCGCCTGAGCCAAGGTGTGAAACTGGGTGTGGGTCCCAATCAGCCAGAGTTTCGGGTGTACAGTACCTCCTCTTTGACTCCTCTTTGACTCCCATCACCCTTTGGAACACAAACTTGGAGTAATTAGGACCCTACACCACCGGGCAGAACATCTAAGCCTGAAGGAAAAAAGAAGGAACACACACATGTAAAGGAATCACTCAAAACGTGCGGCTATCCTAAATGGGCGTTCTTAAAACCAGCAAAGAGGCACAGAAAAGAAGACCAGAAACCAGCGAGGGAGGATAAGAAGGACAGACGCAACAACATTGTCATCCCCTATGTAGCCGGTGTATCAGAGAAACTCAGGAGAGTTTTCTCCAAACATGACATCCCGGTGCATTTCAGACCCAGCAACACGCTCAGACAAAAACTGGTTCACCCGAAAGACAAAACGCCAAAACACAAACTTAACAATGTGGTGTATGCTGTACAGTGCAGCGAGGAATGCTCAGACCTCTACATTGGAGAGACCAAACAGCCACTTCACAAGTGCATGGCACAACACAGAAGAGCCACCTCCACAGGACAAGACTCAGCAGCCCATCTGCATCTTAAGGATAAAGGACACTCTTTCGAGGATGCCAATGTTCACATTTTGGACAGAGAGGACAGATGGTTTGAAAGAGGAGTGAAAGAAGCCATCTATGTCCACTGTGAGCGACCATCTTTGAACAGAGGCGAGGGTTTACGACACCAACTCTCTGCCATCTATAATCCAGTTTTGAGATCCCTTCCCAGACGCCTTAACGCCCACTCACATCCTGGGCCATCTGACCTCAGGAATTCGCATGATAAGGTGGGGCCAGGTTTCACAATGAACACACCCGAAACTCTGGCTGATTGGGACCCACACCCAGTTTCACACCTTGGCTCAGGCGATCAGAGGATCATCAGGGGGTCCTTTTGTCCCTCTGTGGGGGGTTACTCCCACTAGGTTTATATCTGGGACTCTCCACCATTTGACCTTAGAACTGAAGAAGCTTCTCGGATGAGAGGTGAAACGTCTTCAAGCAACTTAAAGAAGTCCAGACGCTTTTCTTTGCAAGCTCCTTTGACTACGATGACCTGGATGACTGAGAACCTTCACAGACATTTTCTTTCAGCGTGCTTTCTCATTGCTGCCCGATCTGAGCTCATACTCTCTCATACTTGGTGGTGACCTCAACTGCTGGCTGGACCCTGTGTTAGACCAATCCTCCCCGAATCCCTGCACTGTCAGTAAATCTGCTCTTTTCATTTAATCCTTTTTATCGAACTGTGGTGTCTCTGATGTTTGGCACTGTTTACACCCCCACAGAAGAGAGTACTCTTTTTTTTCCACAGGTGCACCACACTTATTGTAGGATCGATTATTTTCTCATTGATAATCAGCTGACTCCATGGGTCCAATCCTGTGAATACCAGATCATAGTAATATCAGACCATACCCCTGTTGTGCTATCAATGAGTTTCCCAGACGTCCCTCAATCCAGACGACACTGGCGTTTTGATTCGACTCTCCTGGCAGATGTAAACTTCCTGGAATTCATGAAAGAACAAATAACCTTGTTTCTTAAAACAAATACTACAGGAGAAACTTCTCGCTTAATAATTTGGGATGCACTAAAAGGCTTTCTCAGGGAACAAGTTATTTCCTGTACTGCTAAAATGAAGAAAAAGGCCTGTATAGAATGACTTGATTTAGTCAACTGAATCAAAGATGTAGACCTGCTCTATGCTAAGGTAAAAAGCCCAGATCTATACAATAAGCACGTGGAGCTTCAGACTAAATTTGATCTCCTCTCAACGCACTCAATTGAACGTCAGCTCCTGAAGAATAAGAGTTTGTTTTATATTCATAGCGACAAATCGGGTAGGATGCTTGCCAGCCAGTTAAGGGGCTTCCAGGCAAAACAACATATCACAAAGATTAGAACGGCTAATGGTAATATCACTTCGGACCCTTCCAAAATTAATGATACGTTTAGGACTTTTTACTCCCAACTTTACACCTCTGAATTCCCGCAGGAAAGCACCTTAATGGATAACTTTCTAAAACCTTTGAATGTACCTATGCTTTCCTGTGATAGTAAAAACAGATGAACCCATCACACCAGAGGAGCTGAGTGCAGCCATTTCTTCACTGCAGCCTGGAAAATCCCCTGATCATTAAAGTAAAGTAAGTAAAATTTTATTTATATAGCACATTTCTAGATAGAAATCACAAAGTGCTTTACAAGATATAACAGATTATAAAAATAAAAAAAACAAACAAGATACAAACAAAGTTAGCAAAAAGCAATTTTAAAAAGATGTGTTTTTAGCTGCTTTTTAAAAGTAATCAATGAATCAGCGGATCGTAAGTCCTGAGGAAGGGAATTCCACAGTCTGGCGGCCACAGTAGCAAAAGCTCTATCACCCCTAGTTTTCAGTCTCGTATACTGAATGACAAGTAAGCCCTGACTACTCGACCTCAGAGACCTACTAGGGGCATAGGGCTGTAAAAGTTCAATAATATATGGTGGTGCTTGTTGTTGAAGAGCCTTAAAAGTTAAAACCAAAATCTTAAAATGGACTCTAAATTCGACAGGAAGCCAATGTAACTGCATAAGCAACGGTGTTATATGTGAATATTTAGAAGCTTTCGTCAAAAGTCTTGCTGCAGCATTCTGAACGATCTGCAGACGCTCCAAAGAACCTTTGTTTAAACAAGTAAACAGGGAATTGCAATAGTCCAGTCGTGATGAGATAAAAGCATGAATAACAATCTCCAGTTCAGTATAGGATATTATAGAGCTCAATTTAGAAATATTTCTTAGATGATAAAAAGCAAGACCGAACAAGAGATTTAACATGACTATCTAACGTAAGAGCAGGATCAAGGATAATCCCTAAGTTCCTGACAGATGGTTTTACAAACGTTGAAAGAGGACCAAGAGCATTTATTATACTGGGTATATGTCTATCTGGGGCACATAAGAGGACTTCGGTTTTATTTTCATTTAGTTGGAGGAAGTTTTCAGCCATCCAGCCTTTAATGGTTTCCAAGCACACATTTAAAAGCCGCAGCTTAGAAGCCTCTTCCGGTTTAAAAGATATATAGAGTTGGATATCGTCCGCATAACAATGGTAACAAATATCCTCAAAAGGGCTCAAAATGTGCTGGAGAGGAAGTAAATAAACTAGAAACAATAAAGGCCCCAGCACAGAGCCTTGTGGCACACCAAAAGACAGGGACGCAGAAGATGATCTATACTTAGAAACTGCCACAGAAGAATATCGTTCAGAGAGATACGAGGAGAACCATTTCAATGCAGTCCCAGAGACACCGACCCGGTATTTCAGCCTGTTAAGTAAAATATAGTGGTCAACAGTATCAAAGGCCGACATAAGATCCAACATTAAGAGAACAGAACATTTACCTGCATCGCTTTGTAACAAAATGTCATTAGAAACTCTAAGAAGGGCTGTTTCAGTGGAATGAACTTTACGAAAGCCAGATTGAAATTTGTCGAAAATACTATATTTATCTACAACTGCTGTAAGCTGCTTAGCCACGATCTTCTCTAGAATCTTAGCAATTAACGGAATTTTTGAGATCGGTCTATAATTGCTAGTGAGAGATGGGTCCAGCATAGGCTTTTTTAACAAGGGATGTATAACAGCAGTTTTAAAATAGGCAGGGACTATGCCCGAGGCCAAGGAGGTATTAATTATAGTAAGAATACAGGGACCAGTAGAGTAAAAGACATTTTTGAATAATAATAATTTCCCAGCTCTGGTAGTGAAACAAGTGAAAAACCTTCTAAAACAACAGGCCGAGCTGGCATGGGAACTGACAGCGCAGACGCTGAAAAAGACAAGTTTTTCCTTATGTTGCTAATTTTTTCTAAAAAGAAAGCAAGAAAAGTTTCACAATCTTCAACAGAAGAAATAATGGCAGCAGGTGGAGCAGGAGTAATAATATTAGTAATAGTATCAAATAAAACTTTAGGATTACCTCTGCTCTTTGCAACCAACTGAGAAAAGTAAGCAGCCCTCGCATCTCTAATAGCATTGTTAAAGGAGGCTAAAAGATCCTTTAAATAAAGGAGATGAACATTTAAGCGGGTTTTCCTCCATAACCGCTCAGTTTTACGACAATTACGTTTTATAAGACGAATGTTGTCATTTAACCAGGGTACAGACTTGGAAACAGGCACAGGTCTCATTTTAATCGGACAGATTTCATCTAAGATCGAAAGACAATGATAATTGAATAGATCTATAGAAAAATCAACATCGTTTTGTGGGGATAATGTTAAATTAAAAGCATCAGAGAACTTCCATGCTGAGGAGGAGTTTAAAGTGCGGGAAATAACTGTCCAGATGAACAGGAGACATGGGCTCATAAAAAGACATATTAAAAAAGACACAATAATGGTCAGAAATAAAAATGTCCTTAGAACAAATATAATCAATATTCAGACCCAAAGAAAAAACAAGGTCCAGTGTATGGCCTTTGTTATGTGTGGGGCCAGATACATGTTGGATAAAATGAAAGAGTCCATGATGCTGGTAAAACCCCTAGCAAAGAGGTCGGACTGATCATCAACATGTATATTAAAATCTCCCACAAGAAGCAATTTAGACAACCTCATAGTAGAGGACAAAAAAATCACTAAACTCAGCTAAAAACGAGCTGTTTGGGCCAGGAGGGCGATAAACCAACGCACAGTAAAAAGGATCCTTCTTTCCGATTTTGATAAGCTGCAGTTCAAAAGACAGAAAGTGTCCAACTTTCACTGAACGGCAGTTAAAACGGCTCCGAAATGCCACCGCGAGGCCTCCTCCACGAACAGATCCTCGAGGCTGGCAAATGACAGAGAAGCCATTTGGGCACATTTCAATAGTAGACGAATAATCCGAACCCCGTTGCCAGGTCTCAGTCAAGAACAGGAAGTCCAGATTTTTAGAAACAATAAAATCGTTAAGCACAAATGATTTATTCGTCAAAGATCGGGCATTAAAGAGCGCCATAGACAGCGGGGTGAAAACATTGTTGTTGGAAGAAGCTCGAGTTTCTCGAATTAAAGGGCGTAAATTCTCGGGATCAGAGCCTTCACGTTCATATATTCCACTCACCGAGGGGATGAAAGGCCAGTCGGCAGGAGAGTCTGGATGAACCCTTCTGAGACAACACGGCCTCGGAGAGCCGGGCACCCTATATCCAAGTAGGGCCTTGGGAGACAGATTTCTCTCCATATAGCTGTCATGTGCGTAGGCAACAGAAAACGCCCGACATCGCTTTCATATCAGCCCCCGCCGCCAGAAGAGCCTAAACTTCACCTGGATGCCCGATCTCTTTCCTCTTCTTCTACGTAGTCTACGGGGAACGCTGAAAGCGCTGGCCGAAGATCCAGTCACAGGCAGAGGGTGGAAGGTACCAAAGGAGTGCGGGGGAAAGTGTGGAGAATGGAAAGTCCCACAAAAGGAAGAAGAAAAAACATCTTTGGCCGTCATTGACGAACGGATGGATAACAGCGTCAGACGATCGTAGACCAAGGCAGCCAGTACATCATTAAAACAGTTAAAAAACAGCAGAGTAGAAAGAAAAAACACAACAATAGAGCGAGACCAACTACATCCGGCAGCGGCGAAGCCAAACACAGGCGCTATCATGCCGGAAGTGATGTGGGAAAGTATTGCAAGATTACATTTAACCCTCTCCAACTCATGGAAGTGTGGTAAACTTCTGCCATCCTTTTACGAGGCAAGTATTCTTGTCCCAAAGAAAGGTAAGGATCCTGTGGAATGCTCATCCTACAGGCCAATTTCTCTATTAAATGTCGATGCTAAAATTTTGGGCAAAGCTTTTGCACGCAGACTGGAAAATATTTTGCCCTTAGTTATATCCAAAGATCAAACAGGCTTCATTAAGAATCGTTACTCTTATTCCAATATCCTCCGACTATTGGATAATTCCGGTCGGAGAAGGCATTCGATAGGGTCGAATGGAAATACTTATTCACAATTCTAGATAAATTCAACTTTGGATCGAAATTTATTTCATGGATAAGGTTATTATATACGTGTCCTAACGCTTCAGTTTTTACTAATTCTATGCAGTCGCAGCCTTTCAACCTCCAACAAGGAACCCGTCAGAGATGCCCCTTAAGCCCTCTTCTTTTCAATCTGGCTATAGAGCCACTTGCCATTGCACTCCGCCGCTGTGGGGAGATTGATGGGATCTGGAGGAAGGGTGTTGAACACAAAGTATCCTTGTTTGCAGATGATCTCTTAATCTTTATCTCAAACCCCCAAATATCTATACCTGCAATGCTATCCATACTTCGACCATTTGGCCAGTGTTCAGGTTACAACCTCAACCTATGTAAAAGTGAGTTGTTTCCTGTTGATGGAGGGACACCAGTGTATAAATAAATAAATAAATAAATACATTTTTATTTATATAGCACCTTTCAAGACAGAATCACAAAGTGCTGCACATAAGCTTACAAGTCATAAAAAGATTTACAAAAGAGAAAATAAAACAGGCAAAAAATTAACCAAAAGCAGTTTTAAAAAGGTGACTTTTGAGTTGTTTTTTAAAAACAGCTACTGAGTCCGCAGTTCTTAATGTTTGGGGGAGAGAGTTCCACAGTCTAGGGGCCACAGTGGCAAAAGCTCTATCACCCTTAGTTCTCCTCTTAGTGTTTTTTATAGCAAGTAACCCCTGATCAGATGACCTCAAAGACCTGCTGGGGACATAGGGCTGTAGCAGATCAAAGATGTAGGCTGGTGCCAGTCCGTGCACAGCTCTGTAGGTGTCGTGGTCCTGAGCCTGTTGACTCAGTGTTTTGTGTTTCTTTATGGTTTTGTTATTCTGATTAGGTATTCCATTATTATTCGCCATTTTGTTAGGTTTCTGTTCTGTGCCTGTCCTGGTCCCTCCTTCCATGTCCCCCCTGTCCGTCCATGATGTCATTATGCCTGTTTATAAGTCTGCGTCTGTGTCTCTGTCTGTCGTGTGCTTCCTGTTTTATTTTGTAAGTCTGTGTCCTATGTCAGTGCGTTCAGCTTTGTGGTCTCCTTGTCTCGTCAGTGTAATCAGCATCAGCCGTGTCTCCCAGCTGTTTCCTCTTCGCTCCGTTCACCTCTTGTATTTAGTGTCTGTGTCTTCCCCTACTCTGTGTCGCATCGTTAACGCCTTCTACCCTCAAGTTAACTGTGTGTTCCGTCTGCTAGCCTGCCTGTCTGCTTGGTTTATTTCTGTATTCTTATTTTAATTAAGTTTATGTTCCTTTTCTGCCCAGCAATAAAGCTGCGTGTTTTGAGTGTACATCTACCTCCGAGTCCTGCATTTTGGTTCCTTCCTCCCTGCCTGCACACAGCCATGACAGAACGACGCGACCACAACCAGGACCCAGCGGACTCGTCCCGGGAGTACGATCTCTTCCGCATCTAAGGTTTGATGAAGCGGATTTCCCACACTAAGGACACTAAGACTATGGCGGTTGGGATTAACGCTATCAAAGCGATCCTGGAGGGAAATCCTCACCTGCGCCAGCTAAGAGGATTTATGGGCTATATGGACCAGCTGCACGAAACCCAGGAGGTGCTACAAGCTCGGGAGCTTGCAGCTTTTGCCCGCTCCCAGTTTGCTAACCCGAAGCCACCGCAGCAGCAGCCGCGGAGCACAGAGCTTCCTGCTACGCAGCAGCGACCATCACACCTCTGCCGCGGGATTCCTCCGCGTGCTGTTCCGAGCCTAATTCACCACGGTCGCCCTTAAATAAAATCAATATTTAAACCCAAAGTAAAAACAAGGTCCAGTGTGTGACCTTTGCTGTGTGTAGGACCGGACACATGCTGAGCAAAATGAAAAGAATCCATAATGTTCATAAAGTCTCTGGCAAATGGGTCGGAGTCATCATCAACGTGTATGTTAAAGTTGCCAACTATAAGCACCCTAGACAGCTCCATAGTTGCGGATCAGAAGTCACTGAGCTCCGATAAATGTATGACTATACTACCCTCCCCTTTAAAATAGCAGGAAATCAATTTACATATCTAGGTGTAACAATTGCAAGGAAGTATAATTGTCTCTTCAAAGTGAACCTCCTTCCTCTGTTAAATAATACAAAAAAAAAAAAAAAAAAAAACACCTGGCACAGTGGTCCCCTGTCTCCACCTCTTTGGTGGGAAGAATCAACTCAATCAAAATGAATATACTTCCTAAATTTTTGTATCTCTTCCAATTGCTACCAGTATTTATCCTCTAATCCTTCTTTGATTCCCTGGACTCAATTATCTCATCTTATATATGGAGAGGTAAACACCCTTGATTGAACAAGGCTCAACTCTAAAAACCCAAGAGTCGTGGAGGCCTGGCACTCCCTAACTTTCGATATTACTATTGGGCAGCAAATATGCGCTACATTATATCTTGGCTTTACTTCCAAAACAAAGGTTGAACTCAACCACAGGCTCTTCTGTTCTGGCCCCAATTGGATCCTCACTCCCCCTTCCCCCAAACAAGACAATCGATAATCCAGTTGTCTGGCACATGGTGAGAGTGTGGGCTCAGATGAGGAGGCATTTCGGATTAACAGGGTTCTCCCTTCTGAGTCCAATTTGCTCTAACCCTTTTTTTTCAGCCATCATTATCTGATCCTTTATTTCAAGATTGGCATGACAGGGGCATTATATGTTTCAATTATCTGATTTTTGACAATACCTTTGTATCTTTTGCTCAGCTTTCTGAAAAAGTTTAATCTCCCACGTACACATCTTTTCGGATATCTGCAGATCAGACATTTTCTTCAATCTCAGATTCCAAACTTCCTGGTAGCACCAGCTGCAAGACCAGGGGATATGCTCCTTACTCTAGTTCCAACACGTTTCAAAGTCAAACTATCTTGTATGTATCCGAATGTTGACCACACTTCTGATAAGTCTGGGAGTGCGGAGGCTTCCCTTATCCATATGTTCTGGGCGTGCCCTAGCCTTGAAGGATTCTGGAGAGATATATTTCAAACCTTGTCCCTAACTCTTGGACATCCATTAGTTGCGCTTTTTGGCACAACTGGAGAGGCTGATGCACGGTTGACCTCGTCACAGCGTTGCATGCTCTCCTTCTCCTCCCTTGTAGCTAGACATGCAATCCTACTAAGATGGAGGGGTGCCCCTTTGCCCCCTTTGCCCACCAGGCTCAATGGCTGAGGGACCTTATGTATTATCTGAGCCTTGAAAAGATCCGGTATGTGATTAGTAATAACAGCGGTAAGGTTTACAAGGTGTGGGGGCAATTCCTGAAATACTTTTCCAGGTTGCGAACCCGACTTCCAGCATTACTCAGTAAATCCTCCTCCCCTTATTCTTTTTTTTTCTTAGTCATTTGTGTGTTTGTCTTATTTTGTTCTCCTTTGTCTTGTTGTATCTGCGATGGGTTTTGTGTAGGGATGCAACGATACCAATTTTTTCAAACCGATACGATACCGATACTTGGATCTGAGTACTTGCCGATACAGAGTACAAAAACCTATACTTCTAACACACACACACACACACACACACACACACACACACACACACACACACACACACACAATTGGAAGACAGGTTTTATTTTATTCTCTGCCGATAATAAATAATATCTTAATAAAAATGACCACAAAAAAATTTCAAGTGAAAAATAAGCACTTCTGTTAAATTATTGCAGAGTCTCCACATTGTAATTTAACAAAATATCACTGAACTATTGGCACTGTCTCGAGCTTTTGAAATAATAAATAAACACTTCTGTTTGGAATAAAATAAATACAAATTAGGTTTGAGAATAAAATAAACTTTTAAATTGTTGCAGAGTGTCCATATTGTAAACAAAATAATTAAAGTATTTGGCATTGACAAACGAACTCCCCATCTGCCCGTGGATCATAGTCCACTGTGCCGTTAAACCAAGGACTGACATCGCGCACACACTGCTTGTCTTTACCGCTTTAGAAAGTTTTGGCACCAGGCAATTTCATATCGCAGCTCGAGTATGCTGAGAAGAATCCTATGTTTTCCACGACTGGCATTGGCTGGTCATCCAGAGCGATAAAATGAGTCAGGGCCTCTGTTATTTTAACTGCCCGTGGATTTTCTCTTGAAATTTTTCATCGCTTTTCCAAAACCTGAGTTAAAGTTGGCTGTTCATGTCCACACTGCTGACATTTTGTTTAGCCTAGCTACAGCAGTCTCCAGTTTCTCCTTTTTTTTTTTTTTTTTTTTTAATCTGGAGCTGCCAGTCTGACTCATCTAACCCTGTGCCTGTTTAGCGCGGGATGTCCCCCTAGTGGCCAATCTAAAAAAACTACAACAAAAATGACAAGCCACCCTCTGATTAATGAAATAAGTTAGTATCGGTTCATGGTATCTGTTAACTTTGACGTGTATGAGTACACACACATTTTACAGTATCGGCCCCGATACCCGTATCGGTGCATCCCTAGTTGTGTGTGTGTGTGTGTGTGTGTGTGTGTGTGTGTGTGTGTGTGTGTGTGTGTGTGTGTGTGTGTGTGTGTGTGTGTGTGTGTGTGTGTGTGTGTGTATCTGTTTGGCTTTGTTGCTTCAATTCAATAGAAATATCTTTGAGAAAAAAATTCAACAACTTTTCACCCAGCAAAAACAAAAATGATAAAGAAATGTGATAAAGAAAAAGGGTGTGTATAAGCGTATATTGTCATGGCTCTGTGTGCGGGCAGGCGGAGAGGAGGATCCAAACGAAGGACTCAGACACTAACTTGAAACTCAAAAACCTCAGCTTTATTGCTGGTACGAAAACAAAACATGACGTGAACACTGAATATGGAGAATAGAAACACACATGCACAATCTGATGGTACGACGCGACACCGAGCATGGGAAAACACAGGGCTTAAATACACAGGGTAGTAATGAGAGAATGGGCAACAGAAGGGAGACACAGCTGGGGGAGATCAGGGCTAACGAGACGGGGGAGCTAAGCTGCACACACTAACATAAGACAAAGACTTTCACAATAAGACAGGAAACATGAATTTCTAAACAAGCACGCAGACTTTACACTGAGAGACAGACAGACAGAGAATGACACATGGAACCTGAACTAAACTAAACGTGAGATATAACCGAAAATAAATCCTTAAGCACGGATAAACAGAAACAAGAAACTAATAATAATCATCATCACTACGAGAATAAGAAAACAATCCATGAAGCAGAATTACAGTTTTTTACAGATGCTAGGACACATTTCTCAATACTTAGGTCACGTTTGCAAAACTCCTCACACAGTGAGCACAACAGAAGTCTATGTGGGCTAAACTGAGGATCACTTATCATTGTTTTGGCACAAAATGCATTCAATGACTACATCTCTCAAATTTCATGAATTATTTTCTCACTCAGACACAACAACTGCCAAAAATCTTTGTACGGACAGGACATTTTGCATGTGCTTACATACTGTTTTCAAAACTGTTAAACTTATGGCCAAAACAATAACACAATGCAAAACTTGAAAAGACAGCAAAATCCAACAGCAATATTTTATTGAAACATATTTTAAATCTAAAAATGCAGTTTAACCAGCCACAGCTTATTCTCATTGTAGATGAACATCTACACAGGTGTTACTCCTTCAATTTTTCAACTCCTTCAATTCTGGCAGGCCAGAAGATTCTTTCCTAGGTGTATTGCCCTAGATGACATAAGATGTGATGTGGATGAGAACCTGTGGCCAAATGGAGAAGACCGAGTAGATTAGCATTACTATTGTATGTGTATCAGTGGATGGTGTGTATACAAATTCTTGTATTTTGGGATTACTTAGTGCAAAAAAATAAAAATACATAAACAAATATTAACGAATTCTGCATGATGTCTGATTCATTCCAGTAACATATATTGAAATTATAAACAGAGATGTGTCCTTGTTTTACACAAGAAAACACTGTGTAATGCTACATGTTGTTAGTGTTTTTTAGGTCATTGTTTTGTGGGTGACCAAAGTGTGTTTGTCGGCTGTCAACCTTTGCTAGTGTTCTGGAAGAATGAGTTTATTTGAGACCTGAATGAAGTGTTTCGGTAGTTGTGCATTTTGAATGTGAAATTAACTGCTTTGCCAAGCTGACGGTCAGTTAGGAGGATTGTGTGAAATGTTTTGCAAAAGTGACCTAAGTATTGGGAAATGTGTCCTAGCGTCTGTAAAAAACTGTAAACCGAAATATAATAAACTCAAAATACTGGGTCCAACGGACCCAGAACCATGACATATATCAAGTCAAATCTATATCTTATGTAAACTGTTGAAAGTATATATCGCACATGCTCAGTAAACAATGTGGAAAATTTACAGGCTTAACAGATAACTTTCACATTTCAGATTATTTGTTACAGATGTATGTATGTGTGTGAGAAAGTATGTGTGTGTGTGAGAATGTATGTGTGTGTGAGAATGTATGTGTGTGTGAGAATGTATGTGTGTGTGTGTGTGTGTGAGAATGTATGTGTGTGTGTGAGAGAATGTGTGTGTGTGTGTGTGTGTGTGTGTGTGTGTGTGAGAGAGAATGTGTGTGTGTGTGTGTGTGAGAGAGAATGTGTGTGTGTGTGTGTGTGTGTGTGTGTGTGTGTGTGTGTGTGTGTGTGAGTGTATGAATGAATGTGTGTGTGAGTATGTATATATTAGGGGTGCAACGATACACAAAATTCACTGTTCGGTTCGGTTCGATACTTTGGTGTCACGGTTCGATATTTTTTCGATACAAAAAGATGTTCATGCTTTTTTAATTTGTCACTTATTAAAATTATATATTTTTAACTCAAACGTACAGTTATTAAATTTAATGTTGCTGAAACAACAAAGGGATGCAATAATAAATCTATCTGATTGAGAAATCATCTTTGGAAAAGAGAGTTTATTACAGAGAAATGTCTCTTTCCAAAATAAAAGCTATACTATACGCTTCTTCTGGGCTATATTCTCACCAGCATATTAAACATATCAGGTCCCCATAAGGAGAATCACGTGCTAACGGCTGTCTAAATGACTCGGGTAAAGTTTGTAGCATGCGTGCTTGTTGTTTTTGTCTACTTCCACTTGTCTTTGCACTAGGATGATGTTGGCGTAAATGTGCAGTCATATTCATTGTGTTCCCACTAGTGCTGTCAGCGTTAATCTGAAATGACGTTAACGCCACAACACGGCAAATCTCCGTTAACGAGCTACCGCGGATCGCCCTGAGCAAACTGCGCTAACCCAGTAGTTCCCACCCATGTAATTGAGCATTGCGTGGCACATCCAACATACTGTTTTCCTTTTGTCCATGACGCGCTTACCTTCAGGGTCATACTTCACATGAAGACTAAAATATTTCCAAAGGCCAGATCTGAATGAGGGTGGGGGAGGTTCAAGGTTTGCCATGTTTCAACGAGCTTAGCTTCTGTCTTGCTAGCTTGCGCTGCTCTCAGTGGATCTGCGTTCGACAATGCAGCCTAGGCGGAGTAGTAGAACGCAGATCCACTGAGCTCTCAACAAAGACAGCATCGTCAGAAGAAAAGTTGATAAAATAAATTAAAAATTTTGTATTATTCAATACATATGCGTACCGAACCGAAAGCACTGTATCGAACGGTTCAATATCGATACGAGTATTGTTGCACCCCTAGTATGTATGTGTGTGAGAATGTATGTAAAATTAAATAAAGTCTCATGTTTTCCACTTGCACAGACACAATGAAGCGCCTTGAGGCGACTTTTGTTGTGATTTGGCGCTATATAAATAAAATTGAATTGAATTGAATTGAATTGAAGAGGTCATTTTACCCACAACGCTGCAAATATCTGGGCAGAGAAAGCAGCAAGATCTCATTCATTTACTGAAATTAACAGAAGGCTTTCAGTCATGAAGAGTCAATATCACCACTGGAAATCTCATGCTACACGAGCGGAGCAAACAGATCAACAAACATAACCAAACACACAAGCTGTTTCTTTGCAGTTGGGCACACAATCTGTCTGTTAACTACCAGCTAAGTCATTCTACTCTCTTGGCACACGAGACAAAGTGGTTCAGCTAATCAGAGAATCAGTGGCCCAATCCCAGGCTCTTCCAGGCTGCATGCTGAGGTTTCACCCAGCTCATCTACTGAAGTGTGAGTGTTAGTATGTGGTAGCTTTAAAGACACAGAATAAAGTGTGGAATGTTGTTTAAAACAGAGAATTGATTCCTCAGAGAGTGAGTTAGACAAGTGCTTTGTAAGTACAAATGAACTAAAATGTAATCCTTGTATTTAGTTTTTTCTGGTCTGAGACTTGTCTATGGGCAGAAATCTGTGCCATCAGAAACTGAATTTGAATAAGTTAAATTCGAATTTGAATTGCTTGGATTGAATTTGAAATGTAACTTAAATAAATGCTTTAAAAAACCTGAATATGAATTATCCTTATTTGAAATTCAATTTATTGGTTTGCATGTTTCCCTACTGTAGGGGTCTCTGGAAGCATACAGGGCTCTGAGAGGGTACAAGATGACAACTTTGGAATTCTACTAGAAACAGTCGATCATATTTGTTTGTCAAAGCTGAATCCAGGGCAAACTACGCTAAATTAGCGTTTTTAGCTAACAGCTACAATAAGCATAAAAGTTACTGTACGGCTATCATTTGTTAACATGACGCTTGTTCTTATACATGTAATACATTTATTACCAACCTGAGAGATTATCCGCTGGTGATTCGACATGACGAATGACTTCTGAAGTCTTAATTCAGCTCAAGATGCTGTAGATTCCCATCAGTAACACTTTCGGTCCGCTAGTAAAACGTAGTTCTATTAATCTGCGCTTGATTACTCTTGAATAATCTCTTCTTTTAAACTTCCTAAAAACAGAAATTCTAAGAACATTTTACAAGATCAGACCGACCAGACGTGTGGAGGCATGAAATAAAGGAAGCATTTCAAGATGACTGGATATGTAGAGCGCTTTGGGGTCCTTAGGGACTAGTAAAGCGCTATATAAATACAGGCCATTTACCATTTGAACCGGAACCGGATGTAAGTCCCCAAAAACTGAATTTTGGAACTGAAATTGAATTGTAGAACTGAAACTGAATGGTGAGAAATGAATCTGAAATTATTCGAGAGCTAAACTTTTAAAGGATAAAATACGGTTTCAAAGCAAATTAATTCATTTTCAAAATATAAAATTCAATTTCAATTTAATGATGATCATTTTCAAACCAATAAATTGAATTTCAAATAAGGATAATTCATATTCAGTTTTTAAAAGCATTTATTTAGGTTACAATTCAAATTCAATCCATCCATCCATCCATTGGCTTCCGCTTATCCTTTTCAGGGTCGCGGGGGGCGCTGGAGCCTATCCCAGCTGTCATAGGGCGAGAGGCAGGGTACACCCTGGACAGGTCGCCAGTCTGTCGCAGGGCAAATTCAATCCAAGCAATTCAAATTCAAATTTAACTTATTCAAATTCAGTTTCTGATGGCACAGATTTCTGTCCATACTTGTCTTCAACGCATTCCCTAGCATTCCTTTTATTTTTTGTTCACCTCTGTTTCCACATTTATTTGTTACATCAGTCTAGTAAGTAATTGCTCAGCATTTAAAATAAAGATGGAGTCTTAGAATGCTAAAGAAAAACAAAAGAAAAAAAAACAAGCAAGCAATAAAACTTCTCAAACCCTAAACATGTATAACTCTACAAGGTATGCTAGCCAGGAAACAACTGGTGGTTTTTTTTTTGGGGGGGGGGGGGGGGGGGTTGCGCTTTGTTTTTCAACACTGGTGTTTTGGGAGTCATTGCTGACCCACAAGTCAACCAGCCCACTGAGAGAACTCTCACTACTCCAGATGGTCATGTTGTTATTGGGCTTGTCTAATTACAGTAACCACTAAGCATAGAAATATGTTAGATCAGAAATAGAGCTTAACATCACTGGTAATATTCTTCTAACTGAGTGATCATCAAATCCTGAACCAGATAATAATGTAAAGGGCTGGTATCTAGGCACAGTTGTACATTTGTTATTGTTTTGTTGTACAGTTGTTTTATGTACCCAGTTTTTTATAGATTTGAATAGACATTCAAGTCATACATAAGAGATTTCAAATGAACCCAGTGTCAGGCCTAAGAAGTCTGATTGAAAGCTCAACCAGTGTCCAGTCAAGTATATTTCATATCCAAGTCTAACAAGTTTGAGGTTATGACAAGAAATTCAAATCTGATTTTTAGGATTTTCCCTCAAATATCATAGGATCTTTGTGCTATAATGCGCTTTGAGGTTTGCTTGTGACAAATTTCGGTGAAATTCACAAAAAAAGAACAAAACAAAAAAAAATAATTTTTATTTACTTTGCTTCATCAGCTTCTATGTGCTTGTTATGAGGCAACAGCCACACTTTTGTTCAAGTAATACTTATTATAATACCTATCAAAGCCATATTTGAGGGTATTGACTAGTACAGGGTATTTTGTCACAGTATATATTTTGTTTGCTATGTGTTCTAAGAAGCTGCAAGACTTCTGAGAGAAATAAAGAATTGTTTTTTTTTTAAGTTTACTTTTGATATTTGTTGTTTGTTTGTTTTTGTCTTTTTTCTCTTTTTTCATCAGAAGATAAGATCAAGGTCACTGCCAGGAATTGCCAATTGCTCGGAGCTCAAATCTTCCTGACAACCACTTCAATACAACTGGGGGGGCTGTGGATTAAAGAAAAGCTGCATACAGGAAGAGGATGAGAGAAGCAGTCAAGCTGTCACTGTGGTCGTAAAATAGCTATGCAGACAAAGGACACCACTCAATGATTGACAACTCTCTTCATTTTCCTGTGCTCGAGGTGAGCTGAAGGAGGATGATGGCCTCCATGAGCTGGTTTCCTAGCCATGCTAACATGCTGAATATTCTCAGTTTGAAACTGTTCTAACCAGTGACTGCATTAAAGCGTCTCCAGTCAACTTCATCCCACTGTGCAAAAATAAAGCCAAACTTTCTTGTTAATGGGGCCTGCGTCCTTTCATTTTGGAGCTAGACTGATTTACGGCAGTGATTTGTTGTTGTATCAAACTCCCGCCTAAATATCCACTGAACGTGACCTTGAACACGCCCTCCCTACACTTTTTACATAGCCCGTCTGCCCAGTTTTAACAGTTTCTACTAATGGTTTTACTGCACATGACAGATTGTTAAATTGATGAAAATACAACTGTCACTGTATTTAAAAAGTCACACATGTTAACATTATATAGTTCTATATAGCATCTAAAATTATTTTCTAGTTTCCAGTATTAATGCATTAGCTAGATTAGCATTAAGTACACGCACTGTGTTATAAAGTTTCTGTTAGGTAATTCTATACACCAGTGTTGCTGTCATAGTCAATATATTTGAATAATCTGGGATGACATTAACAAAATTGAATTTCAGCAGATTTACATATATTAGACATTTACCAGTTGTGATGAGGGGGAGTGGACCTGTTTGTACCTCCTGAAGTCCATTATAAGTTCTTTCTCCTCTTGACCTCAGTCCTGGAGGGAGAGGGTGGGGAAGAGGGAGGGGTGGTCTCAAACCGAGCAAAGTAGATGTTGAGCGCCTCTGCTAGTTTGAGGCTGCTGTGGAGGGTTGGGGGCACTGGCCTTTGTAGTTGATGAGGGCTTGGATGCATCTCCGCACCTGGTGGGGGTTGTTGTTGTTGGTGAAGAAGCCCTCTATCCTCCTCCTGTGAGCCTCCCTGGTGCATTTGAAGCCCCTGCTCGGGTTGGCTTTGGTAGTGCTGTACAGAGAACTGTACCTCAGCCTGAAGGCTGTGTTATGAGTTCTGATCAGAGCCTGTTCTTCACTCGTCATCCAAGGTTTATGGTGAGGAAAACCCTGAATGTATTTAGTCATTGACACATTCTCTAGCACTTAATGTAGAAAAAGGACAGAATGAGTGAAGGTCTCCGGGTCCTGCTGTTCAAAGTGGATTACTCTGTCAGATCAAAACAATCTTGTAGCTGGAGGAGAGCATTATCTGGCCACGTTTTAATGACCCGGGTGCTTGGAGGAGTTTGTTTCCTGAGGGGGGTGTAGGCAGGGGTGAGATGACAGGTGGAAAGATAAGATGATAGTGAGGGCTTCAAGTCCCAGTTCAGTCATGTGTCATCATGGTCACTTGCAGGTAAAAAGAGGAAAACCTATATAGAGCCTTAGCATTGGATAGCATGTATGAATGCGTCATATTATTTCTATGAAAGGATAAGGTTGTACAAAGTACTGTACTGTCAACCACAACCCATCATATATAAGAATTAATTAAGAATATATACAATCAATATAAAGAGTAAATTATTCTTTTTTAATTAAAGCTGTTATTTTGTGTGTGTGACATCGGCAAGCTGACATAGCTAGAAACTGGAACTAATCATACTGGCAGCTTGTGTGTGTCAGCCAAAAATGCTCCAAGAACCTTTCAGTCCTCTCAGTAATTCATCTTCAATTAATTCACCTTGAAGTCTGAAGTCACTAGATGTTTTTCTTCTTTGGGAAAGACCATCTCTGAATCAAGGAGGGAGCCAAAGGATACATCTTTCGCCATCTTACAATGCTGTGATTGCAGCCATTCCTCAACTCTTTGTGAATGGTAGTCATGGCCATCAGAGATGGGCAGTAACGCGTTACTGTAATCTGATTAATTTTTTCAAGTAATGAGTAAAGGGATTACTATTGCAAAAACGGTAATTAGATTACCGTTACTTTCCCATAGGAACGCTGCGTTACTGCGTTACTAAAACGGTGATTTTTTTGCGAGAATGTCTCACGACAGTGATGTAAGCGAGTGCGCCATTAGTGACAACAGCTGTGCGCAGATCAACAATGAATCACATATCGATTGTGGGAGAGAGTATGAGCGTGCAGCGTTTAAAGCGTGGAAGTACTGACCTTACTTTGAGTTTGATTCCATAAAAGGTGACAAAAACATTAGCGTCCATCGTGCGTGGGAAGAAAACTTCTTTTTACAGCGAAAAAAACCCCTAAACTTCCGAGCAAGCACCGGGAGTGCGCAACGACGTAATGGGAAATTCACAGAGAAACTCGCGGATTCTTCAACTGACCGCGGCACACCTGCACCAGGGTAACCCTCCGCCTACCCCAGTCCTGCTTTACAGGTGAAAATAGACCAACAGGACCGCTAGTCTTTGATGTTATTTATTTTCTGCTGTGTTTTACTTGCATCTATTTGAAAGAGTGAGTGTAAACACAAAAAATATTTTATTTTATGTGCTGGAATGTGCAGAAAATAGGTTTAAATGTTAAACTAATTTATTCAAGTCAGAGAATGTTGCATATAATTAAATTTTTGCTTGATGCATAAAGTTAAAAGATTAAAACTGATAAAACAAGTTAAAAAAAAGAGACTTTTCCATTTGATTACATTTTGTATGATGGATTATGCAGAAAAAGTAGAATTGGGCTGAAAGATCTACGGCTTTATCACCTCTTCAGGTTGTAAATCGTGTTTTTAAAAAGTAACTAAGTAATTAATTACTTTTGAAAATAAGTAATCAGTAAAGTAACGGGATTACTTTTTTGGGGAAGTAATCAGTAATTAGTTACTGATTACTTTTTTCAAGTAACTTGACCAACACTGATGGCCATTGATCAGTGGGCTTTGATCAGTGGGTTTTGGTCAGTGGGTTTTGGTCAGTGGCCATGAAAATTTGCATAATTAAGATTAAGGAACTGACCTCCCAACCCATTGTTCCTTCAGTGGTGCTGGTCTCAGTCATTATGCAAATGTATGGTTTATAAGGTTGGGGAAACCTGCAGTCAACTGAGACTGAAGAAGTCACTGGAATGAGTGACGTAACGTTTATTCCACTGAAAACGCTACGTCCAGATGAACAGAATCAACTTTTGGGGATTTACTTACCTGGATGAGCATGCATCAAGAAGTCCTACATATTTGTTTAATATGTACACTAAAGGAGATATCCTGGTCAAAAATGACTCCAAGACCCCTCACAGTGTTACTGGATGATACTGACAAAGGGAACCATGTAGAATGTAAACAGAACTGGTCATAAAATAGAGCTGCTACTGCATTTTGCAAACATTTGCTTTGCCACCTGATCATGTGCCTTGTTGCACCTGGCCTGCCAAGATAAGGTGGATTCTCAGACTCCAGTTTGTTGGTGATTCAAACAGGCTCTTCTCCACACAGTCCTCATTCATGAAGTGCTTAACAAGCTTGAAAATTGCAGCTAACAGCTGAATTTTCCCATGTCAGTGCAGCTAGCCAAACAGCAAAGAACCACTGATTATTTACGGTGTGTTCACACTGAACGCGATAGACGCGAGTGAAAACGTCCCAGACGCCCCTAACTTGATGCGTGCCCATTCGCACCTCAACGCGTGTCCAACGCGAATTCATCGCGTGTCAAAATATGCAATTTTGACGCGCGTGAACCGGAAATGTGGGAGGGATGTGGGAGGAAGTTGCACCGGACGGTATCTTTGCTAGATGGCAGCTGTCGAGCTTGAAGGGTTAGGGTTAGCTTGAAGAGAGTCTCCCTTCTCTATTTACTGTGGAGAGCAGAGCAGCGGCGTTAAGGACGTCCTCGCCGTACCTGGGTCCATCAGGTCCTGCAGAGGCGTGAGCAGTTTGGTGAGTTTCCCCATTTGCTCCAGGAGCTGCGCCTGGACAACGGCTGCTTTCAGCGGTACCACCGTCTGTCCCTTGCTCAGTTTGAGGTCCTGCTGTCTCGCGTCGGTCCCAGCATCGCCCGCCTAGACGCCAACTACAGGCGCTCAATCCCACCTGCAGAGGGCCTGTCCATCTGCCTGCGGTTAGTAAAAGTGTTTAATACGGTAGTCCTTTATTGATACCTGTGCTAATATATGCTAAACTATCATTTATACACCACTAACATGGATGTATTATGCTAACAGTAAATGCTGTCGGTGTTTACTGATAGCAAACTGTGGTATGGAGATGACTGTTTGTAATATTTCTAGTGATACTCAAAAGGTCTCATCAAGTCCCGATTTAATTCGATTTATGCTGTTATCAGTGTTTGCGATGAAAGCATGGCTGTGGTGTCATATCAATGTATGCTCTCGGTGTTTGCTGATATCAAACTGGTATTAGGACCACTGTGGGTTAATCTTTGTAGTGATACTCACTCATTTTTTTTTAAATGTAGACCTGGTTTAATTCTGGTATAGTTGAATATTTGTATATAATCCCCGCAGCTGTCAGACTCTATAACAGGGGTCACCAGCCTTTCTTTAAACTGAGAGCTAGATAAATTTGTGAACAGTTTGGTTCATGTTTAGTTATATGGTTCTATCTAGCATATTCTATCTTGATAAGCTATGTCTTATCACAGGTTAATTTTTTTCAAAAATATTAACAATGATTTAAGCAAGGAAAGGGCTACATGTCAACATACAATTCTTTATTTCTATTAATGTCTTACTTCATTCCTCCTACCTGATTGACATGTCTAGGAATTATGAGTGATTGGTACACTGTAGTGGTAAAAGTTGCTACCAATCAAATTATGATATGTTAAAGTTAAAACAAAACACAACTGACTGTTTTATATTATATCTAATATTTATTATGTAATTATCCTCATAATTACAAAATGTTTTTTGTAAGATTTAAGTTTTGTGATTTAAATCTGACATCACAAAAGTATTTTGGAATTTGAATAATGTATTTTGTAACTGCAGTACACATAATACTAATTTTGAGCAATTTTGTCCAGGTTCCTTGTCACCGGGGACTCCTTCACGACCATTGCGTTCAGTTTCAGAGTCGGTGTGTCCACGGTGTGCCAGATCACCCCCCAGGTAGCGACGGCCATCTGGGACTGTCTAGTGGACGACTTCATAGCTGTGCCTTCACCTGGAGACTGGCGGTCCATCACAGAGGGATTCCAGGAGCGCTGGAACTTCCCTCTCTGCTGTGGAGCTCTGGATGGGAAGCACGTCCAGACAAAGGCACCCCATATATCATATAGGAGACACACACACATACTGATATACAGGGAGTGCAGAATTATTAGGCAAGTTGTATTTTTGAGGAATAATTTTATTATTGAACAACAACCATGTTCTCAATGAACCCGAAAAACTCATTAATATCAAAGCTGAATGTTTTTGGAAGTAGTTTTTAGTTTGTTTTTAGTTTTAGCTGTTTTAGGGGGATATCTGTGTGTGCAGGTGACTATTACTGTGCATAATTATTAGGCAACTTAACAAAAAACAAATATATACCCATTTCAATTATTTATTTTTACCAGTGAAACCAATATAACATCTCCACATTCACAAATAGACATTTCTGACATTCAAAAACAAAACAAAAACAAATCGGCGACCAATATAGCCACCTTTCTTTGCAAGGACACTCAAAAGCCTGCCATCCATGGATTCTGTCAGTGTTTTGATCTGTTCACCATCAACATTGCGTGCAGCAGCAACCACAGCCTCCCAGACACTGTTCAGAGAGGTGTACTGTTTTCCCTCCTTGTAAATCTCACATTTGATGATGGACCACAGGTTCTCAATGGGGTTCAGATCAGGTGAACAAGGTGGCCATGTCATTAGTTTTTCTTCTTTTATACCCTTTCTTGCCAGCCACGCTGTGGAGTACTTGGACGCGTGTGATGGAGCATTGTCCTGCATGAAAATCATGTTTTTCTTGAAGGATGCAGACTTCTTCCTGTACCACTGCTTGAAGAAGGTGTCTTCCAGAAACTGGCAGTAGGACTGGGAGTTGAGCTTGACTCCATCCTCAACCCGAATAGGCCCCACAAGCTCATCTTTGATGATACCAGCCCAAACCAGTACTCCACCTCCACCTTGCTGGCGTCTGAGTCGGACTGGAGCTCTAAGCCCTTTACCAATCCAGCCACGGGCCCATCCATCTGGCCCATCAAGACTCACTCTCATTTCATCAGTCCATAAAACCTTGGAAAAATCAGTCTTGGGATATTTCTTGGCCCAGTCTTGACGTTTCAGCTTGTGTGTCTTGTTCAGTGGTGGTCGTCTTTTAGCCTTTCTTACCTTGGCCATAGTCTCTGAGTATTGCACACCTTGTGCTTTTGGGCACTCCAGTGATGTTGCAGCTCTGAAATATGGCCAAACTGGTGGCAAGTGGCATCTTGGCAGCTGCACGCTTGACTTTTCTCAGTTCATGGGCAGTTATTTTGCGCCTTGGTTTTTCCACACGCTTCTTGCGACCCTGTTGACTATTTTGAATGAAATGCTTGATTGTTCGATGATCACACTTCAGAAGCTTTGCAATTTTGAGACTGCTGCATCCCTCTGCAAGATATCTCACTATTTTTGACTTTTCTGAGCCTGTCAAGTCCTTCTTTTGACCCATTTTGCCAAAGGAAAGGACGTTGCCTAATAATTATGCACACCTGATATAGGGTGTTGATGTCATTAGACCACACCCCTTCTCATTACAGAGATGCACATCACCTAATATGCCTAATTGGTAGTAGGCTTTCGAGCCTATACAGCTTGGAGTAAGACAACATGCATGAAGAGGATGATGTGGACAAAATACTCATTTGCCTAATAATTTTGCACTCCCTGTACACTAAATATTCATTCCATTTCTTTTTTTGTGGTGCCCAAATTAATGCACCTGCTTGATTTTGTTTAAACAATTATTGAACACTTTTTGTAAATCCAGTAAACTTCTTTTCACTTCTCAAATATCACTGTGTGTGTCTTTTTTTTATTGTAACAACCAACGATTTATACAGGAAAATAATGGCTATTAACAAGGTTGCCCACTGTATTAGTATATTTTGTCATTAGTATAATATAAAATAAATTCTACATGTGTCAAGTCGTGTGCCAACATTTGCTGTGTAGTAGAACTGAAACATTAGTCATTATAAAAATTTATTTGAAATAATATTAAAATTCTCAAACAGAAAAACATTAAACATAAATATATAAAATATAAGTATTTACAGAGAGACAGGAATAAAAAGGACCCAACTGCTCTCCAGAGCAGGAACAAGGCTGAGGAGGAAATGCTCCATTGGAGACTGGCGTGGCTTCTTCAGCGACAGCAGGAGGGCCAGCTCCACCGGCGATGAACTGTCCTGGGACCCGTCCCTCATCTGCCTCGGAGCTGTCCTCTATCTATCAGTGCTTGCTGTACATCTGATGCTACAATTACATACCTCTGGGTGCAGCAGCAGGAGCGGAGGGACCAGGGACTGGGGAGCCAGGAGAAGCAACAGGGAATGCTCTGCTGCAGAATCAGTTAGTTCTATCAAGACAATATTAAATGTTAACAGGTTGAAAACAATAGTCATAGAGAAAGTATATACAGTGGTCTCTCATTTATTGCAGCAGGGGTTCTCAGAATATACACTTACATGAACATTAGTCACAGTTCTGACAAGTTGATTCTCAAAGTCCAAACCTTTGTAGATTGCAAAACGTAAAAGTATTATTATGCCGCGTTTTGTCTTCATCTGCCTGCCACTTTCGTGCACCTTTTTCCCTCGCGGTGCAGGTGTCTATTTCCGAATGAGGGTCATAGTTATGAGTGTTTTTGTGCTGTTTTTTCTATTGGACGTGATGGTTATCAAAACCAAACATGATAAATTTGGCAAGCGCAGGAGACACGACACGGAGGAGATTTGTCAATCAGGCTGCAGAATGCAATGCTCTACTGTGCAATAAAAAAAATCAGCGAAAAAGCGAGGCAGTGAAGGATGAACAGCGGGACCACTGTGTGCTGTTTATTAATAAACAATAAAAATATATTCCTATATGACAACATGCATAAAAGCAGGACAGTAGAATGCTTTTGTGCGGCTTCCCCGGGTCAGTGAAAATTTTCAAAAGAGAAATGAATGAACTTACCAGGTTGCCCGTTCTCTTCACATATCTGCCTTCAAGCTCGGCCCTTTATATTCCTGTCTCGGTACAGAAAGCGGCTGGTGTCGTACAGCTCCGGGTGGTTTGCTACGGCGTTGATTAGCCTTTCTTCCATATTGAATGAAGTATGAAGGGCTTTGGCTGGATCTCCCCCTTTGACCTAGGTCAGAGCCACGTCACCAGGCTGCTGATTGGTTGCTGCGGTGCGAATTGACCGGAGTTCAGATTTTTCCAACTGAGCGGTGGACGCGAAACGCGCGTATGCACAAAATGCAACACAAAAACTGACACCCGTGGTTTTCTTCACGAGTCAAACGCGCCAGACGCGCTGCTGTGACGCACGTTTCTCGGGCATTTTCACAACGCCAATCTGCTTCCGAATTTTCACGGGGCTACATTCTACATTGACTTTATATGTAAACCTGACGCTCTGGTCGCGTCTATCGTGTTTGGTGTGAACACACCATTAAGCGACAGAATGAAAGTGGAGAGTATGTCCTTAGTGTTCACATAAAACTCATTGTTGCCACCAGGAGCAGCACAAAAGTGACCCCCTTAAACTAATTTTTTGTTTTTGTATCCTTATTTTCCCCTTAGCTAACATAAACTAAGTCTATTGACAGCAACCAAGCAACCAACCCGGTGATGTAACATTCCGTACCGAAAATGGGAATAAACATGTTTTTAAAACTTTAACTTTAAGCACTTGTTTCTTAAATCCAGCTTCACAGACAAACTCAAATCTGTGTCTGAGAGCTGATGTAAATTAATGGTGTAAATTAGCCTTTGTATATATAATTTTTATTGTTCACTTTAAAGCTATCAGCATTATTTTGCACACCAATTTTACAACATCTTAGTACTTAAAAGCAACGTTATAAAAAATGTGATCCTTAGAATTCAGATTAACATGATAAGAACTAATAATATTAGGAAAAGCAGTTTTGGAAAAAAAACTTACCTGAGGTGAACTTTTTCTTTTAGTCTCACACAAGTCCCATTTGCTACCATGGGGGTGGTTTTATGAACTATACTGCAGTAAGACACCAGGAAACAATAGAAACATTTTGGCTTCACTTTTGGTGAGCTGTCAATGTCATGGTCCTGCGGCCATGACTCAGTGACTTTGTGTTTGTGTTCTTTATTGTTATTACTTTCATGATTATTCGTGGCTGTTTTGGGATGGTTTGTGTTTGGGATTTTAGATACTGGGTTCTGGGTTTGTGCTCCCTCTATTGGTCCCTGGTGTTAGTGTTCCCCTGTCTCGTCAGGTTAATCAGGTCCAGCTGTTTCCCCCACCTGTGTGTGATTCCCAGTGTCTCTCTGTGTACTTATAGTGTGTGTTTTCCTCTGCTCCTGGTCGCGTCGTCTGTGTTCATACCCGGTGAATTCCCCTGCGTGCTCTCCCTGCTGTTCTCCCTTCATGTTCAGGTTTGCCACTCCTTTGTGTAGTTTCTCCCAGTTTAGTTCGTCCTTAGTTCTGTTTGCCATCTCCACTTTATGTTCAGTATTGTCAATAAATCACCTTCACATCTAAGGAAGCGCTGCGTTTGAGTCCTCCTTTCCACTCTTCACACGGCCGCTGCCCCGAGCCGTGACAGTACGACGCGACCACAAGCTGGACCCAGCAGCGCTTAATCCGTCCAGGGAGCTACGGGAGACGCTCATCGATGCCACACAGGAGCTCATCGACCTGTGGCTGGAAAGCCCGGGTGGCACGTCCCAGCGCGCTATAGAGAGGCGGCTACAGCGTCTGGTGACCGGTCTCCCATGGCTTCTGGGCTCGCTTTGTTCGTGGGAGCGGGAGTTTCTCCTTTTAGACCTCGGACTTCACCCCCCGTCTGCTTTTACTTTCGAGCAGCCCGAGGCGGTGAGCGAGCGAGATGCTCTGGCTTCCCCAGATTCCGGGACTCTGTTTTCTGGGGCTGTTCTGAGCGGGATGAGAGACAGTGTGGATAGCTTAACTACCTTCGTGGTAACAGATCCTTCGCAAGTGGGCGTCTACAAACCCTCCGTAAAACCGAGAGACTGTTTCTCTCCCGCCCCTTCTGAGCCAGGACTTTATCACCATTCTCCGGCTCATATATATAAAAACACACCCAGCACGCCCCTGCGGGCGGTTTATCCTTCAAGCTCGGGTCCTCTACCAGAGGCCTGGGAGCTTGAGGGTCCTGCGCAGTATCTTAGCTGTTCCCAGGACTGCGCTCTTCTGGACAGAGATCTCCGATGTTGTTCCCGGGATCTGCTGGAGCCACTCGCCTAGCTTGGGAGTCACCGCACCTAGTGCTCCGATTACCATGGGGACCACCGTTACCTTCACCCTCCACATCCTCTCGAGCTCTTCTCTGAGCCCTTGGTATTTCTCCAGCTTCTCGTGTTCCTTCTTCCTGATATTGCTGTCATTCGGAACCGCTACATCGATCACTACGGCCGTCTTCTTCTGTTTGTCTACCACCACTATGTCCGGTTGGTTAGCCACCACCATTTTGTCCGTCTGTATCTGGAAGTCCCACAGGATCTTAGCTCGGTCATTCTCCACCACCCTTGGGGGCATCTCCCATTTTGACCTCGGGACTTCCAGGTTATACTCGGCACAGATGTTCCTGTACACTATGCCGGCCACTTGGTTATGGCCATGTATGCCTTGCCTGCTAGCATCTTGCACCCTGCTGTTATGTGCTGGATTGTCTCTGGGGCATCTTTACACAGCCTGCACCTGGGGTCTTGCCTGGTGTGATAGACCCCAGCCTCTATGGATCTTGTGCTCAGAGCTTGTTCTTGTGTTGCCATGATTAGTGCCTCTGTGCTGTCTTTCAGTCCAGCTTTGTCCAGCCACTGGTAGGATTTCTGGATATCAGCCACCTCCTCTATCTGCCGGTGGTACATACCGTGCAGGGGCCTGTCCTTCCATGATGGTTCCTTGTCTCCCTCCTCTTTCTTGGGTTTCTGCTGCCTGAGGTATTCACTGAGCACTCGGTCAGTTGGGGCCATCTTCCCAATGTATTCTTGGATGTTCGTTGTCTCATCCTGGACTGTGGTGCTGACACTCACCAGTCCCCGGCCCCCTTCCTTCCGCTTAGCGTACAGCCTCAGGGTGCTGGACTTGGGGTGAAACCCTCCATGCATGGTAAGGAGCTTTCTTGTCTTTATGTCAGTGGCTTCTATCTCCTCCTTTGGCCAGCCTATTACCCCAGCACACTCAAAAAAATGAACGGGATGAATTGTTCAGTTTAAAATAATTATTTATTTTCATTTTACTTAAAATATATGTCTTTGTTGAGTTAAAATATGTTTTTCTAATAAAGTCTACATAATTGTGTCTATTATTGTCTGTACAGAAGACTAATGTGTTACTTGAAGACATAACATTTAATTTAAGTTAATTAGGATTGATATACTTCATATATCCACAAGGTGGCAGTAATCCAACAACAGAGGTCATAAAAAACCAAAGAATAACAGGCTTGGGCCTGCTCATGCGCAAGACTTGAAATTTATCGAAAAAACGTTGTTTTGGCGGCAAGCTGCAGTTGGATTTTCATTTGTGAGAGGTAAGACCACGTCTTTCTTTGACTATGTTGTCTAGTATCTTCATATTGAGCATGGTTATATGTTGTGTTTGTCGCACAAGACATGTTACATATGTTGTCTATGCTTGTGCTGCGTTAGTTTTACTGGGTCTTAGACAAGTTAGAGATGTCAGATATTTCATCCTGTCATCCAAACAAGGGAACCGAGAGACCATTGGAAAGTTGGTGTGTATAGGTATACATCTAGGGCGGTATTTTTGTGCCTCTATTCTGAGCGCACGTAAAAAAATTTTTAAAAAAAAATTCAAGCGCAAATGTTGCATTTTGAGAAAAAAATTCTTGAGTGAATAAAATTTTAATTTGAGCGAACCAAATTCATTGCTGCGTGCAAGAAATGTATTGTTTGCAATTATCCATCTACACATGAATTTGGACACGACGTGACCCCCTCTCACTCAGTTGTTGGTATTAGTGATGGGTCGTTCGCGAACGAAATGGCTCTTAGAGCCGACTCTTTGACGTGAACGACGAGAGCCGGCTCCTTATCGCGAGCCGTGACGGCTCGTGGGGTTTTTTTTGGGGGGTTTTTTTTCTCTCACCCTCTCTCTCGCACTTTTTTCCGCTTCACTCTGCACGCGAGCCTTGTGCTTTACGCTGGGCAGAGGGGGGAGGGGCGGTAGTTACACTCAGTAGCACAGGAACAGAGCCAGAAGGAGAGAGAGAGAAAGAGAGCCAGGGACAACAACTTCACATTAGAAAGGTATAGTAATCATCCACAACTATTTTCGGTTGCAGATGATAAAGGATTCAGAAAGTTTATTCATGCGGGCCCATATGACAGAGAATGTGCATGTTCTTTTTGTTTTCATATTATAATTTATATTTAATTGTGTTTTGCAGTGTTTTGTGTTGTTTTCACTTTAAATTTGTAAAAGGAAACAGCTGAAAATTTAAATAGTTAAAAGTTGAAATGTGAATAGTTGATTTTTGTATTATATGATTTATTTATTACATTTTATGTGGCGTGAATAAATAAAAGTATATTTACAGTGGTCCCTAGAGACAAAGCACATACAAACTTCAAATCACGTACGAACTCTGAAGCATGTACAAACTCCAAAACACGTAAAAACACGTACAAACTCCAAAACACGTACAAACTCCAAAACACATAAAAACACGTACAAACTCCAAAACACGTACAAACTCCGAAGCACATAAAAACTCAAAACACTTACAAAAGACAACAGAAGTGCTCCAGGATGCTGGGCGCAGTGTTGAGCTTTTGTTATCTTGTGGCTACACAATCCAGCAAGTACCAACGACCGGATTTGGTGTGTGATAGTAACAGGTAGATGAACTTTTTTTTAAATTATTTTAATATATTTGAGTGCCTGTGTATAAATACACAAACAATACACACATGCTTTCAATTGTGTAATTTAAGTGATCTAGTAGCTCTGCTTTGGAAGTTCAGTTCATGCTAGAAATGTGTTTTGGAGTTTGTACGTGTTTTGTCTCTAGGGGCCACCGCATATATTTATATATAAACATATATAAATAAAACCACTTTTTTACGTTAGTAATTCCTTTTGTGCATAATTTTATATTATTGTGAATAATAAATTAATTAAAGCAACAAAACAACCTGAAGAGCCGGTTCGGAGCCGAAAGAGGCGGCTCTTTTTAGTGAGCCGAGCAAAAAGAGCCGGAAATCCCATCACTAGTTGGCATTTGCTCTTGCTCAGATCTCTGCTCTCCAAACTCGATTTAGCTACATTCTGGACCGTGTTTCTGGAAAGTAGTAGCTAGCAAGCTGATTGGAGACTGTAGCAGCCAATCAGAATTTTAGCATCCAAGTCTGTGATTGGTTGGTTTTGTGGCACATTTAAAACGGTGTACAGAGAGTTGAGCGGATCTGATCAAGAGCAAATGCAAACAACTGAGCGAGAGGGGCTGTCATTGTGTGTGTATATGGATAATAGCAAACACTGAAATACATTTCTTGCATGCAGAAATGAAATTTTTTCGCTGAAATTAAACTTTTCTAAGATCAAAATAATTTTCTCCACAAAATGCAACATTTGAGCTTGCATTTCTTTTTTTTACTGCGCTCAGAATAGATGCACAGATGAAGTATGTCCCTCATAGAGCAAACCTGAGAATAAGATGAGATATAATAGTACAAATGATAAAATTTAGTGTGCCTGTTTATCCCAGGTTATTGTAAACAATTGTATTAACTGCTAACATGTTAATATCCTTACTTTGCGGAATGTGTAAGACACATTTTTAATGTTTCTTTGCTTGTTAAAGTGATTAGCTAAAGGGGTTCTAGGATATTTTTCCACTTGCTTTATTGAGATTGCTTTATTGTAATTTGAGAATCACACAAATGTCTAATAGCATAACAATGATAGCATGAAGTTGTGACATTTAAAATCCAAAAATTGAGGGCCAGAAGCCACTGTGACACCATTGTTGTGCTCTATCAGTCATCTGTATTATATGAAAATGGTCTGTAAAGACAGCATGTTTCCTAGCAGAGTTATACATATCAACATGGTTATAAATTAAATTTTGTTAAATAAACACTACATTTTTTTTAAATGAAATTATTGACGAAAAATAACTGGACAGACAGAAGGTCAACAGACCTGATAATTTTTTCTATAGAAAGTTGGCACATGGCAGTGTCAATCTCTTGCTTTTCTTCTGAGTAAGATTTTATTTACTTGTAATTCAATCAATAATTTTTAAGTTTTTTCCTGGCCTTTACCTGCTCCCTCATATACTGATGTGGTGTATGTGGTATGCCTGTGCTTGCATGTGGTATGTGAACTGTCATACTTTTTTCAAAAAAAACTGTTTTACGAGTTAAGTTTTGTTTACTTTACTTTTATGTCTTCTCCAGATCTGAATGTGGCAGTGTAAAGGTTGCAGTGCAAGGACCTCAACTAGGGGCCAATTACTTAAACATTATAGATTAAAACATCCAGATTATGGGCACTGGCGCCCATATCCTTGCCCATATATTAGTTGTCCATGCACATTTAAGTCATGGAATGCACTCAGGTCCCATTTTTGTAGGATTCATAACAGAGAGAAATCACAGAAAACATTGTCACTGGCCACATTCAGCTGCCATGTTTGTGGATTCTCTGAAGTTACCTCTGAAAAGGAGTATTTTAGTCACATAAATTTGCATCTGAAAGCAAATGAAACGGTCCCATGCGTGTTCAAGGGTTGTACATTTATGACAAACATCTATGGAACATTCAAATCACATAAAAATAGAAAACATCTTGGTTATTCTTACAGTGACTTTAAAGGTGGAATAGTAACAGTAAGAGACCGTTTTAACAGGCCAGCTCCTGAAGGGGAACATGAAGACAGTGAAGTATTTGACGAAGGCCAGGTGGAAGTGCAAGACTTGTCTCAGACTGGGATCTCTAAAAGTGATGAGAGGATGATAGAAGAGAAATTTGCAGTGATGTTGCTTAAGCTGGAAAATGTACTCCATGTTCCAAGCAGTGCAGTGGATGAGTTTTTGCAGGACTTGCACTTCCTGATGAGTTCTGCATCCCTGACTGCAATAAATGCCATAGTTACAGATTTTTGTACAAAGCAAAGTCATATTAATCTTAATGTGAAAGAAATTGAGGATTTGGCCTCTGCAGTCTGCATCTCTAACCCTCTGACAAAAACACTTGGACATATGGGTACACTTGGAACTGCTTTTAAGCGGAAACAGTACTTCAGCAAAAAGTTCCATGTCGTTGAACCAACTGAATATATTTTGGATAAGGAGAGCAACCACACCTACCAATATATACCATTACTGCAGACCCTACAACAGCTCCTAACAAAGAATGGTATAGTAGATGACATAGTAGAAAACTACAATGCTCAATCCAAGGAAACTGAAAGTATGCAACAAGAATACAGATCATTTCAAGATGGAGAATTTTTCAAACAAAATCAGTTCCTGTCTGCTGATGAATTGAGAATTACCGTGATGCTTTACATTGATGATTTTGAAGTATGCAACCCTCTCGGTACTTCAAGAAAGAAGCACAAACTTTGTGCAGTGTACTGGATATTAAGCAACTTATCCCAAGACCAACACTCCTCTTTGTCATCCATCTACTTGGCAATACTGTGTAAAAGCAGCTACGTCAAGGAATATGGGTATGAAAAAGTGCTTGAACCTCTTTTGTGTGATTTGGCAGTCTTGGAGGAGCATGGGGTATTTGTCCCACAGATTGGAAAAAATATTAAAGGCACGGTACAGTGTGTAGCTGCAGACAATCTAGGTGCTCATGGGATTGCAGGTTTTGTGGAGAGCTTTTCAGGAGAGTATGTTTGTCGATTTTGCACAGGACGCTTCAGCGACTTTCAGACCAAACCGGTACTTTCTGGAGAGTTTACTCTTCGATCCAAAGACCTGCACAAAGAACATGTCAAACATGCAGTAGAGAGTGGAAAGCATTGTGTTGGAGTAAAAAGGCCATGTGTGCTGACGGAAAATCTTTCTCATTTTCATGTGACAACTGGATATCCACCTGACATACTCCACGATCTTTTGGAAGGTGTTGTTCCAGTGGAACTTGCACAGTGTCTGGGTATGTTCATATCCAAAAAATACATCACTTTGGACTCTTTAAATAAAGTGATTGTCAGTTTTCCCTATAAGGGAAAAGATAAAACAAACCGTCCACATATTGTTCCACGAACATTGTTAAGAAAAAATACAATAGGTGGCAATGCAGCGGAAAATTGGACTCTGTTAAGATTGCTGCCCTTCTTGATTGGAGATGTTATACCTGACGGTGATCCAGTGTGGGAAATCATTTTGGATTTAAAGGAGATAGTGGAACTTGCTGTTGCCCAGATCCATACAGAAGAATCAATTGGATATCTTCAGTTCAAAATTTCTGATCACAGACAGAAATATCAAGAAGCATTTCCCAACAAAAAACTTCTGCCAAAGCATCACTACTTGGAACATTACCCTCAGATGATCCGATGTTTTGGTCCTCTTGTTGGATTATGGACAATGCGATTTGAGGGAAAACACAGTTTTTTCAAGGAAGTGGCTCATCATACCAAGTGTTTCAAGAATGTTGCTCTAACACTGTCAAGGAAACATCAAATGCTGATTGCCTATCACTTACACTCATTACATCCACAGAAATCTGGAGTTGAAGTGTCAAGTGCATCAAGAGTTCCACTTGAGGTTCTGAAAGATGACATTTCTCTGCCTATCAAAAAGATGTATCCTGACATGACAGAAGTAAACATGACTAAAAGTGCAGACTATAGAGGGATCAACTACAGAAATAGAATGATCGTTATCTGTGGTTTTACTGATGGGCTGCCTGAATTTGGAGAGATAATCAGATTATGTGTTGTTCAGGGTACACTGAATTTCATTGTCAGCAAGTTTTCGTCTTGGTTTAGGGAGCACTACCGGGCCTTTGAACTGCAACCATGTACAAGTGGCAAAATGTCCCTGATAACATATGATGAACTGGCAGAGAAGTACCCATTAAATGACTACTTCATTGGTCCCCTTCGAATGGTTACATTGAAAAGATATCCTTACATCAAAAGCACACAATGAATATGTGAGTAAACAGCTGTAATTAATACCTTACTCAATATGCACTTTAATCTCACTGGCATAAGCACCTAAAGTAGCATCTGGCTTTATTGTGATGTTCAGCCACTAACTCCTTGTGACTTGTTGAATCTAACAGTCTGTTAGGCCCATCAGTACATCTTCTAGACAAGAAAACCTTTAATCTGTGTTTATGTTGAGATTAGCCAGAATTTTTCTCACTTCTCTGTTAAGTACCGTTGTGAAACATGTTGACATCTCAATTTTAATACTTTCAATTTTGTACGTAGTTACTGGATTTATGTTCATGTATATATATTTTTTCTTTTCTAGACTGAAGCACGGAATCGAATGATGGCTGAACCAGTAAAACTGCGGATCATCCTTGGTTCCAACAATACTGAAAAACTGACGATAGCATCGGGCATGCCAAAGTCTGTGGAGGATCTTTCAGATGAGATCAAACGTCAGTTTGATATTCAGGGGGACATTAGACTCCAGTACATGGACAGTGACTTTGATAATGAGTTTATCAACCTTAAACGAATGGATGATATTCAGGACAAGAGCACAGTGAAAGTCATCTGTCTGACTGATGCTTCAGACTTTGGTGAAGTTGGGATGAACCAAAGTGGGGAAGAAACGTCACTATCATCTTCTGACACACTATTACTTTCATCCTCTGACTCCGAAACTGCTCGATCTCAGTGGCCTGCAGAATTCCAAATACCAAAGTTTCCGTATGACGTGGAGATGCAACTTCAAAGTGCAAACCAGGCTTTCATATCAAATGGAATTCTTCTGAACCCAGGACACAAACTTAAGTCAGACATTTTAGAAGCTCTAGCTGAGAAAATCATGACGTTTAAGGCATATCCTTCAAACTTGGAAATAGAATCTGTTGCTGAAGCTTTAATCAAAGCACATCCATGCTTAAGAGAACAAGGATCTTTCAGTGGTTTCTACGGATGGAAGATTAGCCTCAAGTACAAGATGGCAAATTATAGGACAAAGCTTAGAAACTTGGGGTGCCCAGAAGTGAGCATTAATTCCCTCAAGCACAAACCAACCGATCGATGTCACCCAGCATATGCTGTCAAAAAACCTAGAAAGGCAGAGGTAAATTTTTGTCCTCCTTATCCGGCTGGAGAGACCCAGGACAGCCTTGAAAGGGAGAGATTGGCATTGCTAACTGAGGTCAAGAAGAAGCATAATGAGATAGTTATCAAAGAGAAGATGGCCAGGACCTTTGCATACAGGAGGCAGGAACTTGTCAAAAACAATCCCATGATCGCCGACTTCAAGATCAGATGGCCAGGACTATTTAGTGTGGCTGAGGTATGAATCTTTATAAATAACAATAAAAGCTGTAATGGCTCCAGTAGTATGTATATGTGTACGTATAGTATATATAAATATAGTTACAGTACAGTATGTTGTGTTTGTTGACATGTTTTTAGGTAGAAGCAGAATTTGTAAGGATTACTACTGCTCCACTGGTTCCGAGGTTTCTTGCACAACTTGACCAATACACTGACCAACTAATAAAAGTCTTCAAGAATAAAGGAGGCGCTGCAGGGAGGAAAATCAGGCAAATTTTGGCCCCAGCCACACAGGTGCGTTTTTCTGTTCGCAGCAAAATGTTATGGCATTATAAGATCACTTTCAAATTTAAACAGCTAGTGTATAGTACCTGTAAGTTCCATTTTGGTATGCAAAAAAAGATGCCGTATTAGTTTGTCTTTCCCTCTGTTGCTTAATATGGATATGTATAATATGGTGGAAACCCTGCCCACATGTTAAATATTCATGTGATCATTAATTGGTCTTGTGTACATGTCTGTGTCAGCAGTGGATATGTCATTCATTTTGCATATACTGTCAGTTTGTGTCATTCTAAAGTATTTCTGTTTTCTCTTTCTGTACCTCTGTCACTCTCTCCAGAATGAAACTATTGAAAAGAGGAGGGAGTGTGTCCTCAGGGCACTACCTCTTTACCTAAATGAAGACCCAAGCATCCTCTTTAAAGAATACCTGGTTGGTAATTTTAGCGTAGTCTTTATCTGTATTAAACCAAATCTTGAATAACTAATGTTGTCACATTGTTATAATTTGCATGGAATCTGTTTAAATGCTTTGGGGAAATGTTAGGAGTTTTCCTGTAATGCAACTCAGGTCAGAATAAATGACACTCAGACAGGTTTGCAGGTTTAACGTGCACATGGGTGAGAGTTCAAACGGAGACTCACACTCCGCAGCAGTCACCACCCTTTATTTATACTCAAGCATGTTTGCGTCACAGTCACATGAATGGAAGAGATAACATATAACAGTAGAGACTTCATCACATGCAGGAAGAGATAACATACAATGGCATAGACTTCGTGCTGAGCTTGCACAGTGTAACTTCTCTAGTAAAAAGAGCAAACACATCTAGAGAACCTCAAATGAAATGTACTTCTATACATAAACATAATAAAATCTTTCAACAGGAATCTTTATGTATACACACATTTCAGGAAGAGTTATGCAATGTAATGCAATCCAATACTAAAAAGTTAGTAATACATAATACTTAGAGGATGCATATATATATAATGGTGATTCTATTTAGTATTTATTTATTTAACATTTTTTGTTAAAACTGTAGTCGAAAATAATGGCGCACCAGGGTGCAGAATCATTAGTCTTCCTGATATTGTGTTTATTTCATTAAAGGGTGACTTTGGCTTTTTTTTTTTTAAGGATGCATTTTTCTGTGTTTTTGTGTCTAATTCCCAATGCGATGGGTTTTTGTTTTACTCTCTGTTTTAAAGGATTCTGATGCTACAGCTGTTCAAAGGGAGCTGGAACAAATTACCCTTGGTATCTTCACCATCAGTGTTGAAGGAGGTGATGCCAGCACTCCTCCAGCTGATGTGGGTATAACCATCGAGGGTGTTGAAGTTCTGCATGACCTGGGAGACATGGCCTCTGCGTGTGCGGTCTTAATGGGTGTGATATATGCACTCAATCTCAGTTATCCTCGGGAACTGAAAGCTTTCTTTGAGGTACTTCAGAAGGTCTTCCTTCATCTGGATGCCAGCAGACTCTCAACAAAGGTACAGATGCTCAAGAATAAACTGTATGAATAATCCAACCCTTCTTTTATTTGGATGAATGTTCTGTCAGATGGACAGAAGTTTTTGGGAGGCGAATAAAATGGAAATTTGGTTTAAAAAATGTTGTTGTTTTTTTTGGTGGGGGGGGGAACCAAAATTTGAGAGAGATTTAAAACATTTGTTTGTAAACAATTGCAATTACAGAGATTTTACTCTTTTTGGGGGCGGGGGGGTTTAGGGCCTACTAAAAGATTATTCAAAGTATTTAGATTTAAATGGTTTCATTGAGAGACGATACAGGATGAATGTGCATTTTGCCGCATTTTAAAAAAGAACAATTCTTTCCATGTTAAAATGTTTGCCACTTGAGTTTTTTCCCTATACAGTGGTAAAATAAATGCTGTCAGTGGCAAGTGTTAAATGAGTTCTGTTAAGCTGCTGCAAAAAACTGAAAACTGGCAAGCTGTTTTATTGTCAGATCATAATGTTTGCATATTTTATTCAAGTTTTATTTGGGATGGTGATATCATTTTGGGAATATTAGTAGACTATTTGTTTTTATTATTATTATTATTACTTTTTTTTTTATCTAACCTGGTGACTGGAACCTGTTTATTCTGTTCTTCACAAATTTGTCATGGGATGCCGTCCAGGATTGTGGCTGTTAAGGTGAACAGTTCATTTTGATTTGTTAAAGGTTTTGTGGTCAACCTATTATGTGATCTTAAATGTTTTTTCTTCTGTTTCTGGCAGAGACATTTAATTTAAAATCGTTATTTTTATGGTGCATCTGTGTGCATACTATTAGTTACTAACCTTAATGGGTTAATAATGTGTGGTGCAGCTGTTTTGTTAAAGAAATGTTTAATGAATGTCTTGGCAATAAAGGAAATTAAAGAAAATAAGTGGCTTGTATTAAATTCATTTGTGTGGAACCTGTTGACAAAATAGATTTGTGTAAAACTAATTAGTAAAGCACAATTTCGCTGAAAATATAATATTTTAATTAATCTAACTTAAATTTAACATTTAAATACCACAAACAAGAAATGTGTTCACAAAACGAATCTAATCTATCTAACCTGTAAATACATAATTTATGTCCATACAACATAACTTGTTTTAGGTGGTCTTAAATATTGCTTGTTAATTAATCCTAAATAGATTTATAAAATTGGCTCACTTCAAAAGGATTGTTTTACTGTAATGCAAGTTTATCAAATTAGATGACCTAAAGATTTTTGCTTTAAACTAACACAATTCAATTTCGTGGAACCTGTTGACAAAATAATTTTAATTAAAGTCAACGTTTCATTTTTTTGAGTGCAGGGTACCTGATCACGGGCAGGGCGTACGTGTTGATGGCCCGGATCTTGTTCTTACCATTCAGCTGACTCCTCAGGACTTGCCTGACCCTCTGCAGGTACTTGGTGGTTGCAGCTTTTCTAGCGGCCTCTTCATGGTTCCCATTCGCCTGCGGGATCCCCAGGTACTTGTAACTGTCCTCTATGTCTGCAATGTTGCCTTCTGGTAGTTCAATCCCCTCAGTTCTGACTACCTTCCCTCTCTTTGTTACCATCCGACTACACTTCTCCAGTCCGAACGACATTCCAATGTCATACAGCTTAATGTCATCCATGTACAGGAGGTGGCTGACAACTGCTCCGTTCCGTAGTCGGTATCCGTAGCCAGTCTTGTTAATGATCTCACTGAAGGGGTTCAGGCCTATGCAGAACAGCAGTGGGGACAGAGCATCTCCTTGGTAGATCCCGCACTTGATGGTGACTTGTGCTATGGGCTTGGAGTTGGCCTCTAGTGTTGTACGCCACATCCCCATTGAGTTCCTGATGAAGGCTCTTAGGGTCCCATTGATCTTGTACAATTCTAGGCATTCCAGTATCCAGCCGTGGGGCATTGAGTCATAGGCCTTCTTGTAATTAATCCAGGCAGTGCACAGGTTGGTCAGTCTGGTCTTGCAGTCTTGGCTGATTGTTCTGTCTACCAGTAGCTGGTGTTTTGCACCTCTGGTATTCTTGCCAATTCCTTTCTGTGTCCCGCTCATGTATTGATCCATGTGCCTGTTCATCTTAGCCGATATGATGCCTGACAGGAGCTTCCATGTAGTACTGAGGCAGGTTATTGGTCGGTAGTTGGAGGGGACCGGTCCCTTCTTGGGGTCCTTGGGGATCAGGACCGTCCGGCCTTCAGTTAGCCATTCCGGGTGTCTCTCGTTAACTAGCAGCTGGTTCATTTGTGCTGCCAGACGCTCGTGGAGTGCAGTCAGCTTCTTCAGCCAGTAGGCGTGAACCATGTCGGGCCCTGGTGCTGTCCAACTCTTCATACTGGAGACCCTTTCTTGGATATCTGCCACTGTGATGGTTACTGGACCCTGTTCAGGGAGGTCGCTGTGGTCTGCCCTCAGATCCTCTAGCCACTGAGCATTGCCGTTATGGGTTGCATCCTTCTCCCATATGCTCTTCCAGTATTGCTCCGTCTCCAGCCTTGGTGGTGCTGTTCTCTTATTGTTCCCTTGCCACTGAGAGTACACCTTTGCTGGTTCTGTGGAGAACAGCTGGTTTATTCTCCTGCCTTCTATCTCTCTGGTGTACCTCCTCAAGCGGCTGGCCAAGGCTGTGAGTCTTTGCTTGGCAGTTTCCAAGGCCTCAGGTATGGACAGCTTGCTGTATTTCTTAGGCACCTTATTTGTCGCACCTTTCTGCAACTCCGTTAGTTGGCTAACCTCCCTCCGTGCTACTTTGATCTTGCCCTCTAGCCTCCTTCTCCATGGAGGGTACTGCCCCTTGTCGCTGTTCAACTTGTAGCCAAGCATCTCACTGATCACTGCTGCCATATTGTAGATCAGCTTGTTAGTGTCGGTAATCGTGGTTGTAGGTATCGTCCGTAGTGCTGCATTAACATCATCTAGCAGACCTTATGAGGGTACTTCACGTAATCTTGGTAACCGGCTACGGGGGATCCAGTTTTCAAGCTTGGCCATGATCCTATTTTTCAGGTCAGTTCCTCTCGCACTCAACGATCCTTCTCCTATCGCACAGTTATCATCACTATTACCTGTCACTACTTATTAAAAACACTTGCCTGGGGTGTTGGTTTAGCGCAATGGATGAGCAGGTGACCATGTGCTGTATGACCGGAGAGCAATAGTCCCAGGTTTGAGTCTGCTGCATGTTTTCCCCTCTCTCTCCCAGCTTTCCTGTCTACCTACACTGTCTCTATCAAATAAAGGCCAAAAGTTTATATTATGCTTTTTCTCCATGGAACTGTGATCCTCAAGTCTCCTGACCAAGACATAGGCCAGCAGGTAATTTAAGTTTTGGAAGCTGAAGTATGTGGCATATATATTTATTACATTTTATTCATCCTTCCAGTCAAGGAACACTCTTCCATGATGTTCTCCTTATTCAATTTAAATATATATAAATACAATTGCATACATTTCTGTATATAAGGAATTAAACATCCTAGCTTTTAGTCATCATCAGCTTTCATCATCAACTTTATTTATAAAGCACTTTAAAACAACCACAGCTGACACAAAGTGCTGTACATTGGAACCGTAAAATAAAATTACATGAGATATAAATAAAACACAAATAAAAGAAGAGTGAAATCATTAATTAAATAACTACTTCAATTAAAAGAGAAACTAAGTCTCACTGAGGTTAAAAGCCAAGGAATAAAAGTGGGTTTTAAGACGTGATTTAAAAGTGGACAGTGAAGGGGCCTCTCTAACATGCATGGGCAAATTATTCCATAATTTTGGAGCCACAATAGAGAAGGCCCTGTCCCCTCTGAGCTTCCTCCTGGATCTCGGTACCTCCAGGAGCAGCTGGTCAGCTGACCTGAGAGACTGACAGGGTATGTGGGGATGAAGAAGCTTGGAGAGGTAAGGCGGGGCAAGACTGTGAAGGCATTTAAAAACAAACATAAGAATTTTAAAATTAACTCTAAAAGACACAGGCAGCCAGTGCAGAGAGGCTAGCACGGGGGTTATACCGTATTTTCACGACCATAAGACGCACTGTACTAAAAGGCGCAGTCTCAGTTATGTGTGCCATTACTGTATTTAACACACACATAAGGCGCACTGGATCATAGGGTGCATACAAGTACCGTATGCGTATTTAAAAATAAAGCGGGAGCAAACCTGAGTTCGGTACCTTACTCACATTTTTATTACCAGTAATCGTCATCATCAACAACACACAAGCATACAAGTGTGCGTATTTAAAAATAAAGCAGGAGCAAAACTGAGTTTGGTACTCACATTTTTATCATCAATCAAACCCATCGAAGTCCTCATCCTCTGTCTGAATTGAACAGCTGCGCTAAATCTCCATCAAACATGCCAGGTTCACTTTCTTCACTGTCAGAGTCACTTTCCGTGCCGTGCGGCTCCTCGGAAATGATGCCGGCTTTTGCGAAAGCTCGAACAACAGTGCCAGCAGACATGTTAGCCCAAGCATCTACAATCCATTGGCAAATTGTGGCGTAACTCGCCCGGCGCTGCCTCTTGGTGAAACTGTGGTCTCCATCGGTCATCCATCGCTCCCAGGCCGCTCGCAGCCTTACTTTGAACGGGCGGTTCACACCGATGTCCAGCCGTTGGAGATCCTTTGTCAGGCCTCCCGGAATGACAGCAAGCTCACAGTTCATTTGTTTCACTAGTTTTTTTCACATCGGCTGTGAGATGGGCACGCATAGAGTCACAGATTAAGAGCGATGGTGATGCGTGGAAAAAACCACCTGGTCTCCTTACATACACCTCCCTCAGCCACCCTTTCATCATTTCCTCATCCATCCAGCCCTTTTCATTTGCCTTAATGATGATTCCTGCTGGAAACTTCTCTTTAGGCAAAGTCTTTCTCTTAAAAATCACCATAGTTTCTGTCCATTAGCATGGCAGCCAAGCACAACAGTAAAAGAAGACTTTTCGTGCCCCGTTGTGCGTATCGCTACCGTGCTGGTCCCCTTCTTCTCCACAGTGTGACTCACCGGGATGTCAAAAGTGAGCGGGACCTCGTCCATGTTTGTGATGTGGCTGGGCTGGATGTTTTTGTCGCCGATGTGTTTGCTGCAGTAGGAGCGGAAGATGGCCAGCTTTTCCTTATAATCCGCTGGAAGTTGCTGCGCTACCGTAGTCCTGGTCCGGATGGAAAAATGGCACCGTTTCATAAAAAGTGAAAGTGAAACTGCTTTTAGCCGAATGGTGACCGTCGAAACGCTTCTCCCGCTCGTTCTTTGCTCGATGATCCACCGCTCGAGTCTTTCCTCCAACTCGGGCCACCTCGCCTTATGTCCGCGGAAACTCAGCTGCGTTTTCTTGACCTGCCGGAGCTTGTTTTCTAGCTTCCTCCATTTGCGAACCATCGATTCGTTAATCTTAAATTCTCTCGCCGCTGCTCGATTTCCATGTTCCTCCGTGTAGCTGATGGCCTTCAGTTTAAACTGTGCTTCATAAGCGTGTCTCTTTGCCATTTTCAGGGTTGCGCCCACACTTCACCGTTTAGCGTTCTCATGGTGTTCTCTACTACGTCCTCCTTACAACACACAGGGCGCACTGCGCTATAGGGCGCGCCGTACCTTTTGAAGAAAATCTAAGACTTTTAAGTGCGCCTTATGGTCGTGAAAATACGGTATGCTCTCTTTTTCGAGTTCCTGTTAGGAGTCGTGCAGCCGCATTTTGAACCAGCTGCAGACGTGAGAGCAATGACTGACTGACCCCCACATAAAGTGAGTTACAGTAGTCCAGGCAGGAAGAAATAAAAGCACGGATCACTGTTTCAAGGTGCTGCCTCGAAAGAAAAGATTTTACTCTTGCCAGTCGCCTTAAATGATAAAAACTGGACTTCACCACTGCTCTGATTTGGTTGTCCAATTTAAAATCACTGTCCAACTTAAAACCAAGGTCAGTAACAACAGATTTAAAATAGACTTCCAGGGATCCTAAAACAACAGAGGAGGACTCACAGGGACCACTGGGTCCAAACACCAACACTTCTGTTTTCTTTTCATTAAAATTTAAAAAGTTTAGAGCCAACCAAGCTTTAATGTCATCTAGACAGGTCAAGAGAGGTTTTATGGAGATGCCATCCTTGTGTTTTAGTGGCAAATAAATTTGGCAGTCATCGGCATAACAATGAAATGAGATCCCACACCTTCTAAGGATAGAACCCAGAGGCAATAGATACAGTGAAAAGAGCAGTGGCCCTAAAATTGAGCCCTGTGGGACGCCGCATGACAGAGGAGCAGAAGACGATTCGTAACCGAGAAGGCTGACAGAGAAAGTTCTATCTGACAAATAAGACCCAAACCAATTAAGTGCAGTGAAACCAATACCCACTACATCATGTAATCGAGAAATTAGAATATTGTGGTCTACGGTGTCAAAGGCAGCAGTTAGGTCAAGCAAGACAAGAACAACATGGTTACCAGAATCACATGCTAGAAGTATTCGAATAATGGTGTAATTAATCAGCATCTCCTCAACATTACTAATCTCACATGTGGCCATTAACATTGGTATTTGTAAATGATAGTGAGAATAATATTGTTTTCTTGGAATCAGCAAGGAGGGCAAGCTCCCAACTGAACAAAGCAAGCAACATCCTGGCCATCACTCTCGAGTTGCCTGGCAACCAGCAGAAACTCCAGGTAGTGATTGTACCCAATGACCAAGTAGTCTGCCAAATAATAACCCTGTGCTGGTTTGTAGTATTTGCACACATTTTTTTTAACACATCTCAAAATACTACTGTAATACTCTAACATTAAAGCTTAGCACCATGGGTCTGTTACTGCATATTAGGAATACAGGCAAGATATTATTCCTTCCAAAAAACCTCATTTCAAATCAGTAACAATAAACAGCAAAGATAGTGACAGAGACAGTTTTCTTTTAAAACCTTATTTCAGGAACAAAGTCAGTTTTTTATACTATATATCAGCTCTTTTTCCAGTTAACTGTTCATGTAGTCTGTATTGATATATTTGACATATATGTTCTGTTGATGTGATGAGGCTTACTTCTACAAGAACTTTGTGTTTGTTTTCTATTCTATATTTCCATGTCATCTTTTTTTAAATATGCTTAATGTTACCAAAGGCTTAAGCAGAGTGTCCCACAAGTATTATTATTTTTACTTGGTTTCTAAAAAAAATATAGCGTTAATTTGTTATGGCAGGTCTATATTACATTAGTTGTATACACGGTTGCTATGGACAAGAAATCAGCCTGGGAGATGATCAACTTTCTGTAAATTCAGTTCTTCTTCCAAACGGGATTACATTTTTAAAGTTCTTTGTACTTGATGAATTAATGATGAATGAAAAAGATGAATGAATTAAAAAGTGCTTGCACAGCATGCCTTCTCTGTCTGTCATTGTGTTAGACCACAAAATAATCTTGAATAATCTTGATACCATGCCATTGGATTCATTATTCTTTTCATTCCCTTTTCATTCCCTGATCCCTCCTTACAACTATTATGTACTTGAACATTACTGCTATGTCACTTTGTATTTACTTTTTTTAAAAAAGTCTCATATCTTGATTTTTAATTCACTCCAAATTAAGTCAGGGAGCTTTTAAAGTGCCCTTGTTTCCAGATCCATTTTCTTCACACAGCTTTATGTTGTTCAGTCTTGGGGGATTTATCGGCACTCCTCTCCTTTTGTTCTAAGACACATCTCTTCAATACATATAGGAGGACAGAAAGAGAATATCTTCTCTTGAGCCCTAGCCAGAATTAAATAAAATGATTGATGGATACATGTCTGTGCTAGGAATATGAATTACAGGGTTTTTCTTTGGCTCCCTATGGGAAATGGTCAGACTTTGCCCTTAATAACGGTCGACTAAAGTTGGGAGCACAAAGAGAGTAACACAGATGGAAGTGGGTGAGGGATTCAATCAGTGCATCAAATGGACGCAAAACCTGAGACCATGTGTTATCCAAACTTGCTTTTGCTGTATATCAAATCACTTTTGCAATATGATGGTTTTATGCCCACTAAGCTGTGCGTATAACACTAGCTGTATATTTGCAACTGAAAATAAATAATTAGCACAGTAGACTGTGTCATTTAGAATGCATGTAATATATATATATAGAATGAATATATATATTGTCATTATATTTAAAATTATTATTATATTTATAATTATATTTACGTACAAATACTTACACCTGAAGATATTTGGGAATCAAAATTTAACACACGATTTTTGGATTACTGTTTGTTTTTGGGGTTTTTTTTTTTTACAGAAAGGAACAAATGTTTATATTCTACCTTTAAGGAAATACTTATACTGTAGTGAAGTGAGAGGAACCATCCTCACTGGCACCATCTTGCAAGTAGTAAGGGTAAAACAAGAGAAGTTGACCTTATGGTTGGTTCACACAGTGTGGGGCATCAACTATCAAACATGGAGGAGGAAGCGTGCTATATCCAGGGTCGGTGACTTGTACAGAGTGAACCAAAACGGCTACTACAGCATTCTGCAGCGCCATGCAATAACCTCTGGTATGCATCTAGTTGGTCAGGGGTTCATCCTATAGCAAGATAATGACACAAAACATAAGTCCAATCTATGCCAGACCTATCTCAGGGAAAAAGACCAAGTTGATAAGCTTGAAAACATGGAGCGGCCAGCACAGTCTCCAGACTTAAACCCCATTGAGCTGGTTTGGGATGAACTGGACAGAAGAGTGAAAGCAAAGCAACCTACAAGTGTCACACATTTATGGGAACTTCTGCAACACATATGGGAAGAATTTCTGAAGAATATTTGATTTCTATTGGTGTGGTCAGCTGTTTTTCTCCCAAAGGTGGCTACTTTGATGAGTCAAAAGTTGGGTCAAGACGAGTCAAAAGGTGCCCAAGTTGAGAGGTAATTCCAGATGAAAAATGCCAACTGGGAATTTGGAAATTCTGAGTTCTGACTTTATCTAAAAGGCACTGTAAGTTGCAGGATAGCCAGCAAAGTACGATCATTATACACACACTAGCTGATGAAGAATAGGTGCTGAGGGACAGCATCTACTTTCTTTGACTTTTAACCATACCAAGGGTTCTGAATCAAGAAGCAGCTGCATCTAAACACCTCATTCAATGTCTCTTTAAAATTGCTTATTGATTTTATCACGGTTTGTCTTAACTCTGGGGAAAAAGTGATTTAAGTATCTTTAAAGTCCAGATTAATACACTTATCATTTGATGAAACGATAATTTACAATTAATCCCCAGTCAGTCAGTTCTTTAAAGTAACCTCATATAAGGGACTACACTTTTCTCAAAAGACAAGTCGCCTGGATTTATAAAGACTATGTAAAGTGGTGGCAGCCAGTAATGAACCATCACCTCCCACTAAAGTTGTGGCACATTTCAGAGCACAAAAGGACAAAACAACGCTTTGCACAGTTTATCATAACATCCTACCAGTGTGTGATGAAATAAATGCCATCAGACTTCAGCAAAAACAAAAGACTGCCAACAGACACCTCCTCTCTTCTTCTGTGAGAGAACTATAGTCTTTACTGTAGAGTAAAACAATCAGAATTCTTTAAAAACATTATATTTATTACACTTATCACATGCCTTCTGAAAGTGTCTTTAGCCAGAACAAATACAGAAAGTTTTCTTTGGCTTGAAATATCCACTTTTATGTACCTCCCCAATAAAGACAATTTATGCTATGAATTATGAATTAAGCTTTGCTTTTGTTTCATCATCATTTCAATTGACTTTTAATGAGAGCATTTTTAATAGGTTTTTCCCTTTTTCCTCAAAGCAGGCGATGTAAAACCTGCGTATGAGTCTGGTGTTCCAGTAGTTTTAGGTTCATGGCAGTCTTGAGCCTCTGTCATAAACACTAAGGTGGGTTAGACTCAAACACAGGACTCCAGTCTAAAAATTTCATGGGGTTCAATACTCAGGGAACAGGTCTCCATTAGTGAAGTCCAGGGTTCTAGATCAACAGGCAAATCCAAAGTTCCTTTCCTCAGAATGAATCTCACCAGCACTGAGTTCAGCTCACCAGTCTCTAGAAAATCTGCGCACAAGACAACTGGGTAAGTATTTTCACAGGAACAATAGCGCAAAGGGCAAAGGAACCAGCTTCACTAATTGCTATCTCAGTACACAAGGGCCAGAGGTCTATACTACAAAGCTGGATTTTAGCTTATCCAGGAAGCTTCAGGGCTAACTCTGTATTTTCTGTATTATTAAGGTGTTTTACTTGTTACTCTGGTAAATCACCATGCTAATTTATGCTGTGAATCTAGCCTGCCCTGGAACAGGTTATTCAGAAAATAGGTTCCTGGAGGATCCCTCGGACCCCTGTACACAGACAGTAGGAGGGTCTAGTGGTTTATATATATCAAATCAAATCAAATCAAATCACTTTTATTGTCACATCACATGTGCAGGTACATTGGTACAGTACATGTGAGTGAAATTCTTGTGTGCGAGCTTCACAAGCAACAGAGTTGTGCAAAATACAATAATGTAAACAAGCAAAATACAAGAATGGCTACATCTGAAACTAATAAATATATGTACAATATATAATAGTATATGCATTTCTGGATGTGTATACTAAATATTTTTCTACGTGTGTGTGTGTGTGTGTGTGTGTGTGTACACATATTTTACAAATTAAATAGAGTAAACAATAAATAAAATATATAAAATATACAGAGTTGGGACATGTGCAAAACAGTGGCATCACTGTACAGTATGGAGTGCATAATGTTAAAGTTCCAGTAGTGAAGGTGAGGTGTCTATGACGTGTTCAGCAGTCTGATGGCCTGGTGGAAGAAGCTGTCTCTCAGTCTGCTGGTACGGGACTGGATGCTGCAGAACCTCCTTCCTGATGGAAGTAGTCTGAACAGTTTATGGCTGGGGTGACTGGAGTCCTTGATGATCCTCCCCGCTTTCCTCAGGCACCGCTTCCTGTAGATGTCTTGGAGGGAGGGAAGCTCACCTCCAATTATCCGTTCAGAGCACCGCACTACTCGCTGGAGAGCTTTGCAGTTGTAGGCGGTGCTGTTGCCATACCAGGTGGTGATGCATCCAGTGAGGATGCTCTCAATGGCACAGTGATAGAAGGTCCTGAGGATGCGGGGGCTCATGCCGAATCTTTTCAGTCTCCTGAGAAAGAAGAGGCGCTGCTGCGCCTTCTTCACTGTTTTGTTTGTGTGTACTGACCACGTAAGATCCTCAGCCAGATGTACACCAAGGAACCGGAAGCTGCTCACTCTCTCCACAGCAGCGCCGTTGATGGTGATGGGGGTGTGTACTTCTCTGCACCTCCGGAAGTCCACTATCAACTCCTTTGTCTTTGCGACGTTGAGGGTGAGATGGTTGTCTTGACACCAGTGGGTCAGGGTGCTGACCTCCTCCCTGTAAGCCCTCTCATCACCATTGGTGATAAGACCCACCACTGTAGTGTCGTCCGCAAACTTCACAATGATGTTGGAGTTGTTAGTGGCTGTGCAGTCGTAGGTGTAGAGTGAGTATAGGAGAGGGCTCAGTACACACCCCTGTGGAGCACCAGTGTTCAGTGTGATGGGGGATGAGGTGATGCTGCCCAGTCTGACCACTTGGCGTCTGTCAGACAGGAAGCTAAGGATCCAGCTGCAGAGGGAGCTGCTCAGTCCTAGATCCTGCAGTTTCCTGTCCAGCTTCGAGGGAACGATGGTATTGAATGCTGAGCTGTAATCTACAAACAGCATGCTCACATACGTGTCTCTCTTCTCCAGGTGTGACAGGGCAGTATGTAGTGTCAGGGCTATGGCATCATCAGTGGACCTGTTGTGGCGGTATGCGAACTGTAGAGGGTCCAGTGAGTCAGGTAGTGCAGAGCAGATGAAGTCCCTGACCAGCTTCTCGAAGCATTTGCTTACGATGGGGGTCAGGGCTACAGGTCGCCAGTCGTTCAATGAGGAGATGGTGGAGGATTTGGGTACAGGGACGACGGTGGCCATTTTGAAGCAGGCTGGGACTACAGACAGAGAGAGGGAAAGGTTGAAGATGTGTGTGTATATATATATATATATATATATATACAGAGAGAGAGAGAGAGAGAGAGATAATATGTAATTTGCTGATTACGATCAGTAATAAATAAAACTTATTCTTTGTTTTTTTTTCTTTTGGCAGCAAACATATTTGCAACAAATTTATTAAATTAAATTTTATTAAATTGACATAGACACTCATAGATTGATATATTCTCTGATATAGAGTCTCTGGTGGAGGAATCTGTTTTATAAGTGCTAGCTGTTAAGCTGTACCTTAGTAACACTACTGAGTGAAATATAAACGGTGTGCCACATTGTCATGGGAATGTTCACATATTTATTTGGTTATTTACTAAATGTATAAATGTTGTAATGTTTCAAATGTAAATCAACACACTTTCTAATTCATGGATTTTTTTAAAATCCAAAAGATACATAAGAATCACTAACTATAGATTGTTGTTGAGCTCCCTTTGAACATTTCTTTTAATAATGCCTGCTTCAGTTACTAACTGAAGGAAAAAATAAAACAGGTAATGTAACACTGAGACCCAGTCTTATTAAAAAATAATGGTTAACTGAGACATGAATAATCAAGCTGATGACCCCTCTGTATCCCTGAGTCAGTCTGAGAAATACTACCCTGTGGATATCTTAATTAGCCTTTTGCCTTTAGAAAACATTAAGATAGTTCTCTATGTTTTGAGGTCCTTCATATGGAGCCTTAATTTAGTAGAAAATTACAAGTAAAATAAGAAGACAAAGCTAGTGAAGTAATTTCAACAACTGCTCTTGATTTACCCCGTTCACCTTTGAGAAACTGTAATTTAAGCAGGCTTACATATCAGCTATCTCAATTAGGGTGAAATAGAGCTCATATTTTCCAGTGGGTGCCACATAATAAATCTGGCATGCTTTTAATGGCTTTAAGACAGAAAGTGAGGACAAAAGTCTGGAAAGGGGGGGGAGACATTTATATCATCCACTCATAATTTGGGAACAAATACAAATTGTGAATAATGTAAGATGTGATTTTCCTCACTGTATTATTTCACATTACATGGCCTGTTAAACACAGTGGTGTGCATGGAGGAGTAAATGTGCTGTACTCCACCATGTGTCATCCATCTCCTTCAGGCTTTGCACGTTTGTATGCCAACTGTCTACAAATCTCCCCATATCACACTCCATCATTTGTCATTTCTCCCCAGTACAAGGAAGTCGAAAGTCACCATGAGGCCCTCAGTGTCAGCAGAGAGCATGCTGTATGAAGTGTCAGCGCTCACAACAGGTCACCCGCAAGAGGCATCATATTTCTCAACGTTAAGTTTCTGAGTACGACAAGTGGTTCTCTGCCATTGTGGGCCATTTCCCCGGGGCCAGGCATTGTTGGGGGTGTTTTCTTAAAGTGTGTACAGGGGTGACAGTATCCCCTGCTCATGTCCCTGGCACTGTGGAGGCAGGCTTTACTACATGCCTTGGTCTTTCTTGTGTGTACATCAGCTGCAGGTCACATGAGTGATCAAAGACACAGCAGGGAGGCCTTGAGCCACTTGTGTCTCCCTACTGCAGGCTGGATAATAGAAAGCAGAGCCAACAGTTGGGCACCAGGAAGACCAGGGATAAAAGGAGCTTTGTCTGAAAAACGAGACGGAGAGACACAAAGAGGCTTGAGGAAAAATAGAGAAACTAACGGTGTGTTCACACCGAACGCGATAGATGCGAACGAAAACGCCCCAAACGCCCCTAATTTGACGCGTGCACATTCGCACCTCAACGCGTGTCCAAGAAAAATCCATCGCGCCTCAAAATTGCATATTTTGACGCGCGTGAAGCGGAAATGTGGGAGGGATGTGGGAGGAAGTTGTGCCAGACGGTATCTTTGCTAGATGGCAGCTGTCGAGCTAGCGTTTGAAGAGAGAGTCTCCCGTCTCTATTTACTGTGGAGAGCAGAGCAGCGGTGTTAAGGATGTCCTCGCCGTGCCTGGGTCCATCAGGTCCTCCAGACGCGTGAGCAGTTTGGTGAGTTTCACCACTTGCTCCAGGAGCTGCGCCTGGATGACTGCCGATTTCAGCGGTACCACCGCTGAAATCGGTTTGAGGACCTGCTGTCCCACGTTGGTCCAAGAATCGCCTGCCTAGACACCAACTACAGGCGCTCAATCCCGCCTGCAGAGGGTCTGTCCATCTGCCTGAGGTTAGTAAAAGTGTTTAATACAGTAGTCCTTTATTGATACCTGTGCTAATATATGCTAAACTATCGTTTATACACTGCTAACATGCATGTGCTATGCTATCAGTGAATGCCGTTGGTGTTTACTGATAGCAAACTGTGGTATGGAGACGACTGTTTATAATATTTCTAGTGATACTCAAAAGGTCTCATCAAGTCCCGATTTAATTCAATTTATGCTGTTATCAGCGTTTGCATTGATAGCATGGCTGTGGTGTCATACGTGTGCTCTCAGTGTTTGCTGATATCAAACTGGTATTAGGACCACTGTGGGTTAATCTTTGTAGTGATACTCACTCAATTTACCGGTCGATCTACGTCCCTAACCTCACCTATGGCCACGAGCTGTGGGTAGTGACCGAAAGAACGAGATCGCGGATACAAGCGGCAGAAATGAGCTTCCTCCGAAGGGTGGCTGGCCTCTCCCTTACAGATAGGGTGAGAAGTTCGGCCATCCGGGAGGGGCTCAGAGTAGAGCAGCTGCTGCTCCACATCGAAAGGAGCCAGCTGAGGTGGTTCGGGCATCTGACAAGGATGCCCCCTGGGCGCCTCCTGGGTGAGGTGTTCCAGGCATGTCCCACCGGGAGGAGGCCCCGGGGCAGACCCAGGACACGCTGGAGAGATTATATCTCTCGGCTGGCCTGGGAACGCCTTGGTATTCCCCCGGATAAGCTGGAGGAGGTGGCTGGGGAGAGGGAGGTCTGGGCCTCTTTGCTTAGGCTGCTGCCCCCGCGACCCGGCCCTGGATAAAGCGGCTGAAGATGGATGGATGGATGGATGGATGGTGATACTCACTCCTTTTTTTATTTAGACCTGGTTTAATTCTGGTGTAGTTGAATATTTGTATATAATCCCTGCAGCTGTCAGACTCTATAACAGGGGTCACCAGCCTTTCTTAAAACTGAGAGTTAGATAAAACTGAACAGTTTGGTTCATCTTTAGTTACATGGTTCTATCTTGATAAGCTGTCCTATCACAGATAAATTTTTCAAAAATATAAGCAAGGAAAGGGCTACATGTCAACATACAACTCTTTATTTCTATTAATGTCTTACTTCATTCCTACCTGATTGACATGTTTAGGAATTATGAGTGATTGGCACACTGTAGTTGTAAAAGTTGCTACCACTCAAATTATGATGTTTGTCACGGACCCGGCTCTGGAGGACTCAGGGGTCCGTGAGCAGTGGTATTATTATTGTTGTTGTTATTATTATTATTACGACTATTATTTGGGGTCTGTGTCGTCTACTGTTCTGTCCATGTTTGTATGTAGAGTGCGTGTGTCTGCTTCTCTCTCTCTCCCCCCGTCGTCGGGGCTGTTGACGGAAGTGCGCGTCATGGGAGAGGCGTGTCCGGGCGACTGTCGTCATCGGGAGTCCCTCTTTGCTGTTGCAGCTGATTACCTGACCAGCTGGTGGTAATCATCCCTCCCGGCTAGGAAGAGGTATTTAACCTGGACTCGCGGCGACAGTCGACGTGGGATTATTACTCTTGACCGCAAAGTCGAGCGAAGAAGCGAGTTGGGGAGCACACAAACTAAGGGGGCTACAGCACGGGACGCACTGGGAGCAAGGGATGAGCACCATTGGCAATTTACATCTGAGTTAACTGTTGGACTGACCTGTCTATTCACTGTAAATAAAGTGCACTGTGGCATCGCAGAGTCCTGCGTTTTGGGTCCTACTTTCCTCATCCCCACGGTCTGCCAGCCAGACCGTGACAATGTTAAAGTTAAAACAGCAGTCTTTCACTGCTGTGGTCACCTACTTCCCCACTCACCTACAAACAACAACCTCTATTTCTCCATATTTTCACAACACGATCACGCAAACACATCAGCTCAACGGCAGCACATTCACAACAACCTCACAGCACGCACAGACTTGCAGGACACATAAGCAAGCCACGCTTGTTCATATTAGTGAATATTCACACACATAGTCAGACTTATGGAGTCTCTCACCACACTTCTTTTTCTCTTTCTATTTACAAACAAGGGATGTTTCCATATTCTCTCCACCTGTCTAAACGAAACACCCAGCATACATCATTAGACATACACGCACAATTAAGGGCATGCTGAGGTTTGTCACATGGAATGTAAATGGAGCTGGCACCAGAGGAAAGAGGTTAAAAATATTTAACCAGCTTAAAAAACTACAGGCAGATGTTGTTTTATTACAAGAAACTCACAAACCTGTCACAGGTTTAAATGAACTTAAAACACCTGAGTTTCCTAACGTGTTTGCAGCCGGTTATAATTCTAGACAACGGGGAGTAGCAATTTTAATACATAAAAATGTTAATTTTACAGTACTCGATACAGTTATAGATCCAGAGGGTAGATTTCTAATTATTAAACTATCAATATTGAACAAAAAACTATGTATTGTTAGTATATATGGTCCAAATGTTGATGAACCCTCATTCTTCCACGGTTTTTTTAGTGCACTCTCTGAACACCTTGATTGCACACTCATTCTTGGCGGTGACCTCAACCTTGGACTAAATGAAGAAATGGATAGGCTCAACACAACAGGAACTCAGCGTAATTGGCAGTCCACAAATATAATCAAACAGTATATGAACGACTTTGGTCTTTGCGATGCATGGCGCTCCCTTCACCCCACCAGTAAGGAATATACTTTTTTCTCGCATGTTCATCACTCTTACTCTCGTCTGGATTATTTTTTGGTCAGCAGCTCACTGCTGTGTGACATTTCAGACACTGAGATTCATCCTATAGCTGTCAGCGATCATGCTCCTGTATCTTTAACACTAATGCACAAGAATAATACTACGCCAAGTAAAAACTGGAGATTTAATATATCACTACTTAAAGATGAAGACTTTATTAAATACTTTAAAAAGGAATGGACTTCATATTTAGACTTTAATGACACTCCCGGAATATCTGCTTCTGTTCTATGGGAAGCAGGGAAAGCTGTGATGAGAGGTAAAATAATTTCTTTCTCATCACACAAAAAGAAAGAAGAAAACAAAAATATTCAGGAATTAGAAAAAAACATCAAATCACTAGAAGAAGCCTACGCGTCCCACCAAGATCAGGAAACATTGAACAAAATATGCAAAACAAAACTAGAATTAAATGAAACTATTAATAAAAAAACACAATTCCTTATACAAAGACTTCGCTTGCAGAATTTTGAACACAGTAACAAATCAGGTCGATTTCTAGCTAACCAGCTAAAAATAAATAAAGAAAAAATAACTATATGTGCTGCTAAAGATTTATCGGGGAACACAATATATGATCCTGGAAGAATAAACAACATTTTTAGGGATTTCTATGAAACTTTATACTCACCACAAATAAACCCATCTAAAAATGAAATTGATCTGTTTCTTGACAACGTAACTCTTCCAAAATTACTAGACAGTCAAGCAATGGAACTGGATTCGCCACTGACGCCAAGTGAACTCCAGGAAGCCCTGATAAGTATGCCCAATAATAAGGCTCCAGGTCCAGACGGCTTCCCTGCAGAATTCTACAAAGAATTCTGGACAATTTTGGCACCAGTATTCCACAGCATGTTGCAGGAAATCGAGGAAAAGGGCAGACTACCACCAAATATGAATTCTGCCAACATTAGTCTCCTGCTAAAACCAGGCAAAGACCCTTTATTTCCCTCAAGCTATCGTCCAATTTCTCTTTTAAATGTAGACCTTAAAATAATCTGCAAAGCTCTCTCAAAGAGATTAGAGAAAATGACCCCCCTCTTAATTCATCCTGACCAAACTGGTTTCATAAAAGGTCGGCACTCCTCAACAAACACTCGTAGATTACTTAATTTAATAGACTACTCATACGATAAAAACATCGAAACCATAATATTATCTCTAGATGCAGAAAAAGCATTTGACAGAGTTAATTGGAAATTTTTATTCGCAACTTTACACAAATTTGGTTTTGGAAACTCTTTCATAAACTGGATAAGAATATTATACAATTCCCCAACGGCTCGTATCAGAACAAATGACCAGACATCCTCCAGCTTCTGTCTCCTGAGGGGCACCAGACAGGGATGCCCACTCTCCCCTTCACTTTTTGCAATTTTTATCGAACCTCTAGCAGCAGCATTTAGACAGGCTACAACAATTAAGGGCATAAAATGTAAGAACATAGAACATAAAATCAGTCTCTATGCGGATGATGTGTTGCTTTTTCTGCAAAACACACAAACCAACCTCTCTGAGGTAATTACTTTAATAAACTGGTTTTCAAGAGTTTCAGATTATTCAATTAACTGGCCAAAATCTACAGTTTTCCCCATTAACTGCTCCTTCCATAATTCTTCCTCTGCCCCACTGCAATCCGGAAATATTAAATATTTAGGTATTAATGTCTCTCCTAAGCTTTCAGACTTAACTAAACTAAACCACATCCCACTTCTAAAGAAAGTAGAAGGCGATCTGACTAGATGGAAATCTTTACCCATATCACTCATGGGAAGGGTCGCCACTATAAAAATGATGATCTTGCCAAAAATAAATTACTTATTTTTGATGATCCCTAACAAACCATCACAAGATTGGTTCAGATCTCTGGATTCATATATTTCCAAATTCCTTTGGAAAGATAAACCCCCGCGTATTAGCTTAAAAACGCTACAAAGAACCAAGGATAGAGGAGGATTAGATCTGCCTAATTTTCACCAATACTTCTTAGCCAACAGGCTTCAGTTCATCTCAGAATGGTTAAAACATACCTTCTTAGTTGAGCCCTGGCTAGATGTTGAACAGGCACTATGCAAGGATCTAGAGATTTCAGACCTACCATTTATTAGCTCAAACATCAAAAGACATGAATGCTTTAAAAGTATCAACATCAGCTTTTCTCTAACAGCATGGTGGGAGTTTCTAAAAATAACGGAGTCTTCATTAATCCCATGCAAACGTACACCTATCTGGAATAACCCTGACATATTACAAAACAATAATATGATTAATTTCCCAGAATGGAGTTGTAAAGGAATTAAATACTTAGAACATATATTAGAGGGAACAGAATTTATTCCATTTGACAGACTAGTTGAACAATATGGGATCAACAAGACAAGGTTTTTAGAATATCAACAAATTAAATCCATAGTAAAAAAGAAATTTAACCTCAGTCAAGTTGAATTACAAACACCACTAAGTGCGGCACATTTTCTTACTCTTAAATCCCCCAAATTATTATCTAAAATATACAGAACACTTTCTAAATTAGATGAATCAATATCCCTTCCTACTGCAAAGTGGGAAGCAGATTTATCAGTTAACCTAGACCAAAACTTCTGGTCTCAGATTTGCTTAAAAACTTTTAAATTAATTAAAAATCCCAGTCTGCAATTAATACAATACAAAATACTTCATAGAGTGCACTATACAGGTCATCGGATGTTCAAGATGGGCTTTACATCTTCCAACAACTGCTCACACTGTCAAGGCAATACACCAGACAATTACATCCACGCTCTTTGGTTCTGTCCACCAGTGCAAAAGTTTTGGCGCGAGATATGTGAAGACTTATCAAAGTGTCTGAAATGTAACATTCCAACTTCCCCCTTAGTGTGTCTACTGGGCAGCTTAGATAATGTCACTTCAGAAAAGAATATAGCCCATATGATCTTCACTGCCCTATGCATAGCCAAGAAAACAGTCCTCATGAACTGGAAAAATAAAAATAATCTTAATTCTAACCAATATAGAAATTATCTATTAGATTACATTAGTCTTGACACAGCCTCTGCCACCACATTAGATCAATTGCTCTGGGCCCCTTTTATCAGCTCCATCACCTAGTGGGGGTGGGGGGTCATAGTTTGGTCCCGCCTTCACTGTTGTGATTGGTGAGGGGGTAGGGACAGGCTTAGGGCGTCGGGGGGTTCCCCGGAGGCATCTTCCTTGGGGGGCTCAACCCGGGGTAGCGGTCACGTCCGGTTGGGGGCTCTGTTGGCTCTCAGGTGACTGTTTCCTCGCGGCTGCGTGCAGCGGGGCTAGGGGAGGGTCTGTGCTGACGGACGTGGGTTACTGACCTGGCAACCTGGCTGCCCCTGGGTGGGTCCGGGATGGGCGTGAGGTTCTGGGGGCGCTCCGTCTCTGGGCTGGGGCCCGGGCCGGGCCTCGGGGGCTTGGGTCCTGGTTGGTGTGTTGCCGGGATTGTGGGCGGGTGGGTGCATGGGGGCCCGGCCCTGGAGCAGGGTGCCGCCGGTGCGTCGAGCCGCCTGGGGGGCTCTTCAACTGGTGGGGGGGATGGTCACATCTTGCAGGAGCTTTCTTCTCTTCAGGAACTCTCTGCAGGAGGGGGAGATACAGGAGAGGTGGAGGAAGATCTCAGCCTGGGCGTTTACCGTCTTATGTAGTCTGGAAGATGTGTGGATGGTGGGGTGGGTGCAGTTTTCTCTGTGGTGGGGTTGGGTGGACTGTCCAGGGCTCTGTGGAGCCGGAGGGCGCTACTGCACTGGGCCCCGGTCTGATGGGCCTGGGCCCCCCTTCCCTGGCGGGTCGCGAAGGGTGGGAGTGCCTACTGGGGTCAGCGGGGGAGCTGGCCCCAGGGAGGGGTTACCTGCCCCTCCCTTCCTTCCCTCCCCATCTCCAGCTGCCTCCCTCTTCCCGCTCCTCCACAACCACCCACACATGCAGGACATTGGAGTGGGGGTATGTCACCAGGGTGCAGAGGAGGCTACCCCCCCCCCCCCCCCCCGTCCCCTTCTGGCTGCCTCTGCCTCAATTTTATCCCACAACTTAGACATTCACATTATTCACACTCTCATTACACATACATATAGGATCTTGGGGGTGGGCACAATCACGGAGTCCAAATTACCATCAGGGTGTATACCTCACCCCTGACGTCGTTGCCCACCTCTCAATTTTAAATACACTTAGTCATTGAGGGCTAGCAGGAGGGACTATGCGCTTACCTGCTGCTCCTTGGCAGGTAGCTCCATGCCCTCCTGGGTTTTAATTGCACCTTAGAACACATATGCATCAACACTACAATGAGCGGGTGGAGGGAGGTTTGGAGTCTTCTCCCACCCCCATTCTCTGCGGCCTGCTGGAGCGGGAGGGCTAGTAGGAGGAGTTGGCCGTCCGACTGCGGTCTGGGGTGTGGGGCCTCCCTGCTGCTGCGGAGTCGGGGTGGTCTGCCTCTCCCCACCGCAGGGAAAAGGGTAACACCACCTGGGTCTGGGTGCAATTCCCCCCTCCAGGGGCAAGGGTACCTAGACCCGGTTTGTAGAGTACGCTTGGGGAGTGTGATTGTGTGTACAGCGTCTCTTTATGTCTGTCTCCACGTTGGTTGAGTGTGGAGTGAGTGCATATGAGAGCATGAGGGTGGGAATGGATGTTTGTGTCTGTGTGTGCCCGTATGTCTGTGTCTATATGTCAGGTTGGGTATCAGACGCCACCTCTCTGGGGACACCTCAGGCCCTCCAAGGTTTGGAGGCCTATCTCCACCCACCACCACTTCCCCTGCCGGTGGCGGACTCCCTCAGGTGTCGGTGTGTTGGTGGTTCTTTGTGTCTGGGGGTGGGCGTCCGGGTACACACCGGCTCACTCCTTGGCGGCCGCTTGTCGGGGCCTGGGGCCTGGGGCTCGCTCGGGCCCCTTTGGAGGTGGGGTGCCCCCGGCCTCTCGGCCTGGGGCTCGGTCACTCAGGCACAGTTGGGGGCCGGCGGAGCTCACGGGCGCGTCACTGCAACTCCCCCTGACTTCTGCTCCGCGGCTGCTGGGCGAGCCCTCATCTGGGACTCTCCTCAGCTCTTACTGGAACAGTGGCGCGGCTGCCCCTCTGTTGGTCTTCCATGGTCTCTTGTGTTCTGGGGGCCTCTGGATGTCTGGAGTTTTGATCTCCTCCATACCCACTTCACACCCTGGAGGACGGGGCTGTGGCCCCCCCACACTCCCTAGCAGATCATTACATGGAGAAACCTTTGGAATGCAAGCATGCTGATCCACACAGGTATGCACACATGGGTATTCACAGACGCGGACTAAAGCTTTCTTGGCTGCTGCCTCAAAGCACACTGTGCGCTGTCTATCTTGCGTGCTGCACAATATCGTTTATTATTTAGTAAATATTGATATCTATGACTAGCTAGTTTATTGTGATGGTGCTTTGTTTTCTCTATTATTATGTTGCTCTTTGTTGTTTGCTGTCTCCTCTGTTTGTTTTTTTTTTTTTTTTTTTTTTTTCTCCATACAGGTGACCCAGGAGTTCTTTTTTTTTTTCTCTCTCTTCCCCCCCTTCTCACCATCTCTTCTCCCCTTTGGTTTTCTTTCTTTCTCTCCCCCTCTTTCTCTCATTCATTCCCCCTGTCCTATTTATTAAAAAAAAAAAAAAAAAAAAAAAAAAATGACAAAGGATGAACTGAAGCTCTGCCATCACGTAATGTCGCATACTGCTGTTTCTGATGTCATTTAAAAAAACAAAAACAAAAAAAACAAAAACAAAAAAAACAAAACACAATTGTTTTAGATATTATCTAATATACATTTTGTAATTATCCTTATAATTACGAAATGTTTTATGTAAGATTTATGTTTTGTAATTTAAATCTGACATCACAAAAGTATTTTGGAATTTGAATAATGTATTTTGTAACTGCAGTACACATAATACTAATTTTGAACAATTTTGACCAGGTTCCTTGTCACCGGGGACTCCTTCACGACCAAGCCTTCAATTACAGAGTCGGTGTGTCCACGGTGTGCCAGATCACCCCCCAGGTAGCGATGGCCATCTGGGACTGTCTAGTGGACGACTTCATGGCTGTGCCTTCACCTGGAGACTGGTGGTCCATCACAGAGGGATTCCAGGAGTGCTGGAACTTCCCTCTCTGCTGTGGAGCTCTGAATGGGAAGCAAGTCCAGACGAAGGCACCCCATATATCATATAGGAGACACACACATTGATATACACTAAATATTTATTTCATTTCTTTTTTTGTGGTGCCCAAATTTATGCACCTGCTTGATTTTGTTTAAACAATTATTGCACACTTTTTGTAAATCCAGTAAACTTCTTTTCACTTCTCAAGTATCACTGTGTGTCTCTCCTGTATGATATATTTAACTGACATATTTTATTGTGACAACCAACGATTTATACAGGAAAATAATGGCTATTAACAATGTTGCCCAAACTTTTGCATTCTACTGTATTAGTATATTTTGTTATTAGTATAATATGAAATAAATTGTACATGTGTCGAGTCGTGTGCCAACATTTGCTGTGTAGTAGAACTGAGACATTAGTCATTATAAAAATTTATTTGAAATAATATTAAAATTCTCAAACAGAAAAACATTAAACATAAATATATAAAATATAAGTATTTACAGAGAGACAGGAATAAAAAGGACCCAACTGCTCTCCAGAGCAGGAACAAGGCTGAGGAGGAAATGCTCCATTGGAGACTGGCGTGGCCTCTTCAGGGACACCAGGATGGCCAGCTCCACCGCCGATGGACCGTCCTGGGACCCGTCCCTCATCTGCCTCGGAGCTGTCCTCCTCTGTGGGCACAAAACACAAAGAAATGAGAAGGCTGCTACTAGATTTTCATTTCAACATTGAAAAAAACAAAACAAAAACAGGGTATAATCAGATTGGTTGTAGATATTTAGTAAAGGTGATCACAAGGCAATCCCACCGACTAAAAAGGTATCAGTGCTTGCTGTACATACCTGTGGGTGCAGCAGCAGGAGCTCATGGACTGGGGAGCCAGGAGAAGCAACAGGGGATGCTCTGCTGCAGAATAAGTTGGCTCTATCAATACAGTATTAAATGTTAACAGGTTGAAAACAATAGTCATAGAGAAAGTATATACAGTGGTCCCTCATTTATTGCAGCAGGGGTTCTCAGAAAATCTAGCCCCTGGCCACGCACTTTATACACTGTTTTCCCCACACACATGAACATTGGTCACAGTTCTCATAATTGATTCTCAAAGTGCAAACCTTTGTAGATTGCAAAACGTAAAAGTATTATTGTCACGGCTGCCGAGGCGAGCCGTGTGGAATAAATGAGGATCCAAGCGCAGGCAGTCGTAGAGGAGTGAAGGTGATTTATTGAACACAAAAGAATGTGGACAAACAGCAAACGGGGCTCGAACTAAACTAAACTGGGAAACAACTAAACTACAGAGCACAAACCTGAATGAAAACGAGCAGAGGAGGATGACGATGAACAGCAGGGAGAAGACACGGTGGATACACAGACTGACACTGAGTAATACAGACGAACCGGCAACAGGCAGGAGAACACACAGGGCTTAAATACACACACCAGTAATCAGGGGATGAGAGACAGGAGGGCAACACAGCTGGGAGGAATCTGGGCTGACGGGACAGGGGAAACGTAAACTGATCACACTCACATACGACACGGACCTTCACAATAAAACAGGAAACTCAGATACATGGAACCAGACAAGACATTGAACTAAACAGACAGATTCACAAACAGATGGGGAGACACCATAGACAGACAGGTACAGACGCAGACTTAGAGGCAGATCGAAAATAACACAGAACTTAAACAATCATCATCTAGAAAATGATAACAAACTAAAAGCGCTGGGTCACCGACCCAGGACCATGACAATTATTATGCCGCGTTTTGTCTTCATCTGCCTGCCACTTTCGTGCGCCTTTTTCCCTCGCGGTGGAGGTGTATATTTCCGAATGAGGGTCATAGTTATGGGTGTTTTTGTGCTGTTTTTTCTATTGGACGTGATGGTTATCAAAACCAAACATGATAAATTTGGCAAGCGCAGGAGACACGACATGGGGGAGATTTGTCAATCAGGCTGCAGAATGCAATGCTGTACGGTGCAAAAAAAAGAAAAGAAAAAGAAAATCAGCGAAAACGCGAAGCAGTGACGGATGAACAGTGGGACCACTGTGTGCTGTTTATTAATAAACAAAATATATTCCTATATAACAACATGCATAAAAGCAGAACGGTATTTGTACGTCAATGGGAAAATAGTGGTGGCTTGCTAGCTTTTGTGCGGCTTCCCCGGGTCAGTGAAAACTTTCAAAAGAGAAATGAATTAACTTACCAGGTTGCCCGATCTCTTCATATATCTTCCTCCAAGCTCGGCCCTTTATATTCCTGTCTCGGTACAGAAAGCAGCTGGTGTCGTACAGCTCCAGGTTGTTTGCTACGGCGTTGATTAGCCTTCCCTCCATTGAAGAATGAAGGGCTTTGGCTGGATCTGCCCCTTTGACCTAGGTCAGAGCTACGTCACCAGGCTCCAGATTGGTTGTTGCGGCGCGATTTGACACTGGAGTTCAGATTTTTCCAACTCGAGCGGTAGACGCGAAACACGCGTATGCAGAAAATGCAACTCACGCGCGTGGTTTTTTTCGCAAGCCGAACGCGACAGACGCGCTAGACTGACGCACGTTTCAGGCGTTTCAGGCGTTTTGGCGACGCAAATCTGCTTCCGAATTTTCGCGGGAGCCGCATTGCGCTTTTCCATTGACTTTACATGTAAACCTGACGCTCTGTTTGCGTCTATCGCGTTTGGTGTGAACACACCGTAAGGGAAGTAAAAGCAGCAAAGCCGAAAGGGAAAGATGCACCAGTTGTTTTGGGGGGGGGGGGGGGTATGTTATGGTCCTCACTTCCTATTTGCTTTTTGTTTTTTTAATAGTTACTTTTCTCTAGTGCTTTGTGTGTAGTTTTGCTTCTTCTCCTCTCTCATTGTCTTTGGATATTATCACCTCTTTCTCATTACCCTACTGTTTTTTTTGTTTCCTGGTTGTTTGGAGAAGTTTTTGGATTTTTGTGTGTGTGTGTTTTTGATGTATGTAAGCTTAGGTAGGGTGGATTGTCTACTAAACAGAAGGGCAGTGGTTGGATCCCCAAGTTCTCCTACTTGTGGGGCAAGATTTTTAACCCCAAGTTGTCCCAAAGTATCTATCGCTATGTGAGTGTTAACTGTGCGTAGGCAAAGAAAAACGCACTTGTGTTAAATGGGTGAATGTGTTACACTTTGATTGCTCCAACAAAAAAAATGCTATATCATTATGTCTAGACATTGCTTAGAAATTTTCCAGGTTAAATTGAACTTTTAAAAACAACTACTTATTCTTTTCTGCTTGAATTTTACATCAGATCAAAGTTGATTCTATGTTTATAAATGAGTGCCGTTCTAATACATTCCCCATCACCCTGTGGCTTGTTCATGATTTGTTTGTCCTCTAAATCATGTCGGGAGCTACACACTATTGTAGGGCAGAGTACCCCTTAGAGATACTCCACCCTATATAATATATAGGTTGCAGGGTGAATATTATATATATATATATATATATATATATATATATATATATATATGTATATATATATATATATATATATATATATATATATATATATGTGTGTGTAGGGGTGCAACAATAGAACAAATTCACGGTTTGGTTCGATACTTTGGTGTCACGGTTCGATATTTTTTCGATACAAAAAAATGTTCATGCCTTTTTAATTTGTCATTTATTAAAATTATAAATATATATTTTAACTCAAAAGTACAGTTTTTAAATTTAATGTTGCTGAAACAAAAAAGTAATAAAAAATAAATAAATCTATCTGATCGAGAAATCACTCATCTTTGGAAAAGAGAGTTTATTACAGAGAAATGGCTCTTTCCAAAATAAAAGCTATACTATACGCTTACTATACTTCTCAGCAGCATATTAAACATATCAGGTCCCCATAAGGAGAATCATGTGCTAACTGCTTCCACTTGTCTTTGCACTAGGATGATGTCAGAGTAAATGTGCAGTCATATTCATTGTGTTCCCACTAGTGCTGTCAGCGTTAATCTCGTTGAAATGACGTTAACGCCACAACACGGCAAATCTCCGTTAAAGAGCTACCGCGGATCGCCCTGAGCGTGGGGCTGGACGGCGTCAACACATTAACGAGCTAACTGCGCTAACGCACTAGTTCCCAACAATGTAATTGAGCATTGCGTGGCACATCCGACATACTGTTTTCCTTTTGTCCATGACGCGCTTACCTTCAGGGTCATACGTCACATGAAAACCAAAAACAAACGCCAGATCTGAATGAGGGTGGGGGAGGTTCAATTTGCCATGTTGCAAGGAGAGCTTAACTTCTGTCTCGATAGCTTGCACTGCGCTCAGTGGATCTGCGTTCAACTACTCCGCCTAGGCTGCACTGTCGAGCGCAGATCCACTGAGCACTCAATATAGACAGCATCGTCAGAAGAAAAGTTGATAAAATAAATTAAAAATTGTATATTGTTCGATACATATGCGTACCGAACCGAAAGCACTGTATCGAATGGTCCAATATCGATACGAGTATTGTTGCACCCCTTACATATATATATATATATATATATATATATATATATATATATATATATATATATATATATATATATATATATCAAGAAGGCATCGGTGGGCAAAAGACGAAAACAGGGCATTGTTGGAATGCTACTACGCAAGTAACCCTGGCGGAAGGGGCTACATGAATAGGATGAGGGATCTATGGATTCTTCGATACCCAACAACTAGTAGCTCAGTGTTCCAACATTCGAAAGAAGGGACTGCTATCACAGCTAGAGATTGACGAGGTACAACATAAATGCTACGGCAAGGAGGAGTCAGGACGCCAGGTCAGGGGGGAGATATCATCACCCCCACCCGAGACTGGGTACATAGCCCCAAGTGCGATAGGAGAAGGATTGTTGAGTGCGAGAGGAACTGACCTGAAAAATAGGATCATGGCCAAGCTTGAAACCTGGATCCCCCGTAGCCGGTTACCAAGATTATGTGAAGTACCCTCATAAGGTCTGCTAGATGATGTTAATGCAGCACTACGGACGATACCTACAACCACGATTACCGACACTAACAAGCTGATCTACAATACGGCAGCAGTGATCAGTGAGATGCTTGGCTACAAGATGAACAGCCACAAGGGGCAGTACCCTCCATGGAGAAGGAGGCTAGAGAGCAAGATCAAAGTAGCACGGAGGGAGGTTAGCCAACTAACCGAGTTGCAGAAAGGTGCGGCAAAGAAGGTGCATAAGAAATACAGCAAACTGTCCATACCTGAGGCCTTGGAAACTGCCAAGCAAAGACTCACAGCCTTGGCCAGCCGCTTGAGGAGGTACACCAGAGAGATAGAAGGCAGGAGAATAAACCAGCTGTTCTCCACAGAACCAGCAAAGGTGTACTCTCAGTGGCAAGGGAACAATAAGAGAACAGCACCACCAAGGCTGTAGACGGAGCAATACTAGAAGAGCATATGGGAGAAGGACGCAACCCAAAACGGCAATGCTCAGTGGCTAGTGGATCTGAGGGCAGACCATAGTGACCTCCCTGAACAGGGTCCAGTAACCATCACAGTGGCAGATATCCAAGAAAGGGTCTCCAGTATGAAGAGTTGGACAGCACCATGGCCCGACAGACACCCGGAATGGCTAACCGAAGGTCGAACGGTCCTGATCCCCAAGGACCCCAAGAAGGGACCGGTCCCCTCCAACTACCGACCAATAACCTGCCTCAGTACTACATGGAAGCTCCTGTCAGGCATCATATCGGCTAAGATGAACAGGCACATGGATCAATACATGAGTGGGGCACAGAAAGGTGTTGGCAAGAATACCAGAGGTGCAAAACACCAGCTACTGGTAGACAGAACAGTCAGCCGAGACTGCAAGACCAGACTGACCAACCTGTGCACTGCCTGGATTGATTACAAGAAGGTCTATGACTCAATGCCCCACAGCTGGATACTGGAATGCCTAGAATTGTACAAGATCAACGGGACCCTAAGAGCCTTCATCAGGAACTCAATGGGGATGTGGCGTACAACACTAGAGGCCAACTCCAAGCCCATAGCACAAGTCACCATCAAGTGCGGGATCTACCAAGGAGATGCTCTGTCCCCACTGCTGTTCTGCATAGGCCTGATCCCCCTCAGTGAGATCATTAAAAAGACTGGCTATGGATACCATTCCCGGTGGGTGATGGGCTCCGCCAGGGCTGCCCTTTGTCTCCGGTTCTGTTCATAATTTTTATGGACAGGATTTCTAGGTGCAGCCAAGTGGCGGAGGGCTTTCGCTTTGGTGGCCTCAGAATCTCATCTCTGAGTTTTGCGGATGATGTGGTTTTTTTGGCTTCATCGGTTGAGGGCCTCCAGCTCGCACTGGAACGGTTCGCAGCCGACTGTGAAGCAGCGGGAATGAGGATCAGCACCTCCAAATCTGAGGCCATGGTTCTCAGCCAGAAAAGGGTGGAGTGCCCACTCCGGGTCGGGGATGAGTTCCTGCCCCAAGTGGAGGAGTTCAAGTATCTCGGGGTCTTGTTCGCGAGTGATGGGAGAAGGGAGCCGGAGATCGACAGACGGATTGGGGCTGCAGCTGCAGTAATGCGGACGCTGCACCGGTCCGTCGTGGTGAAGAGGGAGCTGAGTGTAAAAGTGAAGCTCTCAATTTACCGATCAATCTACGTCCCTACCCTCACCTATGGCCACGAGCTGTGGGTAGTGACCGAAAGAACGAGATCGCGGATACAAGCGGCAGAAATGAGCTTCCTCCGAAGGGTGGCTGGCCTCTCCCTTAGAGATAGGGTGAGAAGTTTGGCCATCCAGGAGGGGCTCAGAGTAGAGCAGCTGCTGCTCCACATCGAAAGGAGCCAGCTGAGGTGGTTCGGGCATCTGACAAGGATGCCCCCTGGGCGCCTCCTGGGTGAGGTGTTCCAGGCATGTCCCACCGGGAGGAGGCCCCGGGGCAGACCCAGGACACGCTGGAGAGATTATATCTCTCGGCTGGCCTGGGAACGCCTTGGTATTCCCCCGGATAAGCTGGAGGAGGTGGCTGGGGAGAGGGAGGTCTGGGCCTCTTTGCTTAGGCTGCTACCCCCGCGACCCGGCCTCGGATAAAGCGGATGAAGATGGATGGATGGATGGATGGATGGGCTACGGATACCGACTACGGAACGGAGCAGTTGTCAGCCACCTCCTGTACATGGATGACATCAAGCTGTATGCCAAGAGTGAACGAGACATCGATTCACTGATCCACACTACCAAGCTATACAGCAATGACATTGGAATGTCGTTCGGACTGGAGAAGTGTAGTCGAATGGTAACAAAGAGAGGGAAGGTAGTCAGAACTGAGGGGATTGAACTACCAGAAATCAAATCAAATCAAATCACTTTTATTGTCACATCATATGTGCAGGTACATTGGTACAGTACATGTGAGTGAAATTCTTGTGTGCGAGCTTCACAAGCAACAGAGTTGTGCAAAATACAATAATGTAAACAAGCAAAATACAAGAATGGCTACATCTGAAACTAATAAATATATGTACAATATATAATAGTATATGCATTTCTGGATGTGTATACTAAATATTTTTCTACACGTGTGTGTGTGTGTGTACACATATTTTACAAATTAAATAGAGTAAACAATAAATAAAATATATAAAAATATACAGAGTTGAGACATGTGCAAAACAGTGGCATTACTGTACAGTATGGAGTGCATATATGGAGTGCTGAGGTGTCTATGACGTGTTCAGCAGTCTGATGGCCTGGTGGAAGAAGCTGTCTCTCAGTCTGCTGGTACGGGACCAGATGCTGCAGAACCTCCTTCCTGATGGAAGTAGTCTGAACAGTTTATGGCTGGGGTGACTGGAGTCCTTGATGATCCTCCCCGCTTTCCTCAGGCACCGCTTCCTGTAGATGTCTTGGAGGGAGGGAAGCTCACCTCCAATTATCCGTTCAGAGCACCGCACTACTCGCTGGAGAGCTTTGCAGTTGTAGGCGGTGCTGTTGCCATACCAGGTGGTGATGCATCCAGTGAGGATGCTCTCAATGGCACAGTGATAGAAGGTCCTGAGGATGCGGGGGCTCATGCCGAATCTTTTCAGTCCCCTGAGAAAGAAGAGGCGCTGCTGCACCTTCTTCACTGTTTTGTTTGTGTGTACTGACCACGTAAGATCCTCAGCCAGATGTACACCAAGGAACCGGAAGCTGCTCACTCTCTCCACAGCAGCGCCGTTGATGGTGATGGGGGTGTGTACTTCTCTGCACCTCCGGAAGTCCACTATCAACTCCTTTGTCTTTGCGACGTTGAGGGTGAGATGGTTGTCTTGACACCAGTGGGTCAGGGCGCTGACCTCCTCCCTGTAAGCCGTCTCATCACCATTGGTGATAAGACCCACCACTGTAGTGTCATCCGCAAACTTCACAATGATGTTGGAGTTGTTAGTGGCTGTGCAGTCGTAGGTGTAGAGTGAGTATAGGAGAGGGCTCAGTACACACCCGTGTGGAGCACCAGTATTCAGTGTGATGGGGGATGAGGTGATGCTGCCCAGTCTGACCACTTGGCGTCTGTCAGACAGGGGCAGGGATAGCTCAGTAGGTAAAGTGGTCGCCCCATGATCGGAAGGTCGGCGGTTCGAATCCACTTAACTGCTACCCTGAGGTACCCCTGAGCAAGGTACCGTCCCTACACACTGCTCCCCGGGCGCCTGCTTAGTGGGCTGCCCACTGCTTCACTGAGTGAATGGGTCAAATGCAGAGAAAAACAAGTAATTTCCCCATGGGGATCAATAAAGTATCCATTATTATCATTATTATTATTATTAATGCTGAGCTGTAATCTACAAACAGCATTCTCACATACGTGTCTCTCTTCTCCAGGTGTGACAGGGCAGTGTGTAGTGTCAGGGCTATGGCATCATCAGTGGACCTGTTGTGGCGGTATGCGAACTGTAGAGGGTCCAGTGAGTCGGGTAGTGCAGAGCAGATGAAGTCCCTGACCAGCTTCTCGAAGCATTTGCTTACGATGGGGGTCAGGGCTACAGGTCGCCAGTCGTTCAATGAGGAGATGGTGGAGGATTTGGGTACAGGGACGACGGTGGCCATTTTGAAGCAGGCTGGGACTACAGACAGAGAGAGGGAAAGGTTGAAGATGTGCGTGAACACTCCAGCCAGCTGAGCCGCGCATGACTTGAGGACGCGGCCGGGAATCCCGTCCGGACCAATAGCTTTGCGTGCATTCACCTTCCTGAAGCACTTCCGCACATCCTCCTCAGACACAGTGTGCGCACTGACGTCATCCGCGGTGCGCACACTGTCCGGTCTCATGGTGTTCGCTGTGTCGAATCTAGCGTAGAATACGTTTAGATCCTCACACAGAGAAGGCAACATTGCAGACATAGAGGACAGTTACAAGTACCTGGGGATCCCGCAGGCGAATGGGAAACATGAAGAGGCCGCTAGAAAGGCTGCAACCACCAAGTACCTGCAGAGCGTCAGGTAAGTCCTGAGGAGTCAGCTGAACGGTAAGAACAAGATCCGGGCCATCAACACCTACGCCCTGCCTGTGATCAGGTACCCTGCTGGGGTAATAGGCTGGCCAAAGGAGGAGATAGAAGCCACTGACATAAAGACAAGAAAGCTCCTTACCATGCATGGAGGGTTTCACCCCAAGTCCAGCACCCTGAGGCTGTACGCTAAGTGGTAGGAAGGGGGCCGGGGACTGGTGAGTGTCAGCACCACAGTCCAGGATGAGACAACGAACATCCAAGAACACATTGGGAAGATGGCCTCAACTGACCGAGTGCTCAGTGAATACCTCAGGCAGCAGAAACCCAAGAAAGAGGAGGGAGACAAGGAACCATCACGGAAGGACAGGGCCCTGCACGGTATGTACCACCGGCAGATAGAGGAGGTGGCTGATATCCAGAAATCCTACCAGTGGCTGAACAAAGCTGGACTGAAAGACAACACAGAGGCACTAATCATGGCAGCACAAGAACAAGCTCTGAGTACAAGATCCATAGAGGCTGGGGTCGATCACACCAGGCAAGACCCCAGGTGCAGGCTGTGTAAAGATGCCCCAGAGACAATCCAGCACATAACAGCAGGGTGCAAGATGCTAGCATGCTAGGCATACATGGAACGCCATAACCAAGTGGCCGGCATAGTGTACAGGAACATCTGTGCCGAGTATAACCTGGAAGTTCCACGGTCAAAATGGGAGATGCCCCCAAGGGTGGTGGAGAATGACCGAGCTAAGATCCTGTGGGACTTCCAGATACAGACGGACAAAATGGTGGTGGCTAACCAACCGGACATAGTGGTGGTAGACAAACAGAAGAAGACGGCCGTAGTGATCGATGTAGCGGTTCCAAATGACAGCAATATCAGGAAGAAGGAACATGAGAAGCTGGAGAAATACCAAGGGCTCAGAGAAGAGCTCGAGAGGATGTGGAGGGTGAAGGTAATAGTGGTCCCCGTGGTAATTGGAGCACTAGGTGCGGTGACTCCCAAGCTAGGCGAGTGGCTCCAGCAGATCCCGGGAACAACATCGGAGATCTCTGTCCAGAAGAGTGCAGTCCTGGGAACAGCTAAGATACTGCGCAGGACCCTCAAGCTCCCAGGCCTCTGGTAGAGGACCCGAGCTTGAAGGATAAAACCGCCCACAGGGGCGTGCTGGGTGTTTTATACATATATAATATGTATATGGGAGAGGCTTGGGAGGGGGTCAGACAAAGGAATGTCTTATATAATATTATTATTATTATTGTCTGTGAAGGTTCTCAGTCATCCAGGTCATCGTAGTCTAAGGAGCTTGCAAAGAAAAGCGTCTGGACTTCTTTGAGTTGCTTGAAGACGTTTCACCTCTCACCAGAGAAGCTTCTTCAGTTCTAAGGGTCAAATGGTGGAGAGTCCCAGATTTAAACCCAGTGGGAGTTTCCCCCGAATGAGGAACAAAGGACCCCCTGATGATCCTCTACCTAATCACATGAGCCAAGGTGTGAAAGCGGGTGTGGGTCACAATCAGCCAGGGTTTCGGGTGAGCTCATTGTGAAACCTGGTCCCACCCTATCATGTGATTTCCTGATATCTGTTTTGTAATGGAGTTTGTTGTTTGTCATTTTTTCCTTGTATTGAAACACTTTTTCCCACCATAGATAAGCAGTAATGACATAACGCGTGCACCGAAATGTTGAGTCTGTGTTTAGAGACTTATTCCTCATGAAGAACGAAAACAAGACAGAACACCTTCAACCGGTCTTTTACTCGCTAACGAGGAAGAGCTTGGTCAGAACCAGGCTGTGGAGTTAAATGCGCCTCACCTGTCTCCAAACCAGCTCTCCTTGCACCTATTTATTGACATGACAGTTACAATACACAATACAACACAAACACCTCCCACCGCAAACCCCCCCCAATGGTTCTAAGACAAGGCACTATGTGTGTGTTTGTGTGTGTGTCTGTCATGGGGGTGCATTTGTGTGACCTCCTGCTCACAACTGTTTTTAACAACATCCTTGGTCAAAAGAGGGTAATCTCCCCCACATCCAATATATGGTTCAACTCCTGTATTGGTTCACCATACACAACAAAGGTCAAACCATAAAAGGGCAGGAAGCTTACCAAACATCAAGCAGAATTATCCCAAGGGATGTGCTTGTGATAAAACACTACAGCCTCCTCCCAGAACCTCGAGGGGCTTGGGAGGGGGTCAGACAAAGGAATGTCTTTGATCCTATAGTTTGAACCAAGACTTTACAAATTTAAGAAACACAATGACAACGTTCAACAATCTGACTTAACACCAAGCTTGCAACCTTTATGATGATTTTTGATTAAAAAAAAAAAAACTTACTTACAACCGATTAATATTTGATACAATCACACAGTTGTTAAACTGGTCAAATTACTATTTCTCCAATATTTCTTTTTCTAAAAACAGTGATGAAAATAGTAGATGTGAGGATGGTGAGCACATTCAGGGGATTGAAGTGATGTCCCAGATCATTCTAGACAAAAAAAATAGAGTTGGTGTCTATTCGCTCAGTAGAAAGCTGCTATGGTGAAAAATGTATACAGTGGTTTAATAGACTCCACTGTCGGATAAATGAGTCACAGATGATTTTTTTTCTAAAACTCAATTTTCTTAAAACCTAAGCAATCCCATTTTATTCACATCTAAATTAATCTAAAAAGCTGTATATCAACAAGCCAATGTTATGAATAAATTTCATTTGTGATCAAGCAACACTGACCTATTTTCATCATGAGACTGTCGCATTGTCACTACTGAAAATTTGTTTCTGTTAAAGCAGCAAAACAGTTGTTTTGTCTAACAGCTACTCTATTATAATCAACTAGATACCTTAATTGACTAAATTGCAGTGATTCTTGAAAGGAAACAATATTTATACATTTGCTGAAAATAAATATTTGTACATGTACATGTACTTGGGACCTTTTTAATTTGTCGATTATGTATTGGAATTTCAGGAGTGGGACCATGCCTCCAAACACGCTCCTTCCGGTTCTCATCTATATAGGTTCTCCCAGTTCTGCAAGCTGTAGTTCTGATTTATGTGCCCCACTCTCCCTCCCCTTTTAAATTCTTTAACTTCTTCACTTCTATTTTGTACATGGTGATCTGCCAGGCCCAGGAGCCGTTGCCAGTCTCCTTCGAGGCTTTTCCCACACCGCAGCTCAATTCATGTCCAAGCATTCACCTTTACCTACTAAAACGCTGTCAAACCTAAAATGAGGACGTGGGCCCAGCTAGTGAAATGATATTCTGCTTCACCAGTCTCTGTGTTTGTGGGGATGGAACTTGCTCAGAAGCTTTGTGGTTTGTTGTCAGTATGCATTTTGGCAAATTCCACTCTAGCTTTTTAATGATTTTCTTTCAGTAGTGAAGCCCACTGTTGAAAAATGAAAACAATGGATGGTTCAATCTGTTACTGATATACCTTGACCTTCTTTGGAAGTTTTTCTGGGATCTTTGGTAATCATTTGTTTAATCCATCTTTTCAGTTTGTCAACATTTTTCCTCTTGTGGCCATGTCCAGGCAAGTTTACTACAGTCCCGTGGACCTTAAACTTCTGAACATTATGAGGACATTTAGTCACAGGAGCATCAAGGAGCTGTTAACAAGTTTGTCAGTAATTGTCTTTCTCTGCTCCTGAGACAGCTCTCTACTTAGATTTCTGTGGTCCATGTTCAGCGTGGTACGTACCATCATACTAAAAAGCACAGTGACTATTTTTCACCTTTTAAATATTTAGACTAACTGATTATTTTCACTCTTTTTCTAGGAATACCATCAACTTTGTCCAGGCCAATTTTGTTAAATTGTTTTCAAAAGTGATTCTGTTGACACAGAGTTCAAAAGCTATGTCTGATTTTTATTATATCATTTTCAATAAATTTTGTATATTACTTTTGTCATTTTCAAGTTGTTTGATTGATTGATTGATAATACTTTATTTATTTATTTATTTAAGTGACCATTGTGAGTTTTTCTTTCTTTAAAGGAACAGTATCAAAAATTCCGTCCATGTCCGTATATGTACTCATCCATCCAATTTCTTCACAGCGGTGTTGGAGCCTATCCCAGCTTTTGTAAGATGAGACCCTGCAGGTTACCGGTCTATCACACATACACAGACAACCATTTACCTTTACTGCCAGTTTACAATCACGAGTTAACCTAACCCCATGCATGTCTTTGGTTATATGATTTTTGAAATGCAAATTGTCCAAAATGATCCTCTTGGCCATTCAGTGCTAACTTATCTCTGCTGTGCTATGTGTAGAAATTGTGCACCTTATGCACTTCCAACAAATAATTGAAAACAGTTATATTGTTTTAATGTCATAAACGCATAATGATCTGAATACAATTTGACACGGACTGAATTTAGATCACACAATATCATATTCAGGCATGACATGTGGAATGTGATATATTGCCGCTGAAGACTGCATCAACTGTCATGACAAATTCTTTGAAATAGTAAACACATGTGTTTATCCATCTGTGAATTTACACGAGTCAACAGGCAGAAAAGTAATACCATTTGAGCTGTTTCTGTATTAAAACAAATCAACACTACATCGCAGATTTTGATCAAAGCTTTCCTTGTGTCAATGTGCTGCTAAGTGATCTATTAAAAAAATAGCCACACAGCCTATTCTCACATACACTAGAAAAATGTGTTACACATCAGGCCTATTAAATGTTGTGTGGTAGTGTTCCTCTACTCGGCGTTGGAAATAAAGAGCTGGCTCCAGTTTTTGGAGAGGAAAGAGGTCAGCTTTCCGCATGATTAATGGTTCACATCAGAGTAATCAATACATGCAAATTTGGAGTGTAAAACTCCTGCAGGATTGTTCTCTGCTGTAACAGTGAATGTACACCAACAAACTGGACCTAGTCACTCTGCCATTCCTAATATATCCATTTTTATTTAAGTGTGCGGTAGAACTGCTGGTGGGTGGTGGGAGGGCAGCTATGAGTCAACTGAGAAGGTCTGTTTGCTGGATTCACTGTGAAAAAGCAAAACACACTCACTGCTGTTGGCCACAGTTGAAAAAATATTTTCATAAGCACTTGGAAAAATTATTTAATTGGAGGACAGATTGGTTTGGACAATTTTGTTCCAAATCATTATTTTGCTGGAAGTCGCATAAATCTTTAAAATGTGCAAATTGGTTTGCTTTTGGGCCAACTGGATGATTACAGCCCCAACAGTCTCAAACTGAAAGAAGTAGGGGAGGCACGGGTAGACCCATGAACATCCTCTCCGCACTTCAGATCCAGCTTCCAGAGATGCAAAGTAACAATGTAAAAATACTTTCTTTCTGTACTTTCTACTCCTTACATTTTCAAAACAGGCTTGTTACTTTTGGTTTAATTCATTTGAGGGAAGTTATTGGTTAATGCTACTGCGGGCCTTCAAACATCAAACCGATTGGAGCCTAAACAGTAACACATCAAAGACAGTCCTATTTGTGCTTCAATCACCAGGGAATGTCACATAAAAATAAATTAAAGGGGCAAAACTATGTGCCATAGTCAGGGGTTAAAATGGGCCAGGTTTTTTTTAAAATTTCTTTCTTGTGCAGTCGCTGGTGTTGTGCCACATGTCCTAACAAAAGATGCCCCACAAAAGAAGATCAAGCATAGAGTCTCTATTTGTTCAATAAACATCACCAAACACAAACTGTAGCTCAGTGTGTTGCTAGCTAAAGGTCCAGCACCTTTATTTCACAGGAAGAGAAAAGAATAAAAGATAACTTCACTCAGAGATGAAAAAAGATGTAAGAAAGACAAAAAATGATAGGAAGAAGAGAGTTTATATTTGAAGCTAAGGAATGCTCAATGGGATTTGATACACTGTAATATAGGAAAAAAACACATCATTGTGATAATTCACAATTTGAGAACTGGAATGTAAATGCACTTAAAAGCATGCTTAAAAGCAAGTTTCTGTTGTTTTAACTGTGCCAGGTAAGCCAGATTGACTTGACAGTTAACAAAAAAGGGTTATTATATTAAGGTATTTCATAGTTCACATTTGAGGTACAGTGTATTTTTTTCTTTTTTAGCTCAGATTAAAGAATTCATTTAATAGATTTCAATGGAATGAGCATAAATCTGAATGGTAATCACTCTGCTAAGGTAATTATGATAAGCAATAAAGCTTAATTATTTATAGAATGCTAAAGATCTGGCATAAGTAAAATTTTGATGATGAGTAAAATAGAATTTTGAGCTAAACTTGATGTTTTAACTCTGATGATGAGTCAGTTTTCTTTACTTTAAATGAATTTCTGGAGTTGTTCCAGGTTGTTGGGGTTGCTAGAGTTGAGAATTTCCTTCCTATACACATCACAGTTTGCAATGTTTTCATGTACAATTCTAAAATCTCCACAAAATCCTCCTCTTTCTCTGCGATGATGCTCTTTCTTGCTACATTCTACATGAGTCTGTTCAGCGCAGGGTCATAAGTCATGTGAGTAGGGGAGTGGTGGAGCAAAGTGAGCATTCATGAGAGGAGCTGTTTGCACATATCTACTTTTTGTCAATCAGGCACAACAGTGAACATAGTGAACATATAGGAGAGAAGCCAAAACTAAAGTATTGATCCTACCACACTAATTTTGATCTGATACCAATATCAACGCTGGTATCAATACTATCCATATTTGGATTGATCCACCATCTTTAGCTGTTTCTTTACATATAGCACTAGTACTGAAAGACATTCAGTTTTGTCATTGCATACATATTAAGCCTATAATTAGCTTAGTGTCCCTCAAATATCATAGCAGTTTTCAATTCACATTGGTAACTAAGCAAATTTGACAGAGATAGCACTAGGTCATTACTTTCCATGTCCAAATATGTCCATGTCTTGTCATGGACATGTTGTAATAACTCAACTCTGTAGTCCACTGATTTGCTCCAGTGGCATCATGACAGCGCTACTTTCATCCATGTATCCACTCTGTATAAGGTATAAAACGTTAAATCGCTGTGTTAATAAACATCCGTGCCTCTAAATTCTGATAATCTAATTCTTTCAGATCAAAGGCAACCCATTAAGAGTTATTGGTAGGGTTAGGGTTTGGCTAGAGCTTATCCCAGCTACCAAAGGACAAGAGATGGTGTACACGCTGGGCGGGTCAGTAGTCTGTCACTAACACAAAGAAACAGACAGCCATTCACACTCGCATTCACACCTATGGGCAATTTAGAATCATCAGTTAACCTAACCACACTAAATTCATATCCTTGGACTGTAGAAGGAAGTCTGTGAGAATCCACGCAGACACAGGGCGAACATGCAAGCCAGTCAGATGGTAGAGTCAAACTCTGACTTCACCTGTTGCTTTGAAGAGACAGCGCTAAGCTTTGTTCCACTGTGTTGCCCGATGATTTTATTTAGTCACCAAAAAAGAGAAATAAGTTTAAAAAAAGTTGTTGAGGTCACTGTTCTTTGTATTGATGATAACAATTCTGTTATGCATGTATTACCATAAACAATTATTATCATACATGCATGCATTTTATAAATATATAGTATTTATGCTACAGTTTATACAAGAAATTTGCCTCTGCCATAAGTTTTGGTTTGTGTTTAGAATGAAGTAATTCACTAAAAGCTACGAGAAGGAACCTTTGAGGCATATAATCTGCAGGTGGCAAATGGATCACACAACTGTTGTTAGGGCACATGCTATCGAAGCTGCAGCAGCTGATGGATGGAGAGTCGCATCTGTGTGACACCAGCCCTGCTGGAGACCCTGAGTTCAGGCCAACTGCTGAGGCAAAGAAGGAAGGGTGCAAGCAATGCTCCCCTCCCTCGGGCTGTCTGGTGGAGAGCTCCAAAGCTAGACACTGAATTAAAATTCATGCAAGCCATGACTAAGAGGGAAAGTCAAAATCTGCCCCTGAGCCACACTCTTCCTACCCTCTTACGACACTCACGTCGTCTCACTGTAGTGCTGAATGTTACTGTAAGAACTCTGGACAGTGAACAGAAATAAAATAGCTTCCTACTTTCAGCTTCTCTTGAGCAAATAAATTTCCTTTTAATCCTGGGATTGCTACAGATACAGCCATTTTTTTGAATTGCTAACCCACCCAAATCCTAGCGTCTGGGAGTCCCCCCTCCTATGTACAGTGGTGTGAAAAAGTGTTTTCCCCCTTACTGATTTCCTTTTTTTTTTTTTTTTTTTTTTCCATTTTTGTCACAATTAAATGTTTCAGATCATCAAACAAATTAAGCTATTAGAGATAGATAACACACCCCCTCTGTCCCCTTCCCCCCCTCTGTCCCCTTCTGGCTGCCTCTGCCTCAATTTTATCCCACAACTTAGACATTCACATTACTCACACTCTCATTACACATACATATAGGATCTTGGGGGTGGGCACGATACACGGAATCCAAAGTACCATCAGGGTGTACACCCAACCCCTGGCGTCGTTGCCCACCTCTCAATTGTAAATACACGTAGACATTGAGGGCTAGCAGGAGGGACCATGCGCTTACCTGGCTTCTGCTCCGCGGCTGCTGAGTGAGCCCTCATCTGGGACTCTCCTCAGCTCTTTCTGGGACAGTGGCGCGGCTGCCCCTCTGTTGGTCTTCCTTGGTATCTTGTATTCTGATGGCAAAAGAGCCAAACGGGACAGGCAAAAAAAAAAAAAAAAAAAGAGAGATAGATAACACGAGTAAACACAAAATTCAATGCCTAAATGAACATTTATATTTTTAAGAGGAGAAAAACATCCAAAACATACATGGCCCTGTCTAACAAAATGTTATATATAAGAATGTTTATATAACATAAATTACCTGTGATCATAGCTTTTCACATTTGTTATGGAAAGCCGAGTTCAATTTCTTCAGCCACACCTGGGCCCCATAACTGCAACACCTGTTCTCAACCAAGAAATCATTTAAATAGGACCAGCCGGACAATGTGTGGTAGACCAAAAAAGCCAGACATAATGTTGTGATCCAAGAAAATTCAGGAACAAATGAGAAACAAAGAAATCTAGATCTCTACGTGTGGAAAGGTTTATAAAAGCCATTTCTAATGGCTGTTGGAATTCAGCGTACCACAGTGAGAGCCATTATTCACAAATAGCGAAAAACATGGAAGAGTAGCGAACCTTCCCAAGAGTGGCCAACCCAAAAAAATTACTCCAAGAGCACAATGACGACTCATCTAAGAGGTCACAAAAGACCCCAGAACAACATCCAAAGAACTGCATACCTCACTTGCCTCAGTTTAGGTCAGTGTTCATGACTCACCACCATAAGTGACTGGGCAGGTTGAAAGGTTCATTTCAGTTTTGCCAGAAAGCATCTTGTTGATCCCCAAAACTTTTGGGAAAATACTTTGTGGACCGATGAGAAAAAAAGTTGATATTTTTGGAAGTAGTGTGTCCCATTACATCTGGAATAGAATTAACATAGTATTTCAGAAAAGGAACATCATACCAACACAAAAACATGGTGGTGTAGCATGATAGTTAGGGGCTGCTTTGCTGCCTCAGGACCTGGAAGACTTGCTGTGCTAAATAGAACATCCAGCCATCTGTCCGTGACCTCAAGTTGAAGCAGAGTTGGGTTATGTAGCTGGACAGTGATCCAAAATAAACCAGCAAGTCCACTTCTGAATGGCTTAGGAAAAACAAAATGAAGACTTGAGTTGACTAATCAAAGTCCTGACCTGAATCCAATTGAGATACTGTGGCATAACCTTAAAAAGGCAATTCATGTCGAAAACGCTCCAATGGGGCAAAATTACAGCAATTCTGCAAAGATGACTGGGCCAAAATTCCCCCACAGCACACTAAAAGACTCATTACCAATTATGACAATTGCAAGTATTTGATTGCAGTTGCTGCTGCTAAGGGTGCTCCAACCAGTTTTTATGTTTAGGGAGCAATCACTTTTTCACACCACTGTGTGACACCACTGTGTGACAAAAGCAAGTAGTGCTGTGCACTAGCTTTTCTCTCGCTTACCTTTCTTGAAATACATCTAAAGTACCACATTCTCTGACAGGACATGCTATTAATCAAGGCTCAATTTTTGCTTAAATTTTAGTTTTTATATTAAAAACAATTTGCAGTTCTGTTAAATGATCTTTTTAAGCTTTTACATTTTTTAGAGTACATGTTTTAGAGTAAGTGGCCTATATGCTGTGTGCCGCTTCCTGCCTGCTAGCTCAGTCCGAACAAACTGTAGTGTAAATTTGTTGCAAACGTGTGTATTATGTTTTTGGATAAACATTCACCATTATGACTCAAGGATAATTAAAAAAGCCTTCATGAAATTTAAACAGCATGAATGATATCATTATCATTCTTCTGTCAGATGTTTCTTGAATGCAGATTCACACTGCACATTATAAAATTATTTTGAAAGCTATTTACTAAAGGTATTTAAGACATTGTCACTGTTCTAAAACACTAAAGACAGAAAATGACAATTGGACAAACAAATGGACTATTTTTTAGGACTACTGTTCAGGAATGAGGTCCTACAGTTAGTGTCTACAGCCAAAACAAGAAAAAAAGATGTTGGGGATTTTTATTTTTCAATAGAACAATAGCTTTCATTTACTAATATTTGCTGGAAACATTTTTATGTGGTACAAAAACTGCGTTTGCATGCAAAATTCCTGTTGGTTTTATGAAACATGCATTATTTTGTTCTTGCCATTGTGTGCATGTTAGTAAAATAGAATCATTTGAAACCAACAGCCTTGTGCAATCTTCATACAGTTTTGGAGTATCTGCAGACTCGCCCTCCTCAATTTATCTATATAAGGAAACACATTTGAATCCAGGTGAAGCGGAGCAAGTGGTGAAAGTTTTGTAAAGCGAGGAGGCTGCAGGCAACGAATAAAGAGGAAGTCTATAGAAAATTGAAGAATTGTGTCTGAGGTCCAAGGAGGAAGAAAGAAGAGCTGCTGCTTTCCATAGTGTTTCCATGGGAGTGATGACTATTTAAAAACAATAAATAAATTAAAAGCAGTACTCAGGCTTAAACGATGGAAGTGTGGACTATCATTTCCCCTGAGACATTCACTATGATGGGTAGAAAAAAAAACTAAAAAACTACAAGAAAAAGAAAATGGGAGGGGGAACCTTTTTCTTCTGTCAGCCCCAGATGAGAAACTCACTGCAATGGAAAAAAAAAAATCCAGATTCCCCAGCTTTCATTCCATAGAGCTAAGAAACGATACTGTAAGTGACGACATCCAGCAATGATAAAAGTCACATTTAATGAAAAATAAGAATATTTAAGATACAATAAGATAAGGGTGTGTGTTTGAGTTAATAAGGTTCAAGCTTACACCTTTTACATTAAGTATTTTGTTTTCTTTCTGTGCATTTTTTAATTGAAATTTTTGAGCATTTTGTGACTTATAATGTTTTGGAAAACTGTAAATAGTGACAATAAAGCAATAATAGAAATACAAATTGTTATAATTGTTATTATTAATAGTAGCAGTTGTAGTTGTCACAAACTGAAAGCAGGGACTCAAGCGCAGAGCAGGTTGACGTATCAGAACACGATTTATTTACACACCAGTGCAATACTATATACAGTGACGGGGGAAAGTCCAGGATTCCAGGGGATTAGGGGAAGGCTCTCTCTCTCTCTCTCTCACGCTCGCTCACGTCCTTACATCCGACTCACACACGTCCGTACCGTGGGGAGGTCACAGGTCCGGGAAGATAAACTGGAATAGGGAAGGGAGAAATCACTCACAAATCACGAAGGTAGGGCGTAAAGGTATAAGACCAAAAGAAAGACTAACGTCAGTAGCTCAATCATCCAGCGATGAGAGGATCTGTGACCCAGCCTCAAATAGTAGATCGGTAATCAGCTGGTCGCCATCAGCTGATCGCCAACAGCTGTGTGAGCCAAGGGTGGGAGCCAGCTGTGAGCTCCGCCCAGGCAGAGAGGTAGGGGAGAGAGAGAAAAAGCAAAAACACAAGTGTAGCCTTGTGAGGCCGGCTGGGCAGGCACAGGGACCATGACAGTACCCCCCCCTCAACGGGAGCCTCCCGGCGACCCACCAGGCTTACCTGGATGCCTGCGATGGAAGTCCCGAAGCATATTCTTGTCCAGAATAGCCGCCCGAGGCACCCAGGAACGTTCCTCTAGCCCGTAGCCCTCCCAATCCACCAGGTACTGAAAACCCCTGCCCCGGCGCCGGGAGTCCATGATGCGGGAGATGTCGTAGACCAGCTGACCACCCACAAGGCGGGGGGGGCGGCGGGGCCCTGGCGGGAGGACACAGCGGGCTGGAGAGCACAGGCTTGACCTGGGACACATGGAAAACATTGTGAATCCGCATGGTACGTGGCAGCTTGAGGCGAACGGACACAGGGTTGACAATGGAGTCTACGGGAAAGGGGCCAATGAACTGAGGTGACAGCTTCTTAGACTCTGTCCGTAACGGCACAAAACGGGTAGACAGCCATACCTGTTGACCGACGGAGTATTCCGGGGCTGGTGTCCGGTGGCGGTCAGCGAGGGCTTTGTTGCGCTCCCTAGTGCGGAGTAGAGCGGCCCGAGTAGCACGCCAGGCCCGGCGGCACCTGCGGAGGTGAGCCTGAACAGAGGGGACAGAGTGCTCACCTTCGACAGCTGGGAGCAGGGGTGGTTGGTAGCCCAGGGATGCCTCAAAGGGTGACCTGCCCGTGGCAGCGGAGGTGTGGCTGTTGTGGGCGTATTCAATCCATGGCAGCTGTTCACTCCAGGTTGATTGATTGTGGGAGGCAACACACCGGAGGGCAGCTTCCAACTCCTGGTTAGCCCGTTCGGACTGTCCGTTGCTCTGCGGGTGGAAACCGGAAGAGAGGCTGACCTTGGCTCCCAGCGCGGTGCAAAATTCCTTCCATACTCGGGAAGTGAATTGTGGTCCTCTGTCTGAGACGATGTCCTCGGGGATCCCGTGGAGCCTGAACACATGTGAGGTGAGGAGCCGAGCCGTCTCCAGAGCAGTAGGGAGTTTAGGAAGGGCGACAAAGTGTGCGGCCTTAGAGAAACGGTCGATGATAGTTAGTACAGCGGTGTAACCTGCAGAGGGAGGCAGTCCAGTGATGAAGTCTAGAGCGATGTGTGACCATGGTCGGGCCGGCGTAGGGAGAGGCAGAAGACGGCCCGACGGCGGTTGGTTTGACCGCTTGTTCTGGGCGCAGGTCGGGCAGGCGGACACAAACTCCCTGACGTCCCTCGCCATGGTGGGCCACCAGAAGTAGCGTCGAAGGAAGGACAGGGTGCGGAGGACCCCGGGGTGACATGAGAAAGGGGCAGTGTGAGCCCACTGGAGTACCTGGGAGCGGACCGCCGAGGGGACGAAGAGGCGGCCAGTCGGGCCGGTACCAGGATCCGGTTCAGTCTCTTGTGCCTCCTGAATGAGGGATTAAATCTCCCAGGAAACTGCTCCAACCACCCAGGCCGCCGGCAGAATGGGTTCGGGGTCCGACTCCTCCTCCGTGGTGGAAAACTGCCGGGACAGGGCGTCTGGCTTCACGTTGCGAGATCCTGGCCTGTAGGTGATGGTGAAATCAAAGCGAGCAAAGAACAATGCCCACCTGGCTTGCCGAGAACTGAGACGTCTGGCCGAATGGATGTACTCCAGGTTCTTGTGATCCGTCCAAACAATGAACGGGTGAGCAGCTCCCTCCAGCCAATGTCTCCATTCCTCCAGGGCGAGTTTTATGGCCAAGAGTTCCCGATCCCCGACGTTGTAATTGCTTTCTGCGGGCAAGAGACGGCGAGAGAAGAAAGCACACGGGTGAAGCTTACCGTCCTCTTGTTGCGAGAGAACCGCCCCGACCCCGGAGTCAGAAGCGTCGACTTCCACCACGAACTGCCGTGTGAGGTCCGGTTGCCGGAGGATGGGCGCCGAGGAAAACCTCTCCTTGAGCTGGGCGAAGGCTCGCTGAGCGGCAGGATCCCACTGAAAAGGAACCTTTGGAGAGGTGAGTTTAGTGAGAGGGAGGGAGAGCCTACTAAAATCGCGAATGAATCTCCTGTAGAAATTAGCGAATCCCAGAAAACGTTGCAGTTAGCGGCGATTAGGAGGAACAGGCCATTCAACCACCGCACGCACCTTTCCAGGGTCAGTCCGTAGATTTCCCCTCTCAACAATATAGCCCAGGAAAGCTACTGCAGGCACGTGGAACTCACACTTCTCCCCCTTCACAAACAGCCGGTTCTCTAAGAGGCGTTGCAGGACCTGTCTCACATGCACCTGATGTTCCGCGAGCGTCTTAGAAAAGATGAGAATATCATCCAAGTACACAAAGACACAGCGATTAACAAAGTCACGAAGCACCTCGTTCACCATGGTCTGAAAAACCGCGGCAGCGTTGGTGAGGCCGAAGGGCATAACAAGGTACTCAAAGTGCCCCTGGTGAGTATTGAAGGCTGTCTTCCACTCATCCCCCTCCCTGATGCGAACCAGGTGGTAAGCGTTGCGCAGGTCCAGCTCAGTAAAAACAGTCATGCCCTGGAGCAGCTCAAAAGCAGAGGAAAGCAGCGGCAAAGGATACCTGTTCTTGACAGTGATCAGATTAAGGCCCCGATAATCGATACACGGGCGCAACGAACCATCCTTCTTGTCCACGAAGAAGAACCCAGCCGCAACCGGGGAGGAGGAGGGACGGATCAAGCCCGCAGCAAGCGACTCAGAGATGTAACGTTCCATAGCGACCCGCTCCGGCTGGGAGAGGCTGTACAGGCGGCTAGACGGCAACGGAGCCCCCGGAAGGAGATCGATAGCGCAGTCATACGGGCGGTGGGGGGGAAGGGACCGCGCCCGATCCTTGCAGAACACGCCTCACAAGTCATGATAGACCCGCGGGACCGCCGAAAGATCCGGGGGGTCGGACGGCGAACCAGAGGGCAGAAGCGGAACGGGTGACGTGGCCGCCCGAAGGCAAGACATGTGACAATTCACACTCCAACCTAGGATGTCACCTTTCTCCCAGTCAATGTGCGGGTTATGGAGCACCAGCCAGGGGTGACCGAGAACCAGCGGGGTGAGCGGAGCCGTGAATGCAAAAAAACAAATCCTCTCCGTGTGATTGCCCGAGAGAGACAGCGAAAGGAATTCCGAGACATGAGTGATATCAGGCAGGCGGTGACCAGAGAGCGCGTGCACGCGGAGAGGGCGCGACAAGGGCTCCAAGGCGATGTTCAGTTTGGCAGCGAGCGAGGTGTCAATAAAGTTCTGCTCAGCCCCAGAGTCAATGAGTACTGAAAGCGAGTGAAAAACAGATTGTACTCGAAGTTTGGCAGGTAAGAGAAGTCTGGGGAGAGGGTTTTTACTAGACAGATCGCCCACCAGCACCCTCACAGTCACTGGTGAGCGCGCCCTTTTGCCAGTGTCGGGCACGAGGAGACAGAGTGACCCTTACGGCTGCAATAGACGCACTCACCGGCGGCCAGACGGCGCTGGCACTCTGCAGGCGTCAGCCGCGAGCGTCCAAGCTGCATGGGCTCCTCCTCATCACAGGTGTCGGAGTCGCGCGGCCCGCGGCCAGCAGGAGAGGCCCCGTGATACTCCAGTGAGTCCTGTCCCGTCCGTGTGTGTGCGCTCCGGTGTGCGCGCATGCGGTCATCCAACCGGACGCACAGAGTCATAAGCGCGTCTAGGGAAGAAGGCAGTTCACGAAGCATCAGTTCTTTCTTTATTTCTTCGTTAACATTAGAAAGCAAAGTGCTCTTAAGAGCCTCCTCCCCCCACATTGTCTGTTCAGCCAAGGTGAGGAAGTCAATAGAGAAATCAGCCACACTCCGCTTGCCTTGTTTGAGCGCGAGCAGGCGCTGGCCGGCTGTGAGCGTGGTGGATTTTCTGTCGAATACGCCTTTGAACTTATCCAGAAAGTCAGAATACGTTATTTCAGGGTTGGCGTGAAGCACAGCTTGAGCCCAAATCAGAGCGCGATCCTGGAGTAGCTGAACTATATATGCAATCTTATCACCATCGTTAGCGAAAGCTTGCGGTTGCTGACAAAACTGAAGGGCACATTGAGTGAGGAAGCCAGCACACTTATCAATTTCTCCGGAGAAAGCTTTCGGTGTGGGTAGAAATCTGTTAGATTGGATAAGTGAAGAAGCAGGAGGTGTGGCACTTACTGCGGAGGCCGAGGCTTCCTGGAGAGGAGCGACGGCAGGTGGAGTTGCCGGCAGGGGTGTTCGTTGGGCCACAGCCTGCGTGAGAGCAGTGATCTCGCCACGGAGATGAACAAACATCTGCTCGTGTCGCTCCAGCATAGCTGCCAGGGTGGCGAGAGTGGGAGTGGAGGCCGCCGAGTCTGCTGAGTCCATTTCCTGGCTGGATGATTCTGTCACAAACTGAAAGCAGGGACTCAAGCGCAGAGCAGGTTGACGTATCAGAACACGATTTATTTACACACCAGTGCAATACTATATACAGTGACGGGGGAAAGTCCAGGATTCCAGGGGATTAGGGGAAGGCTCTCTCTCTCTCACGCTCGCTCACGTCCTTACATCCGACTCACACACGTCCGTACCGCGGGGAGGTCACAGGTCCGGGAAGATAAACTGGAATAGGGAAGGGAGAAATCACTCACAAATCACGAAGGTAGGGCGTAAAGGTATAAGACCAAAAGAAAGACTAACGTCAGTAGCTCAATCATCCAGCGATGAGAGGATCTGTGACCCAGCCTCAAATAGTAGATCGGTAATCAGCTGATCGCCATCAGCTGATCGCCAACAGCTGTGTGAGCCAAGGGTGGGAGCCAGCTGTGAGCTCCGCCCAGGCAGAGAGGTAGGGGAGAGAGAGAAAAAGCAAAAACACAAGTGTAGCCTTGTGAGGCCGGCTGGGCAGGCACAGGGACCATGACAGTAGTATTCATTTGAAAGACTTGTGTTTAAACTCCTAAGGATGCCATTTATCATTTGTTCATATGCATTTATTGTTATATACATTTATTTCCTCTTTTTTTCTGGGACTGTAGCAATTAGACAGAATTATTGTCTGAAGGCCAAGAAACATCCCCAACAAATTTATTTTCCCAAGTGGATCATTACAGCTTTTGTCATACTGATCCACCTGACTGACTTTTATTTTTTTACTTTTAAGTTATTACAATCAGAATGGAAGGGACCGGAGAATGTGAAAGAGAAAGATGAAAAAAGACAAGTTGGGAAGAGAAAACAAAGGAAAAGAGAGACATAGAGAAAAGACACTGAAAATCTGTTTGATCACCTGGTGAAAAAAAGAAAAGACAACAACACAGTAAGGAAACCACAGCAACAACTGTTAAGTATAAGTAACAGTAAATAATAAATACTGGACATTACTGCGCAGCACACAAGACCGACAACGTACAATATGTTTAAAAAAATAAATAAATCAAAAAAGCCAATCAAAAAAGTAGCCAATCAAGATAGTGTGTAAAATCTTGGTATAATCTTGACTAGGGACAACCTTGCATCGAACCTGGACAATCGCTTATTGATACAGGATGTCGGTACACTCTTTGCCGGCTGGTGATGTTGTGCTGGGGGGGTCTGCTGGGCGACTTCTTTTAGAGGACAGCATTTTAATTTTGGCCGGGGAAGATGCGCTCTGGGCCTTCTTCATAACGATCTCTTTGAAGCACCAGTGGATGTATTCTTGGAGAGCATCCAAATTCTCCCCACTGTCCTCCAGGGTGTTGGAGATGATTAAGCACCTACAGCATTCTCTGTCACTTACCTTTTCTTCTGTCCCTTTTGTTCCTAAATTTGTTCCTAAAGTAAGAAAAAATTCAGGTACAAAAGAATGATAACTTAAAAATTTGTGCATGAAATGGATGTATCCACAATTTTTGTAAAGATTTGTCCGTATGCACTGTTAGTAAATTTCATATGGGCTCTCTTACCTGTCTGCAAAAGTAATTTTTTTGCTCTTAAAACTGCTATAGCAATTTATCAGAGATGTGCAGTATTGCTATTATTATTTTTTTAATCTAAATGTGTGGGCACATTTTTTGAAAAATCACTTTCAGAACATGCGTTGGGTAGAGTGACATTTAAAACAACCATTTAGAAGACAGTCCCACAGTCTATTTCTGTCTCTCAGTATTACTGATATTTTAACAGACCAGATCAAAGGAGAGAATATTTGTTAAATACCAAACATAGGTGATACTTATACTATATGTATTAAAGTTACTTTTTATATTTATATATTCAATCTCAATCAGCAACTAAAGTCACATTTCTTTGTTTGACTTTGAAGAAATCAACAGCCCAATATTCAACACAGTCCGAAGTAATTTTACCATGTTCAGACTTCTATAAAAACATATCTAGCTATATACACCTACCTGAATAGAATCATCTAATAGTCTTAACATCTCAGCCAATAATTTTTCTTGTTTTTGTCCGATTTATATTCTACCAGCCCAAAGCACAATACCCATAGTTATTGATGTTTAACAGATCAGTTTGGTATTTTAAGTCTATTATAATTACAGAAGCCCTGAGCAAATTTAAAATGGATAATAGCAGGTAGTAAATAAATGACCTTCCATTATGGCTTCTACCCTTAGTGGAAACACAAGACAATACAACTGGTTTTCCTATCAGCTACTTAGCAGTGTTATCACAATTATCAGATGCATTACCTGCACCGACACATCACTAGCAGGGAATCTCATTACTGTCACAAACCAGCCAAGAATCAGTCAAACATCTGTCACATCTAAGCTGGCCATCCCATCCATTTTATTGCATCAGGGATATGTAAGACTATTATGTAATGTGAGGGTTATTAGATGTTCTAGCACACTTCAAGTTGTCAGTGTAACGTGGATCTTATCAGTTGCTTTTTCTTTTTTTTAAACAGAAATATTATTCCTGCAATACTTGGAAGATGAATGCAGTTCCAATTTACCTGCCTTTCTTATAGCCAAAAGGCATAAAATATGCTCCACGATATTTGACACACTAATATAGTTTTATTGAGTTGTAACAATAATGAAATATCAATTTTAAATATCAGACAGTTAACTCCTTGTAACACTTTGGTAGTTATTAGACATATCTAACCTCATTATAAACCCAGACTATCTGAAATGACTAACTAGAGTTATAATGACAGAATGATCTATAATTAATTCTTCACAGCAAGAAAGGTCATTGGAAAAAAAAGGTCATAAATACTCATTTTGTTGAATGCTTGATGCAAAATGTTTTTCTGATCACTGCCATTCCCATTTTTAAAAACAAAAGAGGTGCGATGCACTTCAGCCTTGATATATCTGTATCATGGCTAAAGCACTTCTAGATGGATGCAAACTGCATTTCGTTGCCTGTACTTGTGACATGTGCAATGACAATAAAGTTGAATTCTATTCTATTCTATATCAACAAAATCACTCATTAGGATGTTTGTTTTAACCCTCTCAGGTTCAAATTAAACTTTTTGTTGCTAATGCACAAGTCCTGCAGTGGTACTTCTGAGTAAAAAAACCCTCATAAAATATGTATATCCAGTCACGCCCCCTCCTGTGACATCAAGCTCCAAAGCCCTATTGTAGCTATGTCATTTGTATTTCAGTTTTACTCCATGAGGAAATACATACAAATTAAAAGGAGTTGGACACTATATCCTGACTTTGCACGTTATTTCAAGTGGCGTTAGGCATACACACACAAGGAGAGCAGGATAAACGGCTTGTTCAAAACTTCGGGGGTGGGGGGGTGGTACATTGCAATATTGCAAAGTACACAGTTAAACTCTACTGATTATGTTCCAATGGCAGACAGATAGGAATGCATGTGTGTGTTTGTGTATTTGTGTGTTCACAGGGGGATTTTAAAGTTCAAGGAACATGAAATCAATATTCTTCTTGGCAGAGAACTTTCAATGCTGAGTTATTTGCCTGTTGGCTCATCGGTCACGAGGGTCAACTCTTTGAGCATCCATCATGGGCGTCTGTATCCAGCCGTGAGCCAAGCTGTGGCCAAGACAAGCTCCAGCCGATAGGTTTAGCCTAGGGAGATGGACGAGTGGGGGCAGAAGCTGAGGGATAGATGTTGTAGGTGAGGGGAGTAAACAAGTTCATCTGAAAGGAGGATTGCTTTTGCCTCAGTTGGAAAACCATCTTGAAAATTTCAAAGATTTAATTTCTATTATATTTAAAAAGGCAAGCTTAATTTTTTATCATTCTCCCTCCTTAGGCCTCTTCTCTGACCTCTAGTTTTCTGCTCCTTATAGTACACCTTTGGTTGTTGCCTAATAAAACTTGCTCAGACTAGCTTACAGTCACACTCCAAACCATTCTATTAATTGGCTCATTCTTTAATAGACAATTGTTGTCTCTACCCAGCAAAACCTTGGATGTACATTGGAAAATGAATTGTGTTGTAATGCATTAATGGGAGAGAGGATGAGGATGTGGGGAGTAAAATTGTATCAACAGTGTACTAATTTACCAAATAAGTTTCATTATGTACAGCTAGCTGTGTCATTTTGAAGAAACAATCAGAACAGAGCAACCAAGGTACAGTTGCACAAGTGGGAGCATCTTATTGCCTGTTTGTAAACATGGCTAATTATGATAGTTTGCATCTCACTATGGTTTCTCCTTTTCATATGCAGAGAGTATTTTCTTTCAAATGATATGGCATTGTGTAACAATGTTAGAAGTGAGTGGGTTGAGTGTTAATAATGAAGAGATTTTGCACAGATTTCTCTAAGGGTATGTTTTTTTCTTTTCACTTGGTGATTAATGCCTGGTCTGTGAGGTCATTGTAGATAAGGTGCTGGTCACCTCAGCCAGTTCCCAATGAAGATAATACAGAAAAGGCTTTATCAAGGGCATGCAGGAGGGGAACCCAGAATACTGGAACAATTCTCAGTGCTTATGGGCATAACAAGATATTATCACCCATCATTTCCATGATTGAAAAAGGAAGACAAAGGACATGATATGTGTTTCATGAATTTCTTGACTGTAGACTTTGATGGCACCTACCTCCACAATGTTCTCAGTTTTGCTGCTGTTTTCAATTTCCAATGGGACTGTTTTCTGGATACAAAAAAAAAAAACACAAAGAAAACTATTTGATGTCCCTAGACGTAAGTATGGTTAAAAGAAGGCTTTTGGGTCATATGTACGGCTGGGTATTGATTTCTATTTCTATAACTGATTTGATTCACAAGGTCCCGATTTAATTTGATTCAATTTAATTTTACTCAAACAGTCAGAAATATAAAAATGATGATAATTTATCAGTACATATCCATATGTAAAAAAAACAAAAACAAAGTTGATACATTGACTTCATCAGAGGTGTAAGCATCTCAGCAGATGCCTTTGTGTCAAAGTAACTGAGGAAAAAACAGAAAAAATATCAATATGAATATTTCATACTGAGATGGAATTCATGACAATTTTGTATCAACTGTGAAACTTAGTTTTGATTTTCTTTTGCTGCTGGTTCAGTGAATTTTGGTCAGAGAGTAAAGAAACCTGCAGCTTCAAAATCTGTGAGACCTGATGGCATCTCCACGTACAAGCCGTTGGGTGAACAGGGGGGAGCTGCACTTTGTGTTTAGATCTGTTTGTGGAATCCATTTACCTACTCTCATTTGCTGTTTTAGCTATTTGATGGTTGTTGAAATAGTTTTTTCATACTTAACCTGAGATTCTGGTGTTTCTGGCAAAATACATTTTGCAGACGAATCATGTTTCATCTCCTTAAGGCCTATTCTGAGCAGGAAAACTGTGTATGTTGTTATGTTGACTTAAGACAAGGTGCCTGACAACATTTAGTTAGTTAGCACACTAGCAACAACACCTATAAACATAACGAATAAAAAGAAGCTGGACTGCATGGTTGAAAACCAACCTAATATCATCTGTGGACCAGCATGTACATGTAAATACTGCACTGTCATTTTTCATGCCAAATTACTTACCTGAGATAGGAGATAAGGAACTAAGGAGGGAATGTACAAGCGAAGGTAACTTTTATCCTAGACAGGGCTCCAAACACATGAAAGTCCCAGAATGGTTTCTTGTTGTTTAAGTGTGTCTGATGAAAAGAACTGTCTGGAAAGAGCACATTTTTGATTTCTTGTACCTGGTCAATAGATAAAAGTAAACGCAAACTTTGCAAAGAACAGGGCTCAGCACACCTGATGAGCACTCAGTCATTTGGCTGACTGGGTGTAGGACGGGTTTTAACTCCTGTCCAGACCACAAAAGCAGGGGTTCCCAATCCCAGTCCATGAGGGCCGGTGTCCCTGCAGATTTTAGATCTCACCCTGGGTCAACACACCTGAATCACATGATTAGTTCATTACCAGGCCTCTGGAGAACTTCAAGACATGTTGAGAAGGTAATTTATCCATTTAAATCAGCTGTGATGGATCAAGGACGCATCTAAAACCTGCAGGGACACCGGCCCTCGTGGACTGGGATTGGGGACTCCTGACAAAAGGATTCTGGGCTCCTTTTCTACGGGAGCCTCCATTCTGCCAACCACAGCAAGCAACTCCTGATTTCCGACATATTATTCTGTTGGAGAGAAATGACAAGAAAAAAAAAAAAAGGTATGGATTATGTTGTCAATAGTGTTGCCCCTATCCTAGAATCTGAAACGTCTACCTCCACAATGAATGGCAATGTTCTCATCCACGGTGTATACTGAAGAAAATCTTTCAGTTAAAGTAGTGAAATGTTGTTATGCTGCTTGATTCCAAGATAAAGGGACTTTTACTGGGGTTAGCCTGATAGGAAGGGATGCAAGCTTACTGAAATTGAAATTGTCTATGAATATTTGGTAAAAGTTTCCAAAACTCAGAGATCTCTATACTTGCTTTTGACTGGTTGGCTGGGAAAATTCCATGATTTCTTTTACCTTGCAAGGATCTCCACTGACTTGCATCTATTTTTTTTAGTTATGTATTTATTTATATTTACAAATAATTTGTTTTCAAGTAATCTCTGCTAGACCAGGTGTACATGGTGATGTGCTTATCCAGGTTATTAGACAGTATGAGAATGTCAACCAGTATAGTTAGTCCAAATGGGATTACCAAATATTCAAGTGTCCTTTGGTAGTGTTGAATGCCATCTTCCACTTGTATCCCACACATAACGAAGGTCCAAGTTGGAAAACACTGTAGCTGTCTGTTAAACGACAAAAGCAGAGTTAATGAGAGACAAATGATGTTTTTTTGACAGAGATGTTACTATGATGTTAGATGTTAATATCAAAGAGTCCCCAAAAATGGTACCTTTTTTCCTCTATGTAGAAGAAGTCTGCACTGACCTGTGAAGCTGAAGCCTGGATGATTCCTGTAGCTGGTGAGTCAGAAAAATATTTTTCCATTGTTTTGCATTGTGGCCATGCCACATTATACAGACAACCGGTAAGGAGTATAGTATTGAAAATTAACTCTATTACACAGTCATATGGTATGTGAGATGGAGCCATTAATGCGGAGTTTAACAAGTAACTAGAACTAACACTTCTCCACTTAGAGCTACAGCATGTGACAGGAATTTCAGGCTCTTTATAGGAATAGTTATAGACTGATGGGCTTTACTTTTTGGGCTAACAGGGCAGTGAGCAACAATTGGTTTCCCACAGTATAGGCACTCACCAGCTTCCCTTCTTTGCTGTTACTCTGCTTCAGCTAATATAGGTGATGGACTACATAAGTTCCAGACTATCCAGAAAAGTACTACCGTTTACCTTCCAATGAAGCTACTTAATGTCTCCTTTGCTCTGGAAGAGAAAATGGAAGGCTCTGCCATGAAGCATACTGGGACCTGAAGTTCCATCTTGCTCATCTCTCCTGAAGACAATTGACAATCTTCATAGAAGGAGACACTTGTCAGTCAAATGTGTTCATATTGTCACCAGAGGCGAGTTCATCCTTTAGCTTATCATTTAGATTTTGTAAAAAACATACCTCACAGGGTGCCATCCACCCACCTGGGTTCTGTGGCCACAAAATGAAAATCTGTGGAATAATCTGCAACACTCGAGCACACTCGAGTGTAAGTTATGCAAGTTATCAACCCTCAACAATTTCCCAACTCCCAACTAGAGTAGGCTTCCAGATGTGGCGCAGTGTGTGTCTCCTTTGGTGATGCAAGTTTACCCACAAGGATGGGTGGAGATGCAGACTCCTGGACTCGGAGTGAGGTAGAAATTGAATTTGACTGTAAGGTAGTCGCTTTGTTGCTAAGTTTGCAGCACACCACCAAGATCTTTCAATTGCTCATAACTACCCTCCTGCTGCTTCTGTTATTATTCAGGGAGTGGAGCTACTAAATAAGGCTTCTCAAAGTCAAGCAACATTGTTAGGCAAGTGCCACTAAGTTCTCCAAGCCCATGGTGCCCATATTGCTACAATTTGTGACCAAAGAACTCAAAATAAATGCTCTTAAAGAGTTAAAAACTTTAATGAAGACATTATTTTATTAAACCAGAATAATGCAAAGAAAATGGACAGTTTGCACAAAAAGTAAGGAAACTTATATTACAATATGTACATTACCACTGAGGTTTAATGCCTATGAGGAAAGAATGGTGCTAGAGCCAGCATAAATATTAATGCAAACATCCATCTCTGTGTGGAGTTTGCATGTTCTCCCCGTGTTTGCGTGGGTTTTCTCCGGGTACTCCGGCTTCCTCCCACCGTCCAAAGACATGCAGCTTGTGGGGATAGGTTAAATGGATAATCCAAATTGCTACTAGGTGTGAATGTGCGAGTGAATGTGAGTGTGAATGGTTGTCTGTCCCTGTGTGTTAGCCCTGCGACAGACTGGCGACCTGTCCAGGGTGTACCCCGCCTTTCGCCCTATGACAGCTGGGATAGGCTCCAGCGCCCCCCGCGACCCTGAAAAGGATAAGCGGAAGCGAATGGATGGATGGATGGACATCCTGTCTAAGATGCTGTCCATATATATAGATTTATGTAAAAAAAAGAAAGGAGGAAAAATTCCCTCCTTTGCCCACCGGTATACACTGTTTCTTCTTTTGTTATACAACCTACTGTATTTTACACAACTTCCGACACTGCCCTCCTGCTAGTATGCTGAAATGGCACCTCAAGGCCATTGAGGCATAAATGCATGCAGAGAGCAGCAGTAGCATGACATGACAACTGTCTGTATGCTGTTAACCTGAACAGACTTACAAAACGCCAACATAAGCTCTGTCCTGTGGCTAGGTCTAGTTGTCTAGATGACTATTGACACTGGTCAGCACCAGATATATTAGTTGTTTCATCTCATTATTTTACATTTTAACTGATGCCCAATGCTGGACAGTTTCTGTGTCCTAAATGTTATGCAGCCATCTGCCACCAGGTGGAACATCGTTGTTAGGAAACACCATTAATCTAGGCAAGGGCATAGATTTGGTTTTGGCATTGGTGGGGACGGATGATTCAACCACTGAACTCTGCCCTGTTTCTTTTTTTTTTCCTTTTTGTTTTTGCTTCTTAATAAAAAGAGGAGAAATATACTTTCCTACATATGCTATTCTATGTGCTTTTAAACCATTCAAAATCACGATTCATAGTTTTATATGTGAATTATATAATGTTAAATTACTATTAAACAAATGACTGACTAAGTATTTTAGGCTTTAGTTTACTTCAGCCATAATTCATATAAATCAGGTATCATACAAAAATAAAAATAGCTTCAAATACAGTCATGACAATAAAAGAATATGACTTTACTTCAGTTATACTACACCAACATCTTTTGTATTTTGGCACTAAGGGAACACTGAATGACCTGGTTTTTGTCCATAAAACTACTCATCTAAGATTACCACAAAGTAAAAGATCTCTCAGCAAAATTATGCAACAGTTTAGGCACTATTGCCCTGATCAAATCAGTGAGCTGAGATTTTCTATTCTAAACTTGAACTACTGTTACAGCAACAGACATGGACTACTGGTGTCCCACACAACAACTCAATGTCCACTATGTGAAGGAGCCAAACACATGCCTCATCAGTCAGTCACCTGTGACCTCGCCTCTTCACCTCTGTCCGAGCTACTGTGGAGGTAAGCATCAACGACACAGCTCTCAGTTCTCACTCCTTCTTTATTCGTCTCCAACATCAACTGCGCATATCGCGCCACAAAACACAGGAACACACTTCCTATACACTGGGTGTGAGTGGAGCCCTCTAGTGGTCCACCACACATGCCCCCCCCGAACACCCAGCAGAACTAGTCCAGGACCCGGGGCTTAAGCAAGCGGCCGGAGCGGCTGAACTGGGGGGGTGGGGAACTGACAGAGGGCAACCCAGCCCGGGAGCGAGGCTGGCACTGGCGGTCAGAAAAAGCTGAAGACGACTCGGACTCCGTTGATTTTGGGTCGCTCCTGGGGGAAAAAACAGAATCCATCAGCCCGGTGGCAGGTGGGCGGCCGCGGCGAGGGGCCTGGGCCGGGACCACCTGATCCTCCTGCATAACATGTGCAGGCTTAAGTCTGTCAACAGAGACAACTTCCTGCCGACCGCCAAAGTCCAAAACGAAATGTTTGTTGCCTGGTTTAAGAACCCTGTATGGCCCGTCATATGGTGGACGCAGCGGAGTCCTATGGGCATCGTGCCTGACGAAAACGAAACGAGCAGAGTCCAATGAACTCGGAACAAAGGTGTCAGGCAGGCAGTGGTGCACAGGACCAGGAACAGTAAATGAGTTTCTTGGGGGGCGAAAAGGCAACAAAGAGGTATCGAAACATGGGGGAGGGCTCTCAGGTAAGAATTCCCCGGGGACGCGGAGAGGCTGGCCAAGGACCAGTTCAGCCGGGGAAACCCCGAGGTCTTCTTTAACCGCGCTACGCAAACCCAGCAAAACCCACGGAAGACGGTCGACCCAGTCGCCACTTGTCAAGGAAGCACGGAGCGCGGCCTTAAGTGACCGGTGAAACCGTTCGCACATCCCATTAGCTTGCGGGTGGTATGCTGTGGTGCGGTGGACCTTGACTCCCAGGCCGTCAGCCATAGCAGACCAAAGCTCGGAAACAAACTGGGGGCCCCTGTCCGAGGTAATGTCAGCAGGGGGGCCGAAACGTGAAACCCACGTTGACAAAAATGCCCTGGCCACCGTCGCCGCTGTCGTGGACGCCAGGGGTACCGCCTCCGGCCACCTGGTTGTGCTGTCCACCACAGTCAAAAGGTGCGTGAAACCCTGTGACTGCGGCAAGGGACCAACCAGGTCCACATGAACGTGGTCGAAACGCCTACCCGGGACACGGAAAGGTTCGAGGGGTGCCTGTGTGTGCCGGTGGATTTTCGAGCGTTGGCATGGGATACAAACTGCCGCCCATTCTTTCACCGTCTTGCGAAGGCCCGGCCAAACAAACCTGGCGCTGACCAGCTTGACCGAGGCCCGGACGCCGGGATGAGAGAGGGCATGCACCGAGTCAAAAACACGACGACGCCACGAAAGGGGAACCACCGGGCGGGGGCGGCCGGTGGAAACGTCGCAAAGAAGGTGCGGACCGCCGTCCCACACCGGGGTGTCCTCCAGCACGAGGCCCGTTTTTGTTGACTGAAGGGCAAGGACGTCCGGGTCAGCACGTTGCTCGGCGGCCATGGCAGCGTAGTCGATGCCGACATACACCGGAGAAACCAACACACGTGAGAGACAGTCAGCGACGTGATTGGACTTACCAGCCACATGCTGAATGTCTGTGGTAAACTCAGAAATGGCCACCAACTGGCGCTGCTGGCGTGCGCTCCATGGGTCAGAGACCTTGGACATCGCAAACGTCAAAGGTTTGTGGTCAACGTACGCAGTAAAGTTGCGACCCTCGAGGAAAAAACGAAAATGCCGTGTCGCGAGGTGCAGGGCCAGCAACTCCCTGTCAAAAACACTGTACTTGCGTTCAGCATCCCGGAGCGTACGACTGAAAAAGGCGAGCGGTTGCCAGAGACCTGAAACCCGCTGTTCCAACACTCCGCCCACTGCCACGTCCGAGGCGTCGGTGGTCAACGCGATCTCCGCCGACGGAAGCGGGTGGGCCAGCAGGGCGGCGTCAGCCAGCGCAGACTTGGCTGCGGAAAACGCACGGACGCGTTCAGGCAGCCAGTCAACCGGATCTTTGGCTGTTTTACCTTTTAAGGCAGCATAGAGTGGCTGTAGCAGGTGGGCAGCTCTGGGGAGAAAGCGGTTGTAAAAATTTATCATCCCCAAGAACTCCTGCAACGCTTTAACCGACGTGGGACGCGGGAAAGCCGAAACGGCCTGGACTCTGTCGGGCAACGGAACCACACCTTCAGCGGAAATGCGGTGCCCGAGGAAATCCAGAACAGGCAACCCAAACTGGCACTTGGAAGGGTTGATGATCAGGCCGTGCGCTTCCAAACGCTGGAAAACCTGGCGCAGATGGGACTCGTGCTGGCTCGCTGAGCAGCTGGCCACCAATATATCGTCCAGATAAACAAAAACGAACGGCAGCCCACGCAAAACGGAGTCCATCAGCCGCTGAAAGGTCTGGGCGGCACCTTTCAGGCCAAACGGCATGCGCAAAAACTCGAACAAGCCGAAGGGGGTAATGACAGCGCTTTTAGGAACGTCTTCGGGGCGCACGGGAACCTGGTGATACCCCCGCACCAAGTCAATTTTAGAAAAAATCGACATTCCGGCGAGATTGGCAGAAAAATCCTGAATGTGGGGGATGGGGTAACGGTCATTCTCCGTGGCATTATTTAAACGGCGGAAATCTCCGCATGGCCGCCACCGACCGTCCGATTTGGGCACCATGTGAAGCGGAGAGGCCCATGCACTGTTCGAACGCTGTACAATGCCAAGGCGCTCCATGGCTGCAAACTCTTCCCGAGCGATGGACAGTTTCGCGGGGTCAAGGCGGCGCGCGCGCGCGAACACCGGGGGCCCGACCGTGGGAATATAATGCTCAACCCCATGCTTCGTTACCGTGCTAGAGAAATTAGGGACAGACAGCGATGGAAACTCTAAAAGCAAACGCTGAAAAGCATCCCCGGAGGTCACTACATTAGCCCGAATCAGGGGCTCGGCGGCCCGAGTAAAACAGGGTAGCGAAGAAAACGAGAGAGCATCGATTAAACGTCTGTTAGCGACATCGACAAGTAGTCCATGAGCACACAGGAAATCAGCACCCAAAATAGGTACAGAGCTAGCAGCAACAACAAAGTTCCACTGGAAATCCCGGCCATGAAAACAAACAGTCACCAACCTTTCCCCAAACGTTTTGATGGGAGAGCCGTTAGCTGCAATGAGCTGCGGCCCACAGTTCGCTGCTAGTCCGTCGGCAGCGGTAGGGGGAAGGAGGCTCTTCTGGGAGCCGGAGTCCACGAGAAAACGTCTCCCGGAGCGCGAGTCCTCTATGAAGAGCAGCCTTTCTGTATTGCCAGCGGTCGCGGCTGCTACGGCGCGCTGGCGGGTCCGTTTCCCTGGGCCGTGAAAGCGCAAGGCGGCAGGCAGCGACGCGCTCTGTCGCCAAAACGCTGATGGTAGAAACAGATGCTCTTTCCGCGGTGCCGGCGTGTAGCAATCCCTGCCGTCAGCAAGGGGGCGGATGCTCCGGGGGAGGCAGGTGGAGGCGTGGAAGGTGCCGCCGGCGTGTCCGTAGCCAGGGCGTGAACGTCGAAAGTGCGGCTAGCCAGGAGAATGCGATCCGCTTCTTCAGCCAGGGAGCGATAATCCTTCGCAGGCAGAAGCGGAGAGTTCGCGAGGACAGCTCTCACGGCGGCCGGTAGTTGGCGAAGGAAGAGGTGCACGAAGAGGAAACCACCGTCATCCGGCCCGAGCAACGATAGCATGTTCTCCATGAGCTCGAGCGCGGTACCGCCACCCAAGCCTGACAGGTTGAGGAGCTTTTCGGCTCGTTCGGCGTCGGAGAGGGCATAGCGCCGAAGAAGCAGCTCTTTGAGGGCGGCGTATTTCCCTTGGGCGGGTGGGTCCCGGAGGAGCGCCATCGCGCGACGGGTGGCCAGCGGGTCGAGCGAGGCCACCACATGGTGATACTTCGTGTCGTCAGCCGAGATGCCGCGAAGGGCGAACTGAGCCTCCACGTGTACGAACCATGACGGGGGGGTCATGGAGCCAAAAGTCCGGCAGTTTCAGCGCCACAGCGAACGTAGCTGCAACAGGAGGCGGAGGTCCGGCGGCCGCTGATGCATCCATAGCGGAGTGTGCGTTATCTACGGCCCGTTGCATGCTCGAGTCAGGGGTCACCAATGTGGAGGTAAGCATCAACGACACAGCTCTCAGTTCTCACTCCTTCTTTATTCGTCTCCAACATCAACTGCGCATATCGCGCCACAAAACACAGGAACACACTTCCTATACACTGGGTGTGAGTGGAGCCCTCTAGTGGTCCACCACACTACAACATATCAGAGCTGCCTCTGTCACCTGATGAATAATAGTGAGACATTCCAAATACATGCAGTCACACATGTGCCTCAAATACAGTCATCAACCAACAAGTTATCATCCAATTCCACCTGTGATCTTGTATCACCATTGCTCTCTGAGCTTTGTGTTGGTTCTTCTGTCACCTGACAAATACAACATACATGACAATAAGAATAAAATGGGTAGCTGCTTCAGTGTTTCTGTCAGTTTGTGCAGATCTTGACTCATCAGTAATGTTTGTAGGCTGAGTGCATTTTTAAAACAATTTGTGCAAACTGCACTACAAGGTGGATATTTGCAAAATCATGACTACCTCATGACATTTTGTCTCAAAAATTAACCCTATGAATATGTCAGTACCATTAGGATGAAATTATTGTGTCACCAACATTTAACATTAGACATATAATTTTAACAGCCTCTGTAAACTAATATCCTGGCTTGCTCAAAGCTGCCATTTTCTCTGACAGTTTCAATCAAAATTAGAAATGCTACTCTGAGACTGAGAGAACTAATAGTGCTGCCTGTTGTGCAGTTAGTTTATAAAACACGTTATTCGTGGTTACATACAATTTTAGACTGATGTGGGCCAAAGCCTAGCATAGCCTGTAACGTTATTGTGACGGACACATTTTATGAGTTAATTTGGCTTTAAGTGACTTGCAGGTTTCTTTGAAAAACACTTTCTTATATCCAGGTTCTTCCTCTTTGCTGCCATCCTCCTCTCCTCCTCGCAGCGCAGGCTTGCCGCTGCTAAAACTAAACAGAGCTCCCTGAAAGGCACAGCCAATCACATTGGACATATTTGTCACATGAGGTAAGACTCCAGTAGAGGACGTAATTTAACTCTTTCTGCACCGCTGGGTGAATGAGATGTTGACAGATTGGTGTTTTTTTTGTTTTTTTTTGGTCTTTCTATCAGGTTTGATTTTCTTTACTCGAACAGATCAAATTATTGGTGGGGACAATTCAATAATCGCTGAATATTGGTGGGGACATGTCCCTTCTGTCCATGCCAAATCTACGCCCTTGAATCTAGGTCTGATATTTCGGTTATTACTGTTATTGTTAAGTCTTTCAAAAGTGAAGGAATGAGATGGCAAATACAAGCAGTGGAATTGACCTTTTTCCAAAGGGTGGATGGGCTCTCCCTTAGCATACGGCCAAGAGTTCAGGCATTCAGGAGGTTTTCAGAGTAGAGTTGCTACTCCTCCACATTTAAAGCAGCCAGTTGAAAATGGCTCATCATTTCATCATTTAGTGTTTTATTATTTTTAGCTTTTATACAAGCGAGATGTGTCTGCTACTGGAACTGTATGTGGCATTTATCTGGGCTCTAATCTGAGGTATATATATATTTTTTTTCTTTGCTACATATTTCCATATGTCTTTCTTCATATATTTGATGTCTTCAGTATGTATCTACAATGTAGAAAGTAGTAAGAATATAGAAAAACCATTGAATGAGAAGGTGTGTCCAAATTTTTGACTGGTAGTGTAAATAAGACTGAATTAAAGGGAATTTTGGGCAGCATGGTGGCACGGTGGTTAGCACTGTTCCCTCACAGCAAGAAGGTCCTGGGTTACATGAATCTATGTTTTCATGGCTTCCTTCCACAGTCCAAAAATATGCAGTTAATGTGGTTAGGTTTATTGGTCATTGCCAATAATTGTGAATGATTGTCTGTCTCTGTGTTGGGCCTAGTGTTGGGAAACTATCGAGCCAACCGAGTGATATAGTCAGTTGTGCATTGACAAATGGCAACAACCTAGAAAATTAAGCAAAAAACATATGTTTACCATCTTAATTCAAACTTTTAATCAAATAAAATTACAACACACTTAATTTTGTATAAAACTTGATAAAATTGGCAGCTTCCTGTCCTCAATGTATCAAGATACTTTTTTTTATAGTGACCACAGAGAGGATAGTTTGCTGTGCTACTGCCTAAAATATTCACTGAAACACATTTATGTATTAATAAATGACTGAAATGATTACATGCACCTTTTTTACAATGTAAGAGTTGACAAAATGTGCAATAATCACTTCTGTTAGGAAATTACTGAGCCCTTACACTGCCATTGTGCAGCCTCAACAGTATGAAAACCTCTATTCACTCTGACATGAATAGAGGTTTTCATATAGAAAACCTATAGTTTTCACAAATAGACATGTATTAACCTTCTAGGACCTGGCATCCACATATGTGGACATCACATTTTGGGTTATTTAGACCAAAATACTCTATTTTGCTCTACAACTGCCTGATATCCACCACAGGACATTATACTGCTACTGTTCTATCGAAATTTTAACCGAATATCCTCATATGTGGTTCTCATTTTTCTTAGAAACAAAAACTAGGTAAACAAAAAAAATCTGGTAATTCTTTGTTTTTACATTCATTGGGTAACAATATGCCCAAATATCAAAGAGAAGAGAGAAATTAAAAATGCATGCCGTGGAAGAGTTCGGGTCTTAGGAGGTTAAAGTAACACCAAATAAAACAAATTTAATAACCTTTCCGAACTGAGGGGCAGAGGGACTCCTGCATCATTCCCGAATGGCAGCTCAGAGTGGAGATTATTTCAAGCCCACCGCACATCAAGTTACAATAGTGAAGGAACATCCCAGTGTCTCCAAAGTTCTTGGGTGGCTTGCAGTGTTTCAGTAAACAGTGTGTTTGCTTAATTGTTAGCAACCACAATGCACAGGGAATGCCTTCAAGTACCTCAAAACTAGACCCAGTACACCCTTCCTGTTGTCACATTACTGTTTCACTCCACACCCAGTTATATTTATTATACTGTGATTGCTTGGAGAGTGCTAAACCCAAGTGTCTACAGACACTTCTGAGGGGAGGAGTGAGTCTGAAAATGTGGACACATAAGCTGCCTCTAGAGCTTCTGTCCCCAAGGCTCTGGATTCTGGCCTGATGTGGGTTCCAGTGGTGTTTAGGCCATCTGAAATAATAAGTCAACGGATGATTTTATTCTTCCCAGCATTTTAACATGCTTTCAAAACTCCCCTGTGGTTCATGTGTGGTCACAATGTTACACAATTTAACCTACAGTGGTAAAGTTAAAATAGAAATTAAAAAAACAGAGTGTAACCACTCAAGCTTGACAAATGCCGAATGAAATATGAAGAGAAAAATACATATTTTTTCAGGTTTTATACCAAAAACTCCCCCAACAAATTACAGAAGATAACTCCCTCTTGGTTAATTATAATGAACATGGTATATAATTCAATTCAATTCAATTTTATTTATATAGCTGCCAAATCACAACAAAAGTCGCCTCAAGGCGCTTCATAGATTCTGTATAAGTGCAGAGAGAATTACGTTAAAACCTGGGGGTTGGAAATCTGATCCCAGTTTGAAGCAGCATATAGAAGCACAAATATAAAAAATTTTTTGAACATTTCCATGGAGGCTCATCTGACTGCTGCATAGCATTACATTCTTTGCACTACTAAACATAGCAGCACACCCACTCAAAATGTCATCTTCAACACGGAGTGGGGGGTGAGAATGGGAAGGGCTTCCTACACCCCGGTTTCATACACCCTCTCTAGGGCAGAGGTTAACTGGTGGTTCAAGGCCTGTATGGGTGTGTCCCATGTTGGCTGCTGGCTTGGGGGCAGCATCTGCTCGCCTGCAGGCTGGCTCTGGAGCTGTCAGTTGCCCATTGCCTCTGATTCTCTGGAGTGTTCCTCCTTTTCTGCTGGGATGGACACACAGTTCTCAACAGGATGTCTGGCCACAGGTCGCTGCGGACATCCTTTCAGAGTCACTCTTAGACTCATTTTAGATGTTATTTTAAAATGCTTATACATGTATAGGCTCTTTAGTCCCATGTTTCCAGAGGGCGGGGAGTACGCTTTCTGTACAGAAACAGTTATGTGTGAAGGAATGCAGAGTGATCAGTGGACATCTCCAAGATGGTGCGGGCTCCTGAGCTAAAACAGAAGTGAGCAGCTGCACTGTGGAATTCGAGCAGAAATGTCCCCAGCTTCTCACATGCAGTTTGCAAAATGTGCACATCGATAGCCCAGTTCATGCATACACACCTGCACAAATTTTCCATCGCAAATTCTCTCCGTCCTGCTACCGATCACAAACATAGCCACTTTCTCTTACACAGCTCTTCACAATAATTCAGGATGCCAACCTCGCTATAATTAAAACGAACCACATACAATGCAAATTTTCTTTTAAATGTATTAAACACATTCTATTGATATTTGTAAATAAAAAATATTACATTTATTAATCATGTAAATTCCCTGCACCTGTCACAGACATCCACATGATGTCCTAAAAACTTTCCCAGTCCAAAGTTCAAATGTTGAACAGCATATTGATGTCCAGGTTGGGTCATGGTTGGACATCCAAATTGTGGAGCTAGTTTAGAGATCATATACAGAGTTGGGAAGGTTACTCAAATGTATTCCACTACAGATTACAGAATACATGCCCCAAAATGTATTCTGTTAGGTTACTCAATGAGAGTAACGTATTCCGAATACTTTGGATTACTTAATATATTATCATGCTTTTTACATGAATGGATTATTGCTGTGCCATTTATTACTATTACTGAAGGCTACTCACCATACCAATACCAACTAGATTTTTAAATCTTAATAAATCAGTAACAGTAGGGTGGACATTAGGTAAGGCTGCACTTTTTACAGCGATCTCGTATAGAAAACTATTCCGTGCGTATATAAAAGTCTAAGGCTCCAAAACATAGTAAAGGGACATCTGGCTAATACGTCGGGTTCCGTGTCGGGCTAATAACCAAAAACTAGCTTTACTTTGTTGTCTGGGTAAACTTTGCTAGCGAGAGACAGAGAGAGCCGTTGAAAGGCTGCTCCAACGAAACGTATTGTTTAGGACAGGGGTCCCCAAACTTTTTCCAGTGAGGGCCACATAACTTTTTCCTTCTCTGATGTGGGGCCAGGGTCAGTTTGTAACAGAAAAAGTGTGACGATCACAGGTTTGCCAAAATGTAAACATTTATTGTTTTCCAGAAAGCCACACACACAGTAACCAAATATTAATAACCCTTTCCGAGATCAAATAACCCTCTCTGGGTTCTTAACAGATAAAATTAACTTAGGAAATACTTAATAACACTATTTATGACATCAATAAATAATCAAATAACTCTCTCTGGGTTCATCTCTCAATCTTGATCTCATCGGTTTTCATGAGTTTCATGCGTGAAAAAGTTTGCTCGCAGATATACGTGCTGCCAAAAAGTGTGGACATCTTCATTGCGTGTTTTTTTTTATGTTAGGGTACGTGTCATTTGGGAGGGCGGCATAGAAGTCAGCGAGACTGTTGGGCTTGAATGCGTCTTTCAGAACACAGTTCTGTAACTCGGCCAGCTCAAACTGATAAAAAGGCTGGGCTTCATCGATGTCGGCAACAAAGGGGTTTTGGAAAAGACGGATTTCTTTTGCATAAACATGCAGTTGACGGAATCGCACACTGAACTCCGCCTTCAGCATTTCCAGTGCTTCCACACACTTTTCAGCTGGGAACAGGACCGCTGGGTTCTCTGCAGAAAGGTTTTGGGTAGGAGATGGGTGAAGTTGTGCTTTTTCACTTGTTCCAAAAGCAGCGCTAGTTTCAACTCAAATGCTTTTATATGGGAATACATGTTGCAAATGAGTTTCCCCTGGCCTTGTAGCTGCAAGTTAAGGCTGTTCAGCATTTCCGTCACGTCTGTTAAAAATGCGAGGTGCCACTTCCATTCTGGGTCGATCAGCTCTTGGACCGTTTTGCCTTTTGAATGAAGAAATGCGTTAATTTCGGGTAACAGCTCGTAAAAATGCCTCAAACCTCTGCCATCGGACCTCTGTGTAGCACAGCACATCTCCGTACACAGATTCCAGTTCGGACAGGAATTGTTGGAACTGCCTGTGTTTCAGTCCATTTGCTCTGATGAAGTTTATGCATGATACCACAGCCTTCATGACAGAATCCCACTTCAACACTTTGCAGCAAAGCGCTTGCTGGTGAATTATGCAGTGGACTTGTAGAGGGGCGGTGAGACCCCGTTCTTCCATCTCGTGGTTCATGTGTCCTATTAGGCCCTGAGATGCGCCCACCATACAAGGAGCCCCGTCAGTCGTGATGCTAGCAAGCTTTGCTCAGTCCAGATCCAACTCTTCCATTGTTTGACATACTTTGTCGAAAATATCCTCCCCCGTCGTAGTGCCTTTCAGACTTTGGAGGGCTGCCAGCTCCTCGCACATCTCAAAGTTTACGCTAACTCCACGAATAAAAATAAGAAGCTGCGCTGTGTCCTGCACGTCCATGCTCTCATCCAGTGCTAATGAAAAAAAGTCGAATTCTTTCGTCTTTTGTTGCAGCTGGGCATATACATTACGCCCTATTTCTTCCACGCGTCTGGTGATTGTGCTCGCCGATATACTCACAGCATTAAAGACATCTTTCTTATTGGGACACACCTCCTCCACGACACCTCCTCGTGCTCACAGACACATAACGGATATGGCATTCCATTCTCCCTGCAGCACAGACTACACTGCTCATGAGGCTACATTCTTTAGGGCTATGCCTGTAACACTCTGCCTATTGCCTTCATATTAACTAATTTTTTTGAATAATAATTTTTAAAAAATATGTCTTTTTGTCATTATGCAAGTAGGGGTGACATGGACCGCAAGATTGAGACACAAGCATTAGAGCGTCTTAATGTGTGTTTTGTTTAGGTTTCCACCGGCGTGGAATTACCAAAAATAGACAGGGCATAGCCTAACATATGAAACAGAAAAAGACCGCCGTGCAATCCATTTATTTCGACAAAGTAACTGTATTCTGAATAACACCTTTTCAAACAGTAACTGTAACGGAATACAGTTACTCATAATTTGTATTTTAAATACGTAACGCTGGTACATGTATTCCGTTACTCCACAACACTGATCATATAGATATCCAGAATTGGTTACTGAGCGAAGGACCTGATATAGAGATTATCTGCACATCTATTCAACGTCCAATGTTTAGTGGGTTAATACTAAAACACATAACAAACTTTTTATTTATTTCCTTTTTTGTGGCATTTTTAGCCTTTATCTGACAGTGTGATGCAGACAGTAGACAAGAAAGCAGGAACAGGAAGGGGAGTCGATCACATGCAGGAAAAGTAGAAAAACTTGACTAATAGTTGAAATAATATTTGAAATAATTACAACATTTTGAAAATATAAAGACTGAAGCTTTAAGGCATTTTGATCTACTCTTTCAACAGAAAGATACCATTATGCATTTAACCTACCTTTTTTTGGTTACCCATCACTAGTTTGTCTGTCCATATCTGGAAGTCCCACAGGATCTTAGCTCGGTCATTCTCAACCACCCTATGGAATGTGTCCCATTTTGACCTCGGGACTTCAAGGCTTTACTTAACACAGATGTTCTTGTATATTATTGCCAGCAACTTAGTTATGACGTTCCATGTTAGCTCTGCGTACCAGCATCTTGTACCCTGCGGTTACGTGCTGGATTGTCTCAGGCACATCTTTGCACAGTCTGCACCTGGGGCAAGGCTGGACTGGGACAAAAAATCGGCCCGGGCATTTTGACTAGAGACCGGCCCACCAGGATAAAGATTGAAAATGTGACGTCATTCAGGGGTAAAACCGCAAACGATTCTGGGAACTTGTGGCAAGAGGTACTAGCGCACGCAGGCTTTCAATTGAACTCGGTTACACAGCGATAAAAAGAAACACAGAAAATGGCAACAAGCTGTTGTATTATTAACTGCAATAGCCGGTCGCATGACAGCCACGGGAAGCCGACGGGTAAAGAGACAGTTAGTTTTTTTTTTTTTTTTTTATCGGATTACGTCGTCGAAGAGAAATTTTTTAAGCCATGTTTCCGAAGTAAGAGCCGACGGATGGTCTGGATATACCAAATATAACGTCTCAGAACACTCCAGCTCACATGTTAGTCTGCTCCAAGCATTCCCACAAAGGTCAGAGTTTTGTAGTAGTTAATACGTCATTTTTCTTAACATAATTGGTGATATAGGTTACAAGCAAGTCTGGCGCTGAACAGAAATTGTCGCGCTATGCTCCTTTGTTTATTGTGCATAAATAGTGAATTGTCCTGACACAATATTGCGTTTCGCTTCTGTTATTACCATGGTACATTGACAAAAACATATACTTTTATTCACAGGATAAAACAGTTGTTTTGTATCACTAATTGTCCAGTGCGATTACAACATACAATATTATTGTCACTGCTACATTTCTGTATTGTATTTGTATTTATTTATTTATTGTCATTGTCAAGAACAATGAAATTGCGTTTGGGGCTTCCATACAACCCAAAAAAAAGAAGAAAATAATAAATACCCCTTAAAACCCAAGTGTACATATTTAACCCAGTGTGACTCCAATGCAATAAGACAATCCTTAGCAATAATGTTCGTAGAAATTCAGACAAAGACCTGAGAAACATGACAAAATACAACAATGCAACCCATTCAATATTATTGTACTGTGAGATATGATATCAGATATGATAGTTATCTATTTAAGAAAGAGGGGGGGGGGGGGGGGCAGGAGGGGGAAGAGAATAAAGATATGATGCACCAATGCAGACCAGTTCATTGCTATTAAGAAGTTGGATATGGTTATTGTCCGTGAGAGGGGGGCAGAGAGTTCAGGAGCCTCACAGCCTGTGGATACAGGCTGTTGGCCAGTCTGGATGTTCTGGCCTGTATAGACCTGTACCTTCTCCCTGAGGGCAGCAGATGGAAAAGGTGGCGCGCAGGGTGATGTTGGTCCCGCAGGATACTGTGCACCCTCCTCAGACAGCGAGTGGGGAAGATATTACTGATCTCTGGCAGACTTGTTCCAATAATTCTGCCAGCTTCTTTCACCACCCGCTGGAGTGCTTGCTGATCGGCCTTGGTGCAGCTGGGGAACCACACTAGAAATCCATACGTCAGAACGCTGCTGATGGCACAGTTGTAGAAGTTCAACATCAGAGATCTGGGAATGTGTGCGCTCCGCAGTCTCCTCAGGTAGTAGAGGCGCTGTTGGGCCTTCCGTGCAACTGAGGTGATATGGTTGCCCCAGGACAGGTCCTCGGTCACAGTTACCCCCAAGAATTTAAAACTGCTCACCCTCTCCACCGCCTCACTGCCAATGAAGAGAGGCAGATGGTTGTTATGACCCCTCTTCCGGAAATCTACAATGATCTCCTTGGTCTTTTTGGTGTTTAAGACCAAGTTATTGTCGTGGCACCATGACTCTAGTTGTTGCACCTCTGTCCTATAGTTTGTCTCATCGTTGTTGGATATAAGTCCGAGCACTGTGGTGTCATCTGCAAACTTAACAATGAGATTGGACGCGCAGGAGGAAATACAGTCATGGGTGAAGAGAGTGTATAGCAGAGGGCTCAGAACACACCCCTGAGGGGCACCGGTGTTGACCACAAGGGTGGAAGAGGTGTTCTTACCCACTCTGACACTCTGTCTACGGTAATGCTACCAGAAATTATTTCCACTACTAATTAATTACCGTTGAGCTCAAAGGTTATATTAATAAACGGTTAACGAATGTGTATTTATGACGACGATTTGTGAGACTGGTAAACTTACCTTTGTTCTTACCGTGGTCTTTCGTTCTACACGGTGCATTTCAAGGTCCTGTACCCATCCGTCGGTAAACTGTACCTGGGCTTGTTGCAGTGACCTGAAGTTACTAAACTTCATGAGTGTATGCACTCACTCCAAGAACCGTATAATTATAAATATGAGCGTGGTGAAAGTTGGGCAGCACGCTAACGTCTTTTGTCCACTCTGTGTGCTCGTAAGGGTCTGACCCTTTCACTCCTTTGATTTTTCCTCGTATCTTTTCTTTGTCTTTTCGTCGAGTCTGTCTTTGTACGGACCGGCATTGTTCTCCTTTTGTTTTGTACATTCCTTTTTTGTGCGGCAAAGAAAAAAACAAGAAGGTGTTGGAACCGGAGAATGAACGTTTTGCGTTGCTGCAAATGCTTGCATTTGATGCGGTACTTGGATTGTTTTGCCACTAGTTCCCGGCATGCAATGCGCGAAAATCACGTGATTGCTAAACAAAGGGGAGGGTGCATCCGGCCTCCTCGGCTGTAATTGGTCCAGCCCAGAGTCGATCATGACCAATTGGCCAATCCAACACCTTTCATTATAGATACCCTTCCTAAAAAAAAAATAATAATAAATCCATCGGCCCATAAAAACAAAAAATCGCCAGCAGCCCACCGGGCAAATGCCCGGTATGCCCGATGGCCAGTCCAGCTATGACCTGGGGTCTTGCCTGGTGTGATAGACCCCAAGTGCAGCCTCTATGGATCTTGTACTTAGAGCTTCTTCCAGTGCTGCCTTGTTAGGTGCATCTGTGCTGTCTTTCAGCCTAGCTTTGCCCAGCTACTGGTAGGATTTCTTGATATCAGCCACTTCTTCTAACTGCTGGTGTTACACACTGTGCAGGGACCTGTCCTTCCATGATGGTTGTTCTCCTCTTTCCTCTTCTTTCTGATGTACTTATGGATGTCCATTGTCTCATCCTGGACAGTGGTTCTGACACTCACTGATCTTTGGCCTCCTTCCTTCTGCTTAGTGTACATTTTCAGAGTAGTGGTAGTGGGTAGAGAGACATCACTTCAGAAACATCAAGAAGACTGAAGAAAGTTACATATTAAAATATACATTATCCTCTCTGGTTACCCAGTATGAATGAGTCTGAATTACTTTATGGTAAATAAAACACTATTGGCAAAAACAGTGTGAAAGAATTTAGTTTTAAGTCTTTAGTTCAACAAGTGATGCTCAAGTGATGACCGTTGACCTTTATCAGGTTTTATTTACTTCACACACACATCCCATCAAGGGTGAAGAGTAAATGTTGAGGTTTAAGAACTTGTATTAAGTGATGTGTAGGGCCACTGTTCTGTACCTGCAAACACAGGAAATTACAGCTTTGAGCTTTCTCAGAAATTTTAATCCTCATCTACGGACAAAGGCAACATCATGAATGCAATACAGAATTATCCAGTAATAAACACAATATTGTCAGTGGAAAAGGTTGTTGTCTTTGTGCTGTCTTGCAGGGTAGTAGGATTAATCGTAAGTTGCTTCACTGTGTGTCAGTTAATGTGAAACTGTCACAGGAAATTAACTAAAAAACAAAGCTCATCTCAGAACCAAGTCTGCTTTGTCTTACCTTTTGTCAGATGTGGGGAAAACATTATCACACTGTGCTGATTAGATCTGAATTGCTTCAGCCTATCTCATGAAATGCAACTATGATTATCAAAGACATCTTGTGACACCTTAACTGAAAGAAAATGAAGGTTAATTGAACATCATATGTCATATGGAAGGATTCAGTAGCTAGAGTTTGTGATTTACTATTTATTTATACATATACAAATGTGTATATATATTAGGGGTGCAACGATACACAAAATTCACGGTTCAGTTCGGTTCGATACTTTGGTGTCATGGTTCGATATTTTTTCGATACAAAAAAAAGTGCATGCTTTTTTAATTTGTCATTTATTAAAATTATAAATACTATATTTTAACTCAAACATACAGTTTTTAAATTTAATGTTGCTGAAACAACAAAGTAATAAAAAAAAAAATCTATCTGATTGATACAGTTCTTACACACACACTGGACTTTCTGGACTTTGGTTTTGCACAACACTGGTCACTATATTCTTCATTTCCGGTTAATACTTGTACAGCTGCTGTTATTGTGTATATATTTATTTATATTTAGATTTCTTCATACATTCTTATATAGTTCTATATTGTGTATTGTGTATTTTGTTGTACAGTTATTTTATTTTCAACTTTAATTTATATATTTATCTTTATCTTATTCTTCCCAGTTAAATTTACCCTTCATTCTAATTTGTGTTGTACAGTTATTTCATTTTTAACCTTAATTTATATTCTATTCCTTCCTAGTTAAATTTACCCTTTTTAATTTTTCATATTTATTTCCTATCTTATTCATAGCCTTTTCCTTTTTTGTTTTCTTTAGGTCACGAGCAGTTGTCCAAGCATTTCACTACATATCGTACTGTGTATGACTGTGTACGTGACAAATAAAATTTGAATTTGAATTTGAATTTGAAATCACTCATCTTTGGAAAAGAGAGTTTATTACAGAGAAATGGCTCTTTCCAAAATAAAAGCTATACTATACGCTTTTTCTGGGGTATACTCTCAGCAGCATATTAAACATATCAGGTCCCTATAAGGAGAATCATGTGCTAACGGCTGTCTAAATGACTCGGGTAAAGTTTGTAGCAAGCGTGCTTGTTGTTTTTGTCTGCTTCCACTTGTCTTTGCACTAGGATGATGTCGGTGTAAATTTGCAGTCATATTCGTAGTGCTGTCAGCGTTAATCTCGTTAAAATTGACATTAACGCCATAACGCGGCAAATCTCCGTTAACGAGCTACCGCGGATCGCCCCGTGCGTGGGGCTGGACGGCGTCAACACGTTAACGAGCTAACTGCGCTACCGCACTAATTCCCAACAATGTAATTGAGCATTGCGTGGCACATCCAACATACTGTTTTCCTTTTGTCCATGACGCGCTTACCTTCAGGGTCATACTTCACATGAAGACCAAAATATTTCCAAAGGCCAGATCTGAATGAGGGTGGGGGAGGTTCAAGGTTTGCCATGTTTCAACGAGCTTAGCTTCTGTCTTGCTAGCTTGCGCTGCTCTCAGTGGATCTGCGTTCGACAGTGCAGCCTAGGCGGAGTAGTAGAACGCAGATCCACTGAGCTCTCAACAAAGACAGCATCGTCAGAAGAAAAGTTGATAAAATAAATTAAAAATTTTGCATTATTCGATACATATGCGTACCGAACCGAAAGCACTGTATCGAACGGTTCAATATCGATACGAGTATCGTTGCACCCCTAATATATATATATATATATATATATATATATATATATATGTGTGTATATATTAGAGATGGCACGATACCACTTTTTTATGTCCGATACCGATACCGATATCATAAATTTGGATATCTGCCGATACCGATATGAATCCGATATAGTGTGTTTCAACAAAACAGTTTTTTTTAAAATATCTTGCTGCATTTTGCAAGTCTGCAAGTTCATACTCAAGTTTAAAACAACAACTACACTAAAGCTATTCTGTTATACCTGTATGCAAAAAAAATATTTCATAGTTCAGCAACACTGATCAATCTAATAAACTTAAACCTACACCATCCTCCCTATTCTGGTATTTTAAAGAGTACTTAGCGTAAATATTAAGCAACCTAACTAATAGGGTTCCAACTCCCAGCAACAACAAAAATAAATAAATAAAAAATAGGGAACCACCCCTCACGCTCCACCTCATGATGCTTAATCGACGTAATCAAACTTAATTTGATGCAGTGTGAAAAAAAATGCACAGAAATCAATTATTTTTCAATATATTAAAATATTAAATAGATTCAACATCTTTCTTCAACAAAATTGCAGACTGCACAGATGGTACCTTCCCAAAGGAAAAAGTACTATAGCTTACTAGGGTATATATATTAGACTTAATAGTTACTATATACAGTAATGGACTTCTATTCATTTTGCATCAAATTAAAACTTTGGGTGTCAGATAATTATTTATTAAAAGCTAGACATTTTAAATGAGAATAAGAAAGAAAAGTATGTCTTTCTGCTCCCCTTTTCCCTGTTAATGCCCTATCGGCCCCCCTGGCTAAACTTTGCTAGATCCGCCCCTGCACAGTTACCAGCATCAGCTACGTAGAAAAAGATCCTGGAGTAGAAAGTAATATTAAATACATTCTAACAACAGCTGATCAAGCTTAAACGTGCTGCTGTTGTTTAGCCGCTGGTTTCCTCTTTCTGGTGCAAAGTGGGCCAAAAACAAACCAGAGACACGGACTCCCGACAGAAAAGCCGATCAGCTGATCGTTAAGCAGTTTCATGATTGAAGTAGCAGCAGGAGAGGCAGTCGCTCCATATATCGTTTGTTAAGCTTAACGCAGGAATGCTTTACAAACATTCAGAGATGGACTTACACACTTGCTTTACTTCTCTCGGGATAACTTTGTCGGAGATGAAATGCCGGGTTGCTAGCGAAGCTCCACATGCTATCCAGACCACGACAGGTCCCGCATGCGGCAGCCGCTCTATCACGTGATGCATACTGCTAACGTTCTGAGCCGAGTTACGGCGCGTTGCAAGTTTTGCGAGGTGCTTTCGTGATATTTAATGGATCGGATTACATTTTTTATTTTTCTCCGCTATCCGATCCAGTAATTTAGGTCAGTATCGGACCGATACCGATACGTAATATCGGATCGGTCCATCTCTAGTATATATATATATATATATATATATATATACACATACTGCAACAGTTAATTTCATTGGGTCTGTGTAGCATCAACTGTCATGAAAATGCAAGGCCCTGAACAGATGTCCATGTGCCATCCAATTTCTTGGCAAAAACTATCCTAAGAGATTCCAAAAGGTCTGAGTAATAGTATGATAACAACTACTAGTCTATAGCATGCAAAGTTTGCAAGCTAATGTAATCTCTGGTATATATCTTAGGATCATGACAGGAGTCCAAAACCAGAGTACTGCAAACTGGGTCATCTTATTACAAGGAATGTGATTAATGCAATAAAAAGTTTTTTAAACATTGAACTTATCTAATAGCCACAGACACTCATACGTTCCAGAGTCATTAATGGCCACATTGCTTAGAAGCAAAGACACATCTCCATCCTTTATTAAAATAACCAAAACAGACGGTCTGTTGCAACAGACATCTGACCACAACACATGTAAAATAATGTTGTGATTTTCTACCAGAAGAGAAAAGACAAGCAAATATATTCACTGTTGCCCTAAAACCATTGTGTTACACCAGCCTTAAATATCTCTACCATTTCTGACACAGGGAGAATGAGATTAGAATGTTGTATCACTGGCTAAGTTGAACAGTGTGCTACAAACTGCCCTTTTGGCTGAAAATACTTGGTCGGCATACACAATCTAACAGCTTGTGCATGGAGTTACTGTGCAAAATACCACCCACATACTGTACACTCATGCACTCCCACATCAATAAATGCTCATGGCCAAGCTACATTTAGAGTTTAGATATGTATAAGCAATTACAAGGACATGTGCATTCTGATGAAGCTCCAGTGCTGTTATGAGAAAGCTTTTAGTGATGCCAATCTGCTATTTATTGCTCTGTGTGTCACCTTAAACAGATAAAGCTTTCTGTTTATTCAGCCTCATGATGAGTCTAAAAGACCCATCATGGGGCTGAATAAACTAGTCTGTACTTCTAAATAAAATGGAAAGATGAGGATGAAGCAAATGTGATATAATGTTTTCTCCTCTCACCTCTTCAGGGAGGAGAAGCTGGTCACATCTATTAGGCTCTGTACCATCATCAGTCCCTTTCTGTAATGCAGAATGTCTGCAGAGGGTCCCACTACTCCTCTAACTTATCACCAAGGTATCGTATTAGAGTTGATTGTGTGTCAGGACTGGATATCTATTATACAATCAGTTATCATTACTGTACAAAAAACTTCAATGATCCTTCTTAATGATGCTCAGTCAAGTAGAGAGCAGGAGCTACATGTGCACCATAGGTGAGCTATTTGTTTACAAATCACATCGCTGTAAATTAAACCTAACTCCTACATAATCTCATAGTCATGTTAAGTAATTTGGTTCATTTGTAAAGTAGATTTTGCACCTGTAGAATATGATCTATGCTGTAATTAGGACTTCGAGTTTGTCATATATTTTTTCCTGTGGTGAAGCTCAGGATTTACTGTGATGTGGAAATCACATATCAACATTTCTTAAACATTTTGCCTTAATTTTTTTTAACTTCTATTTAGCCTAGTCAAAGCTCATAGCTGTGAAGCACATGTGTAAATGAGGTTAAACAGGATTAAACCATCTTTTATATGTCAAAACCACCTGTGTGATATTGTAGAGGTTTCCCTTATACCTACAAAAACATGGTTCTGTTGGGGATGGCTACTTTTACTGAAAAGTATGTTGGTCTACAGTGGTTTAAATGAGTGATTTTTGTTACAGCAACATCCACATAAATGCCAGTACCCAAGGAGAACATTGCAGGTGTCCAAATTAGGCTGCATCCTGCTGAGGCCGCACTTGTAGGCCGATTACATCACAGCGACGTGACAATAGCTGTCCAAATTAGTAGACTCCTCCAAATGCGTCCATCCTCCTTTTCTCCACATTTGAAGGATGGGTCGGATGTATCCTTCGTGGCCCACCATATCCCAGAATTCATAGTGCGGCCCAGCCAATTCCAGTTTCCAACAATGGCGGCTTCTGCTTAGTTTCAATTAGAGATGGACCGATCCGATATTACGTATCGGTATCGGTCCGATACTGACCTAAATTACTGGATCGGATATCGGAGAAAAATAAAAAATGTAATCCGATCCATTAAATATCACGAAAGCACCTCACAAAACTTGCAACACGCCGTAACTCACCTTAGAACGTATGCATCACGTGATAGAGCAGCTGTGGCATGCAGGACCTGTCGGTGGTCTGGATAGCATGTGGAGCTTCGCTAGCAACCTGGCATTTCATCTCCGACAAAGTTATCCCCGAGAGAAGTAAAGCAAGTGTGTAAGTCCATCTCTGAATGTTTGTAAAGCATTCCCACGTTAAGCTTAACAAGCGACTGCCTCTCGCTCTCCGGCTGCTACTTCAATTGTGAAACTGCTTAAATCAGCTGATCGGCTTTTCTGTCGCGAGTCCGTCTCTCTTGTTTGTTTTTGGCCCACTTTGCGCCAGAAAGAGGAAACCAGCGGCTGAACAACAGCAGCACGTTTAAGCTTGATAAGCTGTTGTTACAATTTATTTAATATTACTTTCTACACCAGGATCTTTTTCTACGTAGCTGACGGCTGGTAACTGTGCAGGGGCGGATCTAGCAAAGTTTAGCCAGGGGGGCCGATAGGGCATTAACAGGGAAAAGGGGGCACAAAGACATACTTTTCTTTCTTATTCTCATTTAAAATGTCTAGCTTTTAATAAATAATTATCTGACACCCAAAGTTTTAATTTGATGTAAAATGAATAGAAGTCAATTACTGTACATAGTGACTATTAAGTCTAATATATATACCCTAGTAAGCTATAGTACTTTTTACTTTGGGAAGGTACCATCTGTGCAGTCTGCAATTTTGTTGAAGAAAGATGTTGAATCTATTTAATATTTCTTGAAAAATAATTGATTTCTGTGCATTTTTTTTCACACTGCATCAAATTAAGGTTGATTACGTCGATTAAGCATCATGAGGTGGCGCGTGAGGGGTGGTTCCCTATTTTTTATTTATTTAATTTGGTTGTTGCTGGGAGTTGGAACCCTATTAGTTAGGTTGCTTAATATTTACGCTAAGTACTCTTTAAAATACCAGAATAGGGAGGATGGTGTAGGTCTAAGTTTATTAGATTGATCAGTATTGCTGAACTATGAAATATTTTTTTTGTATACAGGTATAACAGAATAGCTTTAGTGTAGTTGTTGTTTTAAACTTGAGTATGAACTTGCAGACTTGCAAAATGCAGCAAGATATTTTAAAAAACAGTTTTGTTGATTAAAAAACACTATATCGGATTCATATCGGTATCGGCAGATATCCAAATTTATGATATCGGTATCGGTATCGGACATAAAAAAGTGGTATCGTGCCATCTCTAGTTTCAATACTACTCTTATTACTCTTTCTGGGTCACAAAATAAACTTTTAAGATAGATAGAATGTAGCTGTGTAAACTTCAAATATCTGCTTGGTTTATCAAGACATGACATATTTGCAAAAGTGCTCAGACGTTTATGGAGACATCTGTTACCCACCAGTTATATAGCTAGCCGGGGGGAGAACAGCGAACTCCCGGCACATAGTTTTCAAACCCCCCGTGGCCTTATGCAACCCAGGTTAAACATGATACATAACTCACTTAGATAACTAAAAAATGTTATTGTTTGGCTTCTTTCAGTGTTTTGTTTGGTTGTGAGAAAATCGGTTTGGCCGAGATTAAAGTTATAGTTTTCACACAGCTGAATAAACGTCAAACAGAAAACTGATTAAACAGAAATGTAAAATGGTCGAGAATTGACGGCAGTGTCCTGTTATATTTTGCATACCAAGGAGCAGACGGCTGAGTTTATTAAACTTCACCGAGACAGCTGGTGACCCAAAACTGAAGTTACCCAAATAACAACTTATTACAATCCAGATATGCGGAACACTATATCTAAAACCACAGGACATTTAACCTCTCAAGCCCCAACGCCTAACCAATCTCCAATCTTTTGCCCCCGTATCTGGGGGAGTTGGGGCTTAAGAGGTTAATGAGGTACATTTTATTTAAGGTAAGGCTAACAACGGACTAACAACATGATGCAACAATACTTCTGCAACTGGTCATGATGTAACAGCACTACTGCATCTAGGGGAGCACAGTGGCACATGGTTAGCACTGTTGCCTCACAGCAAGAAGTGTCCACCATCTGGCCTTTCTGTGTGTAGTTTGCATGTTCTCCCTGTGTCTGTATGGGTTCTTTCCGGGTAATCTGTCTTCCACAAACACATGGAATTAGTGGAGTTAGGTTAGTTGGCGCTTCTAAATTGCCCATAGGTATGAATGTGACTGTGAATGGTTTCCTGCAACAGACTGGTAATGTGTTCAGAGTGTGCCTTGCTTCTTGCTCTATGTTAGCTGGAATAGGCTCCAGCCCTGTGACCCTGATAAGGATAAGCGGAAGAGAATGGGCTGATAAATATCTATCTATCTATGCTAGCCCTGCCAGCTAGCATCTTGCACCCTGCGGTTACGTGCCGGATTGTCTCAGGGGCACACAGCCTACACCTGGGGTCTTGCCTGGTGTGACAGACCCCAGCCTCTATGGATCTTGTGCTCAGAGCTTGTTCTTGTACTGCCATGATTAGTGCCTCTGTGCTGTCTTTCAGTCCAGCTTTGTCCAGCCACTGGTAGGATTTCTGGATGTCACCCACCTCCTCTATCGTTCGGTGGTACATTCTGTGCAGGGGCCTGTCCTTCGATGATGGTTCGGGGTAAAACCCTCCATGCATGGTCAGGAGTTTCCTGGTCTTCATGTCAGTGGCTTCTAATTTCCTCCTTTGGCCAACCTATTATTCCAGCAGGGTACCTGATCATGGGCAGGGCGTAGATGCTGATAGCCTGGATCTTGTTCTTACCATTCAGCTGACTCCTCAGGACTTGCCTGACCCTCTGCAAGTACTTGGTGGTTGCAGCTTTTCTAGTGGCCTCTTCATGCTTCCCATTTGCCCGTGGGATGCCCAGGTACTTGTACTTGTTCCCTATGTCTGCAATGTTGCCTTCTGGTATTTCAATCCCCTCAGTTCTGACTATCTTCCTCTCCTTGTTATCATTCGACTGCACTTATCCAGTCCGAATAACATTCCAATGTCATTGCTGTATATCCTGGTGGTGTGGATCAGTGAATCGATGTCTCATTCACTCTTGGCATACAGCTTGATATCATCCATGTACAGGAGGTGGCTGACAACTGCTCCATTCCATAGTCGGTATCTGTAGCCAGTGTTGTTTATGAACTCACTGAGGGGTTTAGGCCTATGCAGAACAGCAGTGGGGTTCTGCACATAAAAAGGGTTAAAAGAGGTGATTCTGTTTACCAAAGGTCTGTTTGTAGAGCTATTATTGTGATGACTAGATTGGACATGAATGTACTTAGGTTTGTATGAATGAAATGTTATAGAAAATCCTAACAAACCGCAAATATTTTCAACAGTGTTGTCCGAGACTTTAATTAGCCTATGATTTTTGTAGATTGGTGAAACATCCGAAGAATGTGTGGGGAATGAACATGTGCTGTGAGTGGCACTGAAGAGCGGGTTGGCGTAAGTGTCCTGAGAGATTGCAAAGTTCTTTACTTTACGTGGTTTTTCATTTTGTACAATCTTGTATGTTCCTGTTTGACTCAGAGGAGGGATATACAGTCATGTGAGAAAATTAGGGCACCCTATGAAAGCCTGTATATTTTAAAATATATTTGGACATATGGATATTTAATATTGTTTTAATGATACTGAGGGATCCAAATAATATAACTATTCTAAAATAAGAAAAGCCTTTTTAAAACTTTATGTGAAATGTAATTGAAAAAGAATGCAGTTTCAGCCGATACTCAAGAAGTCACTTGACAAAATGTTTCTCCCACTGAAAACATTATATCCAGATGAACAGAATCAACTCCGAAGAGAAACCTAGAATTGTTCTTATTTTCTTCAATCAGTGATGAAAAGTAAGATGTTCTATAGAAGCTACAGAATCCAGAATCATATTTAATGAGGAGGTAAAATTTGTTTACAAGATAATCGACCTCTGTTGGAGTAGCGTTCAGGTAGCTGCTCTGTGTTGGTACAGGGCATTGAAGATGATAACAGTGGGTAGATTATATTCTTAGACTCAGTTACAACACATTCAGAAAGACATCTACTGTGATAAATCTACTCCCCACTGCTGTGTAATCAATTATTGTAAATTTAAACGTTAGTAGGAAATGATCAGACAAGAGAGGGTTTTCAGGAAATACTGTTAAATGTTCAGTTTATATGCCTTAAGTTTAAACAAGATGTAATCAGTGAGTGGGTTCTTCCCAAAGCATAGTCTTCCTAGCTCCAATCTCACCCCTATTTTTGTAGCTTCCACATCAGAAGACTGAAGAACTGGATGAGTTCATCAGCTCTTTTCACTCATAAGTGGATGTCTTTTCTTTTTGTTGTAGTCAGAGATGGTATTGATTCATCTCAACAATTCGTGGATGTTCAGCTCATGTTGCACCTGCTTGAGCAGGTCTTTGTCACCTTCTCTAAAAGCTACCTTTTTCTGGTTGGGGATTGCCTTTATATTACTTGTCATCCAAGGTTTTTGCATTGTACAAACAACATACAGTTGCCGCTGTATAATTGTGTCTCTACATAAGTTGATGTACTCAGTGAAACAATCAACCTATCTGTCAATATCTGTACTGTTCTTATCTGTTTCTAGCAGCACATTCAAATCTGTGCATTCAAAGCAGTACCTAAAAGGCTCAGTGGCATCAGATGTCTATTTCCTGACTGTGAGGTTTTTTGGTTTTTTTTGCAGACTGTCTCTTCACATGGGGTTGGTAACGTGTGTGCAGAAAAACCAAGTCCCGGTTTGGTCTGCCAAGCGGTGGTAAGGAAACAGCTCTGTAAGCATCTTTGACATTGATGTACAGCAAATGAAAGGTTAAAATTTTTCTGGTAGAACAGTCAAAAAATTATGTTGGTCAGGTGGAAGGAGAGAGAAACATGATTGAAGTTTCCTGATATGTGAAGAGTGCCATAAGTCTCTTAGTGTCTCTGGATTTTTCGTCTGAATCATAGCAATATATCTCTAGCTCATCACTTTTGTTGGGCAAACAGTTGACCCAGAGTTTTCCCATGTTGACTTTTGGCAGGAAGGGCTTATCACCACTTTCAAGCTTTCACCTTTGCACCAGCATAGCAACCACGAAAACACTCCTTTATCCCATTTGGAATAGGGTGGTATCTTCCAGATTTGCTGTATTTCAATGAAAAAAGCTTTTCTGTTGAGTAAACTGTTCTTCCCACAGAAACATTCATTAGTACTTGACAAAAAATAAATAAATCTAAAAATACAACAAAAATACAGTTACCAGTTGAAGCATTTGTTTTACAAGCATGCACTTTAAAAGTTAAACTTTACATGCACTTTTTATGTTAATTAGACACATATTTATTTCAAACCACTGCTGTGCAATAACACTAGTACCTACAGCATATTCTAATCTCTTTAATAAAAAAAATGTGTTCAGAAGTATTAGATGCTGCACAGAAGTCTAGCAGGACAAGCATAGAGATTGTCATGATCTGCGGAGTATGCAGATTGTGTCTTGTGACTGACCCAAAATTAGATGCACGCAGACGGAAACTTAAACAGGACATGAAATACTAAATATATAAAGGCTAATTGACATAGATGTAACCACTGTCTGTGAAGGTGGATTTGAGAAAGTGCTTAAAGTTTAAGGTTTGAGAGCAGGTTTAGCGCCACCTTCTGTCAGCACGGTGCGTTATGTCATGTGGTTGGTTGGTTGCAACTAATAGACTTACATTAGTTTATGTTAGCTAACTATTCACAGAACCGATAACACAGTCCTCATTCATAAAGTGCTTTATAAACCGGAACATTATGACTAACAGGTATAATTTCCTATTGGAGTGAAGCTAGCCAAACTAGTAAAGCAACTTAACTTTCTGCTCTTGCTCGCTCTTGCTCTTGATGAAGGCGGTCGCACTTTTCTCCTCTCCTCCTCCTCTCCCTTAGCTTCCCTGCTTAGCCTCTTATGTCCTTGTCTAGTCTCGTGTTTTTTGTATTACTTTTCCCTGGAACACTCTCTCACAGTCTGTTCTCTAAAACCTAAAAGAGGAATTATGGATTGGATCAACTGGTCCCTAAATGCAATTGACACCCCTTTCTCAACGAGAAGTTTGGGCTTGGGTGAGCCTGAGTGCTGAAGATATCTACCTATTCGGAACCATGGTAACAGGGTTCTTGCTGATCGGAGCTGGCTTGGCCCTGACTTATCGAAGAATTAAGGAAGCAGAACCGGCTGTTCAAACCCCCACAAGGCTGCCCGCTGGGATTGAAACGATGGGAAGAGGCGTGAGTTTCTCAAAATGAGCTCGTTGAGCGCAGCACGGATAAGATCTTGGAAAGGCTACAGCTGCTGTGAATACTCAGAATAAGATCTCTGACTGCAGACTGGATTACATCTCGGAAGGGCTCGCTCGGAATAACATCTCTGTGAGCAAATTGGATGACATCTCGGGGAGGCACACTGTCGTGAGTTCTCAGAATCGGCTCCTTGAGCACAAGACATGACAACATCACAGAACGCAAGTATGGCGAAGCTCGCGGCTCTCCAACGGGAGATTGAGAGACCAGTGTTGGACTGTAGAACTGCTTTGAAATTCATATGAGCTGTTCGCACTAAAGTAAAAAGCACCATCACTTCAGGCGGATACCCTCTCGGCGCCAGCTGCGGTCGCAAGGCTGGAGCCAAACAAAAACACCCTGATAACAACTGTGTTTAGTCTGTTCCTTCCCATGCAAGGCCACACTGTCTCAGTTGAACTCTGGACACGCACACACATACATACACACTGATATGCACACACTCATTCCCCCTCCCTTTCCAAACGCCTTCGACGCTTATTCCCTTCCGATGCTGACGGTGGATCAAGGAGACCAGCGCACAGGCTGCAGGCCAGGATGTACTGTCTAAATCGGCTGTCTCGCTCCCTTTACAAATGGCCTGTATTTATATAGCGCTTTACTAGTCCCTAAGGACCCCAAAGCGCTTTACATATTCAGTCACACACACATTCACACACTGGTGACGGCAAGCTACATTGTAGCCACAGCCACCCTGGGGCGCACTGACATTACCCACCCCTGTTGCTTGTCATGTGTTTCTTTGGTGTATTAAGAGTTTTTTTTCATGTGCTATGTGCAGAGGTGGTTTTTTTCTGTTCTCAAACTGATCTCCCTGTTGGAGCTCAGTCTGGGGGGAGTTATTTTTTTCTCCTTATCTTTCCTCATGTGGTGCATTTTTCCATTGTTATACCTCTCTGACCTGTCTTCCCCATGTGATGTTTTGTGTAATGTATGTATGGTCGGAGGGTAAGATGGCACCGCTATTGCGTGCAATAGGTCGGCAGCCTTATGAAATTTCCCCTTGTGGGACTAATAAAGGTATATCAAATCAAATCAAACTTACTGTTAAAGAGAGAGTGAGTGAAACTGTCCAGTATATCATTGGTTTCTTATTATAAAACTCATTGTTGCACCCAGTGGCAGTACAAAAGTGATCCCCTTAAGCTGATTTTTAGTTTTAGACTTCTTATTTTCCTCTGAGTTATCATCCACTGTTGACTGGTAGCTCAGATCCTGTTGGACTTCTGTACACTGCCATCTTTTTTTCTCATTCCATTCACCCTAAACTCATAATCAATAAATCTGCTGGTGGTGCGACTCATTGGTGCCAATCATAGCTCAGTAGAGGCATAGACGTCTGAGCCAGAGCAAGGTTCACACACAAAAACTGCACCACTAATAACTCATTATCATGGATCTGCTGATTACGCTACAAGAGTCCCACCCTGCACCGACCTTTACCTCCTCATCTGAATAAATGTAAGTATAATAAGGATGAGGAAGGCTGTCATGGTTCTTGGTCATTTGACCCAGCATTTTGAGTTTGTGATATTTCTCTAATTTCTTTGTAAAGTGTTAGTTTAATCCTTGGTCTTCGTGTCAAGTTAATATTACTCCCAGCCCATGTTTTCTTATCCCTATGTCATTCCCCATTTTCTGTCAGAGTATGTCATGTGTTCTGTGTCGCATCATTGTTGTGTTGTGTTTTCATGTGCGCTTTCTCGTGTCCCCTTAACTCCTGTGTCAAGCTCATGTTGTTTCAGTCTGCGTCTCACTATGTCATCTGTTTTATTTTGCTAGTTTCCCGGTCCATGTTCATTGTGTTTAGATTTGCTTCCCCTGTGTTGTCACACTCATTTGTTTCAGCTGTGTTCGCCATGTGTTTCTACTCCCCTCGTCTCCTCTCTGTGTTTCCTAGTTTTTAGGGTTTCCAACTTCTGGTTATCCCGTGTTCAGGTTTTTATCGTGCTCATTTCATGCTCTTTCTCCCTCGAGTTTAGCATTTAGTTTTTCAGAGTTTAGTTAAGTTTTGCTTTAGTATCTACCTGCCTTTGTTTCGTACCTTCACCCAGCCAAATCAATGGCTCACCTTTTGTTAAACCCTGTCCCTGCCTTGAGGGTCAACTAAAGAGAAATACAAGGTTTTCCGCTGCAGACCCGTGACAAAGGTGAAGCGCTAATTTAATAGCTGAGGAGATACAGTGGGGCAAAAAAGTATTTAGTCAGCCACCGATTGTGCAAGTTCCCCCACTTAAAATGATGACAGAGGTCAGTAATTTGCACCAGAGGTACACTTCAACTGTGAGAGACAGAATGTGAAAAAAAAATCCATGAATTCACATGGTAGGATTTGTAAAGAATTTATTCGTAAATTAGGGTGGAAAATAAGTATTTGGTCACCTCAAACATGGAAAATCTCTGGATCTCACAGACCTGTAACGTCTTCTGTAAGAAGCTTTTCTGTCCCCCACTCGTTACCTGTATGAATGGCACCTGTTTGAACTCATCATCTGTATAAAAGACACCTGTCCACAGCCTCAAACAGTCAGACTCCAAACTCCGCCATGGCCAAGACCAAAGAGCTTTCGAAGGACACCAGGAAAAGTATTGTAGACCTGCACCAGACTGGGAAGAGTGAATCTACAATAGGCAAGCAGCTTGGTGTGAAAAAATCAACTGTGGGAGCAATCATCAGAAAATGGAAGACATACAAGACCACTGATAATCTCCCTCGATCTGGGGCTCCACGCAAGATCTCATCCCGTGGGGTCAAAATGATCATGAGAACGGTGAGCAAAGATCCCAGAACCACACGGGGGGACCTGGTGAATGACCTGCAGAGAGCTGGGACCAAAGTAACAAAGGTCACCATCAGTAACACACTACAACGGCAGGGAATCAAATCCCGCAGTGCCAGACGTGTTCCGCTGCTGAAGCCAGTGCATGTCCAGGCCCGTCTGAAGTTTGCCAGAGAGCACATGGATGATACAGCAGAGGATTGGGAGAATGTCATGTGGTCAGATGAAACCAAAGTAGAACTTTTTGGTATAAACTCAACTCGTCGTGTTTGGAGGAAGAAGAATACTGAGTTGCATCCCAAGAACACCATACCTACTGTGAAGCATGGGGGTGGAAACATCATGCTATGGGGCTGTTTTTCTGCCAAGGGGACAGGACGACTGATCCGTGTTAAGGACAGAATGAATGGGGCCATGTATCGTGAGATTTTGAGCCAAAACCTCCTTCCATCAGTGAGAACTTTGAAGATGAAACGAGGCTGGGTCTTCCAACATGACAATGATCCAAAACACACCGCCCGGACAACAAAGGAGTGGCTCCGTAAGAAGCATTTGAAAGTCCTGGAGTGGCCTAGCCAGTCTCCAGACCTCAACCCCATAGAAAATCTGTGGCGGGAGTTGAAAGTCCGTGTTGCTCGGCGACAGCCCCAAAACATCACTGCTCTTGAGAAGATCTGCATGGAGGAATGGGCCAAAATACCAGCTACTGTGTGTGCAAACCTGGTAAAGACCTATAGTAAATGTTTGACCTCTGTTATTGCCAACAAAGGTTATGTTACAAAGTATTGAGTTGTATTTTTGTTATTGACCAAATACTTATTTTCCACCCTGATTTACGAATAAATTCTTTACAAATCCTACCATGTGGATTCATGGATTTTTTTTTCACATTCTGTCTCTCACAGTTGAAGTGTACCTCTGGTGCAAATTACTGACCTCTGTCATCATTTTAGGTGGGGGAACTTGCACAATCGGTGGCTGACTAAATACTTTTTTGCCCCACTGTAGGTTACATATATTCCAACATTGGACTCATTTATTTCCTTGTTCATTAAAAAGAGATGAGGTTTGACCTAGCACACCTAGCCCTAGCTCCAAAACAGCCACGTTATGACTGAATTTTTTTGCAGATGTAAGCTTTGTGTGTGTGTGTGTGTGTGTGTGTGTGTGTGTGTGTGTATTATTTTGCCTGTGATCCAGTACTCCTCTGTTTACATCAGCAGTGAACAGACAGGCAACATGGCACAGATGGCACTTTATTCGGGATGATTCCTCAACAGACGTTATTTGAATGGTTACTCAGTGTTAAATACGTGTGAATGCTTGGGGGAGGTGTTGCAATTGAAGTGAAGAAAGGCTGGAGTTTGTTTCTGGAAAATGTGCCTTGCATATTAATCAACACGAGCGCTGCAGAGCCACATGTTCATTCAAGATGTGTACACCTACCCCCACACTTGGATTCACACTAAAACTGCATACATGTAAAAAAAAAAAAAAAAAAAAAAAAAAAAGATCATTATGGGTGTTCTAATTGGGTTAGTTTCTGTTTTGCTTCCATAAATGTAGCAAGGGATCTGATCATTGTTCTTTGGCTGAGTGTGCAACATTTAGCTTTATTGAATCTGCATAGTACCTCAGAGAATACCTAAATTTGATTTATTTTACTGATGCAGCCCACAATGCACGAAGCCACCAACAAGATGTGTAAGGAGAGATCAGACTGATCCATGCTGTAGCAATAGTGAATTAGACAAAGCATGTTTTTTTTTTAATGTGAAAAAATATATAGAGTTAATTTTTTTAGATAATATTACTATAGCTAAACATTTCATATAGATAAGCCAGTGTCTCACATTGATGTCATGATACACCGGCTCGTTATTTACGTTCAGTGATGCAATAAATAAGTAATCAGCAACTCTACTATATTTCTTTCTTGCTGTAAGGTCCTCAACTACTTTGAAAACAAGCCTAACAGTCATATTTAAACTACAAAATTACATATATTGTAGCTTGCTCTTTTATCTCAGGGCACAATGGCTTCCGGATAAAATATCCAACCGTGACACCAAAGTATCGAACCGAACCGAACCGTGAATTTTATGTATCGTTGCACCCCTAATATATATAGATATAGATGTGTGTGTGTGTGTGTGTGTGTGTGTGTGTGTGTGTGTGTGTGTGTGTGTAAAATTCTTTGCATTTGAAATTATTTGGTGAAAAATTGTATTAACTTAATCAATATAAACATCACACAAATTATCAACGAGGCAGAATCTGAAAAGATATCTAAAGCTGCTTTAAAGATTGTGATCATTTGGGGGGAAAAAATGAAAACAACTTGTAATTACTTTAATTAACGTGACATAAAATTCCTTTTTGGGTATCATGTTATTCCTGCACAGTTTGAAGAGAAGAATTATGGTGTGTAACCCAAAGATGATGTTAATGCAGCACTACGGGCAATACCTACAACCACAATTACCGACACTAACAAGCTGATCTACAATACGGCAGCAGTGATCAGTGAGATGCTTGGTTACAAGTTGAACAGCCACAAGGGGCAGTACCCTCCATGGAGAAGGAGGCTAGAGGGCAAGATCAAAGTAGCACGGAGGGAGGTTAGCCAACTAACAGAGTTGCAGAAAGGTGCGACAAATAAGGTGCCTAAGAAATACAGCAAGCTGTCCATACCTGAGGCCTTGGAAACTGCCAAGCAAAGACTCACAGCCTTGGCCAGCCGCTTGAGGAGGTACACCAGAGAGATAGAAGGCAGGAGAATAAACCAGCTGTTCTCCACAGAACCAGCAAAGGTGTACTCTCAGTGGCAAGGGAACAATAAGAGAACAGCACCACCAAGGCTGGAGACGGAGCAATACTGGAAGAGCATATGGGAGAAGGATGCAACCCATAACGGCAATGCTCAGTGGCTAGTGGATCTGAGGGCAGACCACAGCGACCTCCCTGAACAGGGTCCAGTAACCATCACAGTGGCAGATATCCAAGAAAGGGTCTCCAGTATGAAGAGTTGGACAGCACCAGGGCCCGACATGGTTCACGCCTACTGGCTGAAGAAGCTGACTGCACTCCACGAGCGTCTGGCAGCACAAATGAACCAGCTGCTAGTTAACGAGAGACACCCGGAATGGCTAACTGAAGGCCGGACGGTCCTGATCCCCAAGGACCCCAAGAAGGGACCGGTCCCCTCCAACTACCGACCAATAACCTGCCTCAGTACTACATGGAAGCTCCTGTCAGGCATCATATCGGCTAAGATGAACAGGCACATGGGTCAATACATGAGCGGGACACAGAAAGGAATTGGCAAGAATACCAGAGGTGCAAAACACCAGCTACTGGTAGACAGAACAATCAGCCAAGACTGCAAGACCAGACTGACCAACCTGTGCACTGCCTGGATTGATTACAAGAATGCCCCACAGCTGGATACTGGAATGCCTAGAATTGTACAAGATCAATGGGACCCTAAGAGCCTTCATCAGGAACTCAATGGGGATGTGGCGTACAACACTAGAGGCCAACTCCAAGCCCATAGCACAAGTTACCATCAAGTGCGGGATCTACCAAGGAGATGCTCTGTCCCCACTGCTGTTCTGCATAGGCCTGAACCCCCTCAGTGAGATCATTAACAAGACTGGCTACGGATACCGACTACGGAATAAGAGAGGGAAGGTAGTCAGAACTGAGGGGATTGAACTACCAGAAGGCAACATTGCAGACATAGAGGACAGTTACAAGTACCTGGGGATCCCACAGGCAAATGGGAACCATGAAGAGGCCGCTAGAAAGGCTGCAACCACCAAGTACCTGCAGAGGGTCAGGCAAGTCCTGAGGAGTCAGCTGAATGGTAAGAACAAGATCCGGGCCATCAACACATACGCCCTGCCCGTGATCAGGTACCCTGCTGGGGTAATAGGCTGGCCAAAGGAGGAGATAGAAGCCACTGACATAAAGACAAGAAAGCTCCTGACCATGCATGGAGGGTTTCACCCCAAGTCCAGCACCCTGAGGCTGTACGCTAAGCGGAAGGAAGGGGGCCGGGGACTGGTGAGTGTCAGCACCACAGTCCAGGATGAGACAAGGAACATCCAAGAATACATTGGGAAGATGGCCCCAACTGACCGAGTGCTCAGTGAATACCTCAGGCAGCAGAAACCCAAGAAAGAGGAGGGAGACGAGGAACCATCATGGAAGGACAGGCCCCTGCACGGTATGTACCACCGGCAGATAGAGGAGGTGGCTGATATCCAGAAATCCTACCAGTGGCTGGACAAAGCTGGACTGAAAGACAGCACAGAGGCACTAATCATGGCAGCACAAGAACAAGCTCTGAGTACAAGATCCATAGAGGCTGGGGTCTATCACACCAGGCAAGACCCCAGGTGCAGGCTGTGTAAAGATGCCCCAGAGACAATCCAGCACATAACAGCAGGGTGCAAGATGCTAGCAGGCAAGGCATACATGGAACGCCATAACCAAGTGGCCGGCATAGTGTACAGGAACATCTGTGCCGAGTATAACCTAGAAGTCCCGAGGTCAAAATGGGAGATGCCCCCAAGGGTGGTGGAGAATGACCGAGCTAAGATCCTGTGGGACTTCCAGATACAGACGGACAAAATGGTGGTGGCTAACCAACCGGACATAGTGGTGGTAGACAAACAGAAGAAGACGGCCGTAGTGATCGATGTAGCGGTTCCGAATGACAGCAATATCAGGAAGAAGGAACACGAGAAGCTGGAGAAATACCAAGGGCTCAGAGAAGAGCTCGAGAGGATGTGGAGGGTGAAGGTAACGGTGGTCCCCGTGGTAATCGGAGCACTAGGTGCGGTGACTCCCAAGCTAGGCGAGTGGCTCCAGCAGATCCCGGGAACAACATCGGAGATCTCTGTCCAGAAGAGCGCAGTCCTGGGAACAGCTAAGATACTGCGCAGGACCCTCAAGCTCCCAGGCCTCTGGTAGAGGACCCGAGCTTGAAGGATAAACCGCCCGCAGGGGCGTGCTGGGTGTTTTTTTTTTTTTTTATGTGTGTGTGTGTGTGTGTGTGTGTGTGTGTAAAAATGTATTCAAATCCAAAAAATATATTTGGATCCAACATCTCTAAGACATTGTGGACATCCAAGACATTCAGAGGAGAAAACTGATAGACTAGGGAACAGATTCCAATTGAGTGATTATTGTTTTGGGCTTTTGTGATTCTTTCAGTTTTTTAGGATCCTATTATTCATTTGGCTCACTTTGTATGTTGAGATGAGTGTTAGTTTTCTTTAGCATTAATATTCTTTGCAGTCTATTATATTCTGGTTCTTTTTTGTTTGTAATATTTAGTTATTGTTATGTGATCCCTTTGTTCCCTCACTCATGCCCCCATGTCTGTCTCGTCTCTGTGTATATCATCTGTCCCTGTGTCAATTCCACATGTTTTAGTCACAGCCTTAAGGCTATTACACTCTGAACGCATTGCGTAAAAATGATATGAAATTCTGAATTTTACCTACATACACACCAAATGCATTGTGTTTTTCTGAAAAATTTGTCCTCAACAAATAAGACTGTTTTGAAAAAAGGGAAAAATAAGCTGACATGATGCAATGATGAGCTGGTCCTGATCTTCCACAGATTCTGTGTTCATTTAATTGTCACGAAAAGACAGCAGCAAGGAGAATATTTTGGAGGAGTGGAAGCTGTATCACAGCCACTCTCGTACATATTTCAGGATGTCAGTGGGAAGTTGGAACCACATATGAAGAGGCAGAGAAATCATTTCAGAGAGCCAAGTGAGTTGGAATGGTGTTCAGCTGTGTGTCTGAGGTAAAACCGTATTTATTTTATTATTTCCATGTCATTTCACATTGAGTACAAGTGTATGATTTGAGCTATGAGGGCACTTGTTACCACATGCAGTAATCCGATTGGTCAGATGTTTATTCGGACCTAAAACATTGAAAAAATCATAATTGGTTCGAAAAAATAAATGCCGCAAATTCATGTAATTCTGATTTCGGTGTGAACGGCTGCATTAAGAATAGATGAGTCCGAAAAATATGTATGCGTCCAGTGTGAAAGGGCCTTCAGAATTAGCTTTCTTTCCTGTTGTACTGTGATAGACTCAACACAATGCAAACACAATCCCACAATGATCCCACACACAGATAGATGACTAACTTCCTTTGTCTTGTTCTTCATGATTTGCTCCCACTGTGTTTTCCATGCATCTCCACTTCCCCTACCACATCCTATGTTTATATATTGTCTCAGTCTATTCTTGTCCTTCAGTCTATTCTTGTCCTATATGGGGAAACTAACTGTACTGGTTAGTTTCCCGATCCAATTCTGGTTCCTGGTCTCCATGCCCTAGTGTCTCATCTCCTTAGTGAGTTTCATTAGTTGAATTTTTATTTATTTTTTGTTTATCTTTAGATTCAGCTCATGTCATTTAGACTTTTACAGGTGACAGAAAGCAACTTTAGTACTTGATGTTAAATGGATTGGTACCTCGACTTAAAGCACTTTTATAAGTATTATAAGTCACACTGCGGAGATTTTTGTGTTCAACATTTTTTCCAAGGACATTTCAACACAAAGACAGAAGGAGCCATGGCACAATCCACTGACCTGCCTGCTCTCCCTCATGTGCCACAGAGGAGGAAGCGTCTTGGTCAGAGCTGCCAGCACTGAAGACCGAAAGGCAACAGTTCATGCAGAAGGGTGGTTGGATGCCTCCTGTAGATACTGACGGGCCAACTCAAGTCCATTAATTGTAATTTTATATTTTTGGGCTATTGTTTTAATACAAAAGAAAACAGTAATGCGGAAAAGTATAATTGTGCTCACAGCATTTTCAAGGTGGAGGTAGTATTGGCATGCAAACAACAATCAGGAGGTCATCTTCTTGTCAAGTCTTCACTGCAGACGAAGGTTCAAAGAATGTTTACAAACAGAGAAAAGGAGCTACCCACTTCAGAAGTGGAATAGGTGCATACTGAATACTAATTTACTCACTGTGTACAATGACATATTCTTCTGCATTCAGTGTAGATTTTACAGATACCTTTGTTTTGTACACTTTGAACATTTCAGCCTGTAGGCATTCCCATTAATAATGCAGTAATGGTTGAAACATTGAATTTTCACACTAGAACCAATGTTTTCACGAGTGATAAGCATACCTTCCTGTGTTAACAGAAGTGAATGCTCATAATGATGCTGGTCTCTCACTTCATCTCTAATTCTAACTCATATTCAGAGGAGTCATTCAGAGCTAGTCATTTCTAATATAATCCAACTCTAACATAGAAGTAAGCCATGTTCTCTTCTCTAGTGAATATTTATGGTGCAAAGCAGTCAACTGCCTTCTCCCTCCAGGCCAGACAATTTGGACTTCATCAATATGTATTTCCAAGGACTTCTGGAAAAGGCACTTCAAAGGGACTTCATCAAGGATTCCTTTTGTCTTTTCAGCCAGTCTCATAACTGAGCCCACAGACTCACTTTTCCCTCTTTCGGTTTGACGTATATCAATGAATTATTCCTTGCAGGGTTAGCATGATGTCTTACTCAAAGATTTTTTTCTCACCCTTTTTCAAGGAGAGAAAACAGCACTGTGGCATTCATTCTGACAGTGTTTTTCACGTCAATATAAATCCATGAAGTTGTAATGACATTTGAAAAAGTATGCTGAGAAACCAGGTTTGACAAGATATGATTAATCTGCTGCTAAATTTATAACCCATACACAATCTCTTGCTAAAACAACTTTTTTTGGTACCCCAGGAGAAAACATTGTAGTGGGGGATGTAGTGGTTATTCCCACATATTTTATTCCTGCAGTCCCTGCTGTGTAAGGCCTCAATTATACTCCATTGAGGACACGGACATAAACAGCTGAAGACAGACAAGCAATCATTCATGTTATACTGTAACTGTGTGAAGTCTGCTTCAAGTCGGCTGCCTGGGGTTAATGCTTACAGGGAGTGCAGAATTATTAGGCAAATGAGTATTTTGTCCACATCATCCTCTTCATGCATGTTGTCTTACTCCAAACTGTATAGGCTCAAAAGCCTACTACCAATTAAGCATATTAGGTGATGTGCATCTCTGTAATGAGAAGGGGTGTGGTCTAATGACATCAACACCCTATATCAGGTGTGCATAATTATTAGGCAACGTCCTTTCCTTTGGCAAAATGGGTCAAAAGAAGGACTTGACAGGCTCAGAAAAGTCAAAAATAGTGAGATATCTTGCAGAGGGATGCAGCAGTCTCAAAATTGCAAAGCTTCTGAAGCGTGATCATCGAACAATCAAGCGTTTCATTCAAAATAGTCAACAGGGTCGCAAGAAGCGTGTGGAAAAACCAAGGCGCAAAATAACTGCCCATGAACTGAGAAAAGTCAAGCGTGCAGCTGCCAAGATGCCACTTGCCACCAGTTTGGCCATATTTCAGAGCTGCAACATCACTGGAGTGCCCAAAAGCACAAGGTGTGCAATACTCAGAGACATGGCCAAGGTAAGAAAGGCTGAAAGACGACCACCACTGAACAAGACACACAAGCTGAAACGTCAAGACTGGGCCAAGAAATATCTCAAGACTGATTTTTCTAAGGTTTTATGGACTGATGAAATGAGAGTGAGTCTTGATGGGCCAGATGGATGGGCCCGTGGCTGGATTGGTAAAGGGCAGAGAGCTCCAGTCTGACTCAGACGCCAGCAAGGTGGAGGTGGAGTACTGGTTTGGGCTGGTATCATCAAAGATGAGCTTGTGGTTGTGGGGCCTTTTCTGGTTGAGGATAGAGTCAAGCTCAACTCCCAGTCCTACTGCCAGTTTCTGGAAGACACCTTCTTCAAGCAGTGGTACAGGAAGAAGTCTGCATCCTTCAAGAAAAACATGATTTTCATGCAGGACAATGCTCCATCACACGCGTCCAAGTACTCCACAGCGTGGCTGGCAAGAAAGGGTATAAAAGAAGAAAAACTAATGACATGGCCACCTTGTTCACCTGATCTGAACCCCATTGAGAACCTGTGGTCCATCATCAAATGTGAGATTTACAAGGAGGGAAAACAGTACACCTCTCTGAACAGTGTCTGGGAGGCTGTGGTTGCTGCTGCACGCAATGTTGATGGTGAACAGATCAAAACACTGACAGAATCCATGGATGGCAGGCTTTTGAGTGTCCTTGCAAAGAAAGGTGGCTATATTGGTCACTGATTTGTTTTTGTTTTGTTTTTGAATGTCAGAAATGTATATTTGTGAATGTGGAGATGTTATATTGGTTTCACTGGTAAAAATAAATAATTGAAATGGGTATATATTTGTTTTTTGTTAAGTTGCCTAATAATTATGCACAGTAATAGTCACCTGCACACACAGATATCCCACTAAAATAGCTAAAACTAAAAACAAACTAAAAACTACTTCCAAAAACATTCAGCTTTGATATTAATGAGTTTTTGGGTTCATTGAGAACATGGTTGTTGTTGAATAATAAAATTATTCCTCAAAAATACAACTTGCCTAATAATTCTGCACTCCCTGTAGTTAGTTCACTGTTATGTAAATTCTCCATAGACAACATTGTGGGATCACAAAAAGCAAGCATGCACATACGCATGGAACTTAATGCCCACTGTTTGATGATGAAACTCACATCATATTGTGTATTTTGTTGTACAGTTATTTTATTTTCAACTTTAATTTATATATTTTATCTTATTCCTTCCCAGTTAAATTTACCCTTCATTCTAATTTGTGTTGTACAGTTATTTCATTTTTAACCTTAATTTATATTTTATTCCTTCTTAGTTAAATTTACCCTTTTTAATTTTTCATATTTATTTCCTATCTTATTCATAGCCTTTTCCTTTTTTGTTTTCTTTAGGTCACGAGCAGTTGTCCAAGCATTTCACTACATATCGTACTGTGTATGACTGTGTACGTGACAAATAAAATTTGAATTTGAATTTGAATTTGAATCATCCTGATCCACAGAGGTGGAAAGTATAATCCCTGCCAAAACAATCCAGTCTGTCTTTCCACAAAAAATTAGCCTGATAACTCTAGTGACCTATTAATAATAATACGACTACTGCTGCTGCTACTACTACTACTACTACTACTACTACTACTACTACTAATACTACTACTACTACTACTACTACTACTACTAATAATAATAATAATAATAATAATAATAATAATAATAATAATAATAAGACAGGAGGCCCAATCATGTTGTCAAAGAATAAAACAGCAAGTAAATTTCCCAAGCTTTATTACAGTCAATGATTCCTGAAATACCATTTACATGTGTTAAAATTACACATGGCATAGAGAATATTTGGGCATCTCTATACCTGTGGTTCACAGCGGGGCAGGAACTCTGTGGTAGTGGTGGTTAACAAGGTTCAAGGTTCAAGGTTCTTTATTTGTCACATGCATAGTTATACAAGTATAACACACAGTGAAATGTAGCCTGACACGCTCCTCGACATGTGCAAAAATTGGGGGGGGGGGGGGGGGGGGGTGTAGAGGAAGAACATTATATATATAGTATATACACTGGGTGAATGTGCAGTAGTAGCAGCAAGCAGGTGAATTCTGTACATTAATATGAATAGACATCTGACTATTTTACAGGATAGACAATATAAACATATTTAAAATTAAAGGAATTGAAATGTACATTGTGCCTTGGTTTAGAGTGTCTGGAAGAGAGTCCTGTCTCAGTCAATTATAGATGATGTGAGAGGGCGGGTGTGTGTGTTTAGGGCACGGATGGCTTGGGGATAGAAGCTCCTCTTGAGTCTCTCTGTCCTTGCCCGGAAGATGCGGAACCTTCTACCAGATTGCAGAAGTTGGAACAGTTTGTTGCCTGGATGGGACGGGTCCTTCAGTATCTGCGCTGCTCTAGTCCGGCATCTCCTGGTGTAGGTGTCCTGAAGCGGGGGGAGAGCAATCCTGCAGCAGCGTTCTGCTGTACGGATCACTCTCTGGAGAGCTTTTTGGTCCTTCACACAGCTGTTCCCAAACCACGATGTCATGTTCTGTGTGAGGATGCTCTCCACAGCGCCTGTATAGAAAATCCTGAGGATCTTTGGAGAGACCCTGAACTTCCTCAGTTGTCGTAGGTGATACAGGCGCTGCCTAGCCTTTTTGGTCTGGACCTGAATGTGGGCAGCTCATGTCAGGTCTGAGGAGATGTGGACACCAAGATACTTGAAGGACTGCACCCTCTCCACTGGAGCTCCATTGATGATAATGGGCTTGTAGTCTCTGTGCTGACCCCTTCTGAAGTCCACCACCAGCTCCTTGGTCTTGCTGACGTTCAGCTGGAGGTGGTTGTCCTGGCACCACGATGCCAGATTCTTCACTTCATCCATGTAGGCCGCCTCATCGTTGTTGGAGATGGCACCCAACACCACTGTGTCGTCAGCAAACTTCACAATGGTGTTGGAGCCATGGGTGGCCACACAGTCTGAAGTGTAGAGGGAGTAGAGCAGTGGCGAGAGGACACATCCCTGAGGTGCTCCTGTGTTGATGGTGATGCTGTTGGAGAAGCACCTGCCCACCCTCACCACCTGAGTTCTGCCAGTGAGGAAGTCCAACACCCATGCACACAGACGGCTGTTAAGTCCCAGATCCCTCAGCTTTGTGAACAGTCTGCAGGGCACTATTGTGTTAAACGCTGAACTGTAATCAACAAACAGCATTCGCACATAGTTACCCTGTTTCTTGTCCACGTGGCTGAGAGTGGTGTGTAGGATGTGGGCGATGGCATCCTCTGTGGATCTGTTGGATCTGTAGGCGAACTGCAGCGGATCTGTGGTGTCTGGGATGGAGGAGGAGATGATGTTCTTCAGCAGCCTCTCAAACACCTTCATTACTACCGAGGTCAGTGCAACTGGCCGGTAATCGTTCAGGGATGAGGGTTTGCTGTTCTTGGGCACAGGGATGATGGTGGATCTTTTGAAGCATGTGGGGACCACAGACTTCGCCAGGGACTCGTTGAAGATGTAAGTGAACACACCTGCTAGCTGGTCAGCACAGCAGCGCAGCAGACGGCCGGTGATGCCGTCTGGCCCCGCCGCTTTCCTTGTGTTCACTCTCCTCAGTGCCGCTCGGACGTCATGCTCCGCGATGCTGGTCACCGGTCTCTCGCTGATGACGTCACTGTCCTCGGTAGTCAGGCGGTAGATAGCATTAGCCGCCTGGCTAACCTCGAAACGGGCGTAGAACCGATTCAGCTCGTTGGTGAATGCAGAGTCGGCGTTGATCGGCGCAGTGTCCCTGGCTTTGTAGTCCGTAATGGTGCGTAGTCCGTGCCACATACTCCGTGTGTCGCCCTGGTGGAAGCGGGACTCCACACGTTCCCAGTACCGGCGTTTGGCATCTCTCGCTGCACGCCGTATGAGGCCGCTTTGTAGGCGCTCATATCGCCAGTGGCGTGACCCGCGTTGTAGGAGGCGGTCCTGGCGTTTACTGCAGTGCGGATCGATCTGTCCATCCACGGTTTCTGGTTTGGGAATGTGGTGACTCTCGCAGTGGGGATAATCTCCTCCGCTAGCATATTGACGAAGCATACTGCTACTTCCGTAAACTCGTTGATGTCGACTGCGCATGCTCTGAACATGTCCCAGTCTACGTCGTTGAATGCGTCCTGTAGCGTAGCTTCTGATTGGGCAGTCCACCGTTTTACCTCCCTCTTGGTCACGTCTTCCCTCCGTATGCTTTGTTTATACTGGGGAATGAGGAAGATGGCGTTGTGGTCAGACTTCCCAAAAGCCGGGTGTGAGACAGCTTTGTAGCCCTGCTTGTATGGCGTGTAGCAGTGATCCAAAATCCGATCCCCTCTCGTTGGACACGAGACATACTGGTAAAAGTTTGGCATGACTTGTCTGAGGTTCGCTTTGTTAAAGTCTCCTGCTACAATGAGGGCTGCGCCCGGGTCCTTGTTTTGAAGCGAGCTCAGCACATCATGTAATTCGGACAAAGCCATACCTGTGTCCGCTTGGGGTGGGATGTAGACCGCCGTGGCGATGACTGAGGTGAACTCACGGGGCAGATAGAAAGGGCGGCACTTAATGCTCAGGAACTCCAGATGTGGCGAGCAGCCGCTGGAGAGAGTAGAAATGCTCCTGGCATCACACCACTTTCTGTTTATCATGAAACACACTCCCCCACCTTTGGTTTTGTTCGACTCTGCCGTTCTGTCTGCGCGGAGCACAAAGAATGAATCCGACGGAGTTACGGCCTGGTCCGGCACGGTGGGGGTCAGCCATGTCTCCGTGAAGCACAGAATGTTGCAGTCCCTCATGTCATGTTGGAAGGTGACCCTTGCTCTTAGGTCATCGAGCTTGTTCTCCATGGATTGTACATTGGCCAGTAGGATACTGGGCAGTGGTGCGCGATGCGCCTGCTGTCTCAGTCTGTTCCTAATACCAGCGCGTTTTCCCCGGCGCTTCTTTGTTCTGTGCCTCGGATGAGCGGCCCGTCCTTTGTTGTTCTCCGCGCCGCGTAGAATCTCTGGCGGTCAGGAAGGGTCAGGTAAGTGTCCAAGATTAGATGTGCAACCTTGGCACCGATGTTTACAAGTGATCCGCTGTCGTATACTATAAGACTAGAGGATTTTGGGATGTAAACCAGAGCAAAAAATAAGTAAAAAACAAGAAAAGTGGATAGTCGGAGAGGAGCGGTCAGGAAGGCGTCTGGACGTGGCCGCGCCATCTTGTAATGACAAGATAACAAATGAGGTCATGGAGTTATGGGCATAATCCACCCAGGAAAGCTGCGATGCCACAGACTGGTTAGTTGATGCAATACAATGGAGAGTGGCCTCTAGCTCTTGATTGGCCCTCTCTGCTTGTACATTAGCCTGGAAGGAGAAATCCAGACACGAGGCTGACTTGGGCCTCTAGTTCATCACAAAACTCCTTCCAGACATGAGACATAAACTGGGGCTGCCGATCAGACACAGTGAAAATGAAATGAAAAATGTGACCAGCAAGTAGTTAAGCTGTTTTGAAGGCAACTGGAAGTTTAGGGAGAGTAATGAAATGAGCAGCCTTGGAGAAAAGATTGACGATAGTTAAGATTACAGTGTTACCTGAGGCTGAGTTGTAGTCCCGTATAAAAATTCAAAGCAATGTGTGACCAAGGACAACTGGTCATGGGTAGTGGTCTTAGTCAGCCTACGGTGGGCGAGCTGGGAGTCTTGTTCTAAGCACAGATGGGGCAAGCAGAGACATATTCCTGGATATCTTTGGCCAGAGACTGCCTGTTACGGCCCTAGCTGGGCCTCCTGATACTGCCCTTGTGTGGGCGTGGTGTTTTTCTCCGCCTCCTCCTCTTTTGCTCCACCCCCCTGTCTCTCTCTTGCTCTCTCTCTCCCCAGGACACAGCTGCTGCTCATTGGACTCACTTACCACCTAGGCCCAGTCAGCAATCACCTCTCTGAGGTCATATAAGCTGGGGATGAGCTGTGAGCAGGGTGTGGGGTGTCTCTGCTTGGTGTGTAGGTAGCCTGCCTGAAGTGTGGAGTTGTGGAAGCAGTATGGCTGCTTTACGTGAGTAGTGTGGGCTTGTGGGCCTTGGCAGCAGTAAAGCCAGCTGCTGTTAGTGACAGGGTGAGCTTGTGGGCCCCTGGAAGTGCCTCCTCGTGGTGTGGAGTTTTTGTTTGGTTGTGTTCTTTGTTGTTGCAACCTTTTTTCCCTTTTTCGGCATGTTATTGGTAATACGGCGTTGCCGGCTCCTTATGTTATGATTATCTACAATAAAGACTGTTATTTACTAAGAACACCTGTCTGTTTTCCTTTCATTCTGTTCTGGACTCATTTGTTACTGGTCCCCTCACTCGCATGCCTAGACCCCTTCGGGGGGGACGTAACAAAGTGGGGGCTCGTCCGGGATTGGAATGAAAGGACTTGGGTTGATTAAAAGTGTGAACAGGTATTTGTGTTTGTGTGAAGGTCATTTGGCTAGCTGCTCTCCCCGGCTAGCACAGGGAGTGTCTAGCTGAGCATTTGCTCTTCCTTCGGACACTCATTTTTTGTTTTGCCTTTTTTATTTTTGGAGCAAACCCGGGTGGGGATTAATTCTCTGTTGGGGGTAGGCTTGTCGGTGCCTGTGGCACTTGATGATTTGCCTTTAAAGTGGCCTCGAGCCTGGTACGCTCCAGAAGCTAGGACAGGCTGGAGTCTGAGTAGGCAGGACTGGGGGGAGTGTGGATAGAATTTTTAATTAATGGTTGACTTGACACAACAAATTTTTATTTCGCCTGTGTGTAGTTCTGTAGTGAAGGCGTTGTGTGTGGCCCTTTAGTGGTTTGCTTGTGTTTTGCAGGCCGTTTTGAGTTTTCATGGCCACTTTTGATATTGCTGGGTCTACGGCAGAGCCGTCGCTTGCCCTGCTGGATGTTTGTAGGAAGAGGGATCTGCATGAGCTGGCTACATATTACGGGATCAGTGTCTCCACTGGTCTACGCAAAGCCGAGCTGAAAGCCGCTCTGGTGTCCGGGTTGTTGGAGAAGAGGGTGGTTGTAATGCAAGAACCCCCGAGCACACCCGGTCCGGCTGGAGCTGTGAGCTGTTCCAGGCCAGGTTGTAGAACCATCAGTGTCTACACCTATGGACCAGGGGTTGCCCGAGGGGGGGCTAGTGACGCTGCCCCGTTTTGATCCACTCTCCATCCAGTCATCAGAGGGTTCTAAGCAGGATGCTAGGCTCAAAGTCCGTCTGGCTCGTCTCCAGCTGGAGAAGGAGCAGCGTGAGAGAGAGTTCCAGCTGAAAAGGGAGATAGAGCTTAGGCGTTTGGACGCGGAACTTGCTAGGGCTAGGGAGGTTGAGCTGATGAAGGTGGAGGCAGAGACGAAGGTCAAGCTGCGACAGCTGGAACTCCAACAGGCCTCCTCCCCTCCTGTGGTGGCTTCGCTGTCACAGACAGACGTACAGTTTGATGTAGGACGGAATAGTCGTCTGGTCCCTGCATTTCGTGACACTGAGGTGGAGATTTATTTTGAATCGTTTGAGCGGATAGCGACAGCCTTGCGTTGGCCGCGGGATGCGTGGGCCATCCTGCTGCAGTGTAAGCTGGTGGGCAAGGCACAGGAAGTTTGTTCCTCGTTGTCCGCTGAATGCAGCTTGGACTACGACAAACTGAAAAGTGCAATCCTGTTAGCCTATGAGCTAGTCCCCGAGGCTTACAGGCAGCGATTTCGGGGGCTGAAAAAGGTGCAGGGTCAATCCTACCGAGATTTTGCAAGGAAGAAAAGTGTGCTTTTTGATCGGTGGTGTGTGTCCAGCGAAGCTACTGACCTGGCATTGATGCGTGAATTAATGCTGGAGGAATTTAAGAACTGCATCTCCGAGCAGATTGCAGTATACCTCAGTGAACAGAAGGTTTCCTCATTACAGCATGCTGCAACACTCGCTGATGAGTTTGCCCTCATCCATAAAACCAGTGTCATTAAGCACGACCGACGCAATGACCTAGTGAAGGTTAGTGATGTGCCAGCTACACAGTACCCAAAGGGTGAAGTACTTGTGTCCCATTCCAAGGTAAAACGAAAGTGTTTTTTCTGTTTCAAGTCTGGCCATTTAATAGCAGATTGTGGGGCCTACAAACAGAAACAGTCAGTCTTGAGAGTTAGGAGTGTGCCAGCTAACAAAGCCGATACAGGCGTGGTTTCAAGGGCCAAAACAAAGCTCTGTTTCTTCTGCCACAAACCTGGCCACCTGGTTGCTCACTGTTTGAAAGCAAACTCAAAGCAAAATCGATCTGCTTTCAAAAGAGTGAACTGTGGTTCACAAACCAACAAAGTTGCCAGTCCTAGGCAACAATCGGCGCATAATTGCTCAGTGGTGTCATTTGGTCACTGTCAGAGATCAACTAATTGTAATCTGCCACCTGTTGACTGTCTTTCGGGTCCAGACGACCTGCAGTGTGACCCATTGTGTACGACACAAACACTCAAACCCGCACCTCTGGCTAACCAGCATGCCTTTCGCCATGACCTAGCGAAGAAGCGTCAGAGAAGTGTTGCTGTAAGGCCTTCTAGCTGCCTGATGGGTTCTCCATATGTGATGGCTCAAAAGACATTTGGCTGTCAATTGGGACACTATGTTGAGGGACTTGAGCCAACCCCGTGCAGTGTTTTCAACCCATCAAAAAGGTCTTGGCAGATTCGGCAGGGTATGCCTAACCGTTATTATGGTGCATGGTAGGTGATATGTTTAAAAGCTGGGTAGGACGTTCTGTGACAAACCACTGGTTTGTATTTATGGGAGGGGGTGTTACGGCCCTAGCTGGGCCTCCTGATACTGCCCTTGTGTGGGCGTGGTGTTTTTCTCCGCCTCCTCCTCTTTTGCTCCACCCCCCTGTCTCTCTCTTGCTCTCTCTCTCCCCAGGACACAGCTGCTGCTCATTGGACTCACTTACCACCTAGGCCCAGTCAGCAATCACCTCTCTGAGGTCATATAAGCTGGGGATGAGCTGTGAGCAGGGTGTGGGGTGTCTCTGCTTGGTGTGTAGGTAGCCTGCCTGAAGTGTGGAGTTGTGGAAGCAGTATGGCTGCTTTACGTGAGTAGTGTGGGCTTGTGGGCCTTGGCAGCAGTAAAGCCAGCTGCTGTTAGTGACAGGGTGAGCTTGTGGGCCCCTGGAAGTGCCTCCTCGTGGTGTGGAGTTTTTGTTTGGTTGTGTTCTTTGTTGTTGCAACCTTTTTTCCCTTTTTCGGCATGTTATTGGTAATACGGCGTTGCCGGCTCCTTATGTTATGATTATCTACAATAAAGACTGTTATTTACTAAGAACACCTGTCTGTTTTCCTTTCATTCTGTTCTGGACTCATTTGTTACTGGTCCCCTCACTCGCATGCCTAGACCCCTTCGGGGGGGACGTAACACTGCCACCAAAACAAACACTGCATGAAAACGATTGTCCGATTCTTACCTGGATGGCATGTAAATTTGATAGAATCTGCCCAGTGAATCACCTTTCCTTTGACCTTAGGGGCAACATACAGGTGGTTGGGTGGTCTTTTCCCTGTATGCGATTCCTCAAGCTGGGCTTCCTTGATCAGGGACTCAATCTCCCAGGAGAGGGATCCAGTTCCACAGGTGGGGGAAATGATAGTTTCCTCTTTTTTGGCCAATATACCAGAAGTGGAGAATTAACAAGATAAAGAATCTGGTTTCATGTTTAAAAAAAACTGGGCCTGTAGGTGATAGTTAAGTTAAAGTGCGTGAAGAGCCCAGCTGGGCTGACGTGCACTTAAGTGTTTAGCAGTCTGTGGATATGCAAGATTCTTCTGTCTATCCTCTGTCCCCTCCAGCCAATGCCTCCACTCCACACCAGCTTTATCGCAAGAAGCTCCCAATGACCCACATTATAGTTCCTTTCTGAGGGAGAGATGGTGAGAGAAAAAGGTACATGAATGGATTTTACCATTTGACTCCTGGGACTGCACAGCCCTGATCACCAAATCGGAGGCATCCACCTCCACAATGAACGGTTTGGAGAGGTCAGCCTCAACCAGGATGGGCGCAGAGGCGAGGCATTGTTTCATAGTATCGAAAGCCTGCTGGGCAGAGGTGCACTACTGAAAGGTAACCTTGGGGAGGTCAGATGAGTCAAAGGTAAGGGAATGCGGCTGAAGTCACGAATAAAACGTTGGTGAAAATTTGCAATCCCTAGGAGTCTTTGGAGCTGTCGTTTATTTAGTGGCTCCAGCCATTCCACTACTGCCTTGATGACTACTGCGGGTCTGCCCGCAACTGAACATTGTGACTGGACTGGACAAGGAACTCATTTTTTTTTTCCAGCAGGTGCTGCAAGACTAAATGGACTCATGCTCTGAAACAGACTTAGAAGATTAGGGTATTATTCAAGTACAAAAACACAAAATGATTCATGAAATCTCTGATAATGTCGTTGATCAGGGCCTGAAACACAGTGGGGGCATTGGTAAGGGCATGACCAAATACTAATTTTATAATGCTGCAGAATTACTCATTTGTGCATACATACATTGTTTATTTGTTGTCAGTCTTCATGTAGAGAAAGGCCTGCCCAGCATTTCCTGATTTTTAAAGCACTGATGATGTCATGTCTGATGTCACCTGGTCAAACCAAGAGGAGGGGTTTCTTTTACCACAGGAAGGATTTATTTTGTTTGTTTCAGGATACAAAGGGATTTGTTGAATATGTTTTCTTATATAGAGCCATTTAGTGGGGAGCTTTATGTAATTTATTTGTGTTGAGTTTTAGATTCCTCGGCTCAAGTTAGTGGTACTGGCTAGACTAATTGAAGGTAAATTGATAGCCCTATATATAATCAGTCTCTGCTTGATTCAGATGAGGGAGGAGAGATGAGCTGTGTTACTGAATAATGTGCTTTTTGAGTTTTGTTAATTTAGTTGCTATGGTGGCGTTTTGTTAAGTTTCACATATAATGGAGGTTACTGTAAAAAAAAATTGCTCATCTCAGAAACCCAAAATGTCTGCTCAGTCTGCTTACCTACCACCTTCCTTGACGTTCGAGTCAGACTAATTCACAAGGGAGAGGATACTTATTTTTGATTGTGATCTTGTTAAGGCGCAATAATCTATGCATGAACGGAGCAACTTCTTTCTTTTCAAAAAAACACCAAAAAACCTGAGGAGTAAGTCTATGCCACAGTGATAAGGACAGTGTGGTGAGAGGGAGGACTAGATCCTTACTAAGCACTTCTGCTAGGTCATGATACACTGCAGGGACAGAAGTTGGATCAGGCGGCTCAACTAGAACAGACTGAGTTGTGGACAAAAAACTGATGGCAAACAGTTTTTCAGCATCACAAACAGCGTCACAAACTCCACCTAGGAATACAACACTTAAACCAGTCTATGTTTGGATTGTGTGTATTCAGCCAGGGGAACCCGGGGACCAGGGAAGCGCTTGGTGTGATGAACAAAAACATACTGGTTTTCTCCACATGGTTACCAGAAAGGGATAGTGTAATAGGTTGAGTTCTATGAGTGATATCAGGAAGTGATATCTAAATAGTAAATCTTTCCATTGTAAATTTCACTGTTGATATAAGAAATTAAATTTTCTCATATTCATAATGTTAAACTGTTATTGAATAACAATATGTAGTAAAAGAGAATGCAGTTATTATAATAAATTCCAGTATTATACCTTACACTCACATACACACATTAAATTAATTAATGCGCTTAAAATAATATCTCTGAAGAGTGTCATAAAGTTACATAAAGTACCATCAAAGCTAAAATCATAGAACGAGCATACACTAGACTGACATGGAAACACTTGATACTATTGGGATATAACCGCCATGGCATAACAAGGGCAGAAGCTTTGTATCTTTGTTGAAAGAAAGACTTTAAAAAAAAATAATTATACAATGGCTGCTGTCTGGAATTAAATGAGTCCCTCAACAAGTCTGACCCTCACAGGTGCTACAATAACTTAAAGGCAGTTGCAAATGTGTAAGAGATTTGGTTGAATCAGTATTCTCGTTTTTCCTTTCCTACTCCCCTTGTTGATATCTCTGGAATTCACACAAAGGCTGTCAGGCTGAGGCATAAAAATAGGTATCACTTTGTATGGCAAGTGGGAAATCCTGGGAATAATTGAGAGAAATTGCAGTGGAAGTGACTTGAAGATTAAGTGATTAACGTCCCGCAGTAGAAAGCAGAGAGCTCTGGCTTAAATAGGATAGATGCCTGCTGGATGAAGTGAACTATATACTCGGTGTTGTATTGTTAAGGTTTCTAGCTCACCTGTTCAAACTCAAGCAAGACTTCATTTTCTTAAGAAACAGGAGGGTGAGGATCTGGGATGAGGGTGATATAGAGGCACAGAGACACTGAGCAACTGATGCAGTCTTTTTCCTGTTTCTTCCCAGGAAGCAACACACACACTTTGACCCGAGTCAATAAACGTTTAAAACCGGGCTTCCCTAGGGTTACCTAGTGAGTATGTTTGTGTGTGTGTGTGTGTGTGTGTGTGTGTGTGTGAGAGAGGATGTCTTTAAAGGACATGCATCCTCATGTAAATGATAATCAGACATAGATGTAGCAGCTTGCCACAGCAACAAAATTATGAATAATATCAATAGTAACATTAAAGACACTTTTGTAGTTATCCTCTTCAAATTTTGACTAAAACGTTCAAACTCAGAAGGGAGAATTTACCAGGATGTTTAAATCTAATTGACCAGTCCTGCAGTAAGAAGTAACAAAAAAAAAAAAACAGTATATAGTCTGTGAGTGGGGCATCATGGTCAAAGTCAAAGTCAAAGTCAACTTTATTGTCAATTCTGCCACATGTACAGGACATACAGAGAATAGAAACTTCGTTACTCTCAATCCCTAGATAAAATAGAAAATGAACATTTAAATATAAGAGTGATTAAAAATGCAAGTGAAATATTTTAAAGTAAAAAAAATTAAATAATATAATACAATTTTACATATAACAAGAAAGCTATACAATATACAATATAAGGGTAAATGACATTGAGTGCAAACCAGGCAGAGTAGTGCAAATAGGCAAATAGTGCAAATGGAGATTTGGTAATGTACGGTATGAGATAGTGTAACACAAAGTAACACAATGGTGTTTCAGTGGTTAGCTCAGTTAGGGCTGTCACTAAGTAACTAAAAGTTATTGGTTTAAGCTGTGACACAAGTCCAAGGTCATGCTTGTTATGTTAACTGGTGATTCTAACGTTAACTGTGCTTGGATGTGAAAGTGAATTGTCTGTCTCTGTGTGTTAGTGCTGTGATGGGCTACTAACCTCTGTAGGGAGATCCTGCTTCTCCCTGTGACTTATTGGAAATGACTACCAGAACCCCATCCAAGTTGGATTATCAGTTAAGAAATTGGTTGGATTTTCCTAGATCGCTATGAAGTACTAATTTAGCTCATTGGTGTATTTTAGATAAACACCAGTAAATCCCTAACTTGGCAAATGTATTAATATTTGTAATGTTAAATAATTGATCTTTGAACATTAAAATCAGCAGTCTTTATCGGTCCAATCAAGAAGAAATGTTGATATTACAATATTAGAAAGAAGCATCATTAATTACATGACTCCCTGTGAGCAAGCACTTGTGGGGACTGTGGGAAGGAAAAACTCCCCTTCACCAGGAAGAAACCGGGTTCAGGGAAAAACCCAGGTCCAGGGAGGGCAGCCATAAACTGTTCTCACATTTGTCATTTCTTTTATTTGTGAGTTTTCCTTTTAAATAATAGGTGCTGTTGGTTGCTTTTTAGATACTTTGGCCATGTTTTGCCATTGCATTCACTAGAATATCTTGGCTACCTTTACTCATTAGTAGTCATCTCCTCATCATCATTCTTTGTTTTTTCTCCAATGCGAGACTCGGGGCAGAGTGGATGATACGTTGACTTGGTTCACAATCTCATCGTTAAAAAAGATACAATACCATCACACATCAACTATCATATATGTCATATATGTTATGATTTAAAAGTTTGCTTACATGTAAATGGTGCAATATATAGAACAACTGGGGGTTAGTATCTTGCCCCAGGATACCTGGCATGCAGACTGAGGGATCAGGGATCAAACCACTAACTTTCCAATCATGATGACCTCCTGAGCTGCAGCCACCCCATAACATATCAAAATGTCTGTTTATCTGCACACCACGAAGAGCACTGAAGAATGATGAATGGTCTGCACAGACCCTGACTTCAACATCATCCAGCATCTTGGAACAAACTGGAAAAACAACAGTAGGAGTCCTCACCACCCCACATAAGTGTTGATCTTTGCTAATGTCTCCATATATTAACACTGTGAACAGCAAAAGTCTATTTTTAAGGTGGTTTAAATTACCTCTGTGCATAACCTTTACAGAAGAGCATTTAACCATGATGGAACTCAACATAATCTGGATAAATAAAATTATTGCCAGCAGTTAACCAAACAATCACTATTGGTTAACTCTTGGTCAACCCGCAAATGCCCATTTTGTCTTTTTGCATGAAGTACTTTTGCATAAAGACTGCAACTAGCACCACTAGCTAACATTGGACTCGGCAGTCAATTTCATCAATGATCATTAATGGTCATGAATATTTGGTGCAATATACACAGTGTTGGGAAGGTTACTTTTAAAATGTATTCCATTACAGAATACAGAATACATGCCCCAAAATGTATTCTGTAACGTATTCCGTTACGTTACTCAATGACAGTAACGTATTCTGAATACTTTGGATTACTTAATATATTATCATGCTTTTTACAACGTGAATGTACTATTGCCGTGTGATTTATTACTATTACTGAAGGTCCGCGACTCCGAACTGTAGTAAAGGGACCTCTGACTAATACGGCGGGGTCCCTGTCGGCTCGTAGCCGAAAACTAGCTTTACTTTGTTGTGTGGGTCAACTTTTCTTGACAGAGAGACAGAGAGAGGCGTTGAAAGACTGCTCCAACAGAACTTATTGTTTTCGGAGGAAAACACGAACACGGTGTACAGTCGAGTCTTAATAGCTTGGCTGAAGTGGTTATTATTATATTTACATGCTTCCAGCTCCCGTTTTTCCTCGATGACAACTCCTACCTTTCCACTCCCCTTTTTCTCTCTCCCTCCTTGCGCTCACAGACCCATAACGTGTATGGCAGTCCATTCTCTCTGCAACACGGACTACACTGCCCATGATGCTACATTCTTTAGAGCTATGCTTGTAGCATTTTGCCTGTTAGCTTAGCACAACAACAACAACAACAACGAAAAGGCGCTCTCTCACCTAGGAAACACACAGTCGCAGAGAGAGAGAGAGAGAGCGTCGCCCTGTAACCATGGCAACCGTAGCGCTGCCGCCTGGAACAACAGAACGTAGCTGTCAAACAAAACCCAAACAGTCCTGACCCGCGACAAAATGAAACAGGAAAGTACCGCAGCGTAAGCCTAAGCAAAGAGGCCCAGACCTCCCTCTGCCCAGCCACCTCCTCCAGCTTATCCGGGGGAATACCAAGGCGTTCCCAGGCCAGCCGAGAGATATAATCTCTCCAGCGTGTCCTGGGTCTGCCCCGGGGCCTCCTCCCGGTGGGACATGCCTGGAACACCTCACCCAGGAGGCGCCCAGGGGGCATCCTTGTCAGATGCCCGAACCACCTCAGCTGGCTCCTTTCGATGTGGAGCAGCAGCAGCTCTACTCTGAGCCCCTCCCGGATGGCCGACCTTCTCACCCTATCTCTAAGGGAGAGGCCAGTCACCCTTCGGAGGAAGCTCATTTCTGCCGCTTGTATCCGCGATCTCGTTCTTTCGGTCACTACCCACAGCTCGTGGCCATAGGTGAGGGTAGGGACGTAGATCGACCGGTAAATTGAGAGCTTCGCTTTTACACTCAGCTCCCTCTTCACCACGACGGACCGGTGCAGCGTCCGCATTACTGCAGCTGCAGCCCCAATCCGTCTGTCGATCTCCGGCTCCCTTCTCCCATCACTCGCGAACAAGACCCCGAGATACTTGAACTCCTCCACTTGGGGCAGGAACTCATCCCCGACTCATCCTATATTTCCGTTTTTATATTTCTAATGTTTGCCTTGTTTTCTTCACTGTCTAGTCTGCCTCTGTCTTGCCTGTATGGATGCATTTACACCGAAATGTCCCCAACAAAGGATGTTTTAATTCACCACTATTCCAGTGAAACACGAGTCTCCCATCTTCCTGCTACCAGTCTGGAGTTTTTGTTCACCAAAGCACACACCAACTTCATACTGACGGACAGATCACTGCCCTTTTGCCGCCTTGTCTGACCGTGTTTTGTGGCTGTGGTTCACTTCACCTCACTCTTCCCCATTCTTGTCATTAAATCAGGCTGTTCTGCAACCATGGCAGCCATTCACTCTATGGCTCTATTCATGGTGTATTTTACCCCTTCACCAAAGGCCGTTCTCGTTTCCAACATTATATTTGCAGTGTTCGTCTATCTATCAATATCTGCGGAGTATTTTTTTTAACGAGTATCCCATTTTCTAAAGCACAGCATGTAAAGGGTAGCTCGGTTAGCAGGATGCTAGCATGTAGCGCTTAGTGAGACACGCCTCAGACGAGTTGAGCAAAGACCCCGTCTGTGTACTTTATACGTGAGCAACGGATTTAAATAAAATTAAGGTTTCAAAGACAAACTTGAAGATAAAAAAATATATATACTCACCGGAGAGCCGCCAGGGTTTGCCGCTGCCATCTTGGCGCTCCTAAATTCAAAACTGCCTCTGCAGTCAGGCAGGGGAGGCGTGGAAATTGTCTTTGAGTTAGTCAAACGTTTTCCTTAGTTCGAGTAGATGATAAAAAAAAATAATAATAAATGGGATTTTAAGTAGGACTAGGCGTTCTGTAATGATCTCTATTTAGGAGAAAAACTTAATCACTCACCTTTAAACAGCTCTCTTTTAGGAGACACACTGCTGGCTAACGGTGTCATGTGATCAAACAGCGTAATTTAATTGGCTGAGAGCCACTCGACTCGATCTGGTGCTGATTGCTCTGGCTTGGGTCATTAAAGTTCATCACTTTTGCAGTTGAATTTTTGCAGGTGAATTTTTGCAGGTGAATTTTTGCAGGTGAATTTTTTTCAGGTGAATTTTTTGCAGGTGAATTTTTGCAGGTGAATTTTTTGCAGGTGAATTTTTTGCAGGTGAATTTTTGCAGGTGAATATTTTTGCAGGGAAATTTGGAGGATAAAAATTCAGTGTCATAAATTCAATGTCTAAAAATACTTGAATTCTGATGATACTATATTTCTTCCATATATTACACACAAAAAAAAAAAAAAAAACACCCAGCACGCCCCTGCGGGCGGTTTATCCTTCAAGCTCGGGTCCTCTACCAGAGGCCTGGGAGCTTGAGGGTCCTGCGCAGTATCTTAGCTGTTCCCAGGACTGCGCTCTTCTGGACAGAGATCTCCGATGTTATTCCCGGGATCTGCTGGAGCCACTCGCCTAGCTTGGGAGTCACCGCACCTAGTGCTCCGATTACCACGGGGACCACCGTTACCTTCACCCTCCACATCCTCCACATCCTCTCGAGCTCTTCTCTGAGCCCTTGGTATTTCTCCAGCTTCTCGTGTTCCTTCTTCCTGATATTGCTGTCATTCGGAACCGCTACATCGATCACTACGGCCGCAGGTGCGCATTCGCTGTCAAAATAAAAAACACGCACAAGCGTTAGGGTTAAATTTAAAAACTGTACTTTTGAGTTAAAATATATATTTATAATTTTAATAAATGGCAAATTAAAAAGTCATGAACATTTTTTTGTATCGAAAAAATATCGAACCGTGACACCAAAGTATCGAACCGAACCGTGAATTTTGTGTATCGTTGCACCCCTAATATATATATATATATATATATATATATATATATATATATGTTGGCAGGACCAACTGTCATCTGAGGTGTCAGCCCTGGAGGAGGTACCACCAGACCACGACTACTGTTAACAGGCAAGTGCAAATTTGTCTAGGAACCTTTTCTCCGGTGGCATATGGCACTTCATGGCACTCCTGCTTACATATCTCTGTCTACATATCTTAGTGGTGCAGCAGCCGTCGATAGAGCCAGCCCTGCAAACCTGTGGATGGACGTTGCAGTGGACAGTGGGAGGATGCATCCTTAAGCTCTCTTTGCAGACCACTCTGTGTGAATCTCCACTCGTCGACTAGAAGAGACAAACCGCAGGTCACAGTTGCAGCACCCCATCCATGTCTGATCTGTCTTCAGCAGATCCAGCAACACTGCCAGGGACTTCCTGGCATGTATTGGAGTTGTGAAAGAAATGATCCGGGAACAGGACACTCAGGTTAATCTTGTGTGAACACATGTACATAGCTGCAAATATTTTAGTCTTCAAATGCTGCTTATGCATTGCACATTTGTTTTTTGTTTTTGTTTCTTTGTTGTTGTTCCTGACATGTACTCTGTTTTTGAGTGAATGTCCATTTGCCATTATGACTTGGCATCATGTCAATACCTGTTGATTAAATGGATTCAGTGACTATTACTATTTGATTCCATTTATTGCGAAAATGAGACTTGTAACATCCAACACAAAGGGCACAATGTAACAAAATAATTTAAAGGAAAGTGTTTGCAATGCAGGAAAAAGAAGGTGTCTGGTGCCTGGAAAATCATCTCAACACACAAATGTCACAGAACTGTCAAATGAAATTAGAGGGACGCAGCAGTCATTTTGGGATCAGACGTTCCAGGATTGTAAAAAGTCTGTCCATTCGCTCCTTGCTCTCCTGTGCCCTTCTCTCCTCAGCCTCCCTTTGTTGCTGCATGTCCTCCCTGATGAGGTTGAGCAGCTCGTCATCCCGATCCCGTTTCCTCTTCCTTGCTGTTATCGGTGGCTGACTGTCTCCCTCATCAGTGTCAGATTCTGCTACATTCTGGTCACCCACTGCTGAACTTGGCCCTGGAGTGTCCTCAGGGAGAGTGGACAGTAGGACAGGGAGCCTGATGGACGGCCTCTGTACTATTACCTCGTCCATGAGGGCAAACCAGGGCCAAGTGGCAGCAGTGGGCTTCCCACTTACACCCTCTCCTGACCCTGGATACTTGCAGTCCTAATGGCAGAGGAAATAAAAACACAACAGTTAACACATGATAACACCACAACAATTCTTAGTAGGTGCACATTTACTAACTTGTGTCCTCATGACTTATCTGCTTGAGAACAACATACTTTGTATTTTGTCTTGAGGTTAACCCACTTTTTCCTTTCCTGCAAGGGGGTGACTGTCCCCTGCAAACCCATCTTCTCCAGTATAGTCCTGATCACACCTGAAAAATAAGAGCAGACAGAAACGTTGGCAACTATGTTGATCCCCACATCCGGACGTTTGCACAGCAGCACGCCAGAGTGATACCGAATGGACATCACAGGTTCTGTGCAGCATGAGGGTTAATGAAACTACACTCATATATGGGTGTGAATTGATTTGTTCTTGTACCTCCATGCCACAGTGGCAGAATTCTTCACCGCAGTGAAGAGGTGGTCATTTTCGCCTTGCAATCTGATGAGGAGAGTTGTTTGCTCTTTGTTCCCTGCAACGTATCACAAAATGATTAATTAGCAAGATATAACGTAGCTGTATGAGAGTGGCAATGCATGACAAACTGCTGGGGTCACCATACTAGTTCAAGTGCAATCTATCACGGGGATTCTATGGATTATAAGCTAAACACAGGCATATGCCCAGAGACTACCAACAGAACCGCTATGGGGGTTTAACTTTTGTAACACCAGATTTTCAAGTACTTACATGTGAATGCAGATTCCTCTCCCACTGTCACGCCCGGTTTGCCCGCCATTGTTCCGGTCCAAAATGCTTCTACTGGTTTGGAATTTATGCGGCAGGTGGCCCGCAATGAATCCTGGGATATAGTAGGACATGAAGGATACATCGGACCCATCCTTAGAATTCAGGGCAAAGTAGGATGCATTTGTCGCCACATTTTGAGTACTCTTTGAATTCGGACAGCCTTCGCCACGTCGCTGTGACGTCATTGCCTCCAAATGTGGCATTGCCGCATCCTTCCCCAGAATTCGGACACGGCTAACCCTCAAATTTGCGGAGAGGTAGGACGCATTTGTCGCCACATTTTGAGTGCTCTTTGAATTCGGACAGCCTTCGCCACGTCGCTGTGACATCATTGCATCCAAATATGCCATTTTAAGCATCCTTCCCCTGAATTCGGACACAGCCACTGTGTTGGAAGGACGAGCAATTCTGAAAAGTAGCTCAAAAGAAAAAGGACGGTATAGAGACAGGTTGTGTCCAGATGCAAAGAGACTGTAATTGCAAAAAAAAAAAATAGCGTGCATTGGAAATGTGGACCCGTATGAAATCCGGCAGTGGAGTAGAAACCCTGAAGACCAAACCACTATTGACTTAGCATGATCTATTCTTGTACCTTGTTTGCAAAGTCAGCGCATACACGGAGCACCAATTTCGCCATTATAAATCTCTGGAGGCCCACATCCAATTCACCAAGGACTGGGTACAATTGTGAGTACGCCGTCATTCAAACAAAGGTAAGTCAGCCTGAGTACTGCGAATAAAATGCGTTTGATTTCCCTCTGAACATTCAGATTAGTGCAAGCATAAATTCATTCATGAGGGGGAGATTACAGTAAGAACATGTGGAAGCTCTGTTAGATGGATAACATAGTGAGTTCAGTGCACTGATGTGACATTGTTCTGAAGGATTTAGTTATTCTCTATGGTTAAAGAAATTGCACTAATTAATTCATATTTATTATAAATAATCCTAATTACACATCTTGCTTCCGTGTTTGTGTGCTGTGTCACTAAAAATACATTTTATTTTAGTTTTATACATTGGTTAATGACCTGCAGAATCTGCTTATCATATTAGGTGTCCACAATTGTCACTTAAAGGCAAGGCAAGGCAAGTTTATTTGTATAGCACAATTCAACAACAAGGTGATTCAAAGTGCTTTACAGAGACATTAGAAACAAGAACAAATAAAAAGCATGATTTAAAATTGAATAAAACAAGCAAATAAACTAACTAACTAACTAATTAACAAACAAACAAACAACAGTATATAAAATCAAAACAGATAAAATCAGAACAGTAGATAAAATCAGTAGTTAAATGTAAGTTTTGAAATTTAAGCTTAAAGTGTGGATTTGGTGCTTTATTCAAATGCAGCTGAGAACAGGTGAGTCTTCAACCTGGATTTAAATAAACTGAGTGTTTCAGCTGATCTGAGGCTTTCTGGGAGTTTGTTCCAGATATAAGGAGCATAAAAGCTGAATGCAGCTTCTCCGTGTCTGGTTCTGACTCTGGGAACTGATAAAAGACCGGATCCAGATGACCTGAGGGATCTGGATGGTTCATACTGGGTCAAACTTTATGCTTTCTAAAAAGAAATATGCAGATTTAAAATATAACGTGCAGCTTTCTATAGATGGATACATAAAAACACTTTATTTGTTACATTTATGATTAATGTATTTGAACGTAGATACAACACATTTGTGTTGGCCTTGGCTTATTAAAGTTCATGTCTTGAACTTTGTCTGTGTGTGTTTCAGGTACTGCACTCTCAAAGACTGAATCAACCAGCATTGCAGCCATGGGTCATTGTGAGCATCACAGGGAAGGTTGAAGGCGCCCGCTGCAGCTGTATGGCCGGAGTCGTGGAGACCTGCACCCATGTCCCTGCTCTTCTGTTTAATGTAGAAGCAACAGTGTTGATCTGTGGCACAAGGACTGTTACAGGTGAACCTGCATACTGGGTTTTGCTGGGTAATGTGACCAAGATACAGTCAGAGGTTGGCCATAAGATAGACTTCTCCTCTTCAGCTGCCCAAAAAAAAAAGGCTCTCAATCAAAACATAAACAGACCATCTGTAGTAATAGGTAAAAGAAGCCGTCCTCAAAACAAAATAATTCCACCTGCTACTGTGGAGGAGTTGGATCAACTGATAGGAAAATATTTTTCCAAGCATAGTTCTGTTCTGAATAACCCATAATGTTTTAATTTAGGGGGGGGGGGGGGCTGTAAATAATTTGCATTTACTGATTATGTACTTACTAATTACCACTGTTCAAAAGTTGAATAAAGAAACAAACAAATGCTTGCCTATTTTTAATTAAAACCACTTTATAGAACATCACATCAGTTATAATGTAGAATCAATGTCATGTATAATTTACAAATGACAAAATGTTTACATAAAATCATGACAGCATTTATATAATATCACCCACTAATAGCATTCTGTAATTTACTGTGTCTTTTGAAAATGTATCACTACATATACAGCACAAGACTTTTAAGAGTATTTAACAAGGGCATTTTCCCTGGTTTTACCAACACACTGGGGCACATGTTCACCAAAACGCAGCAAACCTTTGCCATTTTATCCAGAAAGGTCACCTTTTCACCCTCACATGGAAGAAGTAATCTGATTGGTATGTAGCATGTACAAAGATTTCGTAGTGAACCATGTGTAGTGTTGGATTTCTTTCATTCATTTCATAGGCTGGTTTGCCTGCAATAATGCCAAATAATTAGCAACTCTAGAAATAAAGGTAGTTCTGCATGTTTGTTCTAATTTGCTATGACCTCAGAGTGCATTGAAAATAAAAAGAGTAATATGAACTTATTTAGAACTTACCAGAATGAAAATACTGAAGCACACCAACAGATATCTGTGGATGGTAGAGAACTGAATATCAGCTCGTCTCACAGCTGCTATCCAGGCTAGACACCTTCTTTTGGTAACATCCAACACATAAGCTCCCTCATGATGCTTCCAGGTGAGGAAACAATGAAAAGAGAGCCCATTTTCAAGCTTATTCCCTTGCCGGTAGTGCAATCTAACATTACAACCGATCACACAGCAAATTTGTTTGGCCTGCTAATATAGCGCCTCAACCAAAAATCCTGGCTATGCCCCATCCGGTAAGATCACACTCCAGAGCCCTATTAACGTACAGATCTAGAAAGAAGACGCTGCATTTTTAACTCTGAGGGAGATGGAGAATGAGCCTATTTCCAAAAAAACAAAAGTGGAGTGTGTTCCTTTAAGTACTATATTGTATATATTGTCAAAAACTAAAGTGTACATAGCAGTTGTTGTATCTTGTTTACTGTATCACTGACAGATAATTTCAAAGTCAAGTGAACGCTACAGTGAACGTGAGATACTGTGTAATGTGAAATACTGTAAGAAAATGAATAAACAACCTAATTCTTGCTAAACCTTTGACTCTGTTTTGTTTGAATCCAACTGTTTTTTGCAGATGTACATAAAACATGTTACTTTTAGTATTATTATTGTTATCATCATCATCATTATTGCACTAAATACATTTTAAATAAAGGATACTTTGATATACATTCTACTGTAAGGTTGGAAATGTATTTTCTTCACTCTGAAATATCTTTTGAAATGTATTTTGGTTTGAAAAAAATTATATTTTCAATTTCAATTTTTGAGCATCACAAATACAACATATATTTACCATATATTTGAAATATATTTTGGCCAGGAAAAATGTATTTTTTTACCGTATGGGTTTGTAGTTAATACCCGTACTGAACCAGAAGTACAGATACCTGTGTTAAAAAAAATACTCCAGTAAAAGTTAAAGTAATGAATCAATTTCATTACTCAACCAAAGCTGAAAAAGTACATTGTGGTATGAAAGACCCAAGGCACACAGCGTTGACAGTACATGGATGCTTTACTTACAATGTGATAATTGCTTGTGCTGCTGCCTCGCTTGTCATGAACTGTGTGTGAGGGAGGCACGATTGGACCCAAAATGCAGACTCAGTGGGCAGGACTTAACACAAAAGCACAGCTTTATTGCTGGAATGTCAAAGAAACAAAACTGAACTGGAGATTACAGGAACCTAAACCAACAAATGGAACACACAGCAAGGTATGAGGGAGATAGCAACACTGGACAGAGGGAGACACAGAGATAAATACACACAAGGGCAAACAAGGGAACAAACCACAGGAGGAAAGAAACTTGATTTAAAATAAGAAAAAAAAACATAAGAAAAATCAAACACAGCTGAATGTGATCTAACTAAGAGTCAGGGGGAACAAAACTGAACATTATGTACACCAGACAGGAGACTATCAAAGTAAAACAGGATGCACTGAGACGTAGACTAATTCATACAACATGACATGGGAGGTAGGAGGAAAGAACACTCAGGGAAGTTAGATGGACTAGGGAGATAAGGAAGGAAATAAGACAGAGAGAGAGTGAGGGAGCAGAGAACCAAGAGGGAGAGAGCGGGAGCAAGAAATGATGAGCTGGGGAAACATGGAAAAACATGACAGACAGGGGCGAAATGGAATTAACATAAGGAGGGGGAACATGGGAACAGAAAAGGGAAACAAGACACAAGGACACACAAACACACATACAGGGAGTGCAGAATTATTAGGCAAGTTGTATTTTTGAGGAATAATTTTATTATTGAACAACAACCATGTTCTCAATGAACCCAAAAAACTCATTAATATCAAAGCTGAATGTTTTTGGAAGTAGTTTTTAGTTTGTTTTTAGTTTTAGCTATTTTAGGGGGATATCTGTGTGTGCAGGTGACTATTACTGTGCATAATTATTAGGCAACTTAACAAAAAACAAATATATGCCCATTTCAATTATTTATTTTTACCAGTGAAACCAATATAACATTTCTGACATTCAAAAACAAAACAAAAATAAATCAGCGACCAATATAGCCACCTTTCTTTGCAAGGACACTCAAAAGCCTGCCATCCATGGATTCTGTCAGTGTTTTGATCTGTTCACCATCAACATTGCGTGCAGCAGCAACCACAGCCTCCCAGACACTGTTCAGAGAGGTGTACTGTTTTCCCTTCTTGTAAATCTCACATTTGATGATGGACCACAGGTTCTCAATGGGGTTCAGATCAGGTGAACAAGGTGGCCATGTCATTAGTTTTTCTTCTTTTATACCCTTTCTTGCCAGCCACGCTGTGGCGTACTTGGACGCGTGTGATGGAGCATTGTCCTGCATGAAAATCATGTTTTTCTTGAAGGATGCAGACTTCTTCCTGTACCACTGCTTGAAGAAGGTGTCTTCCAGAAACTGGCAGTAGGACTGGGAGTTGAGCTTGACTCCATCCTCAACCCGAATAGGCCCCACAAGCTCATCTTTGATGATACCAGCCCAAACCAGTACTCCACCTCCACCTTGCTGGCGTCTGTGTCGGACTGGAGCTCTAAGCCCTTTACCAATCCAGCCACGGGCCCATCCATCTGGCCCATCAAGACTCACTCTCATTTCATCAGTCCATAAAACCTTGGAAAAATCAGTCTTGAGATATTTCTTGGCCCAGTCTTGACGTTTCAGCTTGTGTGTCTTGTTCAGTGGTGGTCGTCTTTCAGCCTTTCTTACCTTGGCCATGTCTCTGAGTATTGCACACCTTGTGCTTTTGGGCACTCCAGTGATGTTGCAGCTCTGAAATATGGCCAAACTGGTGGCAAGTGGCATCTTGGCAGCTGCACGCTTGACTTTTCTCAGTTCATGGGCAGTTATTTTGCAACCCTGTTGACTATTTTGAATGAAACGCTTGATTGTTCGATGATCACGCTTCAGAAGCTTTGCAATTTTGAGACTGCTGCATCCCTCTGCAAGATATCTCACTATTTTTGACTTTTCTGAGCCTGTCAAGTCCTTCTTTTGACCCATTTTGCCAAAGGAAAGGACGTTGCCTAATAATTATGCACACCTGATATAGGATGTTGATGTCATTAGACCACACCCCTTCTCATTACAGAGATGCACATCACCTAATATGCTTAATTGGTAGTAGGCTTTCGAGCCTATACAGCTTGGAGTAAGACAACATGCATGAAGAGGATGATGTGGACAAAATACTCATTTGCCTAATAATTCTGCACTCCCTGTAAACACAAACACATAGAGAGGGACGCAGGGGTTTGAAACAAGGTAAACCTTGTCAGGTCCTGGCATCATACTTAAGTAGGGTGGCATGAAAGTGTGATGGAGAACAGCTGTGTTAGCTAGCCTCCCTTGACACCACACCTTGAACTAACTGCTCCACCCCTCCCCTGCAGATGAGCCACAAACCACACCCCTGTTTGGAGAGATATGAACAGAGGGTGAAAGACCGTTTCCTGCTAATGTACACAAGTGGGTTGTCGACCCCCCTTACCTGCTGGGACAAAATGGCCCCCAGCCCTCCGTTCAAGGCATCAGTCTACAGAATAAAAAGGAGGAAGAAGTTAGGTGTGTAGAGCAGCGGTCCCCAACCCCCTCGGACCGGTACCGGTCCGTGAGTTGTTTGGTACCGGGCCGCGAGAGTTGAGGCTCAGGTGTGAAATGTATGGTTTTCAGGGTTTTTATCGGTTTTCAGCGTTATTTTATTATCGTTTTTATCGTTAACTTGGTTTTCCTGGGTCTTTTCACGTGTGTTATGAATAAATCTTCTTTTTTTCGGTACCGGTACTAGTTTTATTTTGTTGTATTTATCCGCGACACCTTAAAGGCCGGTCCGTGAAAATATTGTCGGGCATGAACCGGTCCGTGGCGCAAAAAAGGTTGGGGACCGCTGGTGTAGAGCAAGGGTTCCCCACAGAAAGCCTTCTTCACCTGCAAGAATGCCATGTGGCACTGCTCAATCCACTCCAGTGGACCTGATCTTGGCAACCCTTTTGGGTGAGATCACCCAGGGGCCTGATCATGTCCACAAAGCCTGGCGGTAGTAACCAACCAGCCCCAAGAACCGCCTTGCATCCTTTTGGTCATTGGACGTGGGCAGGATGCAATGGCTGGTGCTTCATCCATTTACAGGCCCACCTGCTTGCCATCAAAGTGGTACCCCAGACACATAGTCACCTGGTCCATGAGCCGTTGGAAGATGGCTGGCGTCTCAAAATGGTGTTCTATGAGACTGGTTCAGCTGGGCAGAGGGGAGAACACATCTGCAAAACCTTGTTGCAATGCAACAACATCCACTCTCTGGATTTGTGTGAGATGGTCATCACAATGGAGGGAGGCAGGAATGGTGGAATTTAGGACCTCTGACCCCAGATCATCTATCGCCTTCACCAGACTCAGCAGAGAAGTGATTTCAGCCTCTCTCCTTGCTTTAAGGAGATTGAGATGATATATCTGTGTGGCCTCCCCTGTCTGACTGTACCACTTCACAGTCCATGTCCCCCCCCCCCTACCGTGTGACAGCAAAGGGTCCTTGCCACCCGTGGGGGACATTTAAAAGCGCAAGTTACTGGTGAGTAACTTTGAGCTAGAAGAAGGGAGTAATACAAGCACTTTATCTCCCAGCAAAAATTGCCTGAATCTAGACCCTCTGTTGTACAGGTGGTGCTGACATTGCTGGTCTCGAGCAAATTTTTTCGTAACAACCTCCCCAAAAGTGTGCAGCTTTACTCTCAGGTCAAGAATGTATTGAATTTAATTTTTAACCTGGCTCAGACCTTCTTCCCAGCTTGCTTTAATCAGGTCCAAACCCTGTGACTTTCTGCTGAGCAATAACTCCAGCTTAACTGTGGAGGCCTGGGCACCTCCCGCACTGCAAAAAATAGCTGCGTTCATTTTTGTGAATGGGGTTATGAATCATGGACTTTAAAGTTATATTAAGCTGCTCCACCAGCCCATAAGCCGGAGGGTGGTAGACACTGATCCGAACAAATTTAATGCCCAAAAAATTCATATAGCTGCTTTAGTATACAAGACATGAACCATGTGCCCTTGTCAGTCAGTATCTCTTTTGGAATGCCAACTTGGGAGATGACCTGAAACAGCGCCTGCGCCATACTCTTTGCAGAAGTGGTCCTCAGCGGCACTGCTTTGGGTTATCACATTGCATAATCCACCAGAACCAATACAAAGCAATATTCACTTGCACTCTGGTGAAATGGCCCGATGATCTCCATGTCAATGTACTAAAATATGACCTCCATTAAGGGTAACGGCTGCAAAGGTGCTTTTGGGATGGCTGGCTGGTTAACCAGCTGACACTAATGCCCAGCCAATAAAATGGCTCAATTATTTGCTCCAGAGTTTTATCATGTGCCATATGCCATAATGAGCCACTTGAAAAATCATTTCCCGTTGGCTTTTAGTTTGCCAGTGAAAATCTAAATGATTTGAAAAAGGCTTGAGGAAAGTGTTGTGGTCAGATGAAATCAAATCCACCTCTTTGGCATCAGCTTAACCTACTGTGTTCAGAGGAAGAGAAATGTTGGGTACAAAGAACAGCATCCCCACAGTCAAGCACTGAGTTGGAAACATTATGTTTTGGGGCTGTTATTATTATTATTATTATTGCTAAGGGTACAGGAAGACTTCACAATGGACGGGGCCATATTCTGTAACATCTTGGATTAGATGTTACAGAACATCTACTCTCCTTGACAATGTCACAAAAGCTCAAGGCAATAAAGGATTAGCAAAAGAAGCAGCACATTAAGCTCATGGAGTGAGCTTGGCAGTTTGTAGACCTCAAAATGATTCAAATGTATTCTTTTTGAATTTTTAAGCCTACTGAATCATCAGGTAAAAGTAACTTAGAAAGCAGATTCAAAACTAATTCAGATCCATAATAAAGCTTGTGTTTATCTATACTGGTTCTTAAACTGATGGGTGCAACACACACAATACTCTGGGTCCTCATAGAGAAATTGTTATTGCTCTTTCCACTATGGAATCATCTGATAGACTAGATAAAGAGTGCTTTATCCTTTATGCTCTCTCCTTTCTTTTGACTACAGGAGAACAATCACAGTAATTATTCATGATGTCCAGACTGTCACTTCTGTAATCAGGGCCTGTCACTCTTCAGAGTGAGGAGGCTGTTCCTTTGGAACGTTCCACATTCAAGGTCCATTAACTGTGAGCAGCCACACTGCTTCACTCTTTTATCCCATGCCCTTGAAAGAAAACAGCTTGAGTACTTTCAAATACTGAGAAGATGTGGATTTATCCCTAAATGAAATATATAGTGGCTTGCAAAAGTATTCGGCTCCCTTGAACTTTTCCACATTTTGTCACATTACAGCCACAAACATGAATCAATTTTATTGGAATTCCACTTGAAAGACCAATACAAAGTGGTGTACACGTGAGAAGTGGAATGAAAATCGTACATTTTTTACAAATAAATAAATGAAAAGTGGGGTGTGTGTAATTATTCAGCCCCCTTAGTCAATACTTTGTAGAACCACCTTTTGCTGCAATTACAGCTGCCAGTCTTTTAGGGTATGTCTCTACCAGCTTTGCACATCTAGAGACTGAAATCCTTGCCCATTCTTCTTTGCAAAACAGCTCCAGCTCAGTCAGATTAGATGGACAGCGTTTGCGAACAGCAGTTTTCAGATCTTTCCACAGATTCTCGATTGGATTTAGATCTAGACTTTGACTGGCCCATTCTAACACATGGTTATGGTTTGTTTTAAACCATTCCATTGTTGCCCTGGCTTTATGTTTAGGGTCGTTGTCCTGCTGGAAGGTGAACCTCCGCCCCAGTCTCAAGTCTTTTGCAGACTCCAAGAGGTTTTCTTCCAAGGTGTGTATAGAGTGATGTACAGTGTTATTTTTCCGCCACACATAGCGTTTTGCATTTTGGCCAAAAAGTTCCATTTTGGTCTCATCTGACCAGAGCACCTTCTTCCACATGTTTGCTGTGTCCCCATTTTTGGGGGTGCCTGGCTTAAAACAGGACATGTTAGCTGCATTTAACCTTCAGTTACTCTTTATATAGTTAGGTAGGAGTCAGACCATGTTTCTTTTTAGCTGAAAAACATTACACCCAGGTAACCTGCAGTGTTGAAAGCGTGTTTTCCGACAATGTTTGCTACCCTACAATCTGTCCTGCTCTGTAGTAAATTCAGCGACATTTGACCGTCCTGTTGCTCCCATTGAAATGTATACAGCCTATTTAAAATCTAAAACTTTAAATTGTCCGCCGCCTACTGTTGTTACCACTGTCCTGTTTGAAATGGATACTAACTAGCTAACTGACTGAATGCCCATTAACCTTATAACTCCTGTTGTGTGTGTGTTTGTGTACAGAGAGACAGCCAGGTTCATGATGGATATAAGGAAGTTTTTTCAAAAAAAGGAGCCACATTCAGGTAAAAGTGTAAGATCAAATGATCCATCAATCAAGAATAATGTTGGATCAGTGTTTCAATGTTTATATCTTTTATTAGATGTACATGTGGTTTGATTATTTGCCTTTTGGTTGAAAGTAGACTGAGAGAGGACTTTTTGTTAGTGATCTTAATAGAATCAACTAATTGAATACAATCTATTTATGTATGATTGTCAGTCCAAAGAGGGAGAGAGGAAAGAGGGGAAGGTCAGGAAGAACCAGGTAAGAAAACAGACAGGGAATAGTGACAGGCACAACAGAAACTGTTAAACTGACAAAGAGAAAAAACCTGATTTTACTCACACAATCTGAAAGTTGTGTTCTCCCGATATTAAAGCTGCTATACAGAATCTGCAAAACAAACTAGGTTGAAACATTTTTGACCATCTTTAACAACATTCCAACATAACTTAAAATTGATTGGGGAGATTAAAATTAATGATATATTTTTATGTGGTTCAGCCACAACTCTACTAAAACCTCAGTCAGTAATAGGTAGGCCAACTTTTGGACCGTCCAGTTGTCTGTATGACTGCCGCAGTACGTACATCACATTTGCACACTATCAGAAAGTGCCAAACAGCCCTGGTGGAGTGAGGAGCTGTAAAGAGAAGCAGAGTGCTCTGTTTATATTCTAAAAATGTTTTAAGCTTGTTTCAAAGATTCTGTACTGCAGCTTTAAATGTTTTCCAAAAGCACACATACACTTAACTTATCAGTGTTTCTCAAACTTTTTACAGTGTGTACCACCTGATAAAAAAAATGTCAAGCTCTCCCAAGGACCACTATGAAAGCATGAAAGTCATAAAGCTTACAACACAAAATTAGTATTATTAAATTAGTAAAATTAGTATCTGCAATAAAGATTTTTTCATACATTGTATACATTCTACCACAGGCAAAGTTGCCTCCATTTTTATAGTTTTTATATTAATATTTTGTAATAATTTATTTGTAATAATTGATTCTGTTTTGGGAGTGTATTTTTATGTATCTGTATTATATTATACATACACATTAAAAGTGAATCTCTGTCCAAAAAAATGCACTCAGTTTACTTTTTACTCACTATGAGTATCATTCATTATTCTCCCCCAGTAATTAAGGTTAGGATATGTATTTTTTTTTTTATTCCAATCCATTCTTCTTTGGCAGCATTTAAATAACCTTTATCAGATTTGATGGTTTTGTTACAGACTTTTCAAAAAAGTGTTTTGCTTTTCTTTCACAAATGTTGGATTAAATTGTGTTAAAATGTACAAAACAGTGATGTCATGTTTTGTGACGAGGACCCAGGCACAGAGAGACTTGATGAATTTAAGAATCTTATGATTTAATAAAGAAATTTGCAGACTTGCAGAGAGATGGTAAAATTATGATGACTGATAATGGAGACGAAGACAACAGATGATGAGGACAGGGAGGAACAGGGGTTTAAATGCACCAAAGTGACAGCCAGAGAGAACTCAAGACAACATTTAAGGATGCAGGGACTGACAGAGACAGGTTTATCTTGCCTGGCTGGGCCGCTCTCTGGGTGGGTTTACAGGTGTGCCATACTCCTTCCATTTCTGAATGATCGCTTGAACAGTGCTCCGTGGGATGTTCAAGGATTGGGAAATCTTTTTGTAGCCTAAGCCTGCTTTAAATTTCTCAATAACTTTATCCCTGACGTGTTCGTTCGTTCGTTCGTTCGTTCGTTCGTTCGTTCGTTCGTTCGTTCGTTCGTTCGTTCGTTCGTTCGTTCGTTCGTTCGTTCGTTCGTTCGTTCGTTCGTTCGTTCGTTCGTTCGTTCGTTCGTTCGTTCGTTCGTTCTTTGGACTTCACAGTGTTGTTGCTCCCAATATTCTCTTAGACAACCTCTGAGGCTGTCACAGAGCAGCTGTATTTGTACTGACATTAGATTACACACAGGTGCACTCTATTTAGTCATTGGCACTCATCAGGCAATGTCTATGGGCAACTGACTGCACTCAGACCAAAGGGGGCTGAATAATTATGCACACCCCACTTTTCAGTTATTTATTTGTAAAAAATGTTTGGAATCATGTATGATTTTCATTCCACTTCTCACGTGTACACCACTTTGTATTGGTCTTTCAAGTGGAATTCCAATAAAATTTATTCATGTTTGTGGCTGTAATGTGACAAAATGTGGAAAAGTTCAACGGGGCCGAATACTTTTGCAAGCCACTGTAGGTGGGTACTATGTTATGATTAATGCCATGAATGTTTCCAAGCCAGGAAATGACACGTGAGACCTCTCAAAAGCAGTTACGTTAACCATTCGATTGTTCTTTGACCAGTAAATAGCACTATTCATGGCAGCAACACGCGTGTCACAAATTTAGAGGATCATCATTTAGCCTGGAGAAATAGTTTGCTGCTTTATAAGAAAGCCCTCCGCAAAGCCAGAACATCTTACTATTCATCACTGATTGAAGAAAATAAGAACAACCCCAGGTTTCTCTTCAGCACTGTCGCCAGGCTGACAAAAGGTCAGAGCTCTTTTGAGCCAACCATCCCTTTAACGTTAACTAATAATGACTTCATGAACTTCTTCACAAATAAAATTTTTATCATTAGAGAAAAAATTACCAATAATCATCCCACAGATGTAATATTATCTACAGCTACTCTTAGTACCATTGATGTTAAGTTAGACTCTTTTTCTCCAATTGATTTTTCTGTGTATAGGATAAAGGTCTAATCATCTCTTAGTTTACTCAGATTGCACAGAGTGTATATTTGTTAATAATTTGAATCATTTTGGATAAGGATAAGTGTAAGATAATGGGGAATTTCAGTTTTTACTTTATAATTTGTTTAGTGTAAGATTTACAGTTAAATTGTATTTTTTTCTTGCCTTATTTAATTTTTACGTACTGTTCCTTTAACACACGGTAACTGTGCACGGGGGGAGGGTTGGCGACAGGCAGTGTGGAGCAACGGGGGCTTTAACTAGCTGTGGAGAAAAACAGTTTCTTACCGTGTTTGCAGTGTACTGGAACATTCAAATGGATCACTGTATTTCAAAACTGTGGAAATAAATGTTTGCCTGTTTGTTTTTTGACTACAAGCGGACTTTGTGGATTATGTTCAACTGCACTAAGACACGCGTACGGCCCGACTACCAGCTAGTGCTTCCGCGGTAATATTCGTAAGAAACTGTCTCCTCGCGGCCGCAGTCTTCGGATTGGAAATGTAACTGCAACACATGGACATGAAATACGAGGAGAGGATTCACCAGTCAGCCCTTCAGCACAGAAAGTAAGTGCAGTTACTCGTGGACACGGAGGAGATTGGGGAGTTAGCTGTATTGAGCTCCCAGCTAAGTGGAACAAACTAATGGGAGAATCATGGAAGATGATAAAGATTCAGCAACAGTGGAAAAGCGGAAGGTGAAGCCTACAGCTAAGGTGATGGAGGATGCATTACAAAGGAAAATAGGCTCAAGAAAGGCTAAGCTGGGTCAGCTAACAGAGAAAAAGAATGAGATGCTGCAGTTAATGGAGGATGATGGCAATGTGGAAATAGTTAAAACCAAGTTGTCTACAGAATTTAATCACATCTTTGGAGAGTTTTGTGAACTGAATAAATCTGTAAAGGGGCTCTTTCAGCAAGCTGTGTCAAGAGAGGACATGGATAATGATCAGCAGCATTGGTTTGAGCCCAAAGCAGATGCAATGAGAAGCTTTGTTGACAACGTGGATGCTTGGATATAGGAAGTCCATCAACGTACGAAGGAAGCAAAAATGGCTGATGAGAGTGTTCAGCCCACTGACAGCATATCAGTAGCAGCATCTAGGAAGTCTAGAATGTCCAAAAGCAGCACTGGCCAATCTTCAGCATCTTCAGCTCGCTTGAAGGCAGAATTGGAGAAGGCTACACTCTTGGCACAGGCAGCAGCTTTAAAGGAACGGCGAACTTTGGAGGAGCAAGAAGCTAAACTTAAGGCTGAGAAGGAAGAGCTTGACTTACGAACTGCTTTAGCAGCAACTGATGCTAAACTTAAGATTTTGCATAGGTTTGAGGGATCAGATGTGTCACATAGGGATGACAAATTATCTTTCGTCCAAATGCAGCCAGCTAGGGTACAGACTGATCATCACAGAGTGACTATTGAGGATTGTGGTGGTGAGCAAAACAGGATGCCCATCATCCAGCCTCAATCAGCTAACACTGTACAGGTCAATCAGCCAGTTATCAGAAAGAACAGCCATTGTTTTTCAGGCAACAGTTCTGCTCACTCAACGGGCGTGGAAGCTTCACAGACGTTGATAGCTGTCATGCAAAGACAGAACGACATTGCAGAAGTCCTTGCAACGCAACAAAGACTTTCTACTCTACCTCCTCAGAACATTTCCATCTTTAGTGGGGATCCATTGGAATATAGACTGTTTATCAGAGCCTTTGAGCATGGAGTGGAGTGTAAAACAGAAAGAAGAAAGGATCGTCTTTGCTTCTTGGAGCAATACACTTCTGGACAGCCCAGGGAGCTAATACGCAGTTGTCTGCACATGGATCCAGAAAAGGGCTACTGTGAAGCAAAAAGGCTCCTGAAAGAGCACTTTGGCAACGAATACAGGATTTCTGTGGCATACATAAACAAGGCTCTAGGCTGGCCTCCAATAAAGGCAGAAGATGGTGAAGCCCTCAGCGCATTGGCACTATTCCTCACCAGCTGTGGGAATGCAATGTCAGACATGGAGTACATGGAGGAGTTGGATAATGTTGCCAACATGCATGCCATTGTGAATAAGCTACCGTACAACCTCAGGGGAAGGTGGAGGAGTGTCGCCTTTGAAATAGAGGAGACAGAAGCTCGGCGGCCTAAGTTTATGGACCTTGTCAAGTTTATTAACACGCAGGCTGAAGTAGCATTACACCCAGTGTTTGGAGATATAAAAGACAGCAACAAGGCACCAACCAAGTCTCCACCAAATGTCACTTTAGGGAGGAAGAGTGGCAAGACCATTTTCACAACAACAGCCACACCTGTAAACCACTCGGGCAGCATCGATGCAGAGGCAAAGGGAGGCAAAAAGGGACTCACTAATCCTATCTCCGCATTCAAAACACCATGTTTGTTTTGCCACAGTGAACATACCATGGCACAATGCAAGAGACTGAGGAAATCTCTACACAAAGAGAAACTAGAATTTCTTCGAGGGAAGGGACTTTGCTTCAGCTGCTTAAAACAGGGCCATATGAGTAGGTCTTGTGAGGAGAAATTGAGCTGTGAGCTCTGTTCACTGACTCATCCAACCGTGTTGCACATCAGGACCAAGGATAAGCCTGCACCAAAGGAGGAGTCACCAGAACATGATGAGAAGCAGTCTGTGAGCAGTGAGTTTGTAGAGACAGCTAATACACTATGCTCTGGTACTGGGGCCGGAGACGCAGATAGCATCCTTGCTATTGTTCCAGTCCAAGTTAAGGCAAAGAAAGGCGACAAGGCGGCTATCACATATGCTTTCTTAGACCCAGGCAGCACTGCAACGTTTTGTACTGAAAGGCTAATGAATGAGCTTAATCTCAGTCGAAAGAAAATGGACATACTGTTGACAATCATGGGGCAACAGAAAATGGTCAGCAGTCATCTTGTTACAGGCCTAGAGGTTAGCAGCCTAGAAAATTGCAACTTCATTGAGCTGCAGGAGGTGTTTTCTCAGAAGGCAATCCCAGCCGACAAAAGGAACATTCCACTGCAGGCAGACGTGGACAAATGGCCTTATCTAAAGCGGGTTCAAATACCCTACATCGATGCAGAAATAGGTCTGCTAATCGGAACTAATGTACCAAGGGCTATGGAGCCAGAGGAAGTCATTCACAGCATAGACGACGGACCCTATGCAGTAAAAACAAGCCTTGGCTGGACAGTGAATGGGCCGCTGCGGGATGGCAATTGCAGAGCTGCACGGAGCAAAGCAGTAACTATCACATCAAATCAAATATCTGTGGCCAAACTGGATGACCTGTGGAAACAGCAGCTCAAATATGACTTTCCTGAATGCAACCAGGAAGAGCAACTGGAAATGTCTAGGGAAGATCTCCAATTCATGGACAATGTAACACATTCTGCCAGGCTGGTTAACGGACATTACTGCATTGGTCTACCTCTTAAGAACAAAGGGATTCAAATGGCCAACAACCGAGTGCTAGCAGAACAGCGCGCCTTAAATTTGAAGAAGAAGCTTTTGAAAAACCCCACATTTCGTGAGGACTATATTGCTTTCATGGAGGATCTGATCTCCAAGGGCTATGCCGCGAAGGTCCCTGACAACGACCTCAAGCGCAGTGATGGAAAGGTTTGGTACATCCCACACCATGGAGTGTACCATCCCAAAAAGCACAAAATGCGTGTTGTATTCGACTGTGGAGCTGCCTATCAGGGGTTCACGTTGAATGGGCAACTTCTTCAAGGGCCGAACCTTACCAGTACTCTGATTGGAGTTCTCACAAGATTTCGCCAAGAACCTGTAGCTGTCATGGCCGATGTGGAAGCCATGTTCCACCAGGTAAAGGTTCCACCAGAAGACACAGACCTCTTAAGGTTCTTATGGTGGCCAAATGGAGACATTAACCGAGCTCTGGTGGCATACAGGATGGTTGTGCACCTATTTGGCGCAACGTCATCACCAAGCTGTGCCAGCTATGCTCTGAGACGGTGTGCTGAGGACAACAGGGACCAGTTTGACAGTAGAGCTATTGAAACCATACTGCAGAACTTTTACGTGGACGACTGCCTGAAGTCAGTTGGCTCTGAGGATGAAGCTGTGTTGCTTTTCCACAATGTGAAAGCGGCCTGTCAAACAGGAGGATTCAGGTTGATGAAATGGATAAGCAACAGTCGCGTGGTGCTGGCATCCATTCCTGATACTGAAAGGGCAAAGGAAGTTAAAGATCTGGACTTGGATCAGGATGTACTGCCCATAGAGAGAGCACTGGGAGTACAGTGGTGTGTCCAGTCTGATAGCTTCAAATTCCGAATTGCCATTCAGGAGAAAAAGCCCACAAGGAGGAACATTCTTTCTATTGCAAGTTCCATCTACGACCCACTAGGCATCTTGGCGCCAGTGGTTCTGCCGGCTAAAAGGATTTTGCAAGAGTGCTGTAGGCTAAAGATTAGCTGGGATAGCGTCATTCCAGAACATCTTGCTCAGCAGTGGCATGAATGGCTTAACGATTTGGAGTTACTCCGGGGATTTGAAGTTGAGCGATCTTCCAGCCAGCACATTTTGGAGACACTTCATTTGCTCAGCTTCATCATTTCTGTGATGCTAGTGAGGAGGCTTATGGTACTGTAACCTATCTGGTGCAGAAAAGCTGGAATGGTCAAGTCCATTGTTCCTTTGTTATGGGGAAGGCAAGAGTTGCGCCACTCAAACACACCACCATTCCACGCCTGGAATTAACAGCAGCAACTATGGCAGGACGAATGGACAAGATGTTAAGGAAAGAGCTACAACTACAGCTTGCAGAGTCGGTGTTTTGGACTGATAGTACAGCGGTGCTAAAGTACATAAACAACGAGACAACAAGGTTCCGCACCTTTGTCGCCAACCGCGTCTCTCAAATCCTAAAAGTGTCCGTGGCTTCTCAATGGCGACACATCAACTCACATCTCAATCCGGCTGATTGTGTCTCAAGAGGACAGAACGTAGGCCTTTTCCTACGGAACCACATCTGGATTTCTGGACCAGACTTTCTCACGGCACCAAACAACAGTTGGCCAAAGACTCTTGATCATCTAGAAGCTCTTAACCCAGCAGACCCGGAGATCAAAAAGAATGTGTCCATTAGCACCTTCGCATTAAATAAAGGACCGGATGTACTGCAGCAGTTGATAGAACACTACTCCTCATGGATATGCCTTAAGAAAGCTGTGGCATGGATCCTTAAGGTAAAGAATATCTTGCTGGTTCGAGCCAAAGAACGGCTAGAACAGACTGCTGACACTGCATGAGACATCAGTAAAGCACGGCAAAGTCAAACCCTGACAAACATCAGGTTAAGCCATCGCAAAGAAAACCTCACAGTGGAAGACTTAAAAGAAGCTGAACTTGAGATTATAAGCCACTGCCAAGGACAAAAATTTCAAGAAGAAATCACTGCCCTACTAAAGGGTGAGCCTGTTAAAAGGAGCAGCCACATATACAAGCTCAATCCGCTTCTTCAGGATGGGATCTTGAGAGTTGGGGGAAGGCTCAGTCGCTCAGCCTTGCCGGAAGAGTTCAAACACCCCGTCATTCTGGACAAGAGCTCTAGGGTGTCTGAGCTCATTCTACAAGAAATACACAAGGAGGTGGGTCACAGCGGACGCAACCATGTCCTGTCCAAGCTACGGCAAAGGTTCTGGATTCCCGGAGCCAACAGCGCTATCAGGAAAGTTCTTTCCAAATGCACTGTGTGTCGACGACTGCATGGCATCGTTGGGCAACAACAGATGGCTGACTTGCCACAAAACAGAGTTACACCTGACGAACCGCCATTCACGAGGACAGGAGTAGACTATTTTGGGCCCTTTGAAGTCAAACGTGAAAGAAGCACTGTGAAGAGATATGGTGTAATCTTCACCTGTTTGGCCATTCGAGCTGTACACTTAGAAGTGGCAGCATCTTTGGATACCGACTCTTTCATCAATGCTCTTCGCAGATTTATCGCAAGAAGAGGACAAGTGGTAGAGCTGCGCTCAGATAACGGGACCAATTTTGTCGGTGCAGAACGAGAACTTAGGAAGGCTATTCAAGAGTGGAACACCGGTAAAATAGAAAGCACGTTGACGCAAAAGGGCATTAAGTGGACCTTTAACACTCCAGCTGCTTCTCACCATGGAGGGGTATGGGAACGTTTGATTAAATCGGTCAGAAAAATCCTTGGTGCCACCCTTAAAACTCAGAGTCTGGATGAGGAGAGCCTTCAGACATTTCTTTGTGAAACCGAAGCGATCCTCAACAGTCGGCCTATTACTACACCCTCCAATGACCCTAATGACTTGGAAGCACTCACTCCAAATCATCTCCTGCTCTTAAAAGCAAGGCCATCTCTTCCCCCAGGACTGTTCCAAAGGGAGGACATCTATGCCCGCCGACGATGGAGGCAAGTTCAATATATGGCAGATGTTTTCTGGAAGCGCTGGGTGAGAGAGTATTTGCCTCAGCTTCAGACACGGCAGAAGTGGACACGGGTGTCTAGGAACTTTGTGCCTGGAGACATCATTTTGCTCGTGGACGAAACAGCACCGAGAAACTCTTGGCTCATTGGTAGAGTCACTCAAGCCATGCCGGATGAACATGGCCTTGTTCGCAGGGTTCGTGTGAAGACCAAAACAAGTGAACTGGATAGACCAATCACTAAGGTCTGTCTGCTCCTAGAGGCAGTATGAGTCAGTGGTAAAGGCTGGACTCCCACGGTATGTCATGTACTGGTGACCTCTGACATCAGAAGAAAGAAGAAATTATGTTCTAAGGACTGAATGCCTATGTTGTTAATATGATCATTGTGCCAAATTGTTAATAATTGTTTATACGTTTATAGAACAATTAGGGGCCGGGAATGTATAGGATAAAGGTCTAATCATCTCTTAGTTTACTCAGATTGCACAGAGTGTATATTTGTTAATAATTTGAATCATTTTGGATAAGGTAAGTGTAAGATAATGGGGAATTTCAGTTTTTACTTTATGATTTGTTTAGTGTAAGATTTACAGTTAAATTGTATTTTTTTCTTGCCTTATTTAATTTTTACGTACTGTTCCTTTAACACACGGTAACTGTGCACGGGGGGAGGGTTGGCGACAGGCAGTGTGGAGCAACGGGGGCTTTAACTAGCTGTGGAGAAAAACAGTTTCTTACCATGTTTGCAGTGTACTGGAACATTCAAATGGATCACTGTATTTCAAAACTGTGGAAATAAATGTTTGCCTGTTTGTTTTTCGACTACAAGCGGACTTTGTGGATTATGTTCAACTGCTCTAAGACATGCGTACGGCCCGACTACCAGCTAGTGCTTCCGCGGTAATATTCTGAGTTAACTTCAATAATTACTTCCTCCAAACCATCAACATGTCTTTTAGACCCCATTCCTACAAAACTGCTCAAAGAAGTCCTGCCATTAATTAATTCTTCGATCTTAAATATGATCAACCTATGTCTAATAATCGGCTATGTACCACAGGCCTTCAAGCTGGCTGTAGTTAAACCTTTACTCAAAAAGCCATCTCTAGACCCAGCAGACTTAGCTAATTATAGGCCAATCTCCAACCTTCCTTTCATATCAAAAATCCTTGAAAGAGTAGTTGTCAAACAGCTAACAGATCATCTGCAGAGGAATGGTTTATTTGAAGAGTTTCAGTCAGGTTTCAGAGTTCATCACAGCACAGAAACTGCTTTAGTGAAGGTTACAAATGATCTTCTTATGGCCTCTGACAGTGAACTCATCTCTGTGCTTGTCCTGCTAGACCTTAGTGCAGCATTCGATACTGTTGACCATAATATCCTATTAGAGCGATTAGAACATGCTGTAGGTATTACAGGTATTGCACTGCAGTGGTTTGTATCATATCTATCTAATAGATTCCAATTTGTGCATGTAAATAGAGAGTCCTCTTCACACACTGAGGTTAATTATGGAGTTCCACAGGGTTCAGTGCTAGGACCAATTCTGTTTTCATTATACATGCTTCCCTTAGGCAGCATCATTAGAAGACATACCATACATTTTCACTGCTATGCAGATGACACCCAGCTCTATCTGTCCATGAAGCCAGATAACACACACCAATTAGTTAAACTGCAGGAATGTCTTAAAGACATAAAGACCTGGATGGCCGCTAACTTTCTGCTTCTTAATTCAGATAAAACTGAGGTTATTGTACTCGGCCCTGAAAAGCTTAGAAATATAGTATTTAACCAGATTCTTACTCTGGATGGCATTACCTTGGCCTCCAGTAATGCTGTGAGGAACCTTGGAGTCATTTTTGACCAGGATATGTCCTTCAACGCACATATTAAACAAATATGTAAGACTGCGTTCTTCCATTTGCGCAACATCTCTAAAATTAGAAATATCCTGTCTCAGAGTGACGCTGAAAAACTAGTTCATGCATTTATTACTTCCAGGCTGGACTACTGTAATTCATTATTATCAGGATGTCCAAAAAACTCACTGAAAAGCCTTCAGCTAATCCAAAATGCTGCAGCAAGAGTCCTGACAGGGACTAGAAAGAGAGAGGATATTTCTCCTGTTTTGGCTTCCCTTCATTGGCTTCCTGTTAAATCCAGAATTGAATTCAAAATCCTGCTCCTCACATATAAGGTCTTAAATAATCAGGCCCCATCTTATCTTAATGACCTTGTAGTACCATATCACCCTATTAGAGCACTTCGCTCTCGCTCTGCAGGCCTACTTGTTGTTCCTAGAGTATTTAAAAGTAGAATGGGAGGGAGAGCCTTCAGTTTTCAGGCCCCTCTTCTGTGAAACCAGCTTCCAGTTTGGATTCGGGAGGCAGACACTATCTCTACTTTCAAGATTAGGCTTAAAACTTTCCTTTTTGCTAAAGCATATAGTTTGGGCTGGACCAGGTGACCCTGAATCCTCCCTTAGTTATGCTGCAATAGATGTAGGCTGCCGGGGGATTTCCATGATGCATTGAGTTTTTCCTTTCCAGTCACCTTTCTCACTCACTATGTATTAATAGACCTCTCTGCATTGAATCATATCTGTTATTAACCTCTGTCTCTCTTCCACAGCATGTCTTTTATCCTGTCTTCCTTCTCTCACCCCAACCGGTCGCAGCAGATGGCCGCCCCTCCCTGAGCCTGGTTCTGCCGGAGGTTTCTTCCTCTTAAAAGGGAGTTTTTCCTTCCCACTGTCGCCAAAGTGCTTGCTCATAGGGGGTCCCATGATTGATGGGTTTTTCTCTGTATCTATGAAGCGCCTTGAGGCGACTTTTGATGTGATTTGGCGCTATATAAATAAAATTTAATTGAATTGAATTAATACATTTTATTTATGAGCGCCTTTCAAGTCACCCAAGGACACTTTACAATAGGATAAAACACTTAGTAAAACAATGGCAGAATAAGAACAATAAAATAAAAGCACAAGATAAAATTAACAAACAGTGGATTCACAGTGAATATGCAGATTTGAACAGATGAGTTTTGAGTTGGGATTTAAACTGGGGGAGAGAACCAATGTTTCTTATTTCTGGGGGCAGAGCAGCTGATAGCTCTGCTTCCCATGGTGGTGAGGCGGAAGGAAAGTACAGTAAGCTGGATAGAAGAAGAACGAAGTAAACGGGCAGAACAGGTGGTGGTTAACAGGTCAGAAAGGTAAGGAGGAGCGAGGTTATGAATGGCCTTGAAGGTGAGCAGAAGAAGTTTGAAAATTATCCAGAATTTCACAGGGAGCCAGTGAAGTTCCTGAAGAACAGGGGTGATGTGCTGGTAGGAGGGGGTTCTGGTGATAATGCGCGCAGCAGAGTTCTGAACCAGTTGAAGCTTATGGAGGGATTTTTGGGGGAGACCATGCAAAAGAGAATTGCAGTAGTCAATACGGGAGGTAACAAGACTATGGACAAGAATGGACATAGACTGGGTGGAAAGAGAAGGAAGCAATCTGTTAATGTTACGTAGATGGAAGTAGGCAGAACGGGTGAGATTATTGATGTGAGATTTATAGGAAAGAGAAAAACATTCCATGAAATAAACTCGAGAAAATCAAACCAAACTACGAACTAAACAGTGGGAAGCTAGAAAACTAGTTTACGGGAGACAAAGGACAAAGAAAACCAGGAGCACAGATGACGCACAGAGCAACGGGCAGTGGAAAACACAGGGCTTAAATATACAGAGGGATAGCGAGGAAACGAGAAACACAGGAGGAAAGCACAGCTGGGAGTAATCACACATAATGAGACGGGAAGGAAGCAAAACTGAAAACATTAGCAAAGGATGCAAGACTATCAAAGTAAAACAGGAACCATGAGAAATTCACAAAAACACAGACTAGACCATGAAACATGGAGCATGACTGACTGGGAAGACAGAGGGAACATAGAGACAATGGTGACTACACATGACACAAGGAACATGGGAGGCACAGAGACAAAACCGAAATCCTAGAAACTAAAGAAAAGACTATGACATGATTAACACTAAATCAGAGAATATAAACAAAAAACTGAAAACACAAACTCTGGGTCCCCAAACCTGGTACTGTGACACAAGTAGTCTAATTATTGTCCCCAAAAGTTGATTCTGTTCATCTGGATGTAATGTTTTCAGTGGAAGAAACGTTTCATCACTCATCCAAATGACTTCTTCAGTCTGTCTTCAGTCTAATGCCTTGTATTCAGGTGTGATTTGAAATACAATACTTTTTATTTTGTTTTTTCAAACACATAAAGTTTTTGTATAGGTAAGTTTTTGTATAGGTATCTGACCAATATTGTCGACACCAGGCTGAATTTTACTTGATATCAGATAAGAGAGGAAATTGGTGGTGAACATCACTAGTGCACGGGGTGCAAAGCAACCTTGAACAAGAACTGCTTCCGCTGCTGATAGGAAATGACATCATCTGACCTGTGTCTTTGATTTAAAAAAAATAAAATTGCCTGCACAGTAGAGAAAAGACAGGTTTACTTAAACAGTGTCTCAGATGTTGTGTCAGTTAAGGGTGGATTTCCAAAGGTGCTGGCATCTGCAGCGATGATGTTGAACAGATGGGACAAGTAGCTCACTTTCAGTTAAGATAAGATAAGATAAGATAAGATAGAACTTTATTAATCCCTCGGGTGGGTTCCTCTGGGAAATTCGATTTCCAAAAAAGCACAGCACCGACAGAAGTTACAGAGTTACAGAATATTATATATATATATATATATATATATATATATATATATATATATATATATATATATATATATATATATACACACACACATATATAAATACAGAGACAAATATAAATAAAATATACGAAGGGGATAAATAGAATAAATAGGAATAAAAATTAAAATACAAGTGAATTGCACATTTCAAGTATTGAGGTCTATTGCACCATTGACTATTTACAAAAAGTATTGCACAAGGTATTGTACAGTGAGGTGAAGAGGCACTACAGCTTAGTTGTTCCCCCCTCCTTTGTCCTCCTGTTTCCCCCCCCTCTCCCCTCCAGAGAGGAGTTAAACAGTTTGATGGCGTGTGGGACAAAGGAGTTTTTAAGTCTGTTAGTTCTTGTCTTGGGGAGAAGCAACCTGTCACTGAACAGACTCTTCTGGTTGTTAATGGCCATGTGCAGAGGATGCCCAGCATTGTTCATAATGTCCATCAGTTTCTTTAATGTCCTTTTCTCTGCCACTGTCACCAGAGTGTCCAGCTTCATGCTGACCACAGAGCTAGCCTTCCTGATCAGTTTCTCCAGCCTGGATGAGTCCTTCTTTGCTGTGCTGCTCCCCCAGCACACCACAGCATAGAAAAGTACTCCAGCAACCACCGACTGGTAAAACATCCTCAGGAGCTTCCTGCAGATGTTAAAAGACCTCAGCCTCCTGAGAAAGTACAGTACAGTTGGGGGGAAGACCAGAGGTTGATATCCAATAGAAGATCCAAATGGAGAATGACTGGCGGCAGAGGAGCTCATAGTGGATTGGTTGGCTGGTTGGTTGTACCTCCTTGGTGGAGAGGGAAAGGGGCACTAAGGCCATGATAGAGGTTGGATTGGTCTGTCACATCCAGTGGAGCAGGCAGTACTCAGACATGATACTCACTCTCTCATAAATGTTCAACAGGTTCATTTACAGTCACCTCATCCAAACAAAACACTGGGGAATGGTTATCCAAGGGGTCAAGCGAGGTGGTAAAGAAGGTCCATACATCCAGTTCACGACAAAGCTCTCTCTCTCAGACTCTGGAACGCTCACACACCACACAAGGGGAAGTCAAACGGAAAGTTATCCAGGAAAAAACAAACGGAGCAATCTCTCAAAATTCGAGAAACAACAGTTTCACTGATGAGATACTTCAATGATTCAGCAAGGAAGGAAAATCAGCCACTACCTTACATAGTGGGAGCAACAACTTATCAGGAAAAGGTGAGAGATGATCCTCAGGTGTGTAGGGCAGGAACCTGGGATTTTTACAGTGAGATTTGGAAAATTTTTAAGAATGAATAAAATGCTGTGTCTGCCTGTGCTTTGAGGGAAAGATACCCTTGTTTGAATGTGAAAACCATTTGGCAAAATCCAGTTCTTTATTTTGCTTCCTAGCATTCTTTATGTTTGATGTTTCCAGTGACCAGCTTGTCAATCGGAATATTATTTTAAAAAAATTTAGTTGCAATTTAACGGCAAAACCATTTTGATAGATGAAAGACTCAGTAATCATGCTTAAATACCTCAGTCATCAGAAACCATTTCCTCCAGACAAAAGTGTTGTGATTGTGCAAAAATGAAGAAATAAGCCCTCTATCTCAAATGCCACATGTCAAATGGATTTGACTGACATAGATTGCAGAGGATAAGGTTTCAGACCACAAATTTCCAGCCTGACATACTCTGCAAATCTGGCTTACCAGCGAGGCATAAAGAGCTGTCGTATTCTCTCACAGAGGTTTACTTTGGAAAAAAAAACTTTGTCTTCAGACCTTTGGACAGAATTCCTTTTTTGACTTTTTATTAATTTATGATACAGAATATGTTCTACTTTTAAGGCATGTCTTTTCAGTATACTCTTTCAGTGATTGTTTAACAGTCATAAATCCTGTTTTCTACATTACCTCTGTTTTTATTAATCTTGCATTGTCAGTGACATTTAAATTTAATGAACACAACTGCTGCTTTCAGTAATCGTACTCCATTTCTTGTTTTGCTCACCAGCTGCTACATGTTAACTTCACACAACATATTAATTGTATGCTGCTGCATACTGCATTTCTACAATGTCCATTCACTTGCAAAATTAATTAGAAAAAAAAGGTGTGTTGGAAGTTATATAAACATCACACCAGTTAAGCATTTACACACAGGTATTGTAAAAGACACTGATTCTCTTCTGGAAATCCTTTTCTATGTAAGAAAAAATATACACACACTGTGCATGCAGCCAAATGTGAAATAGCCAGTTGAATTCAAAGAGGTGGCATTAACAACATACGTCACATACATGAAACCATGTGTGATTCCAAGATGGTCAAATTATAACTTTTTTTTTTTTAAGTTCTGGCTGGGTTGAACTTAGCCTGTACTATGTTTTCACCCATTCAAAGCAGTGGTATGTTTTACTTAAAAAAATAATGTCAATGTTCAAGTAAGTACTTTGACTGGAAAAATGTAAAGCTTGACCTTTCAAGCTTCACATTTTTCCAGTTTTCCAGTCCACACTAATGTTGACACTGTAAGCTAGCAGATTTATCTGTATAATAAGATAATTGCATATTATTTGTGAGCAACGTGATTCTTTTATTTACAGCTCTTTGTCCAACTCCCACCACAGTCATCAACACACAAAGGCAGCAACATGCTCATATTCTCAGTAAAGTGTGGACATTTGGTTGAAGTTAATATTTCATATATGGGGTGACTCTATGTCAAAATATAGTGCAGAGTACCATGAAGGAATTTGCAGATATATTGTGTGTGTGTTTCTGGTCAGCAACAACGTGTTGTCAGTGCTGCTCTATTTCAAGTGTAATAGTTATAGTTGCCAGTCTCACTCTGCTTTTAGAATATAACACTTAATCAGCTGTTCATGCTTGAAATAATAGTACTATGCAGAAATACTTTCTGGCTAATTGAAGCAGTAATGCAATCAAATTACACAAATTATGTAATTAAAATGTCAATTCAACCTGTTTAAAGCAAATAGTACTGTGTGGATTGTAACACACTGTTCACTGTAAATTTTACATAGCTATGCCAAAGTGTTGCATTTTTCAATACAATCACTTAACAGAATACACTTTTACAGTATATTCCTCGTGGTATTCAATCAAAATCAAATAACTCCAATGTTACCCAAAGGTCAACCCTTGTAGAAAAATTATGAAAAAAGGTGAAAAAATCTCAATTTTCACCACTTTATTTTTGACTACAACTGGTAGTTTCTCTTTGTCAGCATACAAATGATTAGTTTAGTGTCATGGTCACAAATCAAAAGAGCAGAAGGGAAGGTCTCTTCTTCGTTAAGGCAAACGAAGAAGATCCATATTGTTTTTGTTTCTCATTTGCTTTTCTCACTAGCAGAGATAGGAAACGTACAGACATTCAGTACAAATTGTACTTTACATTTACTCAAGTGAAAGTGAAAAAGTGCATGATCTGAAACGATGATGTCCTTGACTCAGCAATACATTGACAGTCAATGACAGCATAAACAATAATGGTGAAAAGGTCTAACCCTGGAGTAACCTTGCTAAAAACATGAGGATGTTGGGCCAATTGTCATTAACACAGATTCTTGTGATGTGATAATAATAATGGATTGCATTTATATAGTGCTTTTACAATTCCACTATTCATTCACTCTCACATTCATACACTGGTGGAGGCAAGCTACAGTTGTAGCCACAACTGCCCTGGGGCAGACTGACAGAAGCGAAACTGCCATATCGTGCCATCGGCCCCCCTAGCTAACACCAGTAGGCGGTAGGTGAAGTGTCTTGCCCAAGGACACAACGACCAGGATAGAGAGCCCAGGGATTGAACCGGTGACCTTCCGGTTACAGATGCACTTCCCAACCCCCTGAGCCATGGTCGAAAGCAACCAGCCAATATATTGTTAGGTTAACTGTTCTTTTGGACAATGACACAGTGTTAGTAATTTTGTCTTTGTACGCTATCACGGTAGACTTTTAATTCCACTTAAATCAAACAAAAAATGAACTGAAATGCAGATTTTTCAACTTCAGTTCAAAGGGTTTAAAAAATTCTGCATTCTTACATATAAATCCCCATTTTCTGATACTCAAAATTGGACATACACTATCATTAAGAGGATGTTAAATGGTTAGACTGACTAATTGGCTTGGATGGTCTTTTGTGGCAAAGAAAGAAGTTGTGCACTAATAAAGTTCAAAAGTTTACTTCAAAGGAAATATGCACTGTCATCACTGCATTGCCAGGATAGCAGCATACTGTATCCATTAAATCTTCATACATTTTTTAACATGCACTGTTGCCAAACAGAACACTAATGCAAACACAAACAGAATATACCTTTTACCAAGATGAGTGATTCCTGTAATAAAGATTATGATTAATATCTAGCTTGCTGAGTGTATAGAAGAATGTGTTACACTTTATCCTATCTACTCTCTGTGACACTAATTATATATTTCAAAGAACATTTGTTTATTTTAAATTTTAGATTAGGGTCTTCTTTTCTTCACCGTACAAAGGAAGACAGATGTGTAACAAGAGAATACATAGACGCAGTGCTCAGACAGTTGGCTCCTGCTGGTGCATCTGCGGATTAGCTTTATGAGATGCCTGCTGCCTCCCTAAACAATGCTGCCCTCCAAGCCCTGTGTGGATTATAATGAAGACAAAATGTCCATACATCTAAGGACCTGCTGGCCCCTTTGCTCATCAAGCCTGTTTCATCTGTCCAAAGCACAGCCAGTTTGGAGGCTCCCTTAATCACTCTCTCCAGAAGGACCAAATGAAGATAAGAGCAAGTACCAAAAGTTCATCATGCTGCAGTAACAGAGACAGCAGCAGTAGATATCCCTGGGTGTTCCACAACTGTCAGTTTTCACAAATCAGCAGTGGAAAAACAAAATATTTTTTTAGTCTTTACATGATATGACAGCCTGAATCTATAGTGTTGGTATTTCTTTTGTCATTATCGTTACAGCTACATGCTACATGCTACATAGAGTCAAACATACAAGTAGACTATCTTGAGCCATCTCCCTTATGTTTATCCACTGACCATTTCACCACTGTGGAATTTCAGGGGGGCTTTGCAGAGTAAGACAGTTGGACCACTTTGGATTTAAGGTTCCCTTCTTTCTCCATTTATTCCTTTAGCCCCTGCTCTATTTTCTTGTGCTTCTTCTTCTCGTTGTTGCTGTTTACTGGTATTACCAGTCTTTCACAGTTTTAAACTTCTCTCCACATAGCAAAATTGGTATGGCCTGGATCTGGCCCACACAATGTGCTTACACATGGCCCACATACCACAAAGAATGACGGCCCTTCGATGGCCCAGATCTGGTTTGCCAGAGGTGGCCCACACAGGCGCCAGTACAAGGCCATTTGCAGACACACTGGTGGTCCTTTGCAAATGGAAAACCCTGAAAACAATGGCAAACTGTGCTGAGTCACTCCGAGCAGGTATTAATGGAAAAGAGGTCTTAGAGTCCTGGGGCACTGCTCCATCAACCATGAGCCCTCTGCTTTGGTCATCTTGTAATGCTTTTAAGACCTGTGCTCATGCATTGACTGATGTGTCTACTTACCTTGAATGCTACAATCCCTGGAGGAACTTCCATGTTGTTGAGAGGCTGATAATCTGCCTGTATTTTGATGGTGTCATGCCTTTTTGGGATCCTTCATCAGAATCAGGGAAACTTTACTATTCACAGAGGGAAATTCTGGGGTACCCTACACAGCTAGCTATCACAAGCCCTTAGCACTCTGGGACTGATGCCATTGGGTCTAGCTGCTTTGCGCAGTCTAAGCCTCTCCAGCTCTCTTCTGAGTGGAGTGGGATGTGCAAGTTGATGCTTTGCTGGTGTCGAGTGTGAGGGTAGAGGTAAATGTGGAGGGGTCACAGGAGCATAGATCGGCAGTGGGAGGCAGGCAGCTGGGAGTGGTGATGACGTTTGAGGAGATGGAGCTGAAGTTAAACCTGTTGAAAAACTGGTTTATCTCATTCAGTAACATCACATCCCCCACAGATTCTTTCCTCACTTTTCTTCTGGAAGCCAGTGATTTTTCTCAGGCATCTCCACACATCCCTGACCCTATTTCCCTGTAATCTTACCTCTAACTTCTTTCTGTAGGTACTCCTGCTGAATGCTGATGTGAACAGGACAAGAATGTAATCGGAACGGCCCAGTGGGGGAAGGGTAGTGGAGCTGCAGACATCTCTGACATTTGTAGCAGAGCCAGAATTCTATTGTCTTTTGTGTTGCATGTGACAAAGTGGTGAAAAGTGGAAAGTATGGAGGAGAGAAACATGTGGTTGAAGTCACCAATGAAGAAGGTTAAGAAACAGGGATGTTGTGTTTGGAAACATGCGAGCATCAAGCTGATAACTATAAAGGACCAGAAGAGCCACGTGCATCAAAATAAAGAATTGTGCGCTTCAGTAATGAATTGTGCAATAAAATATGTATTTGAAAATTCATATTTCACTTCTCAATTCTTGGATTTATTTGAACATTACTAAAGTAATTTATTATTTAATAATTTAACTTAAAAATAATAGCACCATTTATAAATGAATATGTCAAAAGGAATTATTTTTTAATTTTAAAATGCTTTTGCCAAGTGACCACGAGTTGCAGTTGTGTTACTCTGGCATCTAGCTAACACTAATGAAGGGAGTGACTTTTTTCAGTGACAGGTAATTTCAATGCAGCGTTTCTACTAGCTCACAATGTCAGATAAATTTAAAATAAAGAACAGTGTTTGACTGGTGCACAGTAGCTGTGGTTTCATGGTCAGAGTTAGGTTACATCAAGTGTAGCAGAGATTCATATGACTTTTAGCTGACGATGCATCTACTGGAGCTCTCAATGGAAATTGTTGTGAGTTATTCTTTTCCCCACACTGAGCCATTATGATTAATTTTAAGGTTCCATCACCTGCTGAATCCCACTTTAACCCTTGAGTGGGCACATTTTCCTGTTTAGAGGTAAAGTCACCTTATACAAAGCAGGCAACAGAAAATAGATGTACATTTTTTTATTTGTCTTCTTGTTCTTCAAATTCAAGCTGAGTATAATTAGAAATTTTAAAAAAAATGAGAATAAAGCTTGTATTCCCATCTACCGATACTATTACTGTATATCATTATGTTAATATAGCACAAGGTTCAGTTAGCTTTACACAAAAATAGAATAATCTTCCAAAGGACTACTTTGAAGGATGAAGTGCAGACTTTACATAATGCATGTACTTTTGTCAACTCTGCCTATAACCCACAATTCAAATCATTCCAAAACAGTCATGTACAGTTATAAAGAAGTCTAAAAACACATTTTTAGTTTTACCTGTTACTTGTTATATTTAAGAAAAGTAATCACTAGTCATGCTGAATTTAAAGGTGCATCTTTTCCCATCTTATGAATTCCAATTTAAAGTAAATTCACTGTTTGAGCTCAGTTTTGGTCTTAAACCACCGAGAATAACACCTGGTCCTTTTGTCTGTTGGTTTGCAGATAGTTTAAAATGGTTTTCTTCTGAAAACTGCTTCTTGCAAAGGCTAAAATTAAGGCAGGAGAAATTCTAACTGAAGAAACACAAAAATATCTCAATGCATGAATTATTGCCCAAAAGCTGAGTTCCTTTGGATACTCATCCAAATGATTACTTAAGTATTGTCCAGTCTGAGTGGATGAGTGATGAATTGATGAAAGTTGAATTGAATCTTGAACTTTTTGAGAGTAAAGAAATAGTTGTTAGATGGTAAAATAAACCTCACTAAAGCATAGGGAGAATGAAGCTTACAATATATGTGAAGTTGACCACTTTCCCTGATTACATATCATCACCCTAAAACACTCAAAGTCTTGTTTATTCACATTTCCAATTTCCCCCCTCTTATTATTTGGACCTTGTAAGTATAATAATAACTAAGAATCAACTTTGATTAAAAAGTCATATAAAAAGGTATGCTCATATGAGGACAATGGGTTTATTTCTTTTACAACATAACACAAAGCCTCCATATTTAAACAAATTGAAAGCACTTACTTGAGCAGAATGAAGATGCAAAAAAGTCAAAATGTAACATTACAATATGAAGACACATAGTCTCAGATCAATCATACATACTATTTTACAAAGAATGCAAGCATTTAACAGTTCTCTAGGACGGCTCGGAGATGTTAGCTCTGTCACAGGTCTCATCATCATCTACCTAATAATTGAGGTATTTATTATTTTCTCTGTTCTCTGTGATCTTGCTTTGCTCAGCCACAGCTGTAGAAAGGGGCAGGTTTCTGGCTGATCTTAATGAGTTGTTGATCTCTCTCTTGAATTACTGGACAGATGCTGTAACATCTGGGTAAAGTGCCGAGGTTTGTCTCTGTTAGGATTAAGTCATCATCAGCTTCGAGGTTAGGAAAAGTGGAACAAAAGACATTCAGATACATCTCTCCACAGATGCTAATGAATTCTACAAAAACAAGAAACAGTTTGTTATAAGCACTTTTGTCACGGCTGCCAGGGCAAGCCATGTGGTGTAGGACGAAAAGGACCCAAAATGCAGGCAGTTGACTGGTGATGAGAGTGACATTTATTTACAGAAGTGGCAGTGACAAAAACAGGCAAAGAAGGGTGGGGGGCTAACTGAGACCTAAACTGGAGGAAACCAAAGAACAGACCTGAACATGGGACTGGGGACTGAGAACAGAGGATGCAGAGAGACGCAGGACACACTGACTCACACTGACTCACACTGACTTACGCAGACTTACGCAGAGAAACACAGACAATCCAACGACGAGCAGAGGCAAACACACACTATAAATACACACCAGGTAATGAGGAGATGACACGCAGGGGTGGACACAGCTGAAACTAATGGACATAACGAGAAGCAGACCTACAAAGTAAAACAGGAAACACACAGACTGTTTTACAACACAAACTCGGGGACACGAACAGAGCATAGAGGGAAGACACAGGTAGGGACGATAAACACGACAACCAAACCCAAAGAACTAATACAAAATCAGAATAAACACCAAACCCAAGATGAAGTCAAAAGGAAACACAAAAAGCTGGGTCAACGACCCAGGACAATAACAACTTTAGTGTAGTAGTGAAATTCACCATTCATACTTTACTGAAATACTGCTGCAATAAGTAAAAACGACTGGGTTATACAGTTTAGAATTTAAACACAGTACCAGATGTGGTTTGCACGATTTTTAACAGGAACCTATAAAACTTGACACTACTCATGCTACTTTACCAAACCTTTGATGCTAGGTGTGCAGTTTCTGCTTTATTCACATAAGATTAATCATACTATATTAGAGGTTGGGATTAGGTGAACATGGTCCTTGATGGTCATCTATGTCCAGTTGAGAATGAATGGGCGCACTTGTGTAATTAAAATAAATTAAATTGAATAAAAAGTGTTAGCTCTAAGTAATGTGAGGAATGACAGAAATTACACCCTGTAATCACCCTGTCTCAGTTCTTGTAACTGAAAGTATTAGAAAGCTACGTGGTAACATCTGGACCGATGCGTTTACAAACTGCATTTTTATCAGGCTGTAGGGTGCAGCCATTGTGTATAAATGTAACAAAGCTGAGTCCTGGTTCTTACAGTTTGAGCTGCTTCAAGCATTATTTGTGAAGAGCACATTAGTTTATTAAAAATGATAGCTAACTAATACTGCTGGAGCCTTTTTTCATATGCTAAAGTGATCTTAAAAGGGAAGAGCATATGTGCAGTGATGCTAGAGTTAGCCATGTTAGCACATTACCTTCAACAGGGATGCTCTCCATTTCACTGTAAATGTAAGTGTAAATACTGAGGCTGAATGTCCTTTGTACAAGCACACACACTTGTTGGCAGTGTAAAGCAATCGGCACAAATTGCAGTGTAAATAAAATTATTAAATAAGAAAATATATTAGTAAGGTTTAAATAAATACCTGTAATTAAAACTGAATTTACAAATGCATAGTTTATTGCATAATTCATTATTGAAGCACACAATTCTTTACTTTGAGGCACGTGGTTCTTCTGCTCATCCATACTGAAGAAAGTGGTCAATACAATACCTCCTGTTGCAAAAAGCACTAACAAACATCAGTGGAGTGGTTAGGCCAGCACTCTGGCCTGTGCCCTGTCAAGCTGTAAACCCTGCTGGAATTGGCCCCATTCAAACCCATCACTCCATTAAGCCCGTACATTTTTCTCTTCATGAACATAGCTAGAAACCAATTAATTGAAGTGATTAAAGTGTTCCCCAACTCAAGTGGAGTTAATAAGATTAAGGTCAAATAGTGTTAATTTATTTTCATGAATATTCTACTGGTGCCCCTCATACCCAAATTATTAAAAGTACCCTGCTGCCTTTACACTGATTAGTTCCAAACCTTACATGCTGTGTATGAAGAAAAGGACAAAGATGCTCTTTACTTCAGTTTGTGTCTTTCAGTGATGTCACTTTAACACAGGAACATTGTGACAACCAGCAGAAAGCTGATCAGGTGTATAGCATTAGATGCCTAGAAAGTTGGCAATAGAGTGTTGCAACGCTGAAAGACGTATTCATTGAAAGATGATGTTTGCCTTGGTGAGCATTGGATTTCACATGTTTAGGGGCAGAATATCTGATTAATATTTAAATGACACTTATGCTCAAGTTAAATAAGGAAGCTCTGTAACACTCATCTGCCTGCTTTCCTGGGTGTAGGGCTGCTTTCTGTTCTTTACATCTCTACCAATTTCTCACAATATCAATCTCAATATTGACATCATTACCCTAGTCCAGTCGTCTTCGCAGCCTTCTATTTTGAGCATGGTTTAAATCTCCATCTTCTTACGGTGTGTTCACACCGAACGCGATGGACGCGAATAAAACGCCCCAAACGCCCCTAATTTGACGCGTGTACATTCGCGTCTCAACGCGTGTCCAAGAAAAATCCATCGCGCGTCAAAATATGATATTTTGACGCGCGTGAACCGGAAATGTGGGAGGAATGTGGGAGGGAGTTGTGCCAGACCTGGTTTTGCAAGATGGCAGCTATCGAGCTAGCGCTTGAAGAGAGAGTCTCCCTTCTCTATGTACTGTGGAGAGCAGAGCAGCAGCGTAAAAGACGTTCTCGCCATACCTGGGTCCATCAGGTCCTCCAGAGGCATGAGCAGTTTGGTGAGTTTCACCACTTGCTCCAGGAGCTGCGCCTGGATGACGGCCGATTCCAGCGCTATCACCGTCGGCCAGTTTGAGGACCTGCTTTCCCTCGTCGGTCCCAGCATCGCCCGCCTAGACACCAACTACAGACGCTCAATCCCACCTGCAGAGCGCCTGTCCGTCTGCCTGAGGTTAGTAAAACTATTTAATACGGTAGTCCTTTATTGATATCTGTGCTAATATGCTAATCCATCCAGTTATACACTGCTAACATGGATGTGCTATGCTAACAGTGAATGCTGTCGGTGTTTACTGAAAGCAAACTGTGGTACAGAGACGACTCTTTATAATATTTCTAGTGATACTCAGAAGCTCTCATCAAGTCCCGATTTAATTCGATTTATGCTGTTATCAGTGTTTGCATGATAGCATGGCTGTGGTGTCACATCAATGTATGCGCTCGGTGTTTGCTGATATCAAACTGTAGCATTAGGACCACTGAGTTAACCTTTGTAGTGATACTCACTCCTTTTTATTTAGACCTGGTTTAATTCTGGGATAGTTGAATATTTGTATATAATCCCTGCAGCTGTCAGACTCTATAGCATGGGTCACAGCCTTTATTAAAACTGAGTTAGATAAAACTGTGAACAGTTTGGTTCATCTCTAGTTACATGGTTCTATCTTGATAAGCTGTCTTATCACAGATTAATTTTTCAAAAATATTAATGATTTAAGCAAGGAAAGGGCTACATGTCAACACACAACTCTTTATTTCTATTAATGTTTTACTTCATTGCTACCTGATTGACATGTTTAGGAATTATGAGTGATTGGCTCACTGTAGTTGTGAAAGTTGCTACCAATCAAATTATGATATGTTAAAGTTAAAACAAAACACAACTGTTTTAGATATTATCTAATATACATTTTGTAATTATCCTTATAATTACAAAAGGTTTTATGTAAGATTCATGTTTTGTGATTTAAATCTGACATCACAAAAGTATTTTGGAATTTGAATAATGTATTTTGTAACTGCAGCACACATAATACTAATTTTGAACAATTTTGTCCAGGTTCCTTGTCACCGGGGACTCCTTCAGGACCATCGCGTTCAGTTTCAGAGTCGGTGTGTCCACGGTGAGCCAGATCACCCCCCAGGCAGCGACGTCCATCTGGGACTGTCTAGTGGACGACTTCATGGCTGTGCCTTCACCTGGAGACTGGCGGTCCATCACAGAGGGATTCCAGGAGCGCTGGAACTTTCCTCTGTGCTGTGCAGCTCTGGATGGGAAGCACATCCAGACAAAGGCACCCCATATATCATATAGGAGACACACACATTGATATACACTAAATATTCATTTCATTTCTTTTTTGTGGTGCCCAAATTGATGCACCTGCTTGATTTTGTTTAAACAATTATTGCACACTTTCTGTAAATCCAGTAAACTTCTTTTCACTTCTCAAATATCACTGTGTGTGTCTCCTGTATGATATTTAACTGACATTTTTTATTGTAACAACCAACGATTTATACAGGAAAATAATGTCTATTAACAAGGTTGCCCAAACTTCTGCATCCCACTGTATCAGTATATTTTGTCATTAGTATAATATGAAATAAAGTCTACATGTGTCAAGTCGTGTGCCAACATTTGCTGTGTAGTAGAACTGAGACATTAGTCATTATAAACATTTATTTAAAATAATATTAAAAGTCTCAAACAGAAAAACATTAAACATAAATATATAAAATATAAGAATTTACAGAGAGACAGGAATAAAAAGGACCAGCTGCTCTCCAGAGCAGGAACAAGGCTGAGGAGGAAATGCTCCATTGGAGACTGGTGTGGCCTCTTCAGGGACTCCAGGATGGCCAGCTCCACCGCCGATGGACCGTCCTGGGACCCGTCCCTCATCTGCCTCGGAGCCGTCCTCCTCTGTGGGCCTGTAAAACAGCACAAAACACAAAGAAATGAGAAGGCTGCTACTAGATTTTAATTTCAACATTGAAAAAAAAAAAACAATAACAGGATATAATCAGATTGGTTGTAGATATTTAGTAAAGGTGATCACAAGGGAATCCCACCGACTAAAAAGGTATCAGTGCTTGCTGTACATATCTGTGGGTGCAGCAGCAGGAGCTCAGGGACTGGGGATGCTCTGCTGCAGAATCAGTTGGTTCTATCAATACAGTATTAAATGTTAACAGGTTGGATATAATAATCGTAGAGTAGACAGTGGTCCCTCATTTATTGCAGGGGTTCTCAGAATAACTAGCCCCTGGTCACAGTTCTCACAATTGATTCTCAAAGTGCAAACCTTTGTAGATTGCAAAACGTAAAAGTATTATTATGCCGCGGTTTGTCTTCATCTGCCCGCCACTTTCGTGCGCCTTTTTCCCTCACGGTGCAGGTGTCTATTTCCGAATGAGGCTCATAGTTATGGGTGTTTTTGTGCTGTTTTTTCTATTGGACGCGATGGTTATCAAAACCAAACGTGATAAATTTGGCAAGCGCAGGAGATTTGTCAATCAGGCTGCAGAATGCAATGCTGTACTGTGCAATAAAAAATCAGCGAAAAAGCAAAGCAGTGACGGATGAACAGCGGGACCACTGTGTGCTGTTTATTAATAAACAATAAAATATATTCCTAAATGATAACATGCATAAAAGCAGAACGGTATTTGTACGTCAGTGGGAAAATAGCGGTGGCTTGCTAGCTTTTGTGCGGCTTCCCGGGTCAGTGAAAACTTTCAAAAGAGAAATGAATGAACTTACCAGGTTGCCCGATCTCTTCACATATCTTCCTCCAAGCTCGGTCCTTTTTATTCCTGTCTCGGTACTGAAAGCAGCTGGTGTTGTACAGCTCCGAGTTGTTTGCTACCGCATTGATTAGCCTTCCCCTCCATTGAAGTATGAAAGGCTTTGGCTGGATCTGCCCCTTTGACCTAGGTAACAGCCACGTCACCAGGCTCCTGATTGGTTGTCGCGGCGCGATTTGACGCTGGAGTTCAGATTTTTCCAACTCGAGCGGTAGACGCGAAACGCGCGTATGCACAAAGTGCAACACAAAAACTCACGCGCGTGGTTTTATTCGCGCGTCAAACGCGCCAGACGCGCTACACTGACGCGCGTTTCACGCGTTTTGGCGTTTTCGCGACGCAAATCTGCTTCCGAATTTTCGCGGGACCCGCAATCGCGCGTCATCGCGCCTTTCCATTGACTTTACATGTAAACCTGACGCTCTATTCGCGTCCATCGCGTTCGGTGTGAACACACCGTTAGACTCTCAGCCATGTAACCCACCACCTCACAATCTCAACCTCACAAATACCTAAGTCAAAACTCGAGTCAACCCTAGTCTTCATCTTCTCTACCACTAGCATCTAGACTCTGGGGTGTCCTGTCCTAAATCCTATCAGCAGTGGGATTCCATTCTTCTTCCATTCTCCTTCCTGGGTCATTAAAGTCTAATCCCCAAGTACATTAATTTCTGTAACTCGTAAATCATTTTCAGTTCTTTTAAGTGATCTCTCTTTGTTGAAATTAATAACAATTTTGGCTTGAAGCCTTGTTTTTATGTTTATGCAAACATAAGCACTAATACCAATATCATGTTATAACTGTATCTGTGCCACTGTGGGGCATCAGTTACCTAGTACCTAGTTAGGAAGGTAAGAAGCTCCAATAGCGTGCATCCAAGAGGCAGTGCCAAAGAGTATTGAAGATCCAAGGTCACATATCTTCATGGGCCCCAGGCATCTGTTATTGTTCCGTCCTTCATGGACGAGCAGTGGTTGCAGAACTTCAGGATGTCTGAAGAAATGTTAAGCTTCCTGTGCAGCAAACTGCATCATGTTATGGAGTGACAAGACACGACCTTCCACCAGTGTGTGGCCCTGAATAAGAGAGTGGCTATTGCGCTGTGGAAGCTTGCTACTAGTGCAAAGTACAGAGGTATTGGACATCTTTTTGGAGTAAGCAATACAACTGTTTGCAGGTTTGTGCTGCAGCTGAGACACTGTTGTTGCCTACATCAAGGGACTCCCACACTGTGTGGATGCTATTGATGGTTCCCACATATCGATTATTACAACACTATCGCACTGACTATTTCATCTGTAAAGGGTGGCACTCCGTAACCCTTCAGAGTGTTGTTGATGGAATGGATATGTTCTGGAATGTATTTGCTGGACTGCCAGGGAGCTTGCATGATGCTTGTGTTCTAAGACTGTCCACGCTGTGGGAATTGGCCAGCTGCGGAAACTTTCTACCAGCTCATATTAGGAGTATTGGTGTGTTGAATACTGGCTATTACATCCTTGGAGACACAGCTTATCCACTGCAGGGCTGGCTTGAAACCTTCCTATGACACTGGGTACCTGAGGAGCAAAACAGCAGTTGTTCAATCAAAAAAAATCCATTGAGCACGGTTGGTTGTGGAAAATGTGTTTGGTTTGCGTTGTCTCATGAAAAGAAATGACTGTGATGTCCAACTGGGGAAATCTATGTCAGTGACTTGCTATGTTCTGCATAATCTGTGCGAAGACCATGGAGAGACTTGGCACTACTTGGGATGTACTTGCAGCTGCAGGACAAGAGTCTGTGGTTGCTGTGGAGTAAGGTACAGAGGAGGAGCAGAACAGGCATGTATGAGACGCTCTGCTTAAGTACTTGAGCTCTAGTTAATGATATTATTCTTGCCTCTTGTCATGTGCTTACAGGAATATTGCTGTGAGATGTCAAATGAAATATAGACAATAAAGTTTGTGTACCTTTGCAGTTATGTTGCTGTGTTGTACCAGATGGTGTAGGCTTCGATGCAGTGACCAGAATTATGTAAAGACAACGGAGCTTGGGGGGGTCCATAATAATGGTTGCTTTTTTGTGAAAGACTTGAGTAGGTACTAAAAAAGGACCTGTACGACGTAATATGACCTAATGGAAAACCCTGAAAACTGTGGCAAACCGTGCCAAGTCGATCTAAGCAAGGTAGTAATGGAAAAGGGGCTTTTCTGTCGAAACAGCTTCATTTCTAGACTTGTAAGATTTTGATGTAATGTGGGGAGTGCTGGTCCAGAGGCTCAAAGAAAGCAAAAAGCAAGCCGAGGGAGAAAAACCACCAAATTTTTTTAGAAGCTGATTTGATCCCTAATGGCTGTGCAGCCATTATGACTTAAAACACAGAAGATCAATATACACCTCATTTAACTAAATTAGACTAAAACATATTTTACTTAGCTCCATCATCTAACTCACAAAATAAAAAAAACCTTCTTCCATGAATTCTTGCCATCATTCCTTTGTGTAAAGCACAGTGTGAGGACATATGTTGGTGTTTTCAGATGCTATGGTTACATTCTTTCTCAGGTCATCATACATCTCCCAGATGCATGGGGTCCTTTACAGAATGTCATATGATGCCATATTAAAGTGTTTCTGGTGTTGGGCTTTTCTGAAAAGCAATGGCTGCTTTCAGTGTGAATTTCTCTCCTTGAAGTAGCAGAGAGGATGGGAATCCACTAAGCGAAAACCATTTTGGATTGGGAAAACTGTGCTCCAGATTTTCTTTAGAGCATTTTCCAAGGTTTGCTCACTGTTTGTCACAGTTACAGCTTGGGAGAACTTGTCTAGATTGACACAGAGTAGCTTTCCTGATGAATCTGTTTCAAATCATGTTGGACTTTGGATTGGTCTTAGGCATGGAGATGGTACAAGGTTGACCGCTTGTTCAACAGCAGACTGAAGGTGAGCTATGCCAGAAGCTGAACGGACTGACAAATCAATGGAGACAAAAGGTACTTGCCGTGTGGTTGGTGTGTAAAGTTTGCAGGACTGGGAGGAACACTGTCTTGTGAAGTGAACACTTGGGTTTTCTATCATTGTTTTTTGAATTACTGTGGACACATGGCACTGTGCAAGGTGAAAACCAGTCTTCAACTGAACAGGACAGAATATTGAATTCAGAGCTTCTGCCCTCAAAGAATAGGTATGTTGACACCTTTTGAAGCAAGGGATTTCACAAGCTGGAATACTTTATTCTCCTGTGCACTCTTCAACATATTTTGAGAGACTGTGACAGAAAGCATAGCACAAACTTTGACAGAAAGCATCAAAGGCACAGGTGTTCATGACACAGTATTGTCCTGTGCCCAGTTTGACTGGCTGTTGATTATTTCCACAGTCCAAAATGTACCTAGGTCCAGTGGAGTGGTTTGGTTTAAACTAGATTAAAACCAACAATGGTCTTAAAAATTATATATTTTAATATAAAATAATTAAACATACTAACCAAAAATGGATTTAGCTACACTTTGGACAGTGTTTCCGGAATGCAGTAGCTAGCGAGCTGATTGGAGACCAAACAGCCAATCGGAATGGTTGGTTTTGTGGCAACTTTTAATGGTGTACAGAAAGAGTTGAGTGTGCAGGCAGCAGAGATGCTGAGAGCAGGAGCGACACACTGAGAGCAGGTCTGCAGATGACTGTCAGCACACAAAGCAGAGATCTGTGTAAGAGCAAATGCCAACAACTGAGCGAGAGGCGCTGTATTGTGTGTATATGGATAATAGCAAACACTGAAATACATTTCTTGCACGCAGCAATTAATGTTGTTCACTCAAATTAAACTTTTCTTATCTCAAAATAATTTTCTCCTCAAAATGCAACATTTGTACTTTTTGTACATTTGCAAACTTTTTTACATGCGCTCAGAATAGAGGCACAAAAATGATGCCATATGCTTGACACAATCCACTTAATGCCACAATAGCAATGCTGCGTTTTAGGACCTTGCTTCCTCCAAGGATTTAGACTTGACAAGTTGTGCCATTAATCGCAAACAGAAATCTTTTACCCAATGAGGGGTTTTTTTCTCAAACAGGGCCACTGGAAAATCATTTTGATGAAGTGTGCCACATCTACTCTGATGAAACGTGGTAGGGTAGGATTTTTTCTGAAGCAAGACACCAACGCATTCATTAATGTAGCTCTTCAAATGATGTGTTAAAGCCTTAACTAAAGGGCCAAGTAAAGCTAAAGACAAATCAAAAATTGCCTCTTTTGGGATTGGTGCTCCAGCACGAATCCATTCTGACAAACATCTTGTGATTGCCTGGACATCATGTATCTCTGTCAACATTTGCTCCACTAGGACGTGAGAGTTGTTGCTTCTTGTTAAAACACCTTGATATAAGAAGATATTTCCAAACAAACCATTAGGCCTCAGAAGCTTTTTTACAACTTAGGCAGCTGTATCAAAGGCAACTATGGGGTGCTTCAACGTCTTGTACATCAGCATTTGAGTTTGACTCCAGTAGCCACAGAAGAACTTGTCTAATCCAGTGTCTTCCACTGTGAGGAGAACTGTATTTTAATGAGTGGAGTGACAGTATTGGGCTTATGAGCCACTTCTAGTTGATTTTGTTTTTGTTTGGTGACCAAGCCATCTACTAAATTTGACAACACTGCACAAAGCTTAAGACCATCAGCTTTGCTACCTCTGATGCTCTCCACACATGCGGTATTTGTCTGCCTTCTCAAAGTTCTTTTGTTACTTGTGCCCGCAGACTTCCAGACATAACTCTCTTAGAAAAGCCAGTGTGCATGGATTCATCTTTGTCTGCCACTACACACTTCAGCACCATTTTATGTGACTTTATCTGGAATCATATGTGTCCACTGTTCAAATGGGAGTTCCACATTGAAAGTCTTGCAGTCACTACTTGATTCAAAAGCATTGTCATTGTCACTGCTGTCTGTGTTAGCGATGCTCTTTTCATTACTGTAATCCAGAGCAGCCCATACGTTGTCTTTTTAATTTAACAAAAGTGTAAAGGCCTTTTGGTGTCATCTTTTTACCAAGTTATTTGCACTGATTTTCCCATATGTCATCACTTGGAATTAAAATGTTTCCATTTTTTATGACTGCTTCTTTTAAAAACAGAGCATTTCAAATACTGCAATTTTGTCCACAACTGATTTCTTTGGTATCTCTTAAAACATTTAAAAATGCGATATAGTACTGCTATAATTTGGTCATACGTGTAATTCAACATCTTTAAGTGGACATAATGGTCCACTTAAAGATGTTGACGGTCCAACCTGAGGCCTGCTGGACCTAACTTGTCAACAGAACCTCTAATTTGTGTACAACCGATATGCACTGCGTGGCAGGCCCCTTTGAATTTTGTCAGAAATGTTCTTTTATTGTATTCTTTTAAATGATACTGGAACAAACAAAGAATTTTGCAGCACAAACCACACAAACATAGCAGGAATGTTTGACATCAATTTTGTTTGATTTGGATAATGTGGGGAGCAGGTTGACCTTTTGACATTTACATTTTCATTAATATCTTGTAAATTTTTAAATATTTATCTATCTATCTATTTAGCTTGTAAATATTCTGGTAAGGTGAGGTGTTCCAGGCATGTCCCACCGGGAGGAGGCCCCGGGGCAGACCCAGGACACGCTGGAGAGATTATATCTCTCGGCTGGCCTGGGAACGCCTTGGTATTCCCCCGGATAAGCTGGAGGAGGTGGCTGGGGAGAGGGAGGTCTGGGCCTCTTTGCTTAGGCTGCTGCCCCCGCGACCCGGCCCCGGACAAAGCGGATGAAAATGGATGGATGGATGGATATTCTGGTAAATATTTTAAGTAAACTACAACTCACAGTAAGCTGATACCCAGCAGCATTCACAGAGAGCATTGGTAATACCAAAAACTAAGCAAACACTGACTAGCTAGCAAGTTCATAAACCTGGTGATAAACAAAGAATTATATATATAATAATTTTATTTGTACTTATATGGCAGCTGGGTGACTTTTTTGTATAATTTATATACAAAAGTCCAACAGTAATTTAAACTGTCAGATAATGTAAAGTAAAATATAAAATATAGTGAAGCAACAATATAGAATGAAGTAAAAAATAAAATATAGTGAAGCAACAATATAGAGTCATAAAAGAGAAGCCGAAAGCTCAAGTAAAACAGGCTACCTGTGAGTTGTAGGCTACTTATGTACAGTGTAGAGTAAATGTACTTAGTTACATTCCACCACTGAAAAGCAAAATTTCCAGTTTACTTAGTTTAAGTAAATTCATTCATTATTTCATTTGTTCATTATTTATATGTTCTGTATGAGCAACCAACATAAAAGAAGGGCATTCAGCGTCAGTTGCTTTGCAGAAGTGGACCATCTACTCTAGAATAGTTAACTGTGAGTGCTCAATATCTTCAACACATTCCCAATTGTTTTGCAATTTTCAGTAGAATTATACTTTAAAACTAGCTCCACAGCTGATGAATGACCTGTTTTTAGTTTCAAAGAGACATGACAGTTTATATTACCGATGCTTTCTGTGAATGCTGCTGGCTATCAGCTCATGTTACTTAAAAAATTTACCCCACAGCTTTAAAACCTTATATAAAGGGCTCTCGGGGAAATTTACTGTTGTTTGCTTAAAATGGAAAAGTGAGCTTTGCAACCACTACATAAGAGCCCAGACGAAACTTTTCCGGGAGGTGCAGCCGGGGTGCAGTATTGTTTTCAATCCATATCAACTATTATAACATATCAAATTGTATAATCTTTAAATTATACATTTAGATTCCAAAGTTAAATTTAATTTAAGTAAAAGTCTCACACACACACACACACACACACACACACACACACACACACACACACACATTAATGAAATCAAACAACGTTGATATCAGTCAACTGTACTACGTTTGTGGTCGTTTGTGCTGCTAAAATTGTCGTTTGTGCTGCTTCTGTTTTAAAGATATTAATGAGAATGTAAATGTCAAAAGGTCAACCAGCTCCCCACATTATCCAAATCAAACAAAATTGATGTCAAACATTCCTGCTATGTTTGTGTGGTTTGTGCTGCAAAATTCTTTGTTTGTTCCAGTATCATTTAAAAAATATTAATAAAAGAACATTTCTGACAAAATTCAAAGGGGCCTGCCACGCAGTGCATATCAGTTGTACACACATTAGAGGTTCTGTTGGCAAGTTAGGTCAAGCAGGCCTCAGGTTGGACCATCAAGCAGCTTAAAAAAAACGGATAGTTTGTATTTCCACGTGATGAAAAAAAAAAAAAAAAAGAAATTGTAGTTGTCCATGAAAGCCCTTAATAAGTCTTTGTGTCTGTTGCGTCATCTTGTGTGGGTTAAAGGTAATTTGTTTATGAATAGATAAAGTGACTTTAGCTAATATGCTAGAGATTATGTATCACTAACTACCATGTTAAAAAAAAAAAAAACATGTGCTAGCTATCTAATTAGCATTTCTAAGCTACACTGGAAAAAAATATTGTAGAATTTACAGTGAATTACTGGCAGCTGTGGTTGCCAGAATTTCACCGTGAAAAATAAATTGTAAATGTAGAACACAAAACGGTATCCTATTTTGGTAACCTTAAATTTGACAGTAAATAATAATAATTTTTTGCATTAAATGACTGAATTTAAACATAAATTCATGTGAAAACAACAGACATTCCATTAACCTGATTACAGTCTTACTTATAGTGAAATTGTATAAAGTAATACGGTATCATACCTAAAAAGTTGAATATTACGGTAAATTACTGGCAGCTGTGGTTGCCAGAATTTCACTGTCGAAAATATAGTGATAATGTAGAATATATAATGGTATACTTTGTTGATAAATGTAAAATTCACAATAAAGAATCATAAACCTGTTCATGGTAACTCATGTAAAAGCAACAAGCACTCTATTAACCTGATTACAGTTTTGCATTGTAAAATACAGTGAAACTATATAAAATAAATATTAAAAAGTTGAATATTACGGTAAAATACTGCACTGTAAAATATAACTTGTTCTTTCAACTTAAAAATATCAGGTAAAGGGCTGCCTTAAAATTTTAAGTTAAGTCAATAAATGGAGTTTGTTCTTGTAACACAACCAAATGTTATGTTGATGAAAAATCACATGTTGCCTAAACTATCGTCTTAGTTTAGTTGACTGAGATTTGTTAGTCAGTTCAACTCCTTTAATTGTCATTTTTACTTGGGAAAACCCTTTCAGCTAAATTAAAATAATCTATTGTTTAAACTTTTGTCCTAGTTCAGTTCACTTGGGTTTTTTAGTTAATTCAAATACTTTAGTAGTTCTTTTAACTTAGGAATCTATTTTAGCTTAACTAACATAATCTGTTAGCCAAGTTGATTTAAGTTTATTAATTATCTGAGCTCCTTAAGGTAGCTGAGTGAACTTGTAAATCAGTTTCATTTTAATTATCAGAATTGATTGACTGGATGTAAAAAAAAATGTGTATTGAACATCTTAAGTTCATTTTTTTTAGCTTTCTAACATCCATTTCAGCAAAACTACCTGTTAGGTTTATCTTAGATCTCAGGTTTAAATATCTACATTCCTTTAAATTAATTTTCTGTTGTTTACAGAAAAAAAATAAAAACCCACAGATTCCATTAAAGTGTATCTGATCATTTCAGGCAAAAAGTTTGTTTTAAGAACATGACAAGACAATTACTCATGAGCACCCAACATTCACCATTTATTGTGCCATCTCCCTTTGAGCTACTGTACGGCAGGCAGTCGTGGGGGGTGCTCGATGTCATTAAAGAAAACTGGGAGGAACCGTCAAGCCCTGCAAAGAATGAGATTCAATACCTGCTGGAACTGAGAGCAAAATTGGACATGTTGGGGAGGGCATTACAGGAGAATTTGCTCCAGGCCCAGCAACATCAGTAAAGCCTGTACAACAGAGGGGCTAGGCTCAGGCAATTTTCACCGGGAGATAAAGTGCATGTATTACCCGATGCTGGATTTAACCAAGGGCTACTGGCAGATTCCCTTGTCTAAGGAGTCTAAGGAAAGAACAGCATTCTCCACTCCGTACGGTTTGTACCAATTTTTCACACTTCCGTTCGGCTTGTTCGGAGCCCCAGTCACCTTTCAGCGCCTTATGGACCAGGTGCTGTGGCTGCACGCTGCATATGCTGCCACCTATTTAGATGACGTGATCATCTACAGCAACACCTGGGGGGAGCATGTGCAGCGGGTGGCCGTGTTCCTGGAGTCCTTGAGGCAGGCGGGGCTCACAGCCAACCCGAAGAAGTGTGCAGTTATACGGAGAAAGGTACAGTATTTGGGGTACCACTTGGGGGGTGGGCAGGTGCAACCACAGGAAGAGAAGACAGCCTCCCCCTCAAAAAAAAGACCAAAAAGGAGGTGAGACGGTTCCTGGGGTTGGCAGGCTACTACCGCCGGTTCATTCCGGGGTTGGCAGACCTGACTAGCCCCTTGAGAGATCTCACCCGAAAAGGTGCCCCAGATCTGGTCCAGTGGACGGAGCAGTGCCAGGCAGCGTTTGTGCAGGTAAAAAAAGCTCTGTGTGGGGAGCCGTTGTTGTTCACACTTAACTTTTCCCTCCCGTTTATTCTGAAGGCAGACGCCTCGAACAGAGGGCTGTGGGCCATTTTGTCCCAGCAGGTAGGGGGAGCCGATCGTCCCATCCTCTACATCAGCTGCAAGCTCGGCAGATTGGGAGACCTGCTACAGCACTGTGGAGAAGGAGTGCCTGGCGCTCCAGTGAGTGGTCGACTCCCTTCATTACTACCTCCTGGGGCACCCATTCATTCTCTGTTCAGACCATGGCCCACTGCAGTGGCTCCACCGCATGAAGGATGCCAATGCCCAGATCACCCGGTGGTATCTGACTTTGCAGCCTTTCAAGTTCAAGGTGGTCCACCGTCCAGGCATGCAGATTGTCGTGGCCGATTTCCTCTCCCGGTTGCGGGGGGGGAGTAGGTTTGGGCCGGATGTGGCCCCAGCCTCAGTCGGGCAGTGGGGATGTGTGGCGGAGGTGTGGTCTCTGGCCTGTCGCAGAGGAGGGCGACGCGGAGACGGGGAGCAGCAGGTGTGCCACTTCACTTCCTCCTCACTAATCCTCTTCACTTCCTGATTTAAAACTGCTCCATTTGTCTTTCTCTCCAGTCTTCTATCTTGACTTCTCTGTCTAGACAAATGGTAGAAGTCCGCATCTCCTTCCTTATAGCCCCTTTCCACTAGTACCTAGTGGAAAGTTGACCATTTTCCATTACAATCGAGAATCACCTAATGTGTCGACTGAAGCTCAGCCACACAGTCAAGTAGGGAAACCGGCGATGGTAATCAGTGTAGATGACTCCAGCGCAGGAACACTTCTGGGTCGGATGACACTCGGAACCCAGGGACGAACGTCCCACAAAAAAACAAACACAACAAGGAGACAAAGATGAGAGGGGAGTAGAAACATAAACAAAATACATGGACACAATGGGCAGGTCGACCGCCAAGTGCTGCCAGACCATGACACTTTGTAAAGTACATATTCACTAGCAGAGATGGGCAATCTGATTACTTTTTTCAGGTAACGAGTAAAGTAAGGGATTACTATTGCAAAATCGGTAATTAGATTACCGTTACTTTCCCGTAGGAACGCTGCGTTACTGCGTTACTAAAACCGTGATTTTTTTGCGAGAATGTCTCATGACAGTGACGTAAGCGAGTGCGCCGTTGGTGACAACAGCTGTGTGCAGAGCAACAAGGGATCATATATCGATTGTGGGAGAGAGTATGAGCGTGCAGCGTTTAAAGCGTGGAAGTACTGACCTTATTTTGAGTTTGATTCCATAAAAAGTGACAAAAACATTAGCGTCCGTTGTGCGTGGAAAGAAAACTTTTTACAGCGAAAAAAACCCCTAAACTTCTGAGCAAGCACCGAGTGCGCAACGACGTAATGGGAAATTCACAGAGAAACTCGCGGATTCTTCAACTGACCGCGGCACACCTGCACCAGGGTAAACCTCCGCCTACCCCAGTCCTGCTTTACAGGTGAAAATAGAGCAACAGGACCGCTGAGTCATTGACTTTATTTATTTTCTGCTGTGTTTTACTTGCATCTATTTGAAAGAGTGAGTGTAAACACAAAAAATATTTTATTTTATGTGCTGGAATGTGCAGAAAATAGGTTTAAATGTTAAACTAATTTATTCAAGTCAGAGAATGTTGCATATAATTAAAATTTTGCTTGATGCATAAAGTTAAAAGATTAAAACTGATAAAGCAAGTTAAAAAAAGAGACTTTTCCATTTGATTACATTTTGTATAATGGATTATGCAGAAAAAGTAGAATTGGGCTGAAAGATCTAGAAAATGAAATGTGAATCAACAAAATAAAAATCCAAAATATAAATAAAAAAATAAAGTTCACAGATTAATGCGTTCAAAATTACTAGTCCACTTCTAAATGAATTGTCCCTTACAGATTGGCATTGAGGGAAAATAAGCTCCCGAACCTTTCCACAGTTGAGACGGTTTCTCTTGTCTGTAATTATTTTTCCTGCCTTTGAAAAGATCCATTCCAATGGAACTGAAGTTGCCACTATGCAGTCTCATCTTCATAACATCGCAGATTTTTTTGAAAACAGTGGTACAGGACTTCCACTACTCCAGGGGGTCAGTTGTTTGGGGTAGGCGTGGAACAAAACCAAACAGGAGCACCAAGAGTCCAAAACAAAAAAGTTCACAAGAAGTAAAGGAGCAATTCATAGATAGTTCAGGGGGTCGACAGCACGATACTCCAACACAGGGAAACTCAGGGGGCCGGTCACGCCGAAGGCAGTGGCGGTGACAGAGCAGGTCGAGAGGCAGGCCACGCGGAAGGCAGTGGCGACGGCAGGGCAGGTCTCGAGGCCGGCCGCGAAGCCAGCGGTGGCGGCAACAAACTCGTTCAGGGGGCCGCCCTCCACGGAAACTGGAAAGTGGCTGCATGAAAAGATAAAGAGCAGTCTATTAATTTCAGCGACGGCGCTGCAGGCGACGGTGGTGGCGCTGCAGGCAATGAAGGCTTGACGGGTTTCTCGGACCCTCCAGCGGAGACTGGTTGCTGAACGGGCCCCTCAGACCCTCCAGGGCTCAAAGGACATGGCTGAACGGGCCCCTCGGGCAATCCAGCAGAGACAGATTGCTGAACTGGCCCTTCTGGCCCTCCAGCGGAAACAGGAGATGGCTGAACGGGCCGCTCGGACCCTCCAGGGGAGATAAGGAAATGCTGGCTGGACTCTCCAGAATGCCCAGCGGATGAGGCAGATGACGGCGCGGGAGCCGCAGAGTGCTTGATTAGCTCACTCGAGCCTCCAGCAGGAGCAGATGCAGGGCCAGAGGGTAATGGGACCACTGGCTGAATGTGTAGCTGACTAGGAGACAGAGCTACAGGGGACTGAACTGTTAAGGGTGACAGAACAGGAGACTGAGCTGCCAAGGGCGACTAAGCAGGTGACTGAACTGAGAGAGACCGAGTAGCACACTGAGCTGAGAGAGACCGAGCAGCACACTGAGCTGAGAGAGACCGAGCAGCACACTGAGCTGAGAGAGACCGAGCATCACACTGAACTGAGGGAGACTGAGCGACAGGCAGGTCTAACGGCAGGGCTCACCGAATTGATGATTGAAGTGGCAATAGAGTAGGTGGAGATATTGGTTTTCCTGAACCTCCAGAACCTGGATTGACCAGCTGGACAGACTCACCAGAGCCTCCAGCGAAGACAGACACAGGTGCAGTCACCTACTGGAAACCAGCCGCTCCCACCCAAGGAGTGGATACGGGTGCGAAGGTCGGCAGTGTCCAGGCGGACCTCACCTCAGGGGTCGGCACAGAGCCTGGTCGCAGCTGGGCAGCTGCTGTCCCCACCCGAGGAGCTGATACAGGTGCAGAGGCCAGCAGAGCCTCAGGTGGACTGGAAATCGAAATGGGGATCAACTGGGCCCCAGCCCTCCTCTCCTAGGGAACTGGGACAGGAGCAGGAGAATGCTGGGCCGCAGCTGTCCTACGCACGGGAGCACAAAGAGGCAGGGAGGCAGGCTCAGGGAAAACAATCTTTTTGAGATTACTTTTCTGCTCCACATGAAAAGATAAAGAGCAGTCTGTTAATTTCACCGACTGTACAGATTCTGTTAACTCCAGGGGTCCAGAATCAGCTGAGGACAGTAACTCAACCTCTGGGGAAGCCCTGAGGAAAATTAGAGTCTCTAGAAAAGCCAGTTCTTTAACCCTCTGGGATCTAGGGTATAATTGGCCATTTTTGACTACTTTTGATTTTACCTCTGTATTTCACCTTTAAAAACTGTTTATCTTGCATGGGTTGGTATCATTATTTTCAGCCCAACCTCACATATCTGAAATTTGAGTTATTTTTTTCATTTTGACATACTATATTAGCACAATTGATCTAAATTCAGACAAAAAATTCAAAATCTGAGTAGAAAAAAGTTATATTTTTTACTGTAAAACCCACAAACATGTTTAGCAAATCATTTTCATAACTTGAAATGCAAATAGAATGTACATTTCTAAAAATTATGCACAAGTTTTGCAAACAAAGTTATATGGTACTATTTACCTAGAAATGCAGCCTCAGGCGTTTTTAATATAACCATTTAAATCTATTTACAGAACAATCAGGTGTTCTGCATCAAATAAGAAGGCACACAAATTATTTGTGCCAGTCCAAAAAAATAGTTTGTGTTCAGTATAAGACAGAGGAGGACACCACAGGCCTAAACCCTGCAGGTCTGAGAGCAAGAGGTGTGTCAGTCCTGTTTTCCATTTGGGAGGGAACAGCGTTTACACTGGAATTTGCCTTTGGTGGCTTTTTTGGAGGGGGTGGAGATGCAGTTAATTAAGAAGAAAGTCCTGTATAAGCGGGTGGAGAAAGTTCAGTAGCCAGGGCAGACCAGAAATCAATCGCTGTAGCCGGCTAGCTAGAGTGCGACGATACTCCTCCACAGGAAAATCCAGCCACTGGTTGCATAGCTGAGTGAATGAGGTCCTCCTGGAGCTCTTCAGATGGAGCAAGTACTGCTGGGTCCATAGTGTGGTCGCGTCGTTCTGTCACAGTGCGGCTGTCTGGTAGGCAGGATGTAGACCCAAACGCAGGACTCGAACTCAAAGGTTTAACTGAGGGAGGCTACTTTATTGCAGTAGTAAGATTTCCACAAAAACAAAAATCTTGCAAAAAACAAAACCACACCAGAAACTAAGAACTAAAAAAAAAACTCTGGGAAACCTGGAAACTCAAGGAGCACGGAGGGAGGCACACAGCATGGTGAGGGGACGACGCGACAGAAAACAAAGGAAAACACACGGCTTATATACACAGAGGAGTAATCAGGGAGTGGAAAACAGGAGGGGGAGACACAGCAGGGAGAAATTGGGCCTAACGAGACAGGGGAAGCAAAGCTGAATACACTCACATGAGACAAGACCTTCAAATTAAAACAGGAAATAAGAAACAATTCACAAGGACACTGACTTGACACTGACACTGAACTCAACAGACAGACTAACGAGCAGACACTATGACATCATGACATCATGGGCAGACAGAGAGAACACAGGGAAGTGGGACCAGGGCAGGCACAGAACAGAAACCTAACCTAACAAATGGTAAATCTAAACAAAAGACATAACTAGAATAAACAAAAACATAATAAGGAAATACAAAACACTGAGTCGTTAGACTCAAGACCATGAAAGAGTGGCTCTGACAGGAATCCTTTAATTTTCAGCATTGCCTCTGTGAAGGGGTTTTGGACAATGCAACCCGCTCCTCAAAATCGACCCAAATCATAGGCACTGTCTCAGTGGAAGGATTGACCCGTGGGTTACCCTCCCCTTCCTCTGTGCTGGGTGTTGCCAATGGCAGTGGTCTTACAGACCTTGATGCAGCCCCCACAACTCTTGTTACAGCATCTTCTGCAAGTCTATCATGCAAAGATGCATGCTTCTTGAACCTAAGATCCAAAAGTGTAGCATTTGCAAGCAGACTTGTTTGAGTCCCCCCGGCCATTTGACAATTTCTGCCATGAGGATGTCGAACATGTTGCGGATTGGCTGATAGATGGAAGGATTTCTCTGTCTAGGTGCAGTAACCCTCTGCAGCTCTCTTGCCATTAAAATGGCTTTCGATGCAGAAAAAAACCTGTTGGGGAGAAATCAAGGAAAGACTATAGTACCATACTTTTTAATGCAGTTACAACCCCTACATTAAGCATACATTTTCATCGAAAAGTGAAGAGTTTCTGCAACCATTGAGTTTACATTTATTTGGAAGCTATTTTAAGAAACATCTTTAATGCTATTAATGAAAAATGTGCTTAGGCAAATGTAATGACAGAACATGAAATATATACATGTATTATGACACTATTTTAACATACCTTTCGGCACTCAGTTCCACAGTCACTTCCTCAAAAGGCTGCAGGCTTCCTTGACCATTCCCACTCTTCAAGTGACAGGATTTGCAGTTGAGGATTTACCAAGGCCAGGGTGGAAATGAGTAGTGGAAATGAGTGGACCCTTTACTTCTGTAATCCGCTTCACCATGTAAGAAGTGGAATTCCACCTGGTTGGCATGTCTTGCTTCAGTAATAGTAGGGGCTGGCCCATCTGCAGCTGTGTCTCTCGCAGTTTAGCAGAAGCCACTGTGCTGCGGCGTGTATATTCAGTTATTGCGTTTACCTTTGTGATAATTTCTTGAATTTCAGACTGCTGGATTCCATTTCTGACTATTAAATTCAAAATGTGTGCAAAACAATTTACATGGTCCAGTGCAGAATGTTGCCTACAGCCTTCTTGATATTGGCTGCACTATCACCTACACATGCAACTATCTTTTCCATAATGGCCCATTCACTTGCAATCCTTTCCAGCTCTCTAGCCAGATTTTCAGATGTATGGTTGTCCGTTAAATTAAAACAGTCCAACAAGTTAGACTGCTGCTAACTTGTTGGGCTAGCGTGTCACATAGTGGTATGTAAGAGACATGTAAGTTGTTGATGTGCTGGAAGTCCAGTAGTCAGTTGTTAAGCACACAGCAGGTGCTGTCTTGATTTTTTTCCGAACATCAGCTCTTATCTTCTCAAACAAATCAGGCATTAGCTGTCTGGATACTGTACTTCTACTGGGAAGAACGCATGAAGGACCAAGTGCTGTAGTGAATTCCCTAAATCCTCTGTCATCTACAATTGAAAAATTCTTGGGCAATCGTTTTAACCAGAGCCTTGTCAACCTTGCTTTGCTGAAGTGGCATCATGGGCCTTGACACAAATGATCCCGACTGTCTTCTTTTTGCTGCTTGTTGTCCTTGCCCTGCTGTGTGTGTGCTCGTATTTTCTTACTGAGTACTTGTTGACGTGCTGCTGGAAGAATCAGGTGATGTGATCTCTGTTGATAACGCTGCTGTTGAAGATTGTTGCTCGTGCTGCTGGCTGCTAGGTTGTCCAATGGTAGTAGCTGGGTTTTGACTCTGCTATTGTTGTAGCATGATGGTGGGGTGCTTGCTACTGAGATGTCTTCTCAAATTGGATGTGCTTCCCCCTCGAAAAGATAAAACCGCCTTGCAAATGTTGCATTGTGCAGGTGTTGCACTTTTCATTTCAAAATGCATCCAAATATTACTTCTTCAGTGACTATCCATTTTTCCCTCTTATCATTAAGTTGCACTGCCCGCAAACAACACCATGAAAAAAAAACACAGACACCTTTATTTAAAATTTTCCTCAAATGTGTCAAATATATATTTTCTCATCTAAATGATTTAGTGAAATAGCAAATTTCTGATTATTGTGTGGATGCTTTAAGCATCCACACTATTGAGTTCCTCTTGATACTTAACTACTTCCACAATTTTCAGCCGATTTTCACCGTTCAAATTTTAAACTATTCTGCTATTTCTGCTAATGTGCTATGTCTTTTTGTATTTTTCACTATTATACTTTTTAAAATATTAAGCTTAATTTGTCCCATTGAAATGAATGGGAAACTTCTGCAATTCTGCTAAAATTTTCTTGTTTTTGAAACTTAACTACTTCCTCATATTTTCACGTAGAACAACCATTCAAACTTTAAAATGTTCTCAAATTATTGGGCTATTCGGGTATAAATCAGCTTTTTCAAATCTTTTAACGTTTTACTTTTATGCCTCTTAAAGTTTTCACTTGCAAAATTGTGATTTTTCACAAAATACATGCGTTGTTATGGTTGCTATGCACTTGGCTTCCAGTGTGCCACTGAAGGTTTTGCAGTCTTTTCTTCATGTCCGAACAACTTCTTGCTACTTGCTCAATTTTCACTCAACTTCCACAAATTATACATCAAAACGTAGGTATTTTTGCTGGCTTTCCGAAAATGTCACTATCATTGTTGTGGGATTTATAGAATTTTGGCAAATCTCCTCAGACCAACACAAAGTCGCAAAACTCTCCATAGAAAGTCAATGGAGAGTTTGTTCAAAATCACCGCTTGATTTCTGTAATGAGAGGCATATTCGAATCGTCATATCTCCTTAATGAAGCAAAGTTAAGACATAAGGCTTGTCCCAGTATATCTTCAGACACTCCTGACGCTCACAATTCAAGAATTATTTTCTCACCTATTACCGTTCTGAAAAGAGTTAGACTTGTTTGACGGTAGGAAATTCGTCCTTCGCTCAGATTTCTTCAGATTTCAAACTCTGGAAATGAACCACTTATTTCTCTCGTCATATCTTTTTAATGGATTTCCACAGAGACCTGAAAATTTCCATGATTGTTCACCAAAGCCTGCTGTCTCTTACGGTGAAAGAATGATATTGATACTCCAAATAGATTTAGAGTTAGAAAGTGTTGTTTGAGGGCAAGTCAAGGCAGTTTTTGCTTTGCTCTACTCAGTTATGGTGCATTAGAAGTCAAATATCTTTAATAATTCATATTTTAATGATAAATTGTTAACACTTTAAGATTCCCCCATCTCTTCTGAACAAAACGGTGTAAGAATGACTGTTCTAGCCCCTACGGTTAGGAAATTATGGTCATTTGTTTGAGGGGAGTCGTCATTATGAGAAATAGACTGCAAAAATCCTGTGTCTCTCTGTGCTGCGTGCACCTGTTTTGGCGGGAAAAAGTGCACAGGCTCTCTGATTGGTGGATTCAAATTCAGCAGCTCCCAGGCTGCTTGACTGAGCTAGAAACTTACGGTGTGTTCACACCGAACGCGATGGACGCGAATAAAACGCCCCAAACGCCCCTAATTTGACGCGTGTACATTCGCGTCTCAACGCGTGTCCAAGAAAAATCCATCGCGCGTCAAAATATGATATTTTGACGCGCGTGAACCGGAAATGTGGGAGGAATGTGGGAGGGAGTTGTGCCAGACCGGTATCTTTGCAAGATGGCAGCTATCGAGCTAGCGCTTGAAGAGAGAGTCTCCCTTCTCTATGTACTGTGGAGAGCAGAGCAGCAGCGTAAAAGACGTCCTCGCCGTACCTGGGTCCATCAGGTCCTCCAGAGGCATGAGCAGTTTGGTGAGTTTCACCACTTGCTCCAGGAGCTGCGCCTGGATGACGGCCGATTCCAGCGCTATCACCGTCGGCCAGTTTGAGGACCTGCTTTCCCTCGTCGGTCCCAGCATCGCCCGCCTAGACACCAACTACAGACGCTCAATCCCACCTGCAGAGCGCCTGTCCGTCTGCCTGAGGTTAGTAAAACTATTTAATACGGTAGTCCTTTATTGATATCTGTGCTAATATGCTAATCCATCCAGTTATACACTGCTAACATGGATGTGCTATGCTAACAGTGAATGCTGTCGGTGTTTACTGAAAGCAAACTGTGGTACAGAGACGACTCTTTATAATATTTCTAGTTATTGCTGTTATCAGTGTTTGCATGATAGCATGGCTGTGGTGTCACATCAATGTATGCGCTCGGTGTTTGCTGATATCAAACTGTAGCATTAGGACCACTGAGTTAACCTTTGTAGTGATACTCACTCCTTTTTATTTAGACCTGGTTTAATTCTGGGATAGTTGAATATTTGTATATAATCCCTGCAGCTGTCAGACTCTATAGCATGGGTCACAGCCTTTATTAAAACAGAGTTAGATAAAACTGTGAACAGTTTGGTTCATCTCTAGTTACATGGTTCTATCTTGATAAGCTGTCTTATCACAGATTAATTTTTCAAAAATATTAATGATTTAAGCAAGGAAAGGGCTACATGTCAACACACAACTCTTTATTTCTATTAATGTCTCACTTCATTCCTACCTGATTGACATGTTTAGGAATTATGAGTGATTGGCTCACTGTAGTTGTGAAAGTTGCTACCAATCAAATTATGATATGTTAAAGTTAAAACAAAACACAACTGTTTTAGATATTATCTAATATACATTTTGTAATTATCCTTATAATTACAAAATGTTTTATGTAAGATTTAAGTTTTGTGATTTATATCTGACATCACAAAAGTATTTTGGAATTTGAATAATGTATTTTGTAACTGCAGTACACATAATACTGATTTTGAACAATTTTGTCCAGGTTCCTTGTCACCGGGGACTCCTTCAGGACCATCGCGTTCAGTTTCAGAGTCGGTGTGTCCACGGTGAGCCAGATCACCCCCCAGGCAGCGACGTCCATCTGGGACTGTCTAGTGGACGACTTCATGGCTGTGCCTTCACCTGGAGACTGGCGGTCCATCACAGAGGGATTCCAGGAGCGCTGGAACTTTCCTCTGTGCTGTGCAGCTCTGGATGGGAAGCACATCCAGACAAAGGCACCCCATATATCATATAGGAGACACACACATTGATATACACTAAATATTCATTTCATTTCTTTTTTGTGGTGCCCAAATTGATGCACCTGCTTGATTTTGTTTAAACAATTATTGCACACTTTCTGTAAATCCAGTAAACTTCTTTTCACTTCTCAAATATCACTGTGTGTGTCTCCTGTATGATATTTAACTGACATTTTTTATTGTAACAACCAACGATTTATACAGGAAAATAATGTCTATTAACAAGGTTGCCCAAACTTCTGCATCCCACTGTATCAGTATATTTTGTCATTAGTATAATATGAAATAAATTCTACATGTGTCAAGTTGTGTGCCAACATTTGCTGTGTAGTAGAACTGAGATATTAGTCATTATAAACATTTATTTGAAATAATATTAAAAGTCTCAAACAGAAAAACATTAAACATAAATATATAAAATATAAGAATTTACAGAGAGACAGGAATAAAAAGGACCAGCTGCTCTCCAGAGCAGGAACAAGGCTGAGGAGGAAATGCTCCTGTGGAATATACTAGGCACAGGTACACGCACACACAGGTCTTTATCGCCAAGTTCCACATTTATTTACACTTTCACACACTGATACTATCGCACAGAATGACAGCTCCATCCCAGCTGATGTGTGTCTCTTTTTCTCCTCTCCCGCTCCTCTCCGTCTCACTATAACACAGGGGAGGGAAACCATCATCAGTCCATAAACAACATCAGCTGTTCTTACCGGCCTCGCAGCGCCGCCCTGATGAGCCTTCCGCTCCACTCCTCCCCTGCAGCTGCGCCCGGGGCCACGCCTCCGCCACACACCCCCACCGCCCGTTCGAGGCCGGGGAGCCGTCCGGCCGAGCCAACTCCCCCCCCCCCGCGAGCGAGAGAGGAAATCGGCCACTGCCATCTGCGCCCCCGGCCTATGGATCACCTTGAACTTAAAGGGCTGCAACGCCAGATACCACCGGGTGATCCGGGCGTTGGCATCCTTCATGCGGTGGAGCCACTGCAGCGGGGCGTGGTCCGAACAGAGGGTGAATGAGCGTCCCAGGAGGTAATAGCGCAGGGAGCCGACCGCCCACCGGATGGCCAGGCACTCCTTCTCCACGGTGCTGTACCGGCGCTCGCGCTCTGCTAGCTTCCGGCTGATGTATAGGACAGGGCGGTCGGCCCCCCTTACCTGCTGGGACAAAACGGCTCCCAGCCCTCTGTCCGAGGCGTCAGTCTGCAGAACAAAAGGGAGGGAAAAGTTAGGAGTGTGAAGCAGCGGCTCCCCACAGAGAGCCTTTTTCACCTGCACAAACGCCGCCTGGCACGGCCCCGTCCACTGGACCAGATCCGGGGCACCCTTTCGAGTGAGATCGGTCAGGGGGCTGGTTAGCTGCGCAAACCCCGGCACAAAGCGACGATAGTAACCCGCCAACCCGAAGAACCGTCTCACCTCCTTTTTCGTCCTGGGGCGCGGGCAGGATGCGACAGCCGCCGTCTTCTCCACCTGTGGACGCACCTGCCCGCCCCCCAGGTGGTACCCCAGATACTGCACCTCCCTCCGTCCAACCGCGCACTTCTTCGGATTGGCCGTGAGCCCCGCCCCCCTCAGGGACTCCAGGACCGCGGCCACCCGCAGCACATGCTCCGCCCAGGTGTCGCTGTGGATGATCACGTCATCCAGGTAGGCGGCAGCATACGCTGCGTGCGGACGCAGTACCCGGTCCATGAGACGCTGGAAAGTGGCCGGGGCCCCGAACAGGCCAAACGGAAGTGTCACGAACTGGTACAAACCGTACGGAGTGGAGAAGGCCGTTTTCTCCCTGGCCTCGGCAGACAAGGGAATCTGCCAATAGCCCTTGGTTAAGTCCAGTGTCGTGAAAAAGCGGGCCGTGCCTAACCGGTCCAGGAGCTCGTCGACCCGAGGCATGGGGTAGGCATCAAAGCGTGACACTTCGTTCACCCTGCGATAGTCGACACAGAACCGTATAGACCCATCCTTCTTCGCCACCAGAACGATGGGGCTACACCAGGCGCTGTGCGACTCTTCTATTACTCCCATCCTCAGCATTTCCGCCAATTCCCTCTGCACGATTTTTCGCTTGTGCTCCGGGAGCCTGTAGGGCCGTGAACGCACCGTCACGCCAGGCTGCGTCACGAAATGGTGCTCGATAAGGGACGTCCGGCCGGGCAGGGGGGAGAACACGTCCGCAAAACGCTGTTGCAACGCGACAACATCCGCTCTCTGGGCCTGTGTGAGATGGTCATCACAAGGGAGGGAGGCGGGAATGATAGAATTTGGCACCTCAGGCCCCAACTCATCTCTCTCCTTCACCAAGCTCACCAGAGAAGCGGTTTCAACCTCTCGCCACAGTTTGAGGAGATTGAGGTGATAAATCTGCGTGGCTCCTCCCCTGTCCGACCGAGCGACCTCATAGTCCACGTCCCCGACTCGCCGTGTGACCACAAAGGGTCCTTGCCACTTGGCGAGCAACTTCGAGCTGGAAGTAGGGAGTAACACAAGCACTTTATCTCCCGGTGAAAATTGCCTGAGCCTAGCCCCTCTGTCATACAGGCGTTGCTGACGCTGCTGAGCCTGGAGCAAATTCTCCCGTGACAACCTCCCCAAAGTGTGGAGTTTTGCTCTCAGGTCCAACACGTACTGAATCTCATTTTTGGCGGGGCTCGGACCGTCCTCCCAGCTTTCTTTAATCAGGTCGAGCACCCCACGTGGCCTCCTGCCGAACAGCAGTTCAAAGGGAGAAAATCCCGTGGAGGCCTGGGGCACCTCCCGCACTGCGAATAACAGAGGGTCTAGCCAGTGATCCCAATTGCGTTCATCCTCGTTAATGAACTTCCGAATCATGGACTTTAAAGTCTTATTCAGCCGCTCCACCAGCCCGTCAGTCTGAGGGTGGTAGACGCTGGTCCGAATAGATTTAATGCCCAGTAATTCGTACAGTTCCCGCAGTGTACGAGACATAAACGACGTGCCCTGGTCAGTCAGTATCTCTTTCGGGATTCCGACTCGGGAGATGACCTGAAACAGTGCCTGCGCCACACTCTTTGCAGAGATGGTGCGCAGCGGAACTGCTTCCGGGTACCGCGTTGCGTAATCCACCAAGACTAACACAAAGCGGTAGCCGCGTGCACTCCGGTGAAACGGCCCGATGAGGTCCATGCCGATGCGCTCAAACGGGACCTCAATGAGGGGGAGAGGGCGCAGCGGCGCCTTCGGTATGGCCGGCTGGTTAACAAGTTGGCAGTCCGGGCAGGACGCGCACCAGCGGCGCACATCCGCTCGGATGCCCGGCCAATAAAATCGGGCCGTTATTCGCTCCAGAGTTTTCTCATAGCCCATATGCCCTGCCATGGGGTTATAGTGGGCCGCCTGGAAAAGCGTTTCCCGGCGGCCCTGCGGCACCAACAACTGGGTGTGTGTTTCCTCTGTCTGAGTGTCACGACTCACTCGATATAATCGGTCGTTTAATAAGACGAAACGCGGGTAGGTCTGCGCGGCCTCAGGGCGCACCACGTGACCATCAATAGCCATCACTTGGTCAAAGGCTGAGCGTAGGGTGCCGTCACGAGACTGCTCCAGTGGGAAATCACCCATGGGGGACACTTCCGGGGCCGGCGGGACGTCCCGTGAGGGACCCGCCGGCTCCTCCCCCCCGGAGTCAGTGTCGGACGACCCCGCGTCACCGCTGAACGCCGCGCACACGCTACACCCCGCTTCCGGTCGTGATCGCACCCCCGCGTACTGTCCCAGTAGCTGATGAAACCCCGGCCAATTGGTACCCAGAATCAGGGGGTGCGACAGGCGCGGGCTAACCGCCGCCGTTACTCTATGCGTTTTGCCCTTATACTTTAATAACAGCGGCACTATGGGATACCTGTGAACGTCACCATGCACACACCTCACCTCCACCCATTCTGCCTCCAGCAATGCCCCGGGGCGAACCAAGCTTTGGTGTACGAGGGTCTGCGTGCAGCCCGTGTCCACCAACGCCTGGCGTATACCCCCTCGAGTCCTTACCGGAATACTGTATGTCCCTCCTGGACCGGGGGAGGGTGCTGGGGCGCCAGCAACACGAAACACCTGCCCCACTTCCATAAGCGGACAATCCCTCCTCAGGTGCCCCGGCTGCCCGCACTTCCAACACTCCGGCCCCGGCGTCTGTGCTGCTCTCCGTGGCTCGGGGGCGGCTCCACTTGGCTCGGCTGCCCTGGACGGCACCAACGCCGCGAAAGGGTTAGTGGGGCTCAGCGCCGGCAGCCGCTCTGCCTGCCCTGGTGCCGGCACACGGCGCCTCGGGGCCGGCACCGGGGCCTGTTTGTTCGGCCTCCGTCCGGCGTCCCCGGGTTCCCCTGCTCCAGCGGCAAGGTGGTCCTCCGCCAGCGTCACCGCTACCTCCAAGCTTGCGGGCCGGTGGCACCGGACCCATCTCGCCGTCTCCGCTGGCAATCCCTCCGTGAACTGCTCCAGCACCACCTTGTCCACCAGCTTCGTCTCCCCCTCCGATGTTCCCGGTTGCAGCCAGCGTACCGCCGCGTCGCGCAGCTGCCGGGCCCAGGCGAATGGTCAGTCCGTTGTAGCCAGCCGACAGGCCCGGAACCGCCGGCGGTGGTCTTCGGCGGTGAGCCCTAGCCTGTCCACCACCGCCCGGCTCACGTCCGCGAAGCTGCTCCTCGACGCCGGAGGCAGACTCAGGGCCGCTGTTTGTGCCTCCCCGGACAGCAGGGGGAGCAGCCGCGGAGCCCACTCCTCCCGCGGCCATTGGCAAGCCTCCGCCGTGGCACGGAAGGTCTCCAAAAAAACCTGTGGGTCGTCCCCGTCCCCCATCCGGGGCACCGCCACCGACAGTGGCGAGGGCTTCGGCGTGGCAGCGGCCCCGACCAGCCGCTCCAGAACTTGCGTCTGCCGGTCCGTCTGCTCCCGCAGCGCGGCCAGGTGGGCACGCTGGTCGGCCGCCTGATCCCGGCTCATCGTCGCCATCTCCGCCAGCATCTGCGCCAAGAATTGCAGAGGCTGGGCGGGTGGCGCGGCCTGTGGGTCGGACATTTCCCCACCGGCACTTTCCTGGGTTTCGGCACCACTTGTGGAATATACTAGGCACAGGTACACGCACACACAGGTCTTTATCGCCAAGTTCCACATTTATTTACACTTTCACACACTGATACTATCGCACAGAATGACAGCTCCATCCCAGCTGATGTGTGTCTCTTTTTCTCCTCTCCCGCTCCTCTCCGTCTCACTATAACACAGGGGAGGGAAACCATCATCAGTCCATAAACAACATCAGCTGTTCTTACTGGCCTCGCAGCGCCGCCCTGATGAGCCTTCCGCTCCACTCCTCCCCTGCAGCTGCGCCCGGGGCCACGCCTCCGCCACAGCTCCATTGGAGACTGGTGTGGCCTCTTCAGGGACTCCAGGATGGCCAGCTCCACCGCCGATGGACCGTCCTGGGACCTGTCCCTCATCTGCCTCGGAGCCGTCCTCCTCTGTGGGCCTGTAAAACAGCACAAAACACAAAGAAATGAGAAGGCTGCTACTAGATTTTAATTTCAACATTGAAAAAAAAAAAAAAAACAATAACAGGATATAATCAGATTGGTTGTAGATATTTAGTAAAAGGGAATCCCACCGACTAAAAAGGTATCAGTGCTTGCTGTACATATCTGTGGGTGCAGCAGCAGGAGCTCAGGGACTGGGGATGCTCTGCTGCAGAATCAGTTGGTTCTATCAATACAGTATTAAATGTTAACAGGTTGGATATAATAATCGTAGAGTAGACAGTGGTCCCTCATTTATTGCAGGGGTTCTCAGAATAACTAGCCCCTGGTCACAGTTCTCACAATTGATTCTCAAAGTGCAAACCTTTGTAGATTGCAAAACGTAAAAGTATTATTATGCCGCGGTTTGTCTTCATCTGCCCGCCACTTTCGTGCGCCTTTTTCCCTCACGGTGCAGGTGTCTATTTCCGAATGAGGCTCATAGTTATGGGTGTTTTTGTGCTGTTTTTTCTATTGGACGCGATGGTTATCAAAACCAAACGTGATAAATTTGGCAAGCGCAGGAGATTTGTCAATCAGGCTGCAGAATGCAATGCTGTACTGTGCAATAAAAAATCAGCGAAAAAGCAAAGCAGTGACGGATGAACAGCGGGACCACTGTGTGCTGTTTATTAATAAACAATAAAATATATTCCTAAATGATAACATGCATAAAAGCAGAACGGTATTTGTACGTCAGTGGGAAAATAGCGGTGGCTTGCTAGCTTTTGTGCGGCTTCCCGGGTCAGTGAAAACTTTCAAAAGAGAAATGAATGAACTTACCAGGTTGCCCGATCTCTTCACATATCTTCCTCCAAGCTCGGTCCTTTTTATTCCTGTCTCGGTACTGAAAGCAGCTGGTGTTGTACAGCTCCAAGTTGTTTGCTACCGCATTGATTAGCCTTCCCCTCCATTGAAGTATGAAAGGCTTTGGCTGGATCTGCCCCTTTGACCTAGGTAACAGCCACGTCACCAGGCTCCTGATTGGTTGTCGCGGCGCGATTTGACGCTGGAGTTCAGATTTTTCCAACTCGAGTGGTAGACGCGAAACGCGCGTATGCACAAAATGCAACACAAAAACTCACGCGCGTGGTTTTATTCGCAAGTCAAACGCGCCAGACGCACTACACTGACGCGCGTTTCACGCGTTTTGGCGTTTTCGCGACGCAAATCTGCTTCCGAATTTTCGCGGGACCCGCAATCGCGCGTCATCGCGCCTTTCCATTGACTTTACATGTAAACCTGACGCTCTATTCGCGTCCATCGCGTTCGGTGTGAACACACCGTTACTTCTCTCTCCCTCTGTGTGTGTGTGTGTGTGTGTGTGTGTGTGTGACAGAGAGCGAGAGAGAGAGAGAGAGAGAAAGTCTTTTAATGGGATGATCTCATTGTAAGATTCAAATTCAATATATTTAGAGTGGTTGACTGAATTGGATCTTGTGTGTGTCTCTGTTATATATTTTTTTGCCGATTTTTTTCATTTAACAAGCATATTTGAGGGACCCTCAGCATGTTCAGCATTTTTTCAGCTGTCCATTTTGCTTTTCCAATTTTTCTGTATAAGATATTACTATTGTGCTAAATCATACTATTTCTGCTATTTTATAAGATTTGTGCTAAATATAGTATTTCTGCCAAATATAGTATTTCTGAATAATTATAGTTTTTCTACCAAATCACAGTATAGTATTTTTGCTTTTTATAGGATTTTTATAGGATATTTATATTGCTTAATATAGTATTTCTGCTTTTTATAGTATTTGTGCTAAAACATAGTATTTCTACTAAATGTAGTATTTATGCTTAATCATACTATTTCTGCTTTTTATAAGATTTGTGCTTAATATAGTATATCTGCTAAATTTTAGTAATTCTGCTTTTTATAGTATTTGTGCTAAAATATAGTATTTCTACTAAATGTAGTATTTATGCTTAATCATACAATTTCTGCTTTTTATAGTATTTGTGCTAAAATATAGTATTTCTACTAAATGTAGTATTTATGCTTAATCATACTATTTCCATATATTACTGCCAGGTCCCCAGGCAGCCAATCCTCTGTGAGGCCTGAGACATTCAAATTTACATATCAGGGCCTCCACGGCTTCCCAGCCAGCCAATCATATATGTGGGCTAAGGCATTCAAATTTGCATATTGGGGCCTTGATAAATTGTCAACACTTGACGATTCCCCCATCTCTTATGAACAAAACTGTGTAAAAATGACCGTTCTTGCCCCTACGGTTAGGAAATTATGGTCATTTGTTTGAGGGGAATCCTCACTATGAGAAATAGACTACAAAAATCCTGTCTCTGTGCTGCGTGTGTGCACCTGTTTTGGCGGGAAAAGTACACAGCCTCTCTGATTGGTGGATTCAAATTTATCAGCTCCCAGGCTGCTTGACTGACCTAGAAACTTGCTTCTCTCCCGGTGTGTGTGTGTGTGTGAGAGAGACAGAGGCAGAGAGAGACAGAGAGACAGAGAGAGAGAGAGAGAGAGAAAGACCCTCTTTAGGGCAGCATCTCATTGTTTGACTGGCATAGACCCTGTGTGTGTGTCTCTCTCTTTACATTTCTGTATTTATTTATTTGTATTTCTTTTTTTCCCCATAGTTGAACAATAATTAGTTTTGAGACAGCTTAACCATGTTCTGTTTTTTTCTCAGCTTGTCATTTTAGTTTTCCAGTATTTTCACTTAAGTTATAACTATTCTGCTCAATCATAGTATTTGTTCTAAATCATTGTTATTATGCTATATTGTAGTATTTCTGCTAAATCATACTATTTCTACTATATTATATATTTTTTTCTAAATATAGCATTTCTGCTATATAATTGTATTTCTGCTATCTTATAATATTTGTGCTAAACCAGAGTATTTGTGCTGAATCATAGTATTTCTGCCAAATGATAGTATTTCTGCCAAATTATAGTATTTGTGCTAAAACATAGTATTAATTTAAAATTACAATATTCATAGTTCATCACAGTGTCTCTGGTAAAACACAGTATTTCTGCTATGTTGTACTATTTTTCTAAATCATAGTGTTTCTGTAATGTTTAAGTATTTTTGGCTAAATATATTCTTTCTGTTATCTTATACTATTTCTCCTAAATTCTTGTATTTTTTGAGAAGTTGTCATGTTTCTGGTAAGTTACAATATTTCTGCTAAGTTCTGCTATGCTATTGTATTTCTGCCAAGTATTATGTTTCCTCTAAGATATTGCAGTTCTGCTAAGTTATTACATTTTAGCAAAGTTCCTTTGCTTCTGCAAAGTTTTTACAATTTCTGCAACTTTTCAGTTTTACTTACATTTAATGCAGCAGATATTTTTTTTTATAGTGGTGGTGATAGTAGTGAGTTCATATACTTTCTCCTTTTTCTGCTTATTTCTGCTTAATATCTATGCAAAACAAAGTGAATGTTTGTTAAAGTGACTATTTGTTAAAGTGACTGAATGTTATATTGCGTCAGTCAGACTTCATCTCAGGTGAAGAAGCGACTCTTGCACGGTAACACGCTTTGATTGTGATCTGATTCAACAGCTGAGAGCCGAGAGGCAGGGGTGAGTGAGTCGTATGTAGCGCAAGCGTCCACTGAGCTGTGTGCCGGGGTGCGGTAATGCACCTTAACGTTGGTTGCCAACCAAGAAGAAGAAGCTGTCAGGGGGGGTGTTGATTCGTTCAACTCTTTTGAGCTGTGAGCCGGGAGGGAGGGGGTGAGTGAGTCCCTAGTCCTGAATGAGTCCGGCTACGGAGGAACTGATTGATTTGTTCATGCTAGGATTCCATACCGGACATTAGCTCTCAGGAAGGGAGGGGGTGAGTAACTCAAATGTGCTGTTAGCATGTTAGCATGCTACTGTGAACTGATGAGCTATTGTCTTGATGTGAGCTTTCTACTCTGGGTTTTTTCTTCCAGACCAGAGCAGAAATGTTTTTGTTAAGAAACTGGCTGTTATTGTTTTTCCACAATTTTAATTATGAGCTAGATATAGCTCTACTAATAAATTTAGTTTGCTAACAGTAACAGGGATGAGTCAGTGAATGAGTCATGATTCACAAGTCATCCTAGCATTCACTAGCATCCCCAGGCTTCTACCTTTCTACCTATAAAACCCGGAGAGCAGTCAAATGGTGGAAGTGGAAGCTAAATTGGCTAGTCATTCATATGTATATTAGGCTGTTAAGTAGGAATTCTGGAGGGAGGGGAGTGGGGGTGGGGGAGTGGAGTGTTTCAGTTTGCCATCTTGGGGAGAAATCAACACACATGGGTGTATGTCCTTTGTTGCTGACATTTATTGATAAAAACAGTACAAAAAACCAACCATTTGTACACATATTTACAAATAATTCAACATTGTCAGCAATCACTCACAATCCTGGCACTGCCATGGTACCTGTAGTCTGCATTTACCACATGTGTATCTTTTGCAGTGAACACATCGCACAGTGGCCTGATTTTTCTTGCATTTGTGTTTGACCTGATGAGGAGACTGCTTCTCCACCGAAAAAGAGACCTTGTTTGGGGACTGAGACAGCGAAAGATGGCACAGTGTGGCGTGAAGAACATGTGGGGACCTGTCTCCCTTTCACCCCAATAGAAGCGTACGCTGCAGATGGAGAGCCAACGGCTAAGGCCAGGAGAAGTATCTCGAGTCGCCTTCAGAGCTTCCTGTGTTTCGTCACTCTTGACATGCTTCGTAGCATTCAAGAATGGACTATTCAACATGCACAGCAAACGGAGCATGTTCATTGGTTCATGGACCTCCCTGAACTAATGGCATTTATTGCAATTGTGATCTTGCGGGGGGTTTGCAGGCTTCCATCTGTAAATGACTGCTGGTCAGCAAACCTGGGAAACCCACAGATAATTGGAACTATGGCACGAAACCGCTTCCAAGACATCATGCAACACCTACGCTTTGATGACAAGTCCACCCGCAGTGATCGAGCAAAGACTGATAAGTTCGCTGCAATTTCCAGTGTGTGGGGATCATTTGTCACCAACTGCATCACGTGCTACAACCCTGGTCTACATATCACCGTTGATGAACAGCTTTTCCCATCAAAGACTCGGTGCTGTTTCCTGCAGTATATTGCAAGTAAACCGGACAAGTTTGGGATCAAGTTTTGGGTGGCCTGCGACCTAAAATCCAAGTACATTTGCAATGTCTTCCCATATCTTGGCAAGGACCCCAATTGTCCCACTGGGGAGAGACTTTCTGAAAATGTAGTAATGAGGCTGATGGAACCATTCCTAGACAAGGGCAGAAATGTTACCACGGACAATTTCTTCACATCGCTTTCACTTGCGCAAAAACTTCTTGGACGGAAAACCACCATCCTCGGCACAGTCAACAAGATTCGCAGGGAAATTCCTCAATCCACTAGACAGACAGATCGCAATGAATTCACCACTCAGGTATGTTGCAGGTCTTTTGTGGTTCTATGTTTATGTGTTTCATTGTGTGTAAAAGGGCTATGGAAATAACAATTTATCTTATTTTTTAGGTGTTTTCAACCTCTGCTGCCACGCTGACGGCGTATGCGGCCAAACGGAAGAAGACAGTCTATATTCTTAGCAGCATGCACAGCGTGGTTCAGACTGATAACACTACCAAAAGGAAGCCAAACACTGTCACCCTTTACAACAAAACAAAGTGTGGCGTGGATGTGATGGACCAGATGGTTCGGGAGTACACTGTCCGCAAAGGAACACGGCGCTGGCCAGTCGCCGTGTTTTATAACATGATTGACATGGCACCGGGACGAAGGAAAGACGGGTGGACTTCCTGGTGGAGCTTGCAAGGGAGTTGGCTCGCTCTCATGTAGCTGCGAAGAAGGCAAGAAAAGATCAGTTGCTTCGGACACAACCCTCCACACCGAGCCCTGGAAAAAGGGCCACGTGTCAGGTCAAACACAGATGCAAAAAAAATCAGGCCACTGTGCGATGTGTTCACTGCTACAGGTACACATGTGGTAAATGCAGACGACAGATACCGTGGCAGTGCCAGGATTGTGAGTGATTGCTGAAAATGTTGAAATGTACTCACTCACTTTTTATCATTATTTGTAAATATGTGTACAAATGGTTGGTTTTTTGTACTGTTTTCATCAATAAATGTCAGCAACAAAGGACATACAAAGGACATGTGTTGATTTCTCCCTAAGATGGCAAACTGAAACGCTCCACTCCCCCACCCCCTCAATCACTCACCCCCACTCCCCTCCCTCCAGAATTCCTAGGTAACGACCTAATATACATATGAATGACTCCAGCATTTGACTGACTGCTCTCCGGCTTTTAAAGGTAGAAACGCAAAATGATGACTCCGCGGGGGTCTAAGGTAGAAAACCAAAATGACTGCTCTCCGGGGGTCTAAGTGTAAAGTGATTCTCGAGTATTGAACGATTCGTTCATGACTTGCACGTCACTTATGTTAACCACAAAAACTTCCATCCTCCAAAATCTACCATCTCTTGTTCTGCATTTCTCTCCTTAGTACTATATGTACCCAACAAATCAGCACTGTTATTAGTTTTTACACTGGATGCCCGTTCACATCTGTCCAACACATCTCTTTTTTTCTTGGCTTGTGACCAGAAAAAGGAGTACACTGGCTACAGTGCACCCCCCCCTCCTCCCTTTGCTGGGTTTTTTGAAAAGGATGATATTGCAAATCAAATTTTACAAACAATAGTAATTTATTATAAAATATTTGATGATGAAATAATATTAATATCAGTTTATTTTAATTGAATAGCACGGGCTGTTTGCAACAATTATTTATGTTATAATGTATGTATTATGAGAGGCTATAAATGTATTTATATATTTATATACATTTGTAGCCTTTTTTTACACCCACTTACACTGAAGATATTTTTGACATGTTTTGCATGTGGAATATGGGAAAAGAGGGAACAAGAATGAAAGCAAGGACTCGCCCGTTGGACAGCTACAAGGCTAACACACACACACACACACACACACACACACACACACACACACACACACACACAGAGTATATCAAGGCCAAAGAAGAAAGAGCTCATCTTATACTGTTACAATGTATTCCCTACCCAGCACTTGAGTACATGAAAAACAACAGTGTCCGGGAGCCCTGAGCACTAATTATAACATTGCAATAAGTGTAATTGTTTTGATCACTGCACTACAGAGTTGTGCTTTCATAATCCCAATGATTATAGAGTGTTTTTTAGAAGTGGGTTAGTTGTCAGGCAGCTCTGAAAATCTCCAGCTTTGGCTGCTCTTGACACTCTGGTTGAACCCATCCTATTAATGCTGGATTACTGTGGAGAGGCCATGTCTCCTTGACAAGGGAATAGAGCAGAACATTTCAGCACAGATGATTTCATCTTGCACGTTTTAATTGCTCTACCATCTATTCGTGTGCTTTCAAGATGCGCCAAGCAGCTTTGTAAATTCCCAGGAAAATAAGTCAAGGTTCAGAAGAAATGACTGATACCAAATACTGAAGCTTCGACATCAAATATTTATCCACTCACAATAAACCGTTCCCTCTTTGGTGAGGATATGTTTTCTGCAAACAGCTGCCATTTCTTGGGAGCTTGTTTTTTCTTTGTATTTACAGTGAGCATGAACATTACTTTTCAGTGAAGGTAGTGATCAGAATAAAGTGAACATGAGCTTCTTTGCTGGTGTAAACTTCTGAAAAAACCAACACAATGTTTTAAAACATCGTGCTATCATGATGTGAATATTAAATGATGGCAATTATATTAATATTATAATATTATTAAAACCCAGGCTGGCATTCATTGGATCTTGAAAGTATTCACAGTGCTTCATTTGTTCCACATTTTGTGATTTTAAAGCCATATGTTAAAATGTATTAAACTCATTTTCACCACAATATCCAACACACATATAACATTTATATACATATCCATACACAGCCTTTGCTCAATACTTAAAGCACCTTTGTCACCTATTACAGCCTCAAGTCTTTTTGAGTATGATGCTACAAGCTTGGCACACATTTTTGGGTAGCCTTTCTTTCATTGGTGGAGTGCTATAGAAATGGTTGTCCTTCTAGAAGGTTCTCCTCTCTCCACAGAGAAATGCTAGATCTCTGTTAGAGTGACCATTGGGTTCTTGGTCACATCCTTGACTAAGGCCTTCTATCCTGGTCACTCAGATAGGCCGGGGAGCCATTTCTGCGCAACCTACCTGAAAGAGTCCTGGTGTTTCCAAACTTCGTCCTTTTACAGATGATGCAGGTCACTGTCCTCATTAGGACCTTGAGTGCTGTAGATTTTTTTTTTTATGTGCCTTATTCCAGATTTGTGCCATGATACAGTTCTGTCTCTGAGGTCTACAGACAATTCCTTAGAGTTCATGGCATGGTTTGTGCTCTGAGATGCGTTGTCAACTATTATGTCAAAAATGCTGATTATTGTCCACTTCTAAAGAATTAGTTCCAAAATATAGTAAAGAAATAAATCATAATTTTAAAATGTCTACAACTCTTTTCTGACAGCCACATCGAGCAGACATTAGATCTAACTTCCCTTTTTTTTCTTTCTTTAAAACAACAGTTGTTTGAATCATCACTAAAACTATGATTACTGTGACTGGAAAGAAACTTTTTTTTCTGGACTAAGTAAAACTAAGGTTAAGAAACAGCTTTTTAAATAACTGTTTAACTACTGCCAGATTGAAGTCCTGTGGTACATAGCCGGTTATTAGACATAGGTTGATCATATTTAAGATTGAAGCATTAATTAATGGCAGGACTTATCTGAGCAGTCTTGTAGGAATGGGTTTGGAGGAAGTAATTACTGAAGTTATCTCAGAAAAATCATTTGGACAAAAGACTCTAAGTTAATATCAATGGTACTAAAAGTAGCTGTAGATAATGTTATATCTGTGAGATAATTATGAGTCATTTTTTCTCTGATGATTAAAATTTTATTTGTGAAGAAGTTCATGAAGTAAACGTTAAAGAAATAGTTGACTCAACAGTGGTCTGACTTTTTGTCAGGTTGTCAAAGTGCTGAAGAGAAAACTAGGGTTGTTCTTATTTTCTTCACTCAATGATGAATAGTAAGATGTTCAGGCTTTACGGAGGGCTTTCTTATAAAGCAACAAACTAAATGATGATCTGCCAAATTTGTGACAAGCCATTTCCTCTCCAACTTACGAGTTATCTGCTTTAAGGTTCATGTTTGAGAATCATACCACGGAGTCAAGTACTTCTGATTTGAGGCTCTCTTTTTCACAGGAGCTACAGTATCCAGTGTCAAATGTAGTGAGGCGGCAAAATTTTTAACAAGACAGTTAACCTCTGTTGGAGTAGCATTCAGTTAGTTGCTCTGCTCTGTGTTGGTACATGGCATTGAAGATGATAACAGTGGGTAGATTATATTCTTAAACTTAGTTACAGCACTGTCATAAAGACATCTACCGTATTTACCGCACTATAAGGCGCACGTAAAATCCTTAAATCTTCACAAAAATTGACAGTGCACCTTATAATCTGGTGCGCCTTATGTATGAATTTTGGTTTGTGCTTACTGACCTCGAACCAGTTTTATGTGGCACACTATGCTCAAAAATCTGTCAAAAAAAGATTTTTAGTGCCACTTTTTGGAGCATTACGGTTACCGTTGCCAGGAGCCTCGCAGAGTAATACGTACTGTGCTTCAACACAACATTACCGTGTTGTGTGTGTATAACGACTCCAAAATGGCACCCGCGAAGAGACACGCTTACGAAGCTGATTTTAAACTTCGAGCAATTAGTTATGCAGAAAAGAATGGAAATAGAGCAGCTGCCAGACAATTCGGCATTAATGAGTCCATGGTGCGCAAGTGGAGGAAGCAAAAAGATGACCTAAAACAAGTAAAGAAGACCAAAAGGAGTTTCCGAGGGAACAAGGCGCGATGGCCGCAGTTAGAGGACAAAATTGAACAGTGGGTTATTGAACAGAGAACAGCAGGTAGAAGTGTCTCTACAGTCTCTATTCGACTCAAGGCAACAGCGGTAGCACGTGGCATGCAGATCAATGACTTTCGAGGGGGACATTCTTGGTGCTTCCGTTTTATGAAAAGGCATAATCTCTCAATCCGCACAAGAACTACTGTCTCACAGCAACTGCCAAACGATTACAAAGAAAAGTTGGCCATTTTCCGCACGTACTGCCAGAATAAGATCACTGAAAAGAAGATCCGGCCAGAACACATCACTAACATGGACGAGGTCCCCCTCACCTTTGACATCCCCGTGAACCCTACTGTCGAGAAAACAGGGACCAGTACGGTATCTATACGCACCACAGGGAACGAGAAGTCATCCTTCACTGTAGTTCTGGGCTGCCAAGCTAATGGCCAGAAACTACCACCCATGGTCATTTTCAAGAGGAAGACTTTGCCAAAAGAAAAGTTTCCGGCCGGCGTCATCGTCAAGGCTAACTCAAAGGGCTGGATGGACGAAGAGAAAATGAGCGAGTGGCTGAGGGAAGTTTATGTCAAGAGACCGGATGGCTTTTTCCACAAATCTCCGTCTCTTTTGATCTACGACTCCATGCGCGCCCATCTCACCGAGGCTGTCAAAACCCAAGTGAAGCAAACTAATTCGGAGCTTGCCGTCATTCCGGGTGGATTAACCAAAGAACTCCAACCACTAGATATTGGTATCAACAGGTCGTTCAAAGTTAAATTACGAGCTGCGTGGGAGCATTGGATGACAGAAGGCGAACACACATTCACCAAGACAGGGAGGCAACGCCGAGCGAGTTACGCCACTATCTGCCAATGGATCGTGGCTGCTTGGGCTAAGGTATCAGTCTCAAGTGTCGTCCGAGCTTTCACGAAGGCTGGAATAATCACTGAACAGCTAAGTAACAGCAACGAGACTGATTCGGATAATGATGAGAGGGATCCGGGCATGCTTGATGCCGAAATTGCCCAGCTGTTTAACTCAGACACTGAAGGTGAAGAGTTTGATGGATTTGTGGAAGTTGAATGAACTGGAAATGTAAGTGTATTGTTCAATATTTGATGTTTAACAGCTTAACAATGTTAAGAGTTACTGTGAATGAGTTGGTTAAATTTTAACTCATCCGATTGTTTTATTCTGCTGAATGCACTTTAAACGTCTTTTAATCTGCCGTGAGAGGGATCCGGGCATGCTTGATGCTGAAATTGCCCAGCTGTTTACTGTAAGTCAGACACGGAAGGTGAAGAGTTTGATGGATTTGTGGAAGTTGAATGTACTAGAAATGTAAGTGTATTGTTAAATATTTGATGTTTAACAGCTTAACAATGTTAAGAGATACTGTGAATGAGTTGGTTAAATTTTAACTCATCCGATTGTTTTATTCTGCTGAATGCACTTGAAACACTTTTTAATCCGGTGTGAGAGGAATCCGGGCATGCTTGATGCCGAAATTGCCCAGCTGTTTACCGTAACTCAGACACGGAAGGTGAAGAGTTTGATGGAATTGTGGAAGTTGAATGTACCGTACTGGAAAAAGTGTATTTTTCAATATTTAATGTGTTACAGCTTAACAGTGTTAAGAGTTACTGTGAATGAGCTTAATAAAGGTCGAGTTATTTTTTGTTTGTTTTAATGCACCTTATAATATGATGCGCCTTATGTATGAAAACAGAGCCAGTCTTCAACAGTCCGCCTTATACTCTGGTGAGCCTTATAGTGCGGTAAATACGGTACTGTGATGAAATCTGATGTGTAATCAATTATTGTAAATTTAAATGTTATTAGTAAATGATCAGCCAAGAGACTGTTTTCAGGAATCGAACCTAGTCTAATAATAGATTAAATCCTGTGTTGAGGCTGTCATTTTAGCATCTACATGGTTATTAAAATCACCCAGAATAATCATTTTTATCTGAGCTGAGCACTAAATCAGAGAAAAGTCTGAGAAATCAGACAGAAACTCTGTAAGGCCCAGGTGGACGATAGATGATCTCAAATAAGATTGGCTTTTGAGTTTTCCAGCTGGGGTGGGCAAAGATAAGCATCGGGCCTTTAAATGAATTAAAACTCCGTCTTTGTCTTTGGTTGATTAATAGGCTGATGTGGAAGATTGCTGCCACAACGCCCCACGGCCTCTGCTTCGAAGATTCTGATCGTTAGAATGACTCGGGGGTGTTGATTCATTTAAACTAATATAATCATCCTGCTGTAACCAGGTTTCTGTAAAGCAGAGTAAATCAATTAGTTGATCAATTGTTAAGTCATGTACTAACAGAGACTTGGAAGAGAGAGACCTAATGTTAAATAATCCACATTTCACTGTTTTACTCTTTGGTGGAGATGTGGATACTGTATTATTCTTTCTTTGTGGCTTTTTATGTTTAAATTGTTTTTTTGTTGATTTTTTGTTTTTTGTCTGTTTCGGAGCTGGCAGAGTCTCTAAGTATATGGGTTTTGGGGGATAATTCACCGCTTTATCCCCAAATCATCACAGCATTAGACACCTCACTTTGGTTTTCTTCTCTGTACTCAAACTGACAACCACAATGGGGCTGCAAGTTGATTATCACACATTACCAATAACAATAATGTTATAATGTTTGAGAGATTCAAGTGTGCTCCTCGTGATTTGTTTGTGGTGCAGTGATTTTAGCCTGGTTAAAAAACATTAAAGTTCATACAACTAGCAATTATCAGGCAGCCTGATTTACTTCTTGCAATTGGACCAAGCTAGCATTTCAGTTCTGTTCTGCTGAACCTCATGCCAGCAATAATTGTGAGGAGTCTTGGTGAGTGTGACTTTCTCAAAGCAGCAATAATTATCTGGTGTTTGTTTGCTCAGTCACTTTGTGCAATTGTGTATTCAATAATTTACTCTTTTATATCCCAGGTGAGGGGTGTCTTTGATTGTTAGCCCACAAGACATATGCATGCATGTTTTATTTCTAACTTCACTTTGCTGCTTTGGCACTGCAAGCTGCTGCAGTGTTCTCATTGCTACCTGAATTTGTTTGTTTCATGATCCATGTACAAAGTATATTTCATTTAGAGTTTTTGGAAGTTGTATAATAACAAATGCCAGTTATTTGGGTTATTTCCTTTTTTTACTTCTCTTTGGGCTAATCCAAATGTAAATTGACACATATGAGATAACCTTTTTTACAGCCAATGTTGTCTAAATGATGTGAAAACTTTGCCTGTCTTACTTTGGAAGCAGATGTGCACAACAAAGTATCAGTTTAAAATAAGATAAGATGACCTTTAATAGTCCCACAGGTGGGAAACTTGTTTCATTACAGCAAAAGTGCAAAGTTACGTAGCATAAATTAGAAAACACTGGAATGGAATAAAATAAAATACTATATACACAATAGAATAAAATAGAATACAAATGCTATATATAACTGAGTAAGAAAATACAAAAGTACAACTTTGTCAGAAAAAGAATTGCATATATAGCAGTCTTAATTCACATGTGTGGGTTTGTGTGTGTTTGATCAGTTGAAGTCTTTGTTGTAGAGTCTGACAGCAGTGGGGAGGAAAGACCTGTGAAATCTCTCCGTCCCACATCGTGGTGCCGCACCCTGCCACTGAAGGAGCTGCTCAGTGCTGTCAGTGTCTCCTGCATGGGGTAGGAGATGTTGTCCAACAGGGATGATAGCTTAGCCACCATTCTCCTGTCACTCACCACCTCCACTGCAATGTCCAGAGGGCATCCTAGAACAGAGCTGGCCCTCCGAATATAATTAATATAAATTGTCATGTCCACACGAGAATACCTTGGTAACTTCGTAATGGGCAATGTAAACCTTTTGCTCATGAAGGTGGAGGTAGACGAGAAGAAGGTTGGTGGCTTAATCCTTGGCTCCTCCAGTCTGCATGCTACAGAAAACCAAGTTGCTCTCTGAAGCATTCATTGGCATGTGAAAGTGTGTGAATGTTGACTAGAAAGATCTAGGCATATAAACTGCCATGGCTGAGTTGCCGGTGTGTTGTGATGTGGACCCAAAAGCAGAATTCACAGGAGGCAAAACTGAAGTGTAACATAAAGCGAGCCATTTATTTAGTCTGTTAGTGAAAAAACCAAGGCAAAGGAGAACAGAGGTAAGGGCTAAACAATTATCTTAACTGCAGCTAGAACTAAACATGAAAACTATTACATGAACCTGAACCAGAGCATGAAAAAACTAGAGACCTGAAGAGACATGAGAATCCATGGAAACTAGTCGAGATAAACAGGCAACCTGACACTGAACAAAGGGAGACAGAGGACCAGAATACACAGAAGGGTAATGAGGCAAGTGGAAACACCTGGGGAACACAGTTGACACAAATGAACGTGATGCAACAGGGGTAGCAAAACTAAACACAATGAACATGGAAACACAAGACTGTCAAAATAAAACGGAAAACATAATGAGATGAAGACTAAGACAACACAAGCTTGACAATAGGACATGGAAACCACAGACATGAAACACATGACAGACTGGGGGAAACGGAAAGGAACACAAGAGGAACATGGGAATAGATAAGGGGGACGAGGCATTGGCATAGCTAAAAGTAATACATAGAGGACAAGACAGACTTACACAGGGAACAGGAAATGATGCCTAAACACAGAAGCATGGGTGACAACATTAACTAAACTAAAACCTAACTAAGACTAATAATAACCACTAGAAGTTAACATTTCTCCAGTACATCATAAGAAATCAAAAATACAAGACAAACTCAAAATGCTGGGTCACAGATCCAGCGCCCTGACAGAAACAAAAGCTTGCGTGAATGAGGTGTGTTCTGTACTCAAACAGAGTGCATGTGCTATAAAAAAAAGCAGTTCATTTAAGTAACATACATCTTTAGAATAAAAAAAAGAAATTGCTTTGACTGACTGACTATTCATACAAGGTCAATCAATCAGGGCCCCATCTCATCACTTTACTGCTTTCACCTCATAGTACCGTATCTGTCATGGTCCTGGGTCGTTGACCCAGCGTTTTGTGTTCATTTTGGTATCATCTTATGTTTTGTGTTAATTCTTATTTTGTATTAGTTCTTAGGGTTTGGTTCTTGTGTTTAGTGCTTTAGTGTTCTCCCTCCTGTATGCTCTGTTTGTGTTCCTGAGTTTGTCTTTGTGAATGTCCTGTTTTACTTTGAAGGTCTGTGTCCGTTATCACTGTGTCAGCTTGTTTCTTCCTGTCGTCTTGTGAATTAGGTTCAGCTGTGCTCCCCTCCTGTGTGTCATTACCTGATTACCTTGTGTGTATATATAGTGGGTGTCAGTCTGTGCTCCTTGTTGGTTCGTCTGTGTTACTCAGTGTTAATCTGTTATTCTGCGTCTCTCTGTGCCACGGCCTGCTCTTCGTTCCCAGCTCCCCATTCCCTGCTCACTTCCTTATGTCTTTCTCTGCATGTGACCTTGTGAGTTATGGTTTCATGTTTTGTTACTTTTAGTTCTCCCCAGTTTAGGTTTTTGTTCAGTTCCGCCCTCACTTTTGTTATCAAGCAATGTAAATAAACCTCACTCGCATCTCCACTACTGTCTCCAAATTGGGTCCTCATGTACTCCACCACACGACTGCTGCCCCAGCCGTGACAGTATCACCCCAATAAAGCACTTTGCATTATAACTGCTGGTTTACTTGTGGTCTCGAGAGTATTTAAAAGTAGAGGCAAAACGAGCTCCCAGTTTGGATTCAGGATATAGAAACCCTCTCTACTTTTGAGATTGTCAAAAGGGAAAGCTTTAAACCCAAAGTATAGAGATAGAGCTGATTTAGGTAACCCCTGAATCCTCCTGGATGCTGGGGCCTTCCCATGAACTAAGTTTTTCTTCTTTACTCTCTTCCATGGTGTGTCTTTTGCCCTGTCTTATTTTACATATCTATATAAATAAAACTGAATTGAATTAAGTGGCCTGAAACCTTTGCTTGAAATCTCATTTCTTCTAACTACATTTATTATATATATTTATTTCTACCAATGGAAAAAGAAAGAGCAATGGGGAAAAAAAAAAAACCCTCAACAATCTTCACCCAAAATAAAACAGTAATTTTATCAACACCCCCCCCCCCCCCCCCCCCCCCGCGCGCGCATGTACCTGAATCATAACCCTCATGCTAGCAGTCAAATTCTAAAAGCAAAATATGTCTGTGAAAGTGACAGAAGTAAAACACCATAAGTGAGTATGTGTTCAATAAGTAATTACTACCTTAATTCTCATTTATAGGATTATGCCAAAATCTCCCTGAAAGAAAATTGATCCAGAATGCTGAGTATTAACTGGGACTCGAAGAAGAAGAAGCCATATTTCTGCCATATTACTCCTCATTGTCTCCCTGTCATACCTTTGTGTTAATCAGGCCCCATTAAAAAAAAACAAAAAAACATTAAAGACCTCATACTACCTTATTATCCTAACAAAATACTTTGCTCTCTGACTGCAGGCTTATCTGTGGTTCCTAGCCAGAGAATGTAATTAATTTCTCTTGTAGTTCAAGTTCAAAGCAATCGTCACAGTGGCTCTACATTATAAATGGAAACAAAAACAACATTCCTGACTCCTGATCACTGCTTTTTTTTACCTGTTGAAGATCAGGATCTCACTGTGGCTGGAGTTAGGATTCTGTGCAGATACTTAAAAGAGTCCAAGTTGTGTAAGCAGTATAACGCAGGTCTTTCTGTCCTGAATGCATTTTCCACTTTACCATTGAGCTCTTGTCATTATGTGCAATAAAAATAAATGTAATGTTCATATCGCCACTCCAAAAGCTGTATCACTGTCCACACATGAACTTAAACCAGCTAGTTGTAGCTCCAGTGTAAAAATATAAATAAAAATACATTTTAAACACAGATAACAGGAACATTTGGAATGCCAGTAAAAAATAAAATCGAAACTGTAATGTATTTACTGAATTTAGTAGTATGGCATGAATTAACCCATTGTGAGATCTTGCCCCACCCTATCATGTGACTTACTGAGATCAAATGGCCCAACATGTGAGTGGGTGTTAAGGCATAAGTGAAGGAATCTCAAAACTGGATTATAGATGGCAGACAGTTGGCGTCCTAAGCCATCACCTGTGTTCAAGGATGGTCTTCACAGTGGACATAAATGGCTTCTTTCACTCCAGACCATCTGCCTTCTCTGTCCAAAATGTGAACATTGGCATCCTTGAAAAAGTGACCTTTACCCTTTAGATGCAGATGTACAGCTGAGTCATGTCCTCTCAAGGTGACTCTTCTATGTTGTGTTCTGTGTTAATGGATTGGGTGTTGGTCTTTCTTCAGTGTAGAGGTCTAAGTACTCTTTGCTGCATATACTGCATGGTTTGTGTTTGGGAGTTTTGTTCTTGGGATGAACCAGTGTTTTTTTTCTGAGTGTACGGCTGAGTCTGAAGTACACTGGGATGCCGTGTTTGGAGAAACAAACTAAACAATGTAGCATATGCTGTGCAGTGCAGCAAGGAGTGCTCAGTCCTCTACATAAAGAGTCATGGGCCATACACTAGCTGCAAAGAAAACATTCCACAATTGGATAATTTCATATATAATATGTATTCCCAAAACTTTAATTATGCAAAAGGGCTTGAGTGGAAATGCATTTTTCTGAAGTCACATTTGTGTTTGCAAAAGCTTCATATGTAAAAATGTTTTCTAGAGACATGTTTACCTCTTGAGAGCTGTGTTTATAAGAAAGAGATCTTGTCAGAGTTGTAGTCTCCTCCCATCCTCCAATATATATTTTATTATTATGCTAATGTTCACATCTTATTGTTCACGCAGGAGTTAGTAGATGTGGCTTTGTCTTCTGCTGACCTTCCAGCTATAGTCAATAAGCCATTTTGTGACACTTTATCAATGTAGGAGATTTATATTCTCATAATAGAGAACCTTGGCAGCAATATTACTTTCTGATTAGTGACTAAAAATGGACTGCCAACCTGTGGAGTGGTTATTCATTCCTCTAACTGATTGTAGCTGGCCCTATTTGGGAAGGCACCCAAAGAGATTAAGTTTTATTAGTAGAGTAATATTAATTAACAACTTACAGAAATTAATCTAGGGAAAGCTTAGATGACAGCTCTGATGACCTACTGTAATATTGCAGCAGGCTTGGTGGTCAATGTTTTATAATCACAAGTGAGGAATTTTCAGATCCCCAAATAAATATTATCCCTAAAATGTCACTTTTGAGCCATGGGTGACTATGAGGTCAGCGGTACTGGTGGACATCTTCCCTTAGAGCAGTACACATTATTACTTTTCTTTTCTGGTATGATATTGTGAACATGGGAACTCTCAGGAAAAAGGGAAAAAAGAAGAAATATCTAACTGTAGCTGTTTGTTACAGGCTATAGCCTTTGTATGAACATCAATTCAGAGCAACTTTTTTTTTCTCACACTGTTTAGTTCAAAGTACAGTGGAACCCCAACTTACGAAATTAATTCGTTCCAGAGGGTGAGAAGGGTTATATGTGAAACATGTCCCACTAATCACATCAACAGTGGGACTCCTTTTTGATAGTTTTTCTACTATCAAAGCAGGAGAAGCTACAGCACAGTAGAAAAAATAGTGAGCAATGTGGATGTAATGAGCCAACCCTGGAAGAAGAGCGCAGTAAAACTGAACTAGATGATGCCCAACCACCTGCATTGACAAATGACATCTTCTGAGCTGAAGATAAAGATTGCTAACCCACCAAGAGTTTAAACCTTGTTAGGTTTAATGTATGTGTTGTAGATTGCCATTTAAAAAGCTAGAATGCTTCTGTTTGCTCTCTATGTAACCCACGCATATAAGTACGTGCACGACCTCGATAAGGGGAACAAGCAGCCTTGAGAAGAACAGATTCTACTCAATGAAGGAAGCCACTTGGCTGGGACGAGATACCGACAACATCCTGGGAGAGCTGCACTCCCATCATATAACCACACACATTGTATAACCATGCTTGCACAGCACCATCACACTTTGTAACCAGTTATAGTAATTTCTCACAGGTAATACAGCAACAAGCTTTATGAATATTCATGTGTGTAACCAATAAAAAAAAACCTGCAGGGGGAAAGCAAGTTGAAGTGGATTGGAAACAACTGCTTACCCCTCGCGAGTGAAAACTTGAGCTCTGTGTGACCTCATGTTAGGCATCATAGCAACCGAGCTCAATAGGCACAGGAGCACAGTTCAGAAAGGATACCTGTCTGATACATAGATATAAAGTGCTTCATGACCTTGAACACAGCTTACAATTACTTGTTTTCCATCTTTGCACACACCAAGTGCTCTACAAGAAGGTTAAAATTACAAACCAATAGTATGAAGAGGGTAAATGAAAGGAAATGCACCCAGAAATGTGTCTATTCATCACATAGTGGTCTCAGTGGGAGAAATGTTTTGTCACTCATCAAAGTTACTTCCTTAGTCGTAGCTTACTGCAGACCTCATCACAGTATATTTGAATAATGAACAGAATTAGCACAATTGATTAACAATAAATCATGAGTTCAGTTTAATAATTGTTAGTGTGCAAATTGTCATGGCCATTGATCAATAGCTATGAAAATTTGCCATTTATCAATGGCCATAGCAGTTCAAAGAGTGTCACTGGCTGGGTCTCAGACCTAGCATTTTTGAGCTTATTCTGTGTTTTTAAGCTTTCATGCTAGGTTGTGATTATTAGTTCTTGTGTTGTCATGTCTGTGTCTCCATGTTTCCTGTTTTATTTTGAAAGAGTCTTTTGTTTTTTGTTCGTTGTATCTAGTTCCACTGGTCTGCTGTCTGGTCCAGGCGAAGGAGACACTCCAAGCCTGGGAGATGCCAAGGTACTCCGCGGTGCTGTGGCAGCCAGAGGTCTTCGCGCCTGCTGACCCTGCTACGCTGTCGCCCACAGTTCCATCAGTCACGACTCCCCTGCCGTCACTTACAGCCCCTTCAATCACAGATCCCTCGCTGTCCCTTGCAGCCCCACCATTCACAGATCTCTCGTCGTCACCTGCAGCTCCACTATTCACGGCTCCCTCACTGTTGCCTGCAACTCCATCACTCACAGCCCCCATGCTGCCATTATGTTCAGGGCGTCCGGCACCTGCCAAGCCACGTTCAGCACGTCTGGAGCCTACCATGTGACTGGATGATTTCTTGTCACGTATACACTGGCACCATCGCCGTCTTGGAGAACTACTGAATTATGGATTTTCGTGCTGCTGACCTCCAGGTCAGTCTCCAAAACTACTCAGTCACCGCCACGGGCCTCCTGGTCGACCCCCAGAGTGGCATAAGCACACTGCAAAAATGGCTAGTCTATATTTAGGAAAAAAATACTACATTTGATACAAAAAGCACTGAAAACAAGTGAAATTATCTGTCCATGCAGCAAGTTTATTTTACTTAATAAGAAATCTTGAAATAAGATTTTTTAATCCAGAAATAAAAGAACACATTTGAGAATTGAAGAGGGTTAAAATAAGCTTTAAAAAGCTCAATTTAAGATAAAATTACTTTATATCAAGTCCCAAAAGTAAGTTAAATATGCTAAATTACAGTCTTTTTTTATGTTTTGAATTCTTACTTGCAGCAAATGAATGCACTGCAACGAGAAAAATAGTTCTAATACTATGAAAAACTACTCAATATTAGTGAAGTATGATTAATTTGTTTCTTGATTCAGGTTGGCTTATCTTAAAATAGAGCTGAATCAATATTAAATCCAGGCAAAAAAACCTTAAAACAGACCTTTTTCCTAGAATACTCCTTGGCTTCTACTGAAATCACAACCAGGACAGGAGTGATATATGTCAACATTTATTTCTCTCATGAGAACAAAATTCTTTTTTTAAACAATATAGGGCTGCTGCACAATCCCTAAAAGTCTAAATCAACCCTTTAAAAGGCCTAAACAGAGAAAAGAAATTACATTTTTGGCCTTAAACTTTTGTGACAGTCACATAGTCTCACAATGTTGTAAATAATGGCATTACTGACTTAAAACTTTACATGCCTCAGGTAAAGTGTCACTAAGAAAAAAAAACAACAACTTTCATTTGTAAAGCATTATAAGTACAGCCGTTTCTCAGGACATTGCTAGGCAAATTAGGAACAAAGTTGTACAAACGTACTACAAAACTAAACAAACTGCAAATGACCTGATAAAATCCTGCTTGGTATTCACCTATTTTTCAAAGAACGACTTCCACTCAGCTATTGCTTTCTTATATGCACTAGTGGCATCTTGATCATGGATGGCATCAGTTATTACCTCAGTTTGTATGACAGAGAGGACCGTTGCAACACATTTTGGGTATGTTAAGTGCAAGGTGTAGTAATATGCCATCAACACCAACATTCCTTCCCAGAAATCCTCCAAGGAGAGAGTGGTCACTGGTATGTTTCCTACAGCAACAATGCTGGTTGTTCCATCAAAAAGCAGCACTGGGGAGGAGAGAGGCCGCTTCTCCAGGTATAGCATTGCATCTTCACCCGGCTAGAAAAGCACAAAAAAAGGACAAATTCTTCAAGATTTTCAATGAAAGGGTTGCTGTGCATCCAAACAGCTTAAGACACAAAAAGCAATATCAAGAGTTTAGAATGCTCCAACTGATTTACTGTTGGAATAGAAGAAATAAATGTAAAATATCTGACTTACATAAATATGAAATTTTGGAAATGTACACAGCAAAATCTCCAGTGTTAAATTAACACTGGAGAGTGTCTATATGGGTCCACTCCTCTGAGTGTTAAATACAACACTGTTGAGTGTTAAATTAACACTTTGACAGTGTTATATGTTTAAAAGTAACCTAGTCAGTTTTGAAGATTAACAATGGCTAACACTGAGCAGTGCTGATTTTCTAACACTGGAATATTTCTAACATTTTGATTTATTTTCCAGTGTTAGAAAATCAGCACTGCTCAGTGTTAGTCTTTGTTAATCTTCAAAACTGACTAGGTTACTTTTAAACATATAACACTGTCAAAGGTGTTAATTTAACACTGGAGATTTTGCTGTGTATTAATTCTGAGCATGAATTTTCTCTAGTTTGCAGCATTTTTATCATGTCTATTTGTGCTTTTTTTCTCATTTGTTTTTTAAAACTATTTCTTTTAACTTTGTTACATATTCTAGTTTTTGAAGGCCTTTTTAAATATATCATTTTACTGCTTCTACTTGTATCCTAACTGCAATGTGCTTTTGCTCTGTGCTGCCTCTCTGGAGTAGGTTTTGAATAACAATTAAGAAATCCTGAATAAGGAGTAATTTAATCCCTGCTGAATTGAACTTCAACCCACTCTTATTAAGCAGGAAAAGCAAAATAATAATATTAATAATAACAATACAAGTAAATGGAGTACAAGTTACAGTGGCTGGTATTGCAGCTGTTCGCACCTTGAGGATATGAAGGAGAGCCTCACTGGCACTTCCCAGCCGCTTTGGTGGTGTAGTTTTTGAAGGAAAAAGAGATGGAAGTGCATTGAAGAGAGTGACAGTAAAATCCACTGTGAACGGAGAAAAGTATCTCAACAAAGCAATCCGAACATATCTGATGTGTGGATTTAATGTATGAAAAGGCCACTTACCTCCACATACATCCAAGGGGAGAGGAGGTTTCAGGACCTTCTTCCAAATGCCATAGAACTGCACCTTCGAACAAAACTCTGCCCATCGACCCTTCATTTGATCTATGTATTTGCAGTTGGAGCCACCAATGATGCGACGCAGTTCATCCATCGCCTATGACAAAGTTGTGCTCAGTTAGTCAAGAACTAACTAAACCTATCCAGAGAAAGCAAGGAATTTAACTGAAGGTAGTTGAACTTACATTTCGTATGTCTTTGAAGCACGGGTATGCTTCAAGTATTTTTCTAGGCCTGTCTTCTTCCCTTGTAACATCTGCGTCAATAAAAGCTCGTCTGGCCTCAAACTCCAGGTCCAAAATTTGAGCGACGTCACTTTGGTTGGGTTTTGCATTGGGTTTCCTGTACATGTTGCTCAAGGTTTTGTAATGTCTTGCCTGCATCTTCAGGCTGTCATGGTCTGCTAGGGAAAGCAAAGAGCAATTGTAAGACATGGTGTAACTAGACTAAATTCAGATTTTTCTAATCAGTCATTTCTAGTAAGGTTGCATGGTTGTTTTTAAGTATAATATTTATGAGAATTAATGTTTAGGTTAAATATGTTTGAGTAATGAACTGACCCTATATGTCCTAATCATTTCCCTTTGTGTCCTTTTCTTATAATGATCATGGATTTATGTTAATTGTTAGTTTGAACAGAATCAAATATTAAAACGACAGTTTAAGATGCCCGTGAATAAAACTGTGGTGAAAATAAGGTAAAGGTTGTTTACTGTGTATATCGTTCACATCAGTGTGAACAGTGATTATGAGCTGATGGATAAAAATCTTTTAGGTAATTTGATCTATGACAGAAACACTGTGATAAGGCATGATAGATGTGACCAGCATGAGGATTTACATGTGTAAATAATCAGCACTGAGTAACACCCATTACAACACAAAGTGGTAAAATACTTACTATGGCTAACTGGCAAACTGGAATGAGGGATCTATCATATGTTGATTTTACACACCAACTCGAGTTAATGCCAAACCACTATGATTTTTGGAATAAACACTTAGAACGGGGTTCATTGCTGCAACCATATTTTGGAAAGAGCTGTAAGAGGAACCACAGTCAGACTGAGAGGTAGATAAGGGTGATGGTGGACTTACCAACAACATCATCTGGAGGTGCAGTTGAAGGACCTATATCAGACCTGGGTGCAGAGCATGAGGCTGACTTGGATAATAGTGGTAAAGCCAGCGTAGTATTGTTTGACGTAGTTGGTACAGTGGAGGGTAGCGGCAATTGGGATTCTTTCTCTGAGGAAAAAACAGAAGATGAACAGAATGTAATAACAGGGAATAGCTAGAAAGTTAAGGAAAATACTCAACACTGTATAAATCTTGTGATGCACTCTGAACAGAAAACTGAGGGCAGGTGGTCTCTTTGAAGTTTTAGATGACCAAAAGTCATTAGTACAGCAGACCAAAGTACACACCTGCATTTGAGTTATCCTCGCTGAGGTCATCATTGCTCTCAAGAAGTGTGGTATAGTCACTTGAACCACTTGCTTCACCACTTAGGTCACCTTCAGTCCCATTGTCTGTGTCATCTGAGCTGAAAAGAGTCTTCCTGGGCCTGCCTCGTTGTGGCATGGAGCCCTGCCTCTTCCTTGGAGACTTCATATTTTGGAGTCGTTTGTACAGTTTGGTGTAGATGGTCAGCTGTGGTAAAATAATATATATTTGTACATCATTTTATTATCTCACTCAATTTTAGATATTGTAGTGGGTAAAGAATGACTTACGTATGGCATGTGTGTGTCAGCATCACGTAACATGGGGTAATAGTCGACAATCTTCTGTGACATTGCTCTCATTTCGAGTTTGGAGGGGTGTCTTACTTCTTTCCCCATGGGACTAACACGGAGGATTGCAACCATGCTGGTGACTGTGTTCCTTACAAGTCTGCAACAGAGCTCCTTCGACATCCTGCAGTCCTTTTCCTTTCCACTGTGGAGCAATGCAAAGTACTGACTGCGCACCATGTCCAACTCTGAATCTGTATACACCACATACTCTGGTGGGTCTGGCATTTTCATTTTTTTGTCAGCAGTGTAGGAAATGGGAGTGGAAGTTTGAGGCTCACATTGTGACACATCAAAGCCTAAGGGGTTACTCTCGCTTCGATGGAAAGTGTTGGCATCTTGGTCAGTACTCTTAAACTATAACAGTTGTGGGATATAAACAAAAATACACAATTAGGCAAATTAATGCTAGACAATATGGACAGTAATCATCTTCTTAGTGGTATAATGTGTATTTACCTTTTGGCTGATAAAATCCCAAATCTTCTTTCTACGGAAGAAATTTTCATGGCCCGGAAAAAGATCCTTTAGGTCATCCCGGGTAAAGCTTCTCAAAGTTTCCTCATCAATATTCGCAGCTGTAAAAGAGAAAAACAACTTCAAAAGTGATATTTATTTCTCTTTTCCTGGGCGTGGCTTATTACATGTCGAGGTCATTTTTTGTCAATAAATGTATTTTAGCAATAAGTAATATTAACAGGATAAAATGTCAAACTTAAAACAGTTTATCAAATATTTGGGAATGCAATAAAACTATTTTTGGCTGTCTTCAAGAATGATGTTCCAAGTCTATTTAGGCAAAGACAGCTCAAGGCTATAATGTGGATAAAGGTCAGAGTAGAGTGCAATCCTAGCTCCAAGTTTCAGAAATGATGCTAACAGATGCTAAGGCTGCTTAGCTAACGTACCAAAATAACTGAAAAATAAGACTTACCCTGCAACACAGACAGTATGGCATCGTCAAACTTGTCCATGCCGTGACAGCAGTTCTCTAGTTCGTTCCAAAGCCTCCACTCACAGTGCCTGGAAATATCCTACAGCTTAAATAAGATCATTTAGCTAAAGTTAACACATTAGCTAGATTGCTAACTAGCAGCAGCCCTCACAAAACACGACTTTATCTTAATAACACCGTTGTACCATAGTATTTTTCAAATCAACTTAATGTTACCAACCTTAAATTACTGTTCGCTTTGTTTAGATAAATAATTTTGATCTTCCTAACGGTCCTGATGGTTAACAAAGCAGGGGAAAAGAGTTTGTCCCGCGTGAAAGTAACGTCACGACAGGAACTGAGAATGCGCATGCAGAAAATTATGTATATTTAATTTTTTTTAAGTAAAAAAAAAGAAAAGAAAAATATAAATTCAGTCTTAAACACTTATTGCCTAAAAATAAATATAACTGATGTAATTTAAACCTGAAAAATTGGATAATTAAGGATACATATATTTTAAAAATTGCCTACCTTTCCCATGGTCCCACACTCTCATCTGTGGCCTTCAGTGGAGAGCGGTAAAGTATGCTGTATGGCTACAGCGCGAAAACAGTTCACCATGGCGCTCTGGAGATGTATGATCTGTTTTATCTTTGTTTCTTTAACTCTGAAGGTGCTCCTTAGCCACATAAATGCAGCTCATGGTCGAAGGCAGGATTTTTGGGTTTACTGTGGAATAGATGGCTGTGAACAAGATTTCAGAGTTTTTAACTCATTCTTTCGCCACATTAAACGGACGCACCCTCTGTATTTGACGAATGGAAGCCCACCAAGAGGATGGAGGATCCCCCCAACATCCCACTCTTTAGGATCGGAAAATGTTGGTGTTTCAGTCTTTGCCAACTGTAGTACTGCAACAACAACCAGCACCGTGGAAATATCAACTGGTGGATCTTTGGCTGAAGTGCAGGAGCCTCAGGTTGTTGACAGCCCGATCACGGTAAGTGTTAAACTAAATAAAATGTAGTGTGGCTTCTGATGACAAATTTAGCTATGTCTAACTCCTCGTATTTGGTCCTATATTACTTTTAATCCTTTTCTCCATTTTTAGTCAAGAGAAATTTAACGAGATCTCGCGATATTATACCGCTAGATATTGTTCTCCAAACTGTTACAAGCGATTTCCACTATGGTTGGATTTTAAATCACAATTTCATCCTGCAGGATGAAATAAAAAATAAATAAACAGAATAGCAGTTCAGTGTAGATAGTACAGGCTATGCTGCAGCCGGAGAAGGCACACACTCTGCGGCTGGCATGTCTCCTGGTGAAGTTTGCATCAAAGACACTCTCAGCGCGCTTAAATCGTTCAATGTGACAGCAATTTGGGTATCTCGTAGGAATTACAGTTTCAGGTAAGACACAGAGTATTTGGAAGCACTGTAAAAAAAATCTGTTGGCTAGAAATACTGCCAAAACATGGATAAGAATGATTTTCTTGAAAATTAAATAAATTAATAAATGCATACAATAAAATATATCCATATACTAATACTAACATAAATTCTGAGTGCAAATCTAAATTACGTGATTTAAAAATACATAAATAATTTAATAAATACAACAAACATGTAAAGAAACTAATATCTAAGTGCAAACAAAAATTCATTATTTAAAAAGATAAAATCTCATTCTCATGAATCCAATCCCTAGCCTCATCAAAAAAATGGACAACCCCTTTTTTATTGTTTCTTTGTCTTTGATTTCTTTTCCATTTCTTTTTTCTTTATTCCAAAGAATGAATATTATATTATCTTATATTATATTGAATATTCACAACTGTAACACTAGTCACTGTCATGCACTTTGTTTTTTAATGGACCAATCATTAGGTGTAACTGATTATACCTGTTATGTAAGAATTTCTATAATTGGCCAGGAATTTGGAGTAACTTTGTTTTTCTGCTCTAAAGGAAGAAGCTGTTGCTACAACATCCTTTACCAGACATGATATTACCAGATCTGCTGCAGCTTTTGCTATCTGTGTTCAAGAACAGTGCCACTTATCACAGGTATGTTATAGTCTTAATGGATCAATACATTACATAAGGCAATCAATGTCTTACTTGTTCATAATGGAATTCAGAATTATTATTATTTTATATAAATGCAGAATAAGTTACTTTTATTTCAAATGTTTTCACAGAGAACGGTCAAACATATCATCTCAGGAGTGCAACAGTATCAGGCTGTTCTTTTGGATACGCTCAAGGAAAGAATGAAGACAGTGTTTGAAGATAATGCCGAGGGAACCACTCAGCTTCAAGATGAGGCTTTGGCTACATTTGATAAATTCATGGATCCTTTCTCCACCATTGCATATGGACAGAGTAGAGCCATAGGGGAAATGTTCTGTCCAGTCAACGCAGAGGAAGTAGTAGTATCCCAGAAGATATGTTGGGTAAAGCAAGGTCTTTCAAGGGTCATGTCTTTAAGGAACAAAAGTTTTTACTATGTACCATTAATTGAAAGTCTAAAGCAGTTAATGACTAATGAGAGAATCTTTACCATGTTGAACACTGCACCACAAAGAAGCAGAGAGGGATTCTTCTATGATTTTAGAGACGGGTCCCTCTTTACATCTCACCCCTTGTTTTCTCAGAGGCCAAATGCATTGCAATTAATACTGTACACAGATGAAATTGAAATATGTAACCCCTTAGGGTCCCATGCTTCTGCAAACAAATTGGTCATGTTTTATTATACTTTAGGAAATATTGATCCAAAATTTAGGTCAAAGTTAGCTGCAATACGACTTCTTGCTATTGCTAAAGCAAGTGACATTTCTCAGTGGGGTATTGATGTTGTACTGAAAAGAATACTTCAAGATCTATCACTGCTTTACAATGGTGTAAGGATTAAAATGTCAAATGGTGAAATTGAATTGTTTGGTGCTGTTATAGCCATTTGCGGAGACACGCTAGCCCAGCATGAGATTGCTGGCTTTAAAGAAGGGATTGGTTTTGCTTATAGCAAATGTAGACACTGTGAATGCAACTTTGATGATATGCAAAGTGTTTTTGAGGAGAAGAAGTTTGTTCACAGAACTCTGGAGAAACATATCAGGCAGTGTTTTGAAATAGATAAAGCAAGCACAGATTTATTGAAAGCGTCCCTCAAAACTACTTATGGAATTAATAGAAGAAGCAGACTAGTTGATGTTCCTGCATTTGACCTGATCAAACAAACTCCACAGGACATAATGCATGTTATTTTTGAAGGTGTTGCATCAATGGAAGTTAAATTTGTATTAAAACACCTAATTCTCTCAGGACAATTAGAATTAGACAAGTTTAATTCAGACATTCAAAATTTTCCTTACTCACCTCTTGAAATACGGGATAAACCATGTCCTATTAGCTTTGGCACTTTAGCGGCTAACGACAACAAATTGAAACAGTCTTGTGGACAGATGCTAATTCTTTTAAAAATATTACTTTTTCTTTTGTATGGTGTGGAGAGTGAGTATGTTGTATTTATTAGAAAGTTAATTATGATAGTTCAAATAGTTCTTGCTCCCATTATTTCTTTACAAACTGTATTGCAACTGAGAAGTATGATTGAAGAACACCTGTATCAGTTCAAGCAACTTTTTCCCGAAGCCAATATAATACCTAAGCAACATTATATGTTGCATCTTCCCAGTCAAATCTTATCGCTTGGACCTTTAATAAGGAGTATGTGCATGCGCTTTGAGGCAAAGCACTCCTATTTTAAACAGTGGGCTTCTAAGTTAAATTTTAAAAATATTTGTAAATCCCTTGCAAACCACAATCAATTTCTTGAGTGTTGTCAAAATGAAATAGGCACTGAACATCCTATTTTTGCGAAAGAAAAGGAATCCGGGCCAGTATCAGCTAAAAATAATGAATATGTTAGGAAAAAAATTAAAGAATTTTTTGGAATAGATGTCATGCAGTCTGTTGTCTCAGTGAAATGGTATGTTCTAAATGGCAATAAATACATTGCTGGGAAGTCCATGATTATTGCAGACGTGGATGGCACTTTCCCTGTGTTTGGACTGATAAAGGATATCTTTTTGATTGACTCATCTTTTATTGCTTTTGAGTACCAACGCTATGAAACTTTGAATTTAAATGAAGACTTATTGGCATATGAAGTAACTGTGCCCATTGTTGCTCAAGCTACAGAATTAGCCCATGAGCTCATTGATTATACTTCATACTTTTCTATTAGTTTTAGGGACAGTGTGTTTGTGCCAATCAAATACAGTCTTTCTGATATTATTTCCCATAGAAATCACCCTTAAGATTAGGGTTGCACCAAGTATTGGCTTAGTGTAGTTTGTGATGATATCAGTTGACAGTCATTAAATGTTCCCTAAACCAATGTCAATGTTGTACCACATAATGCTGGCATGCTGTGACAAACAGCTGTCTTTGAAATGTGATTTGTATCATAAATTGTGGTTAATTTTTTTCCTTTATATGTACAACTTTGAAGTCAGACATGATTTTGAATAAATCATATTTTCAACAGGTGCCTTTTGTGAATTTCCTAAATCAAGCAAATTGAGTTTGTCACTCTATCTTGAAACAAGTGATATTTTGAGAGACATCTGGTGAGAGACCTAATGTAGGCTATTTTAAGAGTTATTCTTCCCATTTCTGGATTTCTGTACTAATATAGACACAATTATATGGTTATTCTCAATTTAAGTTTATTATCTAAAATCCAGACTTAGAAACAAGTAAATCTTTTTTAAAACAAGGCAAATAATCTGGCCTGTCTAAAAATAGGATTTTAAATCATGGCAAGCACCAGATAATTTGCAGTGCATGGACTGTTAAGCCATCAACCTCCAGGTCGACCCCCAGAACTTTTTCATTTTGGACCATTGTACTGCCACCCTCCAAGTCGTCCTCCTGAAATTCTGAGTGATGGACGTTGAGTATCTGACCTCCAGAGTTATGTTTTCTGTCCTTATTTTGGCTCATGTTTCTTTTCTTTTTCCTTTCACGGTTTAGGGCGTCTGGAATCCGCCCTTGGGGGTCGTGACTGAAAGCTTTAACCCTCTCCAGGCAGGCGTTGCCCATTTGCAACAGTTGAAATCTAACAACCTGATTACCCCACATACATATTTTATGAGTTTTTTTTACTCAGAAGTACCACTGCAGGACTTGGTTGTGCAATAGCAACAAAAAGTTTAATTTGAGCCTGACAGGGTTAAATTAAGGCTTGGTTTACAGATGGTTCCCTTTTAACGTATTAATGTGGGAAGTGGACCCATGGCACATGCAGGCAGGGTGAGGTAAAGAAAAGGAAAGCCATTTACAAGTTAAAGAGGAAATGCAAAAACAGAAAAGGGAACTGAAGATCTTCTACCATCAGAAACCTAAAGTGGGACCACAAGAAGGCAGGAGCAGTAAAACTAGGAGGCACAAAAGGAAGGTGATGTTCTGACAAAGGACTGACATGATATCACTACACATAAATAAACTTAACACAGGAGACTTGACACCAGATGATCCACACTGAGTTTTCTGCCTTAGGTTTAGTGCCCCCTACTGGGCCTTGTAAATTGTTGTTAATGTGACATGCACTTTGAACCAGAACAGGAAGTTGGCCATGTTAGTTGGGGTAAGCAGGTTCACATGTGCTGAAGGGTTCCTGTAGTTATCCGCTGCAATCCTATTTCTTGTTTATGCCTTCGAAAGCATCATCTGTGAGTACTTGTTGACTTAAGATTATAGAGCCATATTTTATTAACATTTTGGTAGGTTTGTGTATTAGTATATTGCTAATGTAACCACATATAATGTATGCATAGGACGACCTATTGCATGAATATGTCACTGGTTACTGAGGCAGTTAAACAACTCCTTGGTAGCAGGGCCCCTAGGGTGGATGAGGTTAGCCCTGAGTTCCTGAAGGCTATGGATGTTGTAAGGCTGTCTTGGTTGACACACCTCTGTTGCATGGTACCTCTGGATGGCAGACCAGGGTGGTGGTTCCCATCTTTAAGAAGGGGGACCGAAGGGTGTGCTCCAACTATAGAGGGATCAAACTCGTCAGTCTCCCTGGGAAAGTCTATGCCAGCGTGCTGGACGGGAGAGTACGTTCGTGAGTCAAACCTCGGCTACAGCAGGAACAATGCAGTTTTTGTCCTGGTTGTGGAACACTGGACCAGCTCTTTATCCTCTCAAGGATGCATGGAAGTTTACCCAACCAGTCTACATGTGTTTGGTGGACTTGGAGAAGGCATTCAACCGTGTCCCTCAGAATGTTCAGTGGGAGGTGCTTCGGAAGTATGGGGTGGGGAAGCAATGGGCCCATTGCTACGGGCCATTCGATCCTTATACAACCGTTGTAAGAGCTTGGTCCACATAGCCGCCAATAGTCGGACTTGTTTCTCGTGGGCGATGGACTCTGCTACGGCTGCCCTTTGTCACTGATTCTGTTTGTAATTTTTATTGACAGAATTTATAGGCGTAGTCAAGTGGTGGAAGGCTTTCACTTGGGTAGTCTCACAATCTCATTTCTGCTTTTCACAGATAATGTGGTTCTGTTGGCTTCATCGGGTGATGGCCTCCAGCTCACAAGTGGAGGAGTTTAAGTATCTCTGGATCTTGTTCATGAGTGACGGCAGATGGGAGCAGGAGATCGACAAATGGATTGGTGTGCAGCTGCAGTGATGTGGACACTGTACCAGTTTGTCATGCTGTAGAGAGAGCTGTGTAAAACTGAAGCTCTCAATTTACAAGTTGATCGATGTCCTTACCCTCACCTCTGGTTGATAAGCTGTGGGTAGTGACCAAAAGAATGAGATCACAGATACAAGAGGCAGAAATTAGCTTCCTCTGAATGATGGCTGACCTTGTAGTCTTGTAGAAATAGGGTCTAAAAGACACGTTGATGGTTTGGAGGAAGTAATTACTGAAGTTAACTCAGAAAGCTCTACTGGAGAAAAAGACTAAATAAGTATCAAGGGTACTGAAAGAAGCTATACATAATGTTATGTCTGTGAGGTAATTATGGGTAATGTTTTCTCTAATAGTTAAAATTTTATTTGTGAAGAAGTTCATGAAGTAATTACTAGGTAAGATTAAACGATGGTTGGTTCAACAGTGCTCTGACTTTTTGTCAGGCTGGCTACAGTGTTGAAGACAAATCTAGGGTTATTCTTATTTTCTTCAATCAGTGATGTACTGTAAGATGTTCTAGATTCACAGAGGGCTTTCTTTTTACAAAGCAGCAAACTATTTTTTAAGGCTCAATTTTTTACATGTGAGTGAAGTTGGCCCCCCCACCTTCTTCAAATCCAACAAAAGTGGTATCAAACGTTTGTGCTACGTTTGTGCTGGTTTGTGCTGCAAAAATTTTCGTTTGTGCTACTATCATTTTAAAGATATTAATAGAAATTTCTAGAGGTCATCAGAGGTCAACCAGCCCCCACACATTAATTAAATCAAACAAAATGGGTGTCAATCAACTGTGCTACGTTTGTGCTGGTTTGTGCTGCTAAAGGTTTCGTTTGTGCTGCTTCTGTTTTAAAGATATTAATGAAAATGTAAAGTTCAAAAGGTCAACCAGCCCCCCCACATTACCCAAATCAAACAAAATTGATGTCAAACGTTTGTGCTGGTTTGTGCTGCAAAAATTTTCGTTTGTGCTGCTATCATTTTAAAGATATTAATAAAAATTTCTAGAGGTCATCAGAGGTCAACCAGCCCCCCCACATTACCCAAATCCAACAAAAGTGGTATCAAACGTTTGTGCTGCGTTTGTGCTGGTTTGTGCTGCAAAAATTTTCGTTTGTGCTACTATCATTTTAAAGATATTAATAGAAATTTCTAGAGGTCATCAGAGGTCAACCAGCCCCCCCACATTACCCAAATCAGACAAAATGGGTGTCAATCAACTGTGCTGGTTTGTGCTGCTAAAAGTTTTGTTTGTGCTGCTTCTGTTTTAAAGATATTAATGAAAAGGTAAAGGTCAAAAGGTCAACCAGCCCCCCCACATTACCCAAATCCAACAAAATTGATGTTAAACGTTTGTGCTACGTTTGTGCTGGTTTGTGCTGCAGAAATTTGTGTTTGTGCTGCTATCATTTTAAAGATATTAGCAAAAATTTCTAGAGGTCAACCAGCCCCCCCATATTAATGGAATCAAACAAAATTGATGTTAAACGTTTGTGCTACGTTTGTGCTGGTTTGTGCTGCAAAAATGTTTGTTTGTGCTGCTAACATTTTAAAATTTTTAATAAAATAACGTCTTGATGCGTGCTTAATCATCCAGGTAAGTAAATCCCAAAAGGTTGATTCTGTTCATCTGGACATTTTCAGTTGGAGAAACGTTTCGTCACTCATCCAAGTGACTTCTTCAGTCTCAGCTGACTGCAGGTTTCCCCAACCTTATTTTGTTTGTGCAGGTTATGTTTCCCTAATTTTGTAAACAATACATGTACAGTGAGAGAGAGATGTTACATCTGTCTTCACTTGCATCCCAGTCATAGAAGCGTTGGAGGTCGTTCATAAGAGATTACAGGATCATCCCAACCTCAGCAACAGGACCACTCTCAGCACTGATCAGTTGTGTTTGCTTTTGGAACTGTGTCTTAATTCCACCTATTTTGCATAAGGGTCAGTACAGGCAGAAATCTAGGTGTGCCATGGGTTCCCACAGGCCCCTGCTCAAAGTCACCAAACCAGTTCGTAAGCAGGTACAGGTGTGGCCAGAAGGGTCCTCAGAGGCACTGCTTTTCCACCATAGGCTGCCACACACGACAACACCACAGACTTTCAGGAATATACAGAAACTGTCACTGCCTACATCCCAAAATGCATCGATGATGTCACAGAGACCAGGACTATCACTGTCCGGGCCAATCAGAAACCATGGCTCACAGGTCAGGTTTAAATGCTCCTAAGGTTGAAAAATGCAAGCCTTCAGAGCCGGGAATTAGGTGAGTCTAAGAACAGCAAGGGCAAACCTGTCACGTGGCATCAGCTACAGCAAAGCTTCAGCGACAGCAGAAATACTTGGAGGCAGTGGCAAGGAATACAAACCATCACAGACTACAAGCCCACTCTACAGACCGTGGTGACACAATCCCCAGACAGTGTGTGGAGATCCCTTTCCAAAATCAGTACACGCAAAGCTCCAGGTCCTGATAACATCCTTGGACAAGCACTGACGGACTATGCTGTGGAACTCACAAATGTCTTCACAGACATCTTTAACACATCACTAGGGTCAGGCCGTCGTTCCCACATGCCTCAAAGCCTCCACCATCATTACTGTACCCAAGAAGTCATCTATCTCCTGCTTTAAGGACTACCGTCCTGTCAAACTCACCTCCATCATTATTAAGTTAAGTGCTTTGAACGGTTAGTCATGCATCAAATCAAATTATCGCTTTCCCCCAACCTGGATCCATTTCAGTTCGCATACCGGTCAAAACGCTCAACCGATGATGGAATTTCAACTGCCCCTCACTCAGCCCTCACACATCTGAACACTAGAGACTCATATGTCAGAGTGCTGTTCATAGACTTCAGTTCAGCATTCAACACCATCATTCCCCAGCAACTCATTCACAAACTGGATCTGCTGGGGATCAGCACCTTGCTGTATAACGGGCTGCTAGATTTCTTGACAGGAAGACAGCAGACAGTACGGGTCGACAGCAACACCTCCAGCCCAAGAACACGGAATACGGGGGCTCCCCAAGGATGTGTGTTGAGCTCCCTTCTCTTCACTCTGCTGACCCACGACAAGATCTACTACAGGGGTGAAGTTAACCATCTGCCAGAGTGGTACAGCAACAACAACAACCTGTCCCTGAATGTGGAGAAGACCAACAGCGACTCTACTTCCTCTGCAAACTGAGAAGCACAAGAGATTCAACCCCCATTATGAGCACCTTTTACAGAGGCACAGTTGAGAGTATCCTCACCAGCTGCATCACTGTGTGGTATGACTCCTGCATTGGGTTCTGCAGGAAAAAATGACAACGGGTAGTGAGAGCATTGTGGGGACCTCTCTTGCCTCCCTCCCCAGGAGATCTACTGCACCTGCCTCATCTGGAAGGTCCTCTCCATTACAGGTGACTCCACTCATCCCTTCAACAGCATCTTCAGTTTGCTGCCATCAGGAAGGATACTGAAGAGCCTCCGGGCCAGAACCAGCAGACTGAGAGACAGCTTAGTCCATCAGGCTGTCAGGATGCTGATCATCTCTGAATCGAGAAGAGGGGCCCAAGGGTACATCTTTTGCCATCTTACAATGCTGTGATTGTAGCCATTCCCCACTTTCTGTGAATGGTACTCATGGCCATTGATCAGTAGGCTTTGATTAGTTGTCATTGATCAATGGTCATAAGAATTTGCATACTAACAATCATGGAACTAACCCCCCAGCACATTGTTCATTCAGTGGTGCTAGTTTCCTTCACTATGCAAATGTACTGTTTATAAGGTTGGGGAAACCTGCAGTCAGCTGAGACTGAAGAAGTCACTTGGATGAGTGACGAAACGTTTCTCCAACTGAAAATGTCCAGATGAACAGAATCAACCTTTTGGGATTTACTTACCTGGATGATTAAGCACGCATCAAGACGTTATTTTATTAAAATTTTTTAAATGTTAGCAGCACAAACAAACATTTTTGCAGCACAAACCAGCACAAACGTTTGACATCAATTTTGTTTGATTCCATTAATATGGGGGGGCTGGTTGACCTCTAGAAATTTTTGTTAATATCTTTAAAATAATAGCGGCACAAACAAAAATTTCTGCAGCACAAACGTAGCACAAACGTTTAACATCAATTTTGTTGGATTTGGGTAATGTGGGGGGGCTGGTTGACCTTTTGACCTTTACCTTTTCATTAATATCTTTAAAACAGAGGCAGCACAAATGAAAAATTTTGCAGCACAAACCAGCACAAACGTAGCACAGTTGATTGACACCCATTTTGTTTGATTTGGGTAATGTGGGGGGGCTGGTTGACCTCTGATGACCTCTAGAAATTTCTATTAATATCTTTAAAATGATAGCAGCACAAACGAAAATTTTTGCAGCACAAACCAGCACAAATGTAGCACAAACGTTTGATACCACTTTTGTTGGATTTGAAGAAGGGGGGGGGGGGGGGGGGGGGGCAACTTCACTCACATGTTGGAGTAGCGTTCAGGTAGCTGCTCTGCTCAGGTTGCTGCTTAGTTACAACATTCACACTGCTGGTCTTAAATACTGAAAATAATGTTTTAACTTCAAAAAATGGTTTTGCAGTGGTGTAGGCTTTTAGTTAATTTTAAACTTATTGTTTAAACTTCAAATCAGGTAAAAATAAATCAGGTGAAAACAAATGTAAACGGCAACAATTCAAAGTGATCCCAAACAAGACAAAAATTTCCATTAATACATCACTGGAGTAATTTAAAAATACATTGTAATCTTCTGTTTGCCTGATGTGTTTTCCACCCTCTTCGATGAACAGGCGTGAAGAATTCATGCAAAAGTAAAAAAATCGAGAGGTTACCACACGGACGGAACAAAAAAGATAAGATCAGCTATTTGAAGTTCTTGCAAACCACAATGATATGAAATGCAAATTCATACCAAATACCCTTTACTTTAATCCCTAAAAACAACTTTTGCACATATTGTTCTAGAGTTTAGAAATAAACTGCCAAGAAAGAAAGAAAATTTTGAAGACAGCTGTGAATCCCTTCCAGCATGAAGGTGTTTTGGAGTATCTTCAAAAGAAACCATAAGAAAGAGTGGCCTGCCGTGGGAATATGCACTGTTCATGTTTATGCATTTTACATGTAGTCATTTTGTTTGGGTGTTTTGAAACATGGATAATGATTTATCCTGGCTTTGACAAACCCAGATTTGCTACTTGTTTATGCTATGGGATGATATTACAATATTAGTAAAAGAACTCCAACAATCATACGACTCCTTTATGAGCAGCTATTTGCAGCTATTTGGAATGAAGGTTTCAAATAGGCAGTACCACAGTTACAATTTAAAATGACTTGTTTCACCAGCAGGATGCAGGGAGTGCAGACCCAGTGAGGTTTGAGTTGATGACCCAAACACAGAGAATGACACAAATCGTGTGACACCAACTGTATGATGATGATGTTTTCTTTCAAATCCTTAGTGTTTAGGTATTAGCAAATGATTCACATTGGCCAGCAGCAGTTTCCGGTCCAGGTTATTCTTTATCAGGACATGAAGGAAGTGCAGCTGCCGTGGGTCCACGTGAGATCAACAGAGAAAACTTAGTTGTGTGTGTCCCTGCTTAGTGTTTCCTGATTTTCAGTTTGACTTGCTCCTGCCCACCACATTTTGGCTTTGCATCTCAGTCCACAGTCTGTATGCCATATAGCTGCTAAATTACACACATATTGGGTAAAATAAATGATAAGCCAACATATGCCAGAGCAATGTTCCCTCTAAGCTGCGCGCGTGTGCAATTGCGAACAAAAAAAAAATCTAACCTGAATTGAAATTAAAATTAATACGTTAACAATTCTGTTTTGCAGTGTTAGTAAGTGACTAGCTGCTCCTGTATGGGATTAGAACGATGCCACCTTATCCCATAGTCCAGCCAATAATGCGATTCACATTCGTTTAAACACAGCTAATCAACGTGGTTGACAGGCTATGACAGCGTCCTTATGTGCCGACACCGATGTTTTAGCTAGCAAAGCGGCGTGGTTGCTGTGGAGTGAAGCCACGTTAATGACAACGTGTACAACCATTGGAGATGTGAGCAGGACAGGCGGAACAATTGACGGAAAAAGTGTGGACTTTATACCAGTTTTTAAATTGTGTTGATAGGCCACGTAATGTTTGGTTATCTTCCTGAATACTATCGTTGTTTATTTTTACTGCAGGAAGAAACACTCGAAAGAACTCTCCGCCTGTGAGCAAAGACAAAAGCAAAAACCCCGCCCTTTCCAATTGGTGGAAAACTGTACCATGTCGACCAATCAAAAACTTATATGGCAACATGGCATTTAGGTGTTAAGAAACGGGGGGAGGTTTTACGAGTGACGGCGGTGTTTGAGATGTGCGACGTTTAGCGCAAATCATGTGTAGTTAGTGTATAGTGTAGTCAATAGTTTTGTTGTGTGTGTCAGAACAATGAGGCGACTGCTGAATGTTACAGGTGTTACAGGAGCGATACATCTCCTGTTGTCAGGCCTGCAGGTATCAGACTGTTTTTCTCCTTTATCTCATAGTGGACAGAAATTATTTTTTGGAGTGGCACAAATAATTTGTGTGGCATCAGATTTGATGCAGAACACCTGATTGTTCTGTAAATAGTTTTAATAGTTTTTAGGTAAACAGCTGCAAAAAACCTTGTTGTTTGCAAAACTCAGTTACTTTTTTGAAGAAGTAACTATGTAATTAATTGCCCAACATTGGTCATTATATACTGTATTTTGCAAACAGAGTTACAGGACTTTCTTCCAGACCACAGACTCATACTCATAATACAAGTCAGAGCTTTATAAAAAAAAAGTTGTGTTTTCAAAATTGGAGTTAAGTTATTTTTTGAGTTATTTTTACTTCCAACAGTGTTAACATACTACACAGGTCATGAACAAGATTTTTTTAATTTTCATTGTAAGTGGGCTAAAAGCAGTTATTTAAAAGTAGTCTAACATAAATGTAAATGCTGTAATTTGATTATTTTAATAAACCATGTAACTTGGATGGATTCGACGCTGGCGTGACCACAGTGCACACGTCTAATGTTGCTCAGAGTGGTCCAAGGGACCGCTCAGGGAGTTTGTGTGTTCGCTCAGATACATGAAAAATTAGAGGGAACATTGCCCTAGAGCTATCACCTTTTAGCTGACTATTTAACTGTATGTGTGCCTGGCATCTTACATAGATAGAGACATCAAATTCCACAACTCAATACAATGATCAGAATTTGTCCGTGCAAAGGTCAGGGGGGGAAAGAAATCACTATTAGTGATTTGGGGTTTTTTTGCACGTTACTTATTTTCACTGATAATATTGTCAAAGTAGGTGAAAACGTAATACATTCTGGTAGGCGAACAATGCAGTCATTTTTTAAAGCTCAAAGTTAATCTACTGAATAAGCTGGATTTTAATGTAATTACAGTGGTCCCTCGCTAATCACGGGAGTTACATTCAAAAAATAACCCAAGATAAGTGAAATCTACGAAGTAGCCAATTTTATTTTTTACGATTATTATAGATGTTTTAAGGCTGTAAAACCCCTTACTACAAACTTTATACAATTTTCTCAGACAGGCACTAACATTTTCACACTTTTCTCTCTTGTTTAAACACTCTCAAAGTTCAAACCTTCGTAGAAAAATAAGTCCAGAATTATAGAATGAAACCAAAGGCGAGCACAGGTGCCTTTGACAGTGCAAAACTGTGTTTCGTTGACATTGTTGTGTTTGTTGGGGAGAAAACTTACAAACATACAGTACAGCACTTCAGAGTCACACTGCTAGCGATCGAAGATTTATGTAAATTTCACAAGCTGAACGTATTCTGTACTGTACAGGAGACAAGGCATGAGATTGATTGACAATGGTGAACCGCGTTATAGCGAGGGACCACTGTACGTCATGTACCGAATGTCCTGTATGCCCAGTTTCCCTACCTACTATATTAATACAGCACTTCAACAGGTTGAAATACACCTCTGCAACTGCTTTATGTTCTTTGTTTTAGAGTGTGAAGAAAAGCAAAATAAAAATGCTGTTTAACACTTGTCCTGCTGGATGATTTTCACACTTGCTTCATAGCAAATTGCTATAAAAATGAGCCCAAGTACTCCTTGGCTGCAGCCAAGGTGCTGCCAACCAACCCACTTACATACTGTTAGGATTGAACCATATCCTTAGGTATTTATCTCCTATGCTGAGAGACGTTGTAGCTTAATATTCATTGTCTTCAAATTAAAACTAGATATACCGTAAAGTTCTCATTTGTCCTGCAAAAGATGTCATTTGTTGGCAGGACATAAATGTGCTGGAGAACACAGCGATGTGATTAAAATTCTTACACACTCTCACAGTCTAAAATACTTTGGGGCAGACAGCTTATTATGGCATTCCCTTTCAAGTCTTTTGAATAAACTTATCACTGTAATGCTCTTCAACAGATCTTACACTGAATCACATCCCCTTTGGCATATCAGGAAACTTCAGATGGAGATGAAACGAGAAGGGGAATAAATAATCTTTTAGACATGCAAGCCAGCATAATCAGCGGGAAGACAAACAGCTTGAGTTGAAAGAAAGGTCAACCATTAGCATTGCTGTTGTCAAATCATCAAGACCAGCAAGTCTCAGATGTATGCCCATAGAGATTTATGAAGATGCATGTCATCAACACTACTCATCACTTTTTTTTTTTGTTCTATGTAACTTAAAGTAACAGTTTTCCATAATGTTAATTTCTAGCTCATTTTATTAGTTAGCTGCTTCACTTCTTGAGTTAGAGAGTTAGAGTTAGTTACGAGCATTTCTAGCGATTTAGCTGGACATGTGCTGCAGCGATTGTGAAGTGGAGACTGCAGCTGCTGAGAGTCCACTACTGCTGAACCTTTGGATGGCCGACAAAACGGATCTTCCGATGTTTTCAGCTAAATCGCTGGACGTACTGGTAGGCAAGAAGTGAAGCCGCTTATGGTGTTAAGAAGTGACCATCAGGAGAGAGCAGACACAATCTGACCACTACCGGCACACTTTTGCACCGGAGGTTTTCGTAAAGCTTTTATTTTGGTATTTCCGTTGATCCGTACAATAAATTTGCATGTTAGCTAAATATTTCGTTTCCTGTAACATTTAGATTTAACATTTAGATTTAACACTTAACATTTAGATTTAACATTTAGATTTAAATATATTATTTAGATTTAATATTTAACATTTAGATTTAACATTTGAAATTGTGCTTTAAATATGAAAAGTTACAAATATTTTACTAAATGTTGTAAAAAATGACTCAAAAAAATGTTTTTGTAAGGTTATGAGCTAAATGTGGAAAAATGTTGCTGTTAATTTCAGCCGGCATTAGAGCCGGCAGTGTCACTTCTAGGAGCAGCCACCTCATTCCTGCGAATTTTCCACACCGTCTGGTAATCAAGCTGTCTGTATTTAGGGCCAGTCTTCTCAGCCATTCTTCGCCAGATCTTCAGCTAACCCTAGTTAATGCATGTCGCCACAGTTTTGCGAGACTCATAGAAAATTACTTTAACTTACCTCGTGCTTTCTGTTTCTCAGCTACTCACCAGACTGCCACATTCTACCTCTGAAAATAATCCTCTCCTCAGGACGCTGGGCCTCTCGACAACTTCACAGCCACAGTTCTTGCCCATTCCACTTACTTTCCTGCCTCCCTGCTGCAGTAATTGGAGCAACTTAGACTCACCATCTCTCACCCGGACCTTACCCCTCCATGGCATTTCTCTACCTGTGACAAATAAGCACCAAGATCGGACTCATGTTCATGCCTGCCGCATATCCTTGGACAAGTTCTGAACCTGTCTCTCTCATTCCAGTGACTCTGAGCTCCCCAGTTCCCATCACTCAGCCGGACTTTCCCTTGCCCCACATCACAAAAGCTCCAGTCAGAACAGTGTCTAGCTCACGTTTTCTGCCTTGCTCAAGTTTTGCTTAGTATTTCACGTCCTTGTCTTAGCTCAGGTTTACTTAATTGTTCATCGTACCAGTTAATGCTCATTCATTTAATTATTTCACTGCGCTGTAAACAGGGCTGGACTGGGACAAAAAATCGGCCCGGGCATTTTGACTAGAGACCGGCCCACCAAAAATGTGACGTCATTCAGGGGTAAAACCGCAAAGGATTCTGGGAACTTGTGGCAAGAGGTACTAGCACATGCAGGCTTTCAATTGAACTCAGTTACACAGTGATAAAAAGAAACACAAAAAATGGCAAGAAGCTGTTGTATTATTAACTGCAATAGCCGGTGTTGTGCCAAAAAGTGATTGTCTGCCAAAAACTGATTGCTCGTATTTAAATTGCTATAAGTAACTTGTTGGGCTATAATATGTGAAACATATGTCAAATGCATCCCTCATGGATGACATAAAATCATCTCTCCATCTCCATCTCTCTCTCCTGCTCTTTTATTTCTCTCTCTTGCTCCATCTCTCTCTGCTGCTCTTCTGTCTCCTCTGTCACAGACTTCTCCACTTTTGATGATAAATCAGCCTGGTGCAACATGTAAGGATTGGCACAATTTGTTAAGATTTTGAGGAGTTTGAAAAACTAACCTTAAGCATAAAATAAAATTTACTATCAGTAACTTCATAGCACCCGCCCAGCAGTATACAAACTCCGTCATGCTAGCTAGTACGCAGTACTAGTTATTCTAAGTGACTGTAAAAAGTCAGCACAGCGAAAACAAACTACTATAGGTAACTTCACATCTGAGCAGACAAGTATCACATGTGGAGTTCCCCAAGGTTCCATCTTGGGACCCCTTCTGTTTAACATCTACATGCTCCCACTGGCACAGATTATAAACAACAACAAAATAAACTATCACAGCTATGCAGATGACACACAAATATATATCACAATGTCACCAGGAGACCGAGGCCCTGTACAGGCTCTTGGTAAATGCATTGAGGAAATCAATGACTGGTTGTGCCACAATTTTCTCCAGCTAAACAAAAACAAAACTGAGGTAATAGTCTTTGGCGCCAAAGAAAAACGATTACAGGTCACCAGAGAACTTCAATCTATACATCTAAAAACCACAAACCAGGCGAGAAATTTGGGTGTAGTGATGGATGCAGACCTAAACTTAGAAAAACACATTAAGACAATAACAAAGTCAGCTTACTATCACCTCAAGAATATATCAAGGATAAAAGATCTGATGTCTCAACAGGACCTGGAAAAACTAGTCCATGCATTCATCTTTAGTAGGCTTGATTACTGTAACAGCATCTTTACAGGTCTACCTAAAAAATCAGTCAGACAACTACAGCTCATTCAGAACTCTGCTGCTCGAGTCCTCACTAAGACCAAAAAAGTGGACCACATCAGTCCAGCTCTGAGGTCCTTACACTGGCTGCCTGTCCGTCAGAGGATAGACTTTAAAGTTCTGATGCTGGCCTATAAAGCTCTGAATGGTTTAGGACCAAAATACATCAATGACCTCCTGACCCAGTATGAACCATCCAGATCCCTCAGGTCATCTGGATCCGGTCTTTTATCAGTTCCCAGAGTCAGAACCAGACACGGAGAAGCTGCATTCAGCTTTTATGCTCCTTATATCTGGAACAAACTCCCAGAAAGCCTCAGATCAGCTGAAACACTCAGTTTATTTAAATCCAGGTTGAAGACTCACCTGTTCTCAGCTGCATTTGAATAAAGCACCAAATCCACACTTTAAGCTTAAATTTCAAAACTTACATTTAACTACTGATTTTATCTACTGTTCTGATTTTATCTGTTTTGATTTTATATACTGTTTTGTTTGTTTGTTTGTTTGTTTGTTTGTTTGTTAATTAGTTAGTTAGTTTATTTGCTTGTTTTAATCAATTTTAAATCATGCTTTTTATTTGTTCTTGTTTCTAATGTCTCTGTAAAGCACTTTGAATCACCTTGTTGTTGAATTGTGCTATACAAATAAACTTGCCTTGCCTTGCCTTGCCTTGCCTTACAACTAAACTTGGTTTATATCTGACACAGATAGACAGCAGGGCCCTGTTTCAGAAAGCCGGTTTAGTGCAAACTCTGAGTAAGTATACCCTGAGTTAACGAAAACTCTGGGTTTTCGGTTTCACAAAGCGAGTTTAGATTAATTCTGAGTGAGTTACTATGACGACACACTCCGTGAAGCTAACCTGCCCCCTAGCAGGTTTACTTCAACTAACCCTGACGTTCTCCGCCTCTTTGTCAGAAACCTGACTGTAGGAAGTGTCAGACATGGCGTGCCCCTTCCTTGAAGAGCCAGTAGATGTTGAAGCCCAAATTCTCCGCAGAGCTCTCCGCCGGGAGAGAGTGATTAGAGCGCGTTTGGACATTTTATCATTTCCTGATGATTTTCTGTGTGAACGTTACTGTTTTTCAGCACAATCTATAATTTATTTGAATAACATCCTCAGGCCTAATATTGCTCATGTGACACATCGCGGACATTCTCTCAGTTCTGTACATATTACTTGTATTGCACTTCGGTTTTTTGCAAACGGGAGCTTTCTATATAATATTGGTGATGCTGAGCACGTTTCCAAGGCTACCGTCTGTCGGGCAGTCAGGAATGTTACAGTTGCACTGAAACGTCTCCTGCACTCGTTTGTGGTGTTCCCCGGTCATAGACCCACAAGATTTATCAAAGAGGGATTCCACAAAATTGCAGGTAGCAGGATGAACAAAACTTAATTCATGATGTGGTGATACTTGAACTACTACTTAAATTTTACATTTATTTTCAGGGTTCCCAGGCGTGATTGGCTGTATAGATGGCACTCACATTCCAATCATTGCTCCTTCAGTAAATGAAGGAGACTATGTGAACAGGAAGTCTTTCCACAGCATTAATGTACAGGTACATAGTTCCCTGTAGCATTTCAAACTAACAAATTTCTTTCTCCCTAATTTCTTCTGCACCTCCTTTCCTTTTTTTGTTCTCCATTTTCTTTAGTTTGTCTATAAGATTGCTAAACAAGGGGGAGGGTGCATCCGACCTCCTCGGCTGTAATTGGTCCAGCTCAGAGTCGATCATGACCAATTGGCCAATCCAACACCTTTCATTATTTATACCCTTCCAAAAAAAAAAAAAATCGATCGGCCCATAAAAACAAAAAATCGCCAGCGGCCCACTGGGCAAATGCCCGGTATGCCCGATGGCCAGTCCAGCTATGGCTGTAAATAAACATTGTTTCACATGTCTATCCTACGCCTCCGTCTGAATTCTGTACTTGAGTCGTTTTACTTTGACTTGGCCATTGGCCCTGACAATATGACCAACTTTAAGACCTCCCAATTAAAGTGAGAGGTACTTGGGGAGGTAGTCAATCTTGCCAGGAAGAAAGGCTGACCAGATTGTGCCATCCCCATCCCTAACTGCAACCGTCTTCAGTTCCTGCTTGTTCTTGGGACATTTTCCCTTCAGTTTTGTCTTCAGCAAGTGAAATGCATGCTCAGTTGGATTCAAGGTTCAAGGTTCAAGGTTCTTTATTTGTCACATGCATAGTTATACAAGTATAACACACAGTGAAATGTAGCCTGACACGCTCCTTGACATGTGCAAAAATTGGGGGGGTGTAGAGGAAGAACATTATATATATATATATATATATATATATATATATATATACACACACATATAGTATATACACTGGGTGAATGTGCAGTAGTAGCAGCAAGCAGGTGAATTCTGTACATTAATATGAATAGACATCTGACTATTTTACAGGATAGACAATATAAACATATTTAAAATTAAAGGAATTTGAAATGTACATTGTGCCTTGGTTTAGAGTGTCTGGAAGAGTCCTGTCTCAGTCAATTATAGATGATGTGAGCGGGCGGGTGTGTGTGTTTAGGGCACGGATGGCTTGGGGATAGAAGCTCCTCTTGAGTCTCTCTGTCCTTGCCCGGATGATGAGGAACCTTCTACCAGATTGCAGAAGTTGGAACAGTTTGTTGCCAGGATGGGACGGGTCCTTCAGTATCTGCGCTGCTCTAGTCCGGCATCTCCTGGTGTAGGTGTCCTGAAGCGGGGGGAGAGCAATCCTGCAGCAGCGTTCTGCTGTACGGATCACTCTCTGGAGAGCTTTTTGGTCCTTCACACAGCTGTTCCCGAACCACGATGTCATGTTCTGTGTGAGGATGATCTCCACAGCGCCTGTATAGAAAATCCTGAGGATCTTTGGAGAGACCCTGAACTTCCTCAGTTGTCGTAGGTGATACAGGCGCTGCCTAGCCTTTTTGGTCTGGACCTGAATGTGGGCAGCCCATGTCAGGTCTGAGGAGATGTGGACACCAAGATACTTGAAGGACTGCACCCTCTCCACTGGAGCTCCATTGATGATAATGGGCTTGTAGTCTGTGCTGACCCCTTCTGAAGTCCACCACCAGCTCCTTGGTCTTGCTGACGTTCAGCTGGAGGTGGTTGTCCTGGCACCACGATGCCAGATTCTTCACTTCATCCATGTAGGCCGCCTCATCGTTGTTGGAGATGGCACCCAACACCACTGTGTCGTCAGCAAACTTCACAATGGTGTTGGAGCCATGGGTGGCCACACAGTCTGAAGTGTAGAGGGAGTAGAGCAGTGGCGAGAGGACACATCCCTGAGGTGCTCCTGTGTTGATGGTGATGCTGTTGGAGAAGCACCTGCCCACCCTCACCACCTGAGTTCTGCCAGTGAGGAAGTCCAACACCCATGCACACAGACGGCTGTTAAGTCCCAGATCCCTCAGCTTTGTGAACAGTCTGCAGGGCACTATTGTGTTAAACGCTGAACTGTAATCAACAAACAGCATTCGCACATAGTTACCCTGTTTCTTGTCCACGTGGCTGAGAGTGGTGTGTAGGATGTGGGCGATGGCATCCTCTGTGGATCTGTTGGATCTGTAGGCGAACTGCAGCGGATCTGTGGTGACTGGGATGGAGGAGGAGATGATGTTCTTCAGCAGCCTCTCAAACACCTTCATTACTACCGAGGTCAGTGCAACTGGCCGGTAATCGTTCAGGGATGAGGGTTTGCTGTTCTTGGGCACAGGGATGATGGTGGATCTTTTGAAGCATGTGGGGACCACAGACTTCGCCAGGGACTCGTTGAAGATGTAAGTGAACACACCTGCTAGCTGGTCAGCACAGCAGCGCAGCAGACGGCCGGTGATGCCGTCTGGCCCCGCCGCTTTCCTTGTGTTCACTCTCCTCAGTGCCGCTCGGACGTCATGCTCCGCGATGCTGGTCACCGGTCTCTCGCTGATGACGTCACTGTCCTCGGTAGTCAGGCGGTAGATAGCATTAGCCGCCTGGCTAACCTCGAAACGGGCGTAGAACCGATTCAGCTCGTTGGTGAATGCAGAGTCGGCGTTGATCGGCGCAGTGTCCCTGGCTTTGTAGTCCGTAATGGTGCGTAGTCCGTGCCACATACTCCGTGTGTCGCCCTGGTGGAAGCGGGACTCCACACGTTCCCGGTATCGGCGTTTGGCATCTCTCACCGCGCGCCGCACGCCGTATGAGGCCACTTTGTAGTTCAGTTCAGGTGATTGACTTGGCCATTGCAAAACAGTCCACTTCTTTCCATTCAAAAACTCTTTGGTTGCTTTTGCAGTATTCTTTGGGTCGTTGTCCATCTGCACTGTGAAGCGTCGTCCAATGAGTTTTGAAGCATTTGTCTGAATATGAGCAGATATTATTGCCCCTAACACTTCAGAATTCATCGTGCTGCTTTTGTCAGCAGTCACATCATCAATGAATACAAGAGAACCAGTTCCACTGGCAGCCATACATGCCCACGCCATGACACTTCCACCACAATGCTTCATTGATGAGGTGGTATGCTTTGGATCATGAGCAGTTCCTTTCCTTCTCCATACTCTTCTCTTCCCATCACTCTGCTACAAGTTGATCTTGGTCTGTTTTGAGTTTTGTTCAAAAAAGAATGACTTCATATAGGGAAAAATATATATCACATATGCAGGACACCTTAAGCTAGGTTTTTAATTAAGCAGCAAGGCAGAACAAAATCAGGGCTGTATCAAGACACAAGGACTAAACCCCCATTCAACCAGACCAAGAACTGATCCGGAATTAAAACAGGACTACAACAGTTCAAAATCAGGAGTACTTAGGACTTAACCAAAACAGAACCAGAATCAGAACTAGATGATAGTAGCACTAAAAATCATCACCTGCACTACACTTATTTTTTTAATTCTACCAAAGTACACTATTTAGATTCAGAAAAGTTTATATAATTATTTAGCCTTGTTGTGCAAACAAGTCTGCATAGCTTAATAAATATATAACTTGAAAAATAACAAACCTAAAAAGAAACACTAGGTACAAGATACATGAGTACCTATGATACGGTGATACTTTTGGTAAACAACCATTTGACTAACATGTGTGTCTCACCTGCTCTTGTTCATCTCTGCTCTGTCCTCATTCTCCTCTCTCTCCCTCTCTGTTCCTCTCTCTCCCTCTCTGTTTCTCTTTCTCCCTCTGTGCTGACAATCATCAAATATACAGTTGAAACCAGATATTTACATACTCTTCAGATCAAAACACAGACACTTTTTTAATTGTAACATCAAATCAGACTAAATGTTTATTTATTTTAGATTGATAAAGATAAAAAAAACATATTTGTTAACTTCAAGAGTAAAGAGAGAAACTATTTGTATTTCTTAATTGCAAATGGCACCAAATTGTATTCAAAATTGAGCCACACTTATGGAGCTCCACAGTTCTTTTTCTGGTGTTTTGGTTGACATCTCTTGATTTTCCCATTTCAAAGAAACAGGCTCTGTGTTTTGCCTTATATGCATCCACAGGTGTGCCACCAATTTACTCACATGGACTCTACTAACCCATCAGAAGCTTCTTCAGCTCAGAATGGAATCGTCTGGAGTTTTCTTATTAATTAACAGTAAACTTAGTGTATATGTGCTCCTAAATTTGATGAAAGTGATAAAAAATAGACAGCTCTGTCTCTCTTTATTCTGACATTTAACTAATTCAAAAGATATTTCAATATTTATTTATCTAAAACAAAACAAGTTTACTTTAAATTGATGTTCTACAGTAAAAAAAATGTTCTTGTGTTTTCCATAAAGTGTATGTAAATATCTGGTTTAAACTGTGAATATACTGCTGTGTATTGAAGTTCCTCTTGTTTTGCATAGAAATATACTGAACAACATACAAAGCATAATATATAAAATAACATCTACCAGAGTTTTTTCTTTGAAAGAAGCCCCTTATGTCCATTCTTGTATATCAGTGCATTACTGAAACTAATTTATTTAGCCGTGGAGGGTAACAACTGAAAATATGAAATAAACACACATGTAAGCTAAGACTCTCTAAAAAAAACAGCATTGTTGTTGTTCGGCTTTTCATATCGCCATTTGTTGATTCACTTGAAGAGAAAGTAACGTAATATGGGTCAAGTGATCAGTTTGACATCAATCTTTCTTGATACACCATCATATTTACATTATTTGTACAGTACGAATGATTTGCTTTGGTACCTGGTCAAACTTCAGTTCTCTTCTGTCTGCCTAGCTCCGTTTCTCCAACAGCGCCCTTGCAGGCAGTGCCTGAGCTCGGATCATACCAATATTAGGGGGGATTTACGCACAGTCGTAAATTCCCACAGTGTGCACTATGTGCTTCGAATATTGTGTGTAGTTTTTTGTTTTATACAGTTGTCAGCCAGGCATCTAACTATGAAAAAATTACACTCCAAAAGACCCCGGGCTTCTGACAAAACAACCCGGGCTTAAGCCCTGTAGAAATAAGCATTAAACTAACTAACAAACAATCATTAACTGGTAGAAAAGGCGAGGCTAAATTAGTGGGTTTTTAACCACGATTTGAAGGATTGAATGGAATCAGATGGGGAGGTTATTCCATAGATAATAGAACATCATGTCAGTGTGACTACCTGACAGAAAATGACAATAAATCCTCATTTTTGCACAGATTTGGCCTTTTACAGGCATGTGGTCTTAAACTTTTGATCAGCTGTAAAACAGCCTGCTTCAGTTTAAGCATTGTTTTCAATAAACTGCATGCTCAAAAAAATGTTTTGTCTCACTCCCATTTCTTCTTGTTGCATGTTTTTGCCATTTTTCAAATGTTCTTAAGCTTTTGATCGGGACTGTATCTTAACTCTGAGGCACGTCTGTCAGTTAGTCTACAAAACACTCATTTTACACTGTATATTGAGGACACTCTTTGTCTCTGTTGCTTTCCCCTCAAACATTCTGGGTTTCTCTTTTTCTTTCCGACCTTCTCTTCCCTCACTTCTAGTCTCTGAAGGCCTATAGAAGTATAAGATGTGGTGTTACATCTCCCCTTGGGGTGCCATAGCAATGTAATAGAGCAGCTCTGCTTTCCCCAACTTCATGTTATTTAAGGTGGAAGGAGGCTGGACTCCAAAGGTCTTCAAAAAAATGTGTGAAATTGCTGCAGCAATGGTAAGGACCAGTGGGGTGAATTTCAGGTGAATTGTGTCTCTTGAGTCTGCTTTTTATGTGTGATAGTGTGAATTTGCTCTTCTTTTGGAGAATTAGTGTAAAACCAGTGTATTCTATAGTATCTACCTAAACCACAGACAAGGCTGGCTGCATTAGCCTTAGCCTGCCTTTGAGTAAAATATTAAGAGATTTACAGATTAGGGCAGAATAAACCCCACCCTTCACCCCCAGACCATCATGAAAGTTTTATTTTTGTATTTCCCAAAAGCTGTTAGATGAAGCAAAGCATTTGTAACATAGTTTTTCTAAACATACTTATTTTGGATACTTACATTATTCTATTTGGCGCATGGAAACAAAATTATTTCACAAAAGAAAGAAAAACATTAGCCCCTTTGAGTCTAATAGTCAGTTGTCTATCTTTTTTGTTGAATAATATCCCGCACTAGTTCAAATTTTCTGCAAGTCTTGCACACGTCCCCTGAGCAATCCCAGCCAATTCTTCTCTGGAATCTCTTTCAAGCTCCTCCAGATCTTCTGTTATGGATCTTGTTCTTCACTTCATATGAATGCATGTGCATGTTAGATAGAAGGCACTTGTGTGAATGGGTGAATGAGGCAAGTTATGTAAACTGCTTTAAGAGCTGAGCTAGAGGAGAAAAGTGCTATCAGTCCATTCACCATTTAGCAACTTTAAATGTGTACAGGGTGTAGCTCAAAGAGTCAGGCTTCCTGATCATTTTCAGTCTGCTGGCTTCACCAGTGCTGTTCCCCCAGCAGACCACAAAAATGTACACAAGGCTCACCATAACTGACTAACTGCACATATTCAAGGATCTTAGTTTCCTTGGGATATAGATCTTGCTTATTCTTTCCTTCTGTAAAGCCTCTGTGTTGGACTGTACTACAAAGCAGGACTTATCCAGTTGACCTCAGGTTCAGTGTTGGGTTTTAAGATCCAAATCCATGTTCAGCCTATGCACATTTTCTGATATAACAGTATATCATCTCCCAACATCACTGCTTTTATGTAAACACTCTTCTGGCTAGACTGATAAATATTGGGATCACTTATCCATTCCATCTGAAGTCTATCACCATCTCTATAGTCTTATTCACATTCAGAGACTAATAATGCCTCCCACACTATTCCAAAATCATCTACTTTCTAATCTTTTCTTTTGTCCTCCTTCTCATCTTTTTCTCTTCTTCTTTATCTCCTTCTTTTGTTCTTTTTTTCTTCTTTTTTGCAAAACAGCTAGTGTTGGTAGTGCTGTCATGGTCTTGTTGCTTTGGTCTGAATCTGTGATAATCATCACCGAAATGGAAATTTAAAATGTATTGAAAACAAATGTGGCATTTTTATTTCAAAGTCATTTAAATGAAGACAGCATTACATATTGTTGTTCTAATTGCTTTGCTGAAATCAGATTTGCTGTTGTTATAACGGTTAACGTCTTAATTTCTTTTCTTAGGCTGTTGTGAAATGGCTGCTGTGGTGAAACTCAGAATCATTCTTGGTGAAAATGATTCGTGGAGATTGATCTTTCCAAATGGGATGCCAAAGTCTATCAGGGAACTTGATCAGCAAATAAAGGGACAGTGTGGAGTTAATGGGGACATCTGGCTTTAGTTCACGGATGCAGAGTTTGAGAAGAAATTCACCAACTTGGAGTCAATGTCGGACATCCAGGACAAAAGTACCATCAAGGTCATCATCAGCTCAGTTGCATCTGCCCAGCCTGGTGACTCACAGCTCCATATTTACTCAGCTGATGCCACAAATATCCTCCTGCATATGATGTGAAGAAGCCAAAAAAAAGCTGAAGTAAATGCACTTTTTATTTAATCTATCCGAGCACTCAGAGCACTTCACACAACTTATCTCATTCACCCACAAGCACTTTTTCTATCTACCTTTCACACACATTCATACTCTGATGGATGCATTGCAGTTAGTGTCTTGCACAAGGACACAAGGATATGTGGCAAGTAGCCAGGGATGGAAAAACCAACCTTCCAATTAGCAGATGACCTGCTCTACCTCCTGAGCTACAGCCACTATGTAGCCCTCTACCTTCTGAAGAGGTAGAGAAGTGAATTATTGCCCCACCTATCCAGTTGGTGAACCTGCAGAGATGTTAGAAGAGTTCAGAGAGCTAAGGAAAAACAATGACCCCAGGGTGGCAGCAAGCTTTGGTCTCATAAGTTAATTGGTACATGAAGCACCGTTTATGGCTGATTTCAAAATAAGTTGGCCAACTCTATTCCATGTGTGTTAGGTAAGTGAATGGATCAAAAAGGACATCAATATTTAGCTTCCAGCTACAAATGGCAATATATGAATTCAGGAACCTAACATACAAGAAACTAGTGGACTATGCTTTCACATGTCTTGAAGAGACTTAAGTGATTGTAGCATTCCAGCCGGACCTTATTCAGACGATGCACTCAATGATCATAATCGATGGACCATGGTGGGGTATTCCAACCCATTTATTCACAAGTTACCATAGACACATCGTAAGAGCTGTAATCATAATATAAAACAAAATAAACATTCACTTGATATAATTACGTTTCCCCCATGCTAAATAATTCACAGAAAAGACACAGGAGGCGCTAGCATCAGCCTACTAGATCACTCAGAAACTTGTTAACAATCAAGTAATACATTTACAAATTGTCAGAAATGTAAACAACAAGTACAATACACAAACATACCTGTTCGCTTTCCAGCTAGATGCTAATTTAAAGATGTATGGAAAATGATAACTTTCTCATTAACCTTTTCTAGTGAGCAAACAGTAGCAGTTTGATCTTAATTCCCGGAAGTTGTCCATTCCGAATTTCAAAATAAGAGTCTAATGAACATTATAAGGTATAAATCATTCAGGGATTTAAGTATCTAAAAAATATCAAACAGAACAAATCTGGGTCATTTACAGTGATATTAAATGTATACTGAACAGTCATGTCACAGTCCTTGGTAAATTATTTTTGTTGTCTTGCTGCTTTAAGTTTCCTGGGGTTTCTCAAAGCTGCTATGTAAATCTAAGTTATGAAAGTATTGTTACTATTAGCCAAACTAAGTTTTGTCCATCAAGGTCTATGCCAAAAAGGGTGGAGTACAAGGGAGAAAGATGAAGACCATCATGGCACCTACAACCCAGCTATGATCCCAATTAAAAAGTTACGGAAACCTAGCTATCCGCATTAGGGATCATGAGTGAATGCCAATTAACATCAGAAAACCATGAGCACATTACTAATTATCCTGTGCTCTAATATCAGAGCCCTTTGGAATTTCTTATTTATAAAAGATAACGATGATCCAGAGTTTGATTAAAGTGGCGGGTGGGCTCTTTAAGCCAATTGAGTCTAATAGTAGATTAAATGCCATGTTATGGATGTTAAATTATCCATGATAATTATTTTATTTTCCAATTAGGGTGGACAAAGCTAAAAATTAGACTAATGAATTAAAACTCTGTCTGGGTCTATAGTTGATAGATGACCAGGTGTGGAAGATTGCTGCCAATCCCCCTCCTCAGCATGTACTTTGAGGATTGTGACAGAGATCAAACTCATTTTGCTAACTAAAGGAGTATCAGACAATCATCCTGCTGTAACCAGGTCTCTGAAATTGTTATGACATAATATCAGTGGAGCAGAACACACAGACATGTTTGGTTGCGGTGCAGTGGTTTTATTTACAATGACAAAAACAACACAATTCCAGGGTGTGAGGGGAGTGCTCAAATGGTCTGCAGAAAAAGGAGAGCAGAGATTAGTGCTAGTATACGGAGAGGCAAAAACAAGGATAATACGAGGGAGAGAGTTGGAGAGCTTACTTGTCACGAACTGATTACCAGCCCGGGCTGGGGCGATGAGGAGCCAAAGGTCTGAGGAGGGTTGAGTGCAGGCAGGCTGTGCCGAAGGTAAAGGAAAAAAGTCAAGAGAGTCCAGATGGAGATGAACCTCAGAGGATATGGGGCTGACGATCGTAGAAGCGAGGCTGGTGGTAGGAAGGAATACAAGCGAGGAACGATCTTCACACATTCGTTGGTTTGAAAGTATAGCATTCAGCACATTTGGCATGTTACCACTTGTGGATGAAACAATACTCCGACACCAGACATCTTCTGCACAGCTCCTTAAAAGCCCCAGCTGATGATGCCTGATGTTTCGCAGGGGTGCCAGGGATCCCACAGATCACAGCCCTGCCCTTCTGTTCTGCAAAAGTGAAAGTGACAGCTCAGCCACAGCACACTACCTCCCAGCTCCTAATAGTAATATGTTGATCAATTATTAAATCGTGTACCAACAGGGACTAAGAGGAGAGAACTAATATTTAATAAACCACATTTAACTGTTTTACTTTTTGGTACAGCTGAGGATGCTATATTGTTCTTTCTTTGTGTGTTTTTAAATCATTTTTTGCTGATTTTTGGTTTGTCTCTTGGTGATTTGGAAATAGACACAGTCTCTGTAGGAATGGGGGATAACACCTGTATAGGTCCCTCAGAATGATCTATACTAAGACTTGAGAAGCTTATTCAAGGTTATTTTCAAAATAGTGAAAATGTGACAGTGATAGGACAGGCATCCTCTAAATAGATGCCTGTCCCATGCTGTTACCTGATGAGCCACGTTAATGTTAACCTTCACAGACATGCGTTTACTTGCATCTTAACTTCATGGAAGGGGGGAAAAAAGCTTTAAATACATCACAAAAAAATTGCGTTATTGTATAAGAAATGCCTTTGGTGCAAGAAGGTGTCTGCCTCACACAGTGTATATTGACAATGAGGTGGAGTGGTTAAACTCTTCAGGTTCAACTACCATCAGTTGAGCAGTATCCGTTTTGCATCTGAGGTGCTCCACATACCAAGCAGGGAAAAATTCAACAACATTTGAGCAGCTGTCAGCTCCCCACTCCTCTCTCTCTCTCCCAGGGCCTAGCATGCTACTAAAATAGGGGAGCCATGATTAGATGGTGGCTGCCAGCCACACTGGCCAGCCTCCCCTTGCACTCCCTGAACCCACTGCACCACCCCTCTGCTACCGCTGAACCACAGACTACACCCTGCCACATAGTCAGGCCACGGAGCTACCAGGCCTAGTCTCGGGCTACACCAAACACATCTGCAAAATGCTGTTGCAATGCAGCAACATCTGCTCTCTGGAGTGGCTCTGTGTTTACATACACTCTGGGCCAGCTGACAGTGGAGGAAGGGAGTTCCAAAGACGGGGGGCAAAGCAACAGAAAGCCCTGCACCCCATGGTGCCTAGCTGGGGGGAAGGGACGGAAAAAGAAGGAGAGGAGGAGGATCTGAGACACCGAGAAGGAATGGTGATTTGAACCAGGTCAGAGAGGTATGAAGACGAGAGATGATGGATAGCCTTGAATGTGTACAAAAGTATCTTGAAATTGATGTGGTATTGAACCGGAAGCCAGTGAAGCTGGTATAAGTAGATTTTCCTGTATGTAAGGGTTTCGGATGTATACTTTCCATCTTCATGACAAGAAAAACTCCTCAATAGGGTTCAAAAAGGGAGAGTATGGTGGAGGAAACATATTCATAAAATGCTACTCATTGTGAAACGAATCACATATTCCTGGACCACGGTGAAAGCTCACATTGTCTACATTGTCTACCTGGCTGTAGCTCAGGAGGTAGAGCAGGTACTGATCGGAAGGTTGGTGGTTCGATCCTCCTCCAGTCGCATGTTAAGTATCCTTGGGCAAGATACTGACCCCAAGTTGCTCATCCATTGGAGTATGAATGTGTGTGTGTGTGTGTGTGTGTGTGTGAGTGAATGTAGTTAGAAAGCACTAAGTATAGAGAAAGTGCTTGAGGTAATGGGTGTGATTGGGTGAATGTGGCATGTTGTATACAGCGCTTTCAGTACCCCAGCAGAGTAGAAAAGTGCTATATAAGAATCAGTCCATTCAGTCTACAATGATAAAATACAAGGGATGCGCTCTCATGATCTCTCTGCTCAAGCAAAGCATCCCGTAGACAAGTGGTTCGCGTACGTGGTATTTGGGTTCTATCTAGTAGTACACGGGAAGTCTACAGATTAAATAATACACCATGTTCTGGCTGTGGGATTTCTGAAAAATTAAAATGTACAGCTCTGTTATCACTTCCAACATAAATGAAGACAGAAAACTAAACAGCAGTGGCATTTGTAGGGTTACTGAAGTTGTACTAGGTGGTATATAATTATGTGCTATGTGGTAGCTAGCTACACAGCTATGTTAGCATAATATAAACACAGTGAAGCTGGAGGATGAACGCTAAATTTTTTCCACTTGCTAAAGGTTAACATGAGGGTTCCCAATGGTTAGGGACAAATGCTGTTGCATGGCAGGATGATGTAAACAGACCAAACTTCAGTCAGAAGAGCAACTGAGATAATCTTTCCACAATACGAGGTCAGTCATTAATATACTGCTGCATGGGCTGGGCTGTAAGGTTTGAAAAACTGATCTTTAAAATGAATAGCGGTAATAAAATCCGAGAGAGGCCGACAGTGATCACTGCCTTTTTTGGGGGGCTTGTTCCGATTAAACAGAACAAGACACAAAGCATTGACACATGTTAAAAATACAACAGCCCTGATAAACCCAGAGTAGTTTGTTCATACGTCATCACTTAAAGACTGGATATCTCACCTGCTGTGAATGTTTTAAAACAGTACAGTTGTTATTATTATCACTTGTCACATCCACATCCAGCCACTCCACCAACCTGTCAGTCTGAGGGTGGTAGATGCTAGTTCGAACAGATTTAATGCCCAGTAGTTCATGCAGTTCTTTTAGTGTGCGAGACATGAACAATATGCAAGGTTACCTGAAAGAGTGTTACATTCTTTGCTGAAATGCTGCAGAGCTGCACTGCTTCGGGATACCATTTCACATTGTCCACCAGAACTAATACAAAGTGATATCCTAGTGCGCTCTGGTGAAAGGGCCTGATGAGGTCCGTGCCAATGTGCTCAAATGGCACTTCCATTAAAGGCAGTGGGCACAAAGGCGGTCTTGGAATGGCCGGCTGGTTCAACAGCTGACATTCTGGGTACATCAACAGATTGACACTGACAGCACAGACATCACATGTTCCTACTAATTGTGAACAGATCTCCACCCACTGCCCCAATAATTCATTAAACCCAGGCCAATCCGATCCCAGAACTAAGGGATACGTTAGGCAAGATCTAAGCCTATGTGTTTTGCCCTTATATTTAATTTCCACTTATGAATATCCCCATGCACACATCTAACTTCCACCCACTCTGCTTCCAGCAATGGCCCCTTACATACCAGGATTTGATGGATGCATGGAAGTTGATATAAGTTGCTGATTTACCTGGGCATTCATTTGTTTTTGTGTTGTTGAGATGTTTTTAAACTTGTAATACCATGCTATAACAACTTCAGAAATCATCTACATCTAGTCACATTAACATAGAGTATCCATCCATCCATTCATCCATTCATTCTCTTCTGCTTATCCTTATTAGGGTCGCAGAGGGTGAGAGGAAGGGTATACCCTGGACCAATGTTCCCTCTAATTTTTCATGCGTCTGAGCGAACACACAAACTCCCTGAGCGGTCCCTTGGACCACTGTGAGCAACATTAGACGTATGCACTGTGGTCACGCCAGCATCGAATCCATCCAAGTTACATGGTTTATTAAAATAATCAAATTACAGCATTTACATTTATGTTGGACTACTTTTAATTAACTGCTTTAGCCCACTTACAATAAAAATTAAAAAAAATCTTGTTCATGACCTGTGTAGAATGTGTCATGGTTCGCTTGAGAACTCAAACGCAGGACTCAGAGGCACAGTCAGTATTTATTACAGTTCCACCAGGTGTATATACAAACAGTGCAGGGGATAGTGCTATATACAAAGCGGTGACAGGGAAAAGGCTCCGGGGAAGTCCAGGTAGGGAAAAGACACTTGCTCCTCTTCTGACTCTCTCTCCAAACACTCACACAAAAAGGGAATCCGCTCTGGGAATGCAGGGTCGGGTCCAGGGGATCTATGTACAGAAGGAAACACACGTTAGAGGTTTTGCAAAGGGAAGCAAAAGAGAACTTGCTCAGAGCCGGGCTGCACTGACGCGAGTCACACACAACGATCCAGCGATGAGTAGAAGCCACTCCCTGGCTTAAATGCTGGCTGCACTGATGAGGCCCAGGTGTTTCCTCGTGGGCCAAGGGCGTGAACCCACCATGAGTTCCGCCCTGGCGGGAGAGAGAGAGAGAGCAAGAGAGAGAACACTACTAGTCAGCGGCCTGCTGATCCCTGGCCGTGACAGTACCCCCCCCCCCCCCCCCCCCCCAAACGGGAGCCCCCCGGCGACCCCCAGGCTTCCCCGGGTGAGCCGCATTGAACTCCCGCAACATGTCCTTGTCCAGCAGCGCCGCCCGCAGGATCCACGAGCGCTCCTCAAGACCGTAGCCCTCCCAGTCCACCAGATACTGCAAGCCGCGCCCCAGGCGCCTGACATTCATGATCCGAGAGACGGTGAACGCCGGATGGCCGTCGATGAACCGGGCGGGCGGCGGGGGCCTGGAGGGAGGGCACAAAGGACTGGAGAGACAGGGTTTCACTTGAGACACGTGGAAAACGTTATGAATGCGCATATTCCGAGGTAGCTGAAGACGGACAGAAACTGGGTTAATCAAAGAGTCAATCACAAATGGGCCGATTAAGGTGGGAGACAGCTTCTTCGATTCTGACCTGAGAGAAACAAACCTGGTCGACAGCCAAACCGGTCCTGTGGCGGTCCGCCAAGCGTTTGTTCCGGTCCGCTGTTCGGAGAAGGGCGGTCCACGTGGCCTTCCAGGCACGCCGACACCGTCGGAGGTGCTGTTGAACTGAAGGCACAAAATGCTCACCTTCAACTGCCGGGAACAGGGGTGGTTGGAAGCCCAGAGAGGCCTCGAAGGGGGAAACACCGGTGGCCGAGGAGGTGAGGCTGTTATGCGCATACTCGATCCAAGGGAGCTGTTCGCTCCAGGTGGTTTGGTGGGTGGAGGCCACACATCGCAGGGCCGCTTCGAGCTCTGTTTGACCATTCGTCTGCGGGTGAAAGCCGGAGGAGAGACTGACCTGAGCCCCAAGGGCGGAGCAGAATTCCCTCCAGACGCGGGAAGTGAATTGCGGACCTCTGTCGGACACAACATCAGTGGGGATCCCATGGAGACGGAAGACGTGGGTTGTTAGGAGCTGGGCGGTCTCCAGAGCCGTGGGAAGCTTAGGGAGGGCGACAAAGCGTACAGCTTTAGAAAAACGGTCAATTATGGTGACAATAACTGTGTTACCTGAAGATGGTGGTAGGCCTGTCACAAAGTCGATAGCGATATGTGACCAGGGGCGGCTTGGTGTAGGTAGAGGCCGGAGCAGACCAGCGCAGGTTGGTTAACAGTCTTGTTCTGCGCGCAGACTGGACAGGCAGTGACGTACTCACGGACGTCGTTGGTGAGGGTGGGCCACCAGGCGAAACGTTGGATGAATGAGATGGTGCGGTGGACCCCTGGGTGGCAGGTAAACTTGGCGGTATGAGCCCAGTGCAGCACCTGGTAGGGAACAAAAAGCGATCCAGGTGGGCCGGTTCCAGGGTCCGGTTCCGTTCGTTGGGCCTCCTTTATGGCAGACTCTATTTCCCAGGTCAGCGTTCCGATAACACAAGTGGGCGGGAGAATGGGAGAGTCACGGGCAACGTCCTCGGAGACAGTGAATTGACGAGAGAGAGCATCGGGTTTGGTGTTGCGAGATCCAGGCCTGTAAGTGATAGTGAACTGAAACCGAGTGAAGAACAGGGCCCACCTGACTTGTCGGGCATTGAGCCGTTTTGCTGACCAGATATACTCCAGATTTTTATGATCTGTCCAAACCACAAAAGGCTGGGCTGCGCCCTCCTTTCCTCTTCAGAGGGGCGTGGGCCAAGGACGTGAACCCACCAGTTCCGCCCTGGCGGGAGAGAGAGAGAGAGAGAGCAAGAGAGAGAACACTACTAGTCAGCGGCCTGCTGATCCCCTGGCCGTGACAAAATCCAATTTTGAAAACACAACTTTCTTTTTTTTTCTTTTTCTTTTGTTTTAATAAAGCTCTGACTTGTATTATGAGTATGAATCTGTGGTCTAGGAGAGAGTCCTGTAACTCTCTGTCTGCAAAATACAGTAAATAATGACCAATGTTGGGCAATTAATTATATAGTTACTTCTTCAAAAAAAGTAACTGAGTTTTGCAAACAACAAAGTTTCTTGCAGCTGTTTACCTAAAAATGCAGCCAAGGCATTTTTTTAAATAAACATTTCAAACTATTTACAGAACAATCGGGTGTTCTGCATCAAATTTGATGCCACACAAATTATTTGTGCCACTCCGAAGAATAATTTCTGTCCACTATGAGATAAAGGCGAACAACAGACTGATACCTGCAGGCCTGACAACAGGAGATTTATCACTCCTGTAACACCTGTAACATTCAGTAGTCACCTCATTGTTCTGACACACACAACAAAACTATTGACTACACTACACACTAACTACAGAAGATTTGCGCTAAATGTTGCAAATCTCTCACATCTCAAAATACTGCCGTCACTCGTAAAACTTCCCCCTTTCCTAAACAACTAAATGCCATGTTGCCATATAAGTTTTTGATTGGTTGACATGGTACTTTTTTCGATGAACAGGAAAGGGTGGGGTTTTTTTTGGTTTTGTCTCACAGGCGGAGAGTGCTTTTGAACGTTTTCCTTATAAACACCGTTTTTACCATTTCTTCCCGCAGTAAAAATAAACAACGATAGTATTCAGGAAGAAAACCAAACATTACAGATATTTTTATCATAACTCTGGTTTTACGTGGCCTATCAACACAATTTAAAAACTGGTATAAAGTCCACATTTTTTCCGTTAATTGTTCCGCCTGTCCTGCTCACATCTCCAATGGTTGTACACGTTGTCATTACACGTTGTCATTTTCTGTGCACAGAGACCGCGCCAGCCGTGCGCAATTGCGCACGCGCACAGCTTAGAGGGAACATTGCCCTGGACTGATCACCAGTTTGTCGCAAGGCTAACACAGAGACAGACAACTATTCATCATTTACACCTATGGCCAATATTCTGCCCCCCTGTTGTTGCTTTATAGGGTTTCTTTGGCTGATGCATTTCTGAGTTTTCCCACTAGTGGGCAGAATTACCCCTTGTGTGCACTACACTGCCCCCTTTGGGGATGTGTTGTAAGCAGCAGGAAAAGTTCACGCAGGCAGTGTGAGAAAATGCTTGGAGCAAAAAACAAGCTGCACAACTTTAAGCCCAGTTTACATCGTTGGGGAGTTTGTTGAGCCATAATCTGTAAGTAATCAATGTGTAGCTTTATTTTCTGTAAGATTTGTTACTTTCCTGTTACTTAAGAGGTTATTTGAACTGATAAGGAAAGATGTTTATGGTGAATGTAATGGATAAGAAAAGCTGTGTTGCTAACTTCTGTTTTTGGTTACATAATAAGTCGATACTGATGCTTACATATTATTTTACTGTATGTTCACATTCTTACAAATTAAAAGAGAAAAAAACGGTCTTCAGTTAAAGACACAAAGACAAAGCGATGTGTCCTGTCGTTCCTGGAACCATCTCGTCTTATGCATAGGGTGAATAGCCATACATTCACCTGAGGGCAGCAGAGCCAATCTAGAATAACCAATTCACCCAACCAAACTAATTGCATGTATTTGGACTTTGGGAGGAAGCCAGAGTACCCAGAGAGAGAGCACGCACAAACACAAAGAGAACATACAAATTCTACACAGAAAGGCTTTGGCCTTTGGAGTCAAACCTTCTTGCTATGAAGCAACAGTACCACCACATCACCGTTCTGCCCTAACATGGCGAAATATGTTAAAATAACAAACATCAAGTTTATACAGTGTGGAAGTGCAAGTTAGAGATTTGTGCTAGCTCAGGGATACTGTTTTCTAACCTGAAGATAAAGGATGGTTATAAAACATGTGAAAAAATCTGCCTCTAAAACAAGCTTAGTTTAAATAAATGCCTATGACGTCTGCAGTTCATATAAATAGTGGACAATTCAAGGTCACTATTTGAGGAAACGTGGAAACATTATAATTTCCCTTTGACATGCATTATCTTTTGCCTATGATTTTACTTTTTTTCTGTTTTACAGTATATAAAACAACATTATCTTTCTACTGTCAAAACAAGGAACACAGTATGCAGCAAAGCAGGATAATAAAGATGTCTAGTGAGAGCTCAAGCTCTGAAAGTGGAGAAAAAAGTCTGGAATTTTATTTTTGACTCTGCAGAGGCAAAGTGACAATCTGTGTCTAGCTGAAAAAATAATGAGCCAGCAATGCTCACTCATCACTTTAGGCAGAGGATCTCTTTGCAATTAGACAGGATAGTCCGACCCATCCACACCCGTGCCAGTGTGTTGTTTGTAGACAGTTCAGAAAGTTGCTCAGTCTTGGTTTGCCCCTGGGAGAGCAGTTGGCTGTTTCACCCTACAAATACATAGCTGCAGCAGTCACTTGACACCTGATTGAATCTTTAGAATCGTGGGATGCAGCTTTATAAAAGGAATGATGAGATAAGAGTTCTATACGGTGGCTGGGAAGTGCAAATCGCAACAAATTAAAAAACCCCAACAAATTACAAAAACCCACAACAAATTAAAAAAAAACACAACAAATTAAAAGTCCTTGACGGAAAGGGATTGTCTGAAATACCGGAAGTGACACAACGATTAGGCTTACTCCATATTTGTAACTCAGAAAAGTGATTCGGGATGTCAACAAATGTCAAGAAACGCACTCCTCACAGCGCTTCCTCATTACCCTGACGGTGCTCGCTGCACTACATAGAGAACCGGAAAATGTTTTGCCCGTTTTGTGGCGTTAGCTTCAGCCTTTTCACCCCTTTTTGTGCTTCCTGTGGACAGTCTCTGGAGCTTTTGCAGGACACAGACCAGGCTGAAGGGTCAGACAAGCTACAGTACTGCATGAAATATTTCAACAAAGGTCACTTATATAGTGTTATCATGGACATGATGTTAGGTTTGCATGGTGTAAAGATGAGTTTAAGGAGTCTTAAAAGTAAACTCAATAATGCTGGACTTTACTGAAGAAAACATTTTCACTCCAGAACAACGATCATTAACGCAATCAGAGCGGAGCTTCAAGGACCTGGGCGATTGTTTGGGTATCGAACAATGTGGCAGGTACTTAAACAAAAGCATCATCTTAAAGTGAAGAGGGATGATGTGATGAAAATACTCCGGGAGCTTAATCCTCATGGATGCCAGATGAGAACACGCAGAAGATTCATTAGGAGAACCTATCATTTGCTGGGACCCAACTACATGTGGCATGCTGATGGTTATGACAAGCTCAAACCATTCGGTTTGGCCATTTCAGGGTGCATTGATGGATTTTCACGCAAGGTTTTGTTGCTAGAATGTGGACCTACCAATAATAATCCAGTGGTCATGGCTTACTATTACTTGTCATGTGTTGGGAGCCTTGGTGTTGTACCGATGAGACTGAGAACTGACTGTGGGACAGAAAACGGCATTATGGCTGCAGTTCAGTGTGCACTACGTCACCATCATGATGACCACTTCAGCGGAGACTCCAGTCACATGTTTGGTTCATCAACGAATAACCAGCGAATTGAGTCCTGGTGGTCCATATATCGAAAAGGAAGGTAAATATAACATTTAAGTTTGCCTGATATTTAAAGGTGTAACAAATTTGAATGTTGTGCAAAAGTTGATTTATTGTCAGTCTGCCCCAGGGCAGCTGTGGCTACAACTGTAGCTGCCTCCACCAGTGTGCGAATGTGAGAGTGAATGAATAGTGGAATTGTAAAGCGCTTTGAGGGCCTCGGAAAGCGCTATATAATGCAATTCATTATTATTATTATTATTATTATTATTATTATTTCAGTAATTCAACTTAAAAAGTAAAACCGATATTAAATACTCATTATTTGCCAAACTAGACATTTTTAGCCCATTTAGTAATTATGATGATTATGATTTGGAACTTAAGAAAAACCCAACTTCAAAACCAGAATATTGTGAAAAGGTTAAATATTTTAGATTTAAAGTGCCACTCTACTATGAGCTAATTAATTCAAATTACCTGCAAAGGGTTCCTGAGCCTCTAAATGGTCTTTCTAATTCAGGAGGACTCACAGGATGGACATGACTGCTGTCCTGACAGCTGTGGGGAAAAAAAACATAATTGACACCCTCCATAAAGAACACCTTAAAACAGCGGTCCCCAACCTTTTTTGCGCCACGGACCGGTTTATGCCCAACAATATTTTCATGGACCGGCCTTTAAAGTGTCACGGATAAATACAACAAAATAAAACTAGTACCCGTACCGAAAAAAAGAAAATTTATTCATAACACACGTGAAAAGACCAAGGAAAACCGAGTAAATGATAAAAACGATAACAAAATAATGCTGAAAACTGATAAAAACCCTGAAAACTATACATTTCACACCTGAGCCTCAACTCTCGCGGCCTGGTACCAAACGACTCACGGACCGGTACCCGCTTGAGGCCCGGGGTTTGGGGACCGCTGCCTTAAAAGACGTTGGCTGTTCCCAGAGACTATCAAAGCACATTAATAGAAAGTTTTGTCTAATGTAAGTGTGGATAAAAGGGGTGTCACATAGTGTAGTGGCTAAGACCTCAAGGCTGCTACTGAAGCATCCTGGTCTTCCATAACACCTCAACAGATCCACAGACTGATAGCAGTAATTTATGCAAAAAGGACCCAAACAAATAGAACATACAAATTGTTAGAGACTTTGAATTTGGGTTTTTCATAAGCTCTACGTCTTAATCATTAACATTATAACAAATACTTGAAATACCTCACTTTGTATGTAATGAGTTAATATCAATTCAATTCAATATCAATTTGAATTACTAAAATAAATGAACTTTTGCACATTACTCAAATGTTTTAGATTTTTGCGTGTATGCAATCCCTTTCAATAGAAAACTGACTGGAGTCTATATATGATTCAGTTAAAATGAACTGTAAAGTGCCATGCGATGACATGTTGTGAAACGATGCCATGTAAACAAACTAAACTATTTCTAAACATTTTTTTTAACAATTTCTGTAGGGCTCAGTTTTGGTTGGAGCTGTTTGCGGATCTTCGAGACGTCAATGGAAGTCACGAGCATCAGTGCCTTTTGAGATTTTGCCTCACTGACATTGTTCAGAAGGATCTTGATGAATGTGTGAAGCTGTGGAACACTCATCGGATTCGTCCCTCAAGAACAGCTTCATGTCCAGGAGGTGTGCCAAATAAACTGTACTACCTACCCCCACAGGTAATGGATAATAATGATCAAATAATTACTTTGTGTAAATGTCAGTGAGAGGTGAAATGTCTTCAAGCAACTTATAGAAGTCCAGACGCTTTTCTTTGCAAGCTCCTTTGACTACGATGACCTGGATGACTGAGAACCTTCACAGACACTTTGTGTAAACCTATATTAATGCAATTGTCTTCCATTGACCACAGACACGGCTCCAGGGACTGTGGATTCCTGATTCAACAATCTGAACTGGACACTTTTCCTGAGTCTAGGCTGTCAGTAGTTGTATGTGGGGACTCAAACATACAGGAGTATCTGAATTTTGTAATGGAGCAAAATCATTTTCAAAAGCCAGTCTGCTGGGAGTCTGCCACTGAACTTTACATGAAGTTATTAGAAATTGCACATTTCTAAAAAAAAAAAAAAAAAGAAAAAAAAAAGGGCTTTTTGTTGTTTTTACCAAAACCTATAGCATATGCTGTATTTTTGGACTAGGCTACATGAGTTGGCTGAAGATGCCAAAAGTTTAAGTTAGTGTTTGTAAAAGCACATTCTTACTGCAATGTCTTGCTAATTGTGGTCCTTGTTTGGCAGATGGAAGTTGAGATACAGTCCTCAACATTTAGATAAATAATAAAGCAAAATCAAATCTTGCACTGTATTGTGGGTTTATTACAACTTTTAAGAGTAGAACACAGTACACTTTTAAATGCCTTTAGTTTTAGTAGCACTGTCAAACCTTTGAACAAATCAAGCCATTGCATTTTAAATCTCCTTTGAACATATGTACCTACATTTTAGAATAAAAAAACATGCTCAAATACATAACTGATTTCTGGATAAGTCCCGTAGCAAAAAACCTACAGAATTTACAATGTAATGCCAAGAAGAAGCAGCTGTAAGTGACTGGGTTATCTAATAAAACTACAATAAACCTGGTAAACTATAATGGATTTGTGCTGTACCACCAGCATGTCCCACCTTCTCCTATTCATAACATCTTTAAAAAAAATCTTGACTTAAAAACTTGAGAAACAAATCAACAGCAGGTTTGAACTACAAGGCCAGACATCCTAGAAACATCCAAATCCTGGGGAGTTTTGAATTCCAAAATCCATGTTGGATTTAAACACGGAATATGAGGTTGTCATTGGTAGTTTCAATAAGTTTAAGCATGTATTTGCCATCGGGAATAAAGAGTCATCCAGGAACTGTAGGCTTGGTAGTGGATCTAATCCAGAAGGTGACAGTGATGTTAGCCCAGTTGCAAACATCACAACATCGCCCACCGACACAGCAGTTTGTGATTCTGCAAAAAATAAAAAAAATAATATATGTATATGTAGCACATTGTCTTGTAATGAGTACTAAAATAAATACCTTCACAGCCTTCACAGAAAGTCTGACCAGTAGCCCATAGTTTGACTTTCCAGACGTCTTCCAGATGGGCTGAAGTCAGGTTTGAAAAGTCTCTCAAGTTCAAGAGCTGTGAGTTTCTTTTCCATGTGACACAAGACTGGGGAAAGCAAAGTAGGGTGTTGCTGGAGTGCACTCAGGAAATTAAGTGCTGAAAGACCCTCTTTAAATCTAAAGAATGAGGAGAACTTTGTGTCATTTACCAGTTCATAATACATGCACAAACTATGGACACACTTTGAACTTTGGAAACCTTGGAGAATGTAAAACATTTCAGTCGGAAATTATGCACAACACCGTCATAACAATAATTCTATAGTCTCTTCTATAATAGTCTCACCTGTCAATTACAGATGAGTTTCGAGCAATTATATACCACCGGAGATAGTCAGACACAATGTCTTTCTTTTCTTCAACTGTGGAAACATGCCTTAGACAACCAGCCACCTGTAGCATAGTACTGTTTTTATGACACAGTCACGCAGGACATCCACTGAACCAGCACTGTCGATCTGAAAAACCCATAAAAATGGACATACACAATGTAAGCTTACGTGTCTGATTTTCATTCCTGTTTTTTCCCTACACAAAGAAAGAATATTTTAATTTCATACAGATAAAGAAGCTATAGTTCTATCCTGCATTCAAATCCTGTGCTGTCCTCACCTCTTGTAAAGCTTTTCCTATGTCGTCATCTGTGACTGAGGCAACTGCTGCTTTTACTGAAGTCTGGCCTGCAAGATAATGTACCAACTCTTCTGACAGGAAATGGGGCCCTGGACCACCATGCACAACTGACACGGCTATCATCTTTCCTGCTAGGTAGTAGTCACCCTCCCTTACAGCTGTGAATGAATACAGTAAATGATAAAATCTCTTAGACACACACAACTCTCTCTATCGATCGATCAGAGCCAATCGATGTCAGATCGATCGATCAGATAGACAGACAGACTAATGCTGTGTTGAAATAAACCAAAAAAATATTATGAGTTGCTTCTGATAATAATTAAAAACAAATTGATTTACAAGTCCCAAAAATGTCTTTAAATTAAGTTTATCAAACATCTGATCATTGCATACCCTTTGCATTGTAGACGAGGAATCGATGTCCTTCTGGTCCATCAAAAATGGGACGATCTTTCATGTGTTTCATTAGCAGACTCAAAAACTCTCGTTTTGGGCCACCTGCATCAAGTCCTTCTTCTAGAATACCAGCATCATCAGTAAATTTAACCAGCATGTCATTGGTTTCAGAGTATGACAACTGCCTGAAACCCCTGACTGCTCCATCCCAGACATTTGCTCTTGAGATGTTGAATCTGCTGACACTTCTGATGAAGTAGCACTGGATAAATTTGCAACGATGTCAGGTAGAGTAATGTTAACGTCTTCCCTGTAATCATGCAAGACTATACAATTTAGCGTTGTTATTTGAAGTAGTATTTGATATTTTACAGTGCTTTGTAATCAATCGGTGAAGCAACTTCAACCAGCTCTTCATCCTCGTCCTCAATGCAGGGGGCACACAGGTCTGTTGAGAAATTATAATTCCAACATTAGAAAAACTTGTATTCACCCTATAACTATCTTTACCCATTTCACTAACCCAAATAGGGATGGGTATTGATAAGATTTTAACGATTCCGATTCCATTTTTGATTCTGTTTAACGATTCGATTCTTTATCGATTCTCTTATCGATTCTTTTTTTTTTTTTTTTAAAAAAGGAGAACACTAAGGTCGATTAGCTTAGAACTTTGTTTTATATCTTCTCTTTGAACAAGATAGAAATTTAGGAGTAACATGGCCTTACAAACCCAGCAGTGAGATCTTAAGAGATCCAGCCTACGGCTCTTCAATGTGGTGTCACAGGGTCCCCAGGAAAAAAAATTGTAAATGTAAAATAATAAAATAAATATTCTTCTGTAGCAATAACAAAGTATAACATAAATTGTTCTGTGGCAATTACACAAGAATATCCAGTAATGTCCCTGCCTACAATTAAACACATTCACTTACCAAAAATCGGGGGCATCTGCTGTGGCAAATGGGTTCAAGCCTTTGACCACAAACTGAGTCACTGCTCGGTGACATTCGTCTGTCCTGGCCTGAAAGGAGACGCTACCTGTAGACTGCAGCGAGAACTGCCAGCGAGCGCCAGCCAGACTCTGTCTGTCTCTCTCATCATGGTCACCTACATGTACAGTAATGGCAGGTCTTGTAATAAGGCAGATCGCGCTAACATAATATGCACTGTTAGTTGATTATTTACCTGCCGCATTAACGGGAGAGGACGTGCAAACGTTACCGCTGCTGCTGGGTTGAGATTCACGAGTCCGGAGCGGAATTAAAAACACGTGTCATCACGTGTTTTGTGAGCAAATGCTTTTGCATATTCGTAGTGTTTCCTCCCTTAAATGAAATATCTACTTTGCAAGTTGCCCTGTTGTCATCGGTTCTCATAAAGTATAATCAAACTTTTGAGCATTTGAGCCGCTTAGGCGCCATGTTTCCTGCCAGGTAAATGACGCTCCGCAACGTGGTGACGTCATTCGGGGCGACTGGAATCGATAAGGGAATCGTTTGCAAAAATGGCAAACGATTCCAAGGAATTGAAACAGTGGGAACCGGTTCTCAACAAGAACCGGTTTTCGATACCCATCCCTAAACCCAAACGTGTACTCTAGTTACAGGTTTAAAATTACTTATAAGACACAATTTTATTTACCTATAGGGACTTATGACTGGATTTGTTTCACTTTGGTGATCAAGATCCTCTGTATCAGATATTACAATCTGAAAAACAACAACAACAAAAATTGCATACTGTACATAAACATACATAGCATTGTATTATTTCAACAATAGCAAAAAACCTCATGCTGACATAAATTGCCCAAATCCCTGACATGGCTGTATGGTAGATGAAGGTCCTGGAGCATGTCTGAAACAGAATAAGAGTATTGGAATTAAAATGTCCAGATAAGTAGCTCATACAATTTAATATTTTTTATGATACCAACATTATAAAAATGCTATGAAACCAATAAATATTTATATTAGGGTGGGGGAATAAAATAACCACAATATGTATTGCAGTATACTTTTTCCTCAATGGAAATATGAGACTATTGCAATAGAGCTATCCATCCATCCATCCATCCATCCATTTTATATGCTGCTTATTCCTCTAATCCCTCTTTTTTTCATTGACGTAAGAATAGTCAATCCTTATCAGGTAGCGCAGTGACCAATCGCTCTGGGAACAGCGTCATGTCCAGTTAGGGTGACTTGTTACCTGCAGCACAGTGAAGTAGCAGCGCCACACGTGGAGATGTTTGGGCACCATTTGCATCTAAACCAACCATTAAAATAAATATACAAGGAGAGATTAGCTTATTCATATGATATTGACAAAAAATTTTATGTCTCTTCTCCTGTAAAACTTACTGTAAACTAAGATTTATTTTTAGAATCATTCTTTTTTGCTTTTAAATGTAATTGACCAAGCAATTGAGTGATCTGGTGTTTGTTGTCTTTTGAAATCTTTATCTCTGACTTTTTATCTAGTTTTTAACATGTACCTTTTTTTAGTTATCTGAAACGGATGTAATATGTTAATACATCTGTCTGTCTGAACTTATGACAGGAAATAAATATTTAAATCAAAACAAGCTTCTGAGGATTTCACGTCTACTTATGAGCAACGGCACATTTAATATGTACAAATCTAGCTGTTTATATTGTGATGTATATCAATATTCCCTGAAATAAAACAAAGAAATATTGTGACATGAGAAAATATTGTATTGCCCAACTCTAATATACAGTGGGGCAAAAAAGTATTTAGTCAGCCACCGATTGTGCAAGTTCCCCCACTTAAAATGATGACAGAGGTCAGTAATTTGCACCAGAGGTACACTTCAACTGTGAGAGACAGAATGTGAAAAAAAAAATCCATGAATCCACATGGTAGGATTTGTAAAGAATTTATTCGTAAATCAGGTTGGAAAATAAGTATTTGGTCAATAACAAAAATACAACTCAATAATTTGTAACATAACCTTTGTTGGCAATAACAGAGGTCAAACGTTTACTATAGGTCTTTACCAGGTTTGCACACACAGTAGCTGGTATTTTGGCCCATTCCTCCATGCAGATCTTCTCGAGAGCAGTGATGTTTTGGGGCTGTCGCCGAGCAACACGGACTTTCAACTCCCACCACAGATTTTCTATGGGGTTGAGGTCTGGAGACTGGCTAGGCCACTCCAGGACTTTCAAATGCTTCTTACGGAGCCACTCCTTTGTTGCCCGGGCGGTGTGTTTTGGATCATTGTCATGTTGGAAGACCAGCCTCGTTTCATCTTCAAAGTTCTCACTGATGGAAGGAGGTTTTGGCTCAAAATCTCACGATACATGGCCCCATTCATTCTGTCCTTAACACGGATCAGTCGTCCTGTCCCCTTGGCAGAAAAACAGCCCCATAGCATGATGTTTCCACCCCCATGCTTCACAGTAGGTATGGTGTTCTTGGGATGCAACTCAGTATTCTTCTTCCTCCAAACACGACGAGTTGAGTTTATACCAAAAAGTTCTACTTTGGTTTCATCTGACCACATGACATTCTCCCAATCCTCTGCTGTATCATCCATGTGCTCTCTGGCAAACTTCAGACAGGCCTGGACATGCACTGGCTTCAGCAGCGGAACACGTCTGGCACTGCGGGATTTGATTCCCTGCCGTTGTAGTGTGTTACTGATGGTGACCTTTGTTACTTTGGTCCCAGCTCTCTGCAGGTCATTCACCAGGTCCCCCCGTGTGGTTCTGGGATCTTTGCTCACCGTTCTCATGATCATTTTGACCCCACGGGATGAGATCTTGCGTGGAGCCCCAGATCGAGGGAGATTATCAGTGGTCTTGTATGTCTTCCATTTTCTGATGATTGCTCCCACAGTTGATTTTTTCACACCAAGCTGCTTGCCTATTGTAGATTCACTCTTCCCAGTCTGGTGCAGGTCTACATTACTTTTCCTGGTGTCCTTCAAAAGCTCTTTGGTCTTGGCCATGGCGGAGTTTGGAGTCTGACTGTTTGAGGCTGTGGACAGGTGTCTTTTATACAGATGATGAGTTCAAACAGGTGCCATTCATACAGGTAATGAGTGGGGGACAGAAAAGCTTCTTACAGAAGACGTTACAGGTCTGTGAGAGCCAGAGATTTTCCTTGTTTGAGGTGACCAAATACTTATTTTCCACCCTGATTTATGAATAAATTCTTTACAAATCCTACCATGTGAATTCATGGATTTTTTTTTCACATTCTGTCTCTCACAGTTGAAGTGTACCTCTGGTGCAAATTACTGACCTCTGTCATCATTTTAGGTGGGGGAACTTGCACAATCGGTGGCTGACTAAATACTTTTTTGCCCCACTGTATAGCAGAACAAGCTCTGAAATAACTTACTCCTTCTCTGCATGTTTACCATTAGGGGTACTCTGGTCTTGTGGTTTGAAAACCTAAGATGAAAAATATGCACTTTTTAAAGCTTTCACCAACTTCGTATCGCATTTAGATAGTTCATCAATACTTAAAAGATAATAATTTTTTTTTAAAGAACATACAATCACACAATGAAAATAATCCACCCATGGATGTTACTGAATTATGATCATTATAGAGAAAAAAAATAGAGCACTTAGCCAGGGCCACTCACAGGCCTCTGGCATGGTGTAGGGGTAAAAAAGTACACACCAATGTGTCTGCCTGGTTGAACTCAGCTGTGCTTCTTGATGTAATCACAATCTCAAGGTCTGAGTCTGAGGTACCATCCTCTGAAATCAGAGCTGAGAAAATAAACACATTATTAGTTGTTGTATATGTAAACACGTCAAAATATAAAATTAACAAACCTTGTTTGAAGTGGCTCTCTGGGCAAATGAAAAGAGAAATCCTGTTGTAGTTCTTTCCTATTTCCTCTTTGTAGTCTGCCAATCGGAATGGCCTTTCTGTCCCAGGCACATTTATCACCTCTGTGCAGTCAGGATACAAAAGGACATATGGTCCCTCCACCAAGTCCTTGTTGAATGTTATAATTTTTTCTACAGCCTGCTTCAAGAGGTCAGGGGCTGTAATTTCGGGGCTAATAAATAAGGGCAGTGTTTTCCCTCTTAGCGGTTTTAAGTCCGTTTGTTGTGACACCATTATTCCTATATTGATCTAGAAACAAATAATACAAGCAAGATCACTTTAAGAATAATTGCCAAATCCTTGTTTATAAATTTACCTGTGATGGCTTACCTTGACAGGTTTACTCTGTTGCTTGAGTTTTAATTTTGCTCCACAGCTGAAGGCCTGACGCTCTTTGGATTTTGATTTTTTGTACTCCATGAACTGCTTGTATGACGGACATGTTTGTTTTGGTTGAATGAAAAACGTTTAACATCAAAACAGGGTTATAAGCACTCTCCATTACTACACGTAGACGAGAATAAAGTATAAGCAAACATAAAAAGAAACCGGAGCCAAAATGGTAAATAAACGTGCTATTTAACTGAAATAGCATAGACTGTCTGAAGAGAACAAAAAGTGAGTAATATATCAAAATTACTTTGTTCAGAATTTTCTGTTTGTTTTGATGTCCCTGGGGACTCTGATCCTTCAGCCTGGTCTGTGTCCCGCAAAAGCTCCAGAGACTGTCCACAGGAAGCACAAAAAGGGGTGAAAAGCCACAAAACGGGCAAAACATTTTCCAGTTCTCTATGTAGTGCAGCGAGCACCGTCAGGGTAATGAGGAAGCGCTGTGAGGAGTGCGTTTCTCGACGTTTGTTGACATCCCGAATCACTTTTCTGAGCTACAAATATGGAGTAAGACTAATTGTTGTGTCACTTCCGGTATTTCAGACAATCCCTTTCCGTCAAGGATTTTTAATTTGTTGTGGGTTTTTTTAAATTTGTTGCGGGGTTTTGTAATTTGTTGCGGGTTTTTGTAATTTGTTGCGATTTTTTAATTTGTTGCAATTTGCACTTCCCAGCCACCGTAGTTCTATCATGATTGGAAGTCAGTGGATATGACCCCTGTCTAATTTCTGGTCTCAGTGTAAATACTAAAGAAGAAAATATTGTCAAAAAATAGCAAATGTCAAGGAGGTTTTACCTGTGAGTGCATTCCATTTTCCTTGACAGGCACACAGGCCTATGTAGCAAGCAAACCAAGTCTAATAAGATTTCTCTCTTTCCCCTTAGCCGAATTATTTCGATTGAGATTGGAGCTGAATAAAAAAAAGGCATGGCACATAATTCTTTGCAAAATTGTGGAGCAGTAAACTTACTTAGAAGATGCAAATTAAGATATCAACAGTAGTGTGTGTAAGTGGAAGTGCATAGTCCTTTAAAGTCAGATGCTGGATTATTTTAACGGGAACAGGGTAGATAACCTGAATCATCATTGGAATCAGTCTCAGTAACAGTAGTCACATTATGGTCACATTATGAACTTTAAAAATTTAATTTTTCTAAATCATTTTTTTTATTATATTCACTTCTAACACTCACAAATGTAAACCATGGTTGGTCCATCAAATCCTGGTTTGCCAGGGGCCATTGCTGAAGGCAGAATGGGTGGAAGTTAGATGTGTGTGCATGGGGACATTAAATATCCCATAGTGCCAGTGGAAATTAAATATAAGGGTAAAACACATTTTACCCTTAATTTTCTATTATATTCACTTCTAACATTCACAAATGTAGCCTATGTTTGTGAAATGGAGAAACAACAAAATAACGGCAGATGAGGAAACTTCACTGTATATGTGAAGCATATATATATATATAACATATAAGTTTAGCAAAGTGGGTAAAAGAGGATCTTATGCCAAAAGAAAACTGTCAAAAGCTGAACAGTCAATGAAGAAAGAAAGACATTGAGGATGAGGAGAGAAGGAATGATGTTAGTATTCTACAGGGAGCTGCTGAGGAACACTGTGGAGTTGTCTGGAAGAAATCACTTCCTTCTTTATTATTATTATTAGTATTTATTTTTGTTATTTTCTATGTATTACCATTCAAATCTCTCAATGAATACAGAAGAAAACACAAGAGAAGGCTAATCAAAGGTATCTGCTGTAGCACATGCTTGTTATGCCAAACTTTTTAATGAAAGATTGTTCTGCAAGCAGCTCATTTACATAAGGCTTGAAGCAAAAGAACAAAACAAAACAATAATAAGACTTCCATCTTAGATAAGAAAATACATTCATTTAGATTTTATAACAATAATCCAGGCAAAAGAACCAAGAATTTCAGCACTGTCATGATTTCTCTTCTTCATTCTTCATTTATATATTTTTCCAATACTGTAGTTTTAAACATGTTTTTAAACGAGGAATGTGAACTACACCTTTTTAAGTCACTGTCATAACTATTCCACAAATTGACACCTCTAACACAAACACATCTTTGCTTTATTTTCTTATCTAGTTTTTGTATTATTTTTTTTAATCTGTTCCCCTCAAGTAATATTGACTCACTCTGGCTTAAACCGCTTCTGAGTACCGCAGCAAATCATTTTATTTTGTGCTTTGTACATTATCTGTGCCATTTATTATTCAACTAGATCATACAATTCATTTAATAAACAAAATGTTAGTTGGTTCTCTATAGTTTTATTGATTCATAATTCTTATAGCTCTTTTTTGTAACTTAAAGATAGGAAGTACATTGGTTTTATAGGCATTGCCCCATATCTCTAAGCAATATGTCATATATGGATATAAAAACAATAAAGCGTATATCATGATTTCTTGTTTAGGACATGCTTTGTTTTGTGGAGAATAGCAATGGTTTTTGACTATTTTGTTTTCACATGGGTTATATGAGACTTCCAAAAAAACTTTTATTATTATTCCAAGAAATTTATTTTTGCACACTCTTTCAATTTCAATTCCATTTTAACCATATTTTTTAGTTGTCCGGTTCCAAAAAATAATACATTTTGTTTTATTTATATTTAACAATGACTTATTTATATCAAACCAAATTTTTCATATATTTAACTAGGGGTGGGCGATATAAACGATATACGATAGAAACTATATAAATTTGGCCAACGATAGAGATTTTGACTATACCGCTCTATCGCAATAGCGCATGTTGATGATGTCATCAAGCTGCGCCTGTTTTGGTTGAAAGCATCGCAGCGGCTACAACCATTATCATCTGCAAATTATGCCTGGCGACAGTCATAGCAGTGGCTTACCAAAGTTGTACTAAAACATTTTTTAACAGATTTCTGCCTGCCAAAATCAGTTCGAGGTCAGTAAGCACAACCAGAATTCATACATAAGGCACACTCTTGATTTTTGAGAAAATTAAAGGATTTTAAGTGCGCCTTATAGAGTGGGAAATACATTATACAGAAGAAAAGAATATATCGTGATATATATCATTACCGTACGTGCTTCAAATTATATCGTGATATGGATTTTAGGCCATATCGCCCAGCCTTATATTTAACTCCTTTTCCACTGTAGTCAAAAACTGCTCAAGGTTTTGACCTGAGCAATATAGATTGGTATCAAACAAAACACAATTTAACAGTTTGGTAACATTATATATATCATTTATATATAAAATGAAAAATGAACAGCTATGCCTAGAAACATCTATCTATAAAAACTAGGGACTGAATGGCCCGTAACAATGGGCCAGATAACCCATACTCCCGAAGCACCCCAAGGGATCCAGTCAAATTCCTTCTTCAAGTCCACATAACACATGTAGATTAGTTGAACAAACTCCCCAGCAGCCATAAATATCTTTGATGGGATGAAGAGCTTATCTAATGTCAATGGGCAAGACAAAAGCCACATTGTTCCTCCTGAATTCAAGGTTCGAAAAGTGTGGGGCCCGCAGAGCCATTGCAGGGGGGGCGTGGTATGGAAAAAAAAAAATGCTTGGACACTGCTAGCATAATGGACAGGTTTTTGAAGGGGTGCCCACACAAACGCAAAGCAGAAGATGAAGCATCGCCAAATATGTTTCCAAACCAACTTCCTTCCAAGCCAAAGACTTGAAAATATGGTGAAGCATATCTTCCCTTTGACTTCACCTGCACAAGTGCCAAGGTAGGTCTCCTCTGCAGAATTGTTTTTCCCTGTGTCGGGAGCACGCACTGGGCTCTCCAAATCATGGACAAACAGTATCCCATATTCTTGATTTTTAGTTCACAAACACTTCTTGTAATGACTAACTACTGACGTTTTGGAGATGTTAGCTCTTTATACAGTAAAGTTACAGTGGGATACAAATAATATCAGGCTGATCCTGCCATGATTTGTTCCCCGGGTTCAAATCACGGACAAACAGCATCTCACAGTTGTTTATGTTTTTGCACAGAGAGGCATTTTTTGAAAAATGTATTGTTAGTAATGTTAAACATTATTATACAGGAAAAAAACAACTACACGTAAAATAATTACACCATGATGCCTCTGCCTTTCTAAATGGAGGGACAGTAATTGCGTGTGTAAATGTAAGCGTGTAAAAACAGAAGATAGTAGGATTAACAGTAACAGTATTTTGTCTCTATCTGCCATTCTGCAATTCATCTCATGTAAACAATAATGTGGCACACAGCGTGACGTGAAAAAAGGCACATACCTTTGATGTTGCGTGATGAACTCTGTATTCCTCGTCCACACGTAAACGCAAAAAATGAGTTTTAAAAAAAATCTCAGTTTTCGATGATTCGAAACGCCGTTCACGTGTGGATGAAAGGTCCAAATGCACAGAAACAGCTGCGTTTCCAAATATACCTGTGTAGGTGTGGACGTAGCGTAAAAGAGTTAGCAGTGTATTTTATTACTACCTGTAATTTATTGCAGTTTACTTGTATTTGCTGTTTTGGTATTGACATGATATTAGTTAAAAGTATTATAGAATATATAGTACAACCTTTCGCATACATTTGTAATCTGTCCTTTCAAACTGGTGTGTTTCCCTCACAAATGAAAATAGCAAAAGTTATTCCAATCCATAAAAACGGAGTGAGATGTCAGTTTACCAATTATAGGCCAATATTACTACTCCCACAGTTCTCAAAATTTTAGAAAAGTTATTTGTTAATAGACTTGATAAATATATTGAGAAGCATAATCTCCTAAGTGATAACCAATATGGCTTTAGAGTGAAAAGGTTCACTTCGATGGCAGTGATGGAACTTGTTGAAGGGATATCTGTTGGTGTTTTTATAGACTTAAAAAAGGCGTTTGATACAATTGATCATTCTATATTAATGAATAAACTAGAGAGATATGGCATAAGAGGGTTAGCATACAAGTGGATGAAAAGTTACCTGGATGAAAGATATCAATATGTCGAATTCAATAATGTAAAATCTAAGCAGTTGAAGGTAACTTGTGGTGTTCCTCAGGGCTCTGTGCCCTAAATTATTTATATTATATATAAATGACATATGTAGCATTTCCAAACTGTTAAAATGTCAAATTCAAAATTCAAATTCAAATTTTATTTGTCACGTACACAGTCATACACAGTACGATATGCAGTGAAATGCTTGGACAACTGCTTGTGACCTAAAGAAAACAAAAAAGGAAAAGGCTATGAATAAGATAGGAAATAAATATGAAAAATTAAAAAGGGAAATAAATATGAAAAATTAAAAAGGGAAATAAATATGAAAAATTAAAAAGGGTAAATTTTACTAGGAAGGAATAAAATATAAATTAAGGTTAAAAAGGAAATAACTGTACAACACAAATTAGAATGAAGGGTAAATTTAACTGGGAAAGAATAAGATAAAATATATAAATTAAAGTTGAAAATAAAATAACTGTACAACAAAATACACAATATAGAACTATATAAGAATGTATGAAGAAATATAAATAAATATATACACAATAACAGCAGCGTGATTTAAGTAATGAAGTGAAAACAATGTCCAGAATGTCCAGTGTGTGTAAGAACTGTATGTGTGGGTCAGGACTGTGTGGTGGTGTGATTGAGAGACCGTATCGCCTGCGGGAAGAAGCTCCTCCTCAGTCTCTCTGTGTTGGTCTTCAGGGAGCGGAATCGCTTTCCTGACCTCAACAGAGAGAACAGTCTGTTGTTGGGATGGCTGAGGTCCTTCACGATCTTCCTGGCCTTGGTCCAGCACCGCCTGCTGTAGATTGAGTGCAGGTCAGGGAGCTTGGAGCGGATGGTGCGCTCAGCTGACCGCACAACCCTCTGTAGAGCTCGTCTGTCCTGCATGGTGCTGTTTCCGAACCAGGTTAAGATGTTTCCCGCCAGGATGCTCTCTATGGTGCACGAGTAAAAGTTCCTGAGCACCTTGGAGGGCAGTTGGAAGTCTCTCAAGCGTCTGAGGTGGTAGAGACGCTGACGGGCCTTTTTCACCATGGTGTTGATGTGACAGGACCATGACAGGTCCTGCGTGATGTGAACTCCGAGGTATTTGAAGCTGTCCACTCTCTCCACTGGGCACTCGTTAATGACGGGGGTCTGGTAGTTCCTCTCCTGCTTAGTGCTGAAGTCCACTATCAGCTCCTTTGTCTTACTGACGTTTAGAAGGTTGTTCCTCTGGCACCAGTTCTCCAGATTCCTAATCTCCTTCAGGTAGGCCGTCTCGTTGTTATCAGAGATCAGGCCCACCACGACGGTGTCGTCAGCAAACTTGATGATGGTGGTGGAGCTGGTAGTGGCCACACAGTCATATGTGTACAAAGAGTACAGCAGGGGGCTCAGAACACACCCCTGGGGGGGCTCCAGTACTGAGAGTGGTGGAGGCTGAGACATGTCCGCCCATCCTTACTGCCTGTGGTCTGCCAGTTAGGAAGTTGGAGATCCACTGACACATAGATGAGCTGAGTCCCAGATGCTCCAGCTTGGTGGTGAGTGTGGAGGGAATTATGGTGTTAAATGCAGAGCTGTAGTCTATGAAGAGCATTTTAACATAATTCCCCCTTCTAGTGTCCAAGTGAGTGAGTGATGTGTGGAGGAGATGAGAGATGGCATCGTCTGTGGAACGATTTGGACGGTAAGCGAACTGTAGTGGGTCCAGTGTGTCTGGTAGTGAAGAAATGATGAAGTCTCTGACCAGGCGTTCAAAGCACTTCATCACTACTGAGGTGAGGGCTACAGGGCGATAGTCATTGAGAGAAGCAGGGTGGGGTTTCTTCGGGACAGGAACAATGATGGACTCTTTGAAGCATGTGGGGATCACCGACTGAGATAAAGAGATGTTGAATATCTCAGTGAACACAGGAGCTACCTGGTATGCGCAGTCTCTGAGGATACGACCTGGGATGCCGTCTGGTCCTGCTGCTTTCCTGGTGTTCACTCTTTTGAAGGCTCTCCTTATTTCATGCTCGGAGATGACGAGCACGTTTCCGGTGCTGGCAGTATCTTCCTGTCTGCAGCCGTTAGCGCCGCTAACACTAGCATCATTGGAGTCCTTAGCTGCAGCCTCGAAGCGAGCATAGAAAGTGTTCAGCTCGTCTGCCAGAGTCACGGCCGCGTTCGTCATACCGGTTGTTGGTGCTTTATAGTCCGTTATTGTCCTTAGTCCCCGCCACAGGCTCCTAGAGTCACTCTGTTGGAGTTTTGACTCTAGTTTCCTCCCGTAGCGCTGCTTCGCCTCTTTCACCGCCCTCCGCACGTTATATGACGCGGCTTTGTACGGGTCCATGTCCCCCGTCGTGAGTCCCGTGTTGTAGGCAGTGGTGCGGGATCTCAGAGCGTCGCGGATGGTTTTATCCACCCACGGCTTCTGGTTGGGAAACGTTGTGATAGTCTTTGTCTCCACGGTATCATCCGCTAGTTTCCCGATGAATCCCACAACCGCTTCCGTAAACACGTTGACATCATCATCGGAGCTGTTTCTGAACATGCCCCAGTCTGCGTCATCGAGTGCGTCCTGTAACGCGGCCACCGATTGATCAGTCCAGCGCGCGACCTTCCTCTGAACCGGAACTTCCTGTTTCAGCCTTTGTTTGTATTTTGGCATGAGGAAGATGGCGGCGTGATCAGATTTGCCAAACGGGGGGCGGGGTTGTGCCTTGTAACCGTCCTTGACCGTAGTGTAGCAGTGGTCCAGTGTCCTTTCACCTCTGGTGGGGCAGGTGATGTGTTGATAAAAGTTCGGCGCTGCACGTTTGAGGTTGGCACTATTAAAGTCCCCCGTCACAATAAGCGCAGCGTCCCGGTGTTGTGTCTGGTGCTGTGTGAGTGCCTCATGCAGCTCGCATAAGGCGGTGACCGTGTCCGCTTGTGGTGGAATATAAACGGCACTTATAATGACCGATGTAAATTCCCGAGGTAGATAAAAAGGACAACACATGATGGACAGTAGTTCCAGATTTGGTGTGCAGGAGCGTGTGAGAGGAACAACGTTTGCACTGTTGCACCAGTTGTTGTTCACCATTAAACACACGCCGCCTCCCCTTGACTTCCCCGAGTCCCGTGTCCTGTCCATGCGGTGAACCGAGAAGAACTCAGCCGGCTGGATGGCGTGGTCCGGCACCGCTGGGTTCAGCCATGTCTCGGTGAAGCAGAGGAGATTGCAGTCCCGAATGTCTCTCTGGAACTTTACCCTGGCCCTGAGGTCGTCAAGCTTGTTCTCCAGTGACTGGACGTTGGCGAGCAGGATGCTAGGCAGAGGTGTGCAGTGTGCACGAGCTCTCAGCCTGTTCCTGACGCCGGCTCCCTCTAGGCCGCCGCTTCCCTTTGTTCTTCCTCAAGATCTCACTCGGCCAGCTCGGATCCGGAGTTAAGAACTTCGAATTGTGAGTACATTGTAAACCAATAGAAACAAGAGTGTCACTGTCATACCTAATGTACCCAATGGTGATGATTTTGCCGATTTAGAAACGCTGAAAACTAACTTAAAAAACAAAGAAAAAGTGGTCGGAGCAGTCGTGACGGCAGCCGACCTCACAGGTGCCATCTTTATCTTTAAATGTGTATTGTTTGCTGATGATACCACTCTGTACTGCTCAGGTAAAAATCTAGAACAGCTTCTGACTACAGCGGAAAAGGAGTTAAATATATAAAAAACTGGTTTGATGTAAATAAGTTATCATTAAATATAAAGAAAACAAAATTGATTATTTTTGGCACTGCATGCAAAAAGATATTTTGTGGAAAGGGTTGGCGTAATAAGCAAATGCTTCAGCCAATACCTTTTGATTAGCCTTGTCTCATGCTTTCTTGCTTTGTGGTAGATCTTTGTTCTGTTTTCACTGAGATATTTGAATGCTAATCAATAAAAATCAAAATAAAAAAATAAAAAAATAGTTTACTAAATGTCTGAGGTGTGAAATAAACCGCAATGGAGTTTGAAAACAAAATATGAGTGTGTGTGGTTGGAGGATGTGTTTGTGCAGGGGGTTTAGGTGGTGGGGGGGGCGCAAACATTTTTCTTGTAAAGGAAAGGGGGGCCTAGCAAAAAAAAGTTTGGAAACTACTGGACTAACTGATGATGACTGATCATGACTGATAGTTTGTAAAAAGACTTTTGGTTGGCCTCGAAGTGGTTTTAGTCTCATCAAATATGATAATGTGTAATGTATACTTTATTGATCCCCGTGGGGAAACTCCTCTCTGCATTTAACCCATTCACTCAGTGAAGCAGTGGGCAGTTTAGCTATTCCTGCTATCCCAAACTCCTCCCATGCCCGAGCTTTTGCATTAGCAACTGCCAGAGCACCACGCTGCTTAGCCTGCTGGTACCTGTCAGCTCCACTGGAGTCCTGCAGGCTAACCAAGCCTGAAAAGACTCCTTCTTCCAACTGAAAGTCTTGTTGCATGGTCTCTCCGAACTCCTCACACACACTGTTCAGAACCCCTACCAGTGACTGTAAGGATGCTGGGCACTGTAAACTGTTGTTTGGCGGATAGGCACAAATGACATTCAATTTCCTTTCCTAGACCCAAAGGCAAAGGGAAGCAACCGTCTTATACAGCGGGAAAAACCTAAATGAATGTAATGGGTAAAACACATCACTAGTGACTAGGGCTGTTCGATATAACGATATACATCGGATGACGATATAAAAACGTCTATCGTTTCATTTTACGCTATCTTTTGTTTCGTGGTGTCGCAAAATAAACTCTTTACGGTAATATTTTTTCATCGTTTTGATGGTCACTGTAGTTGCTATATTAATTTCTTAAAGTTCTCTCTTTCTCTTATATTTTATATAACCAAACTACGGATGGACAAGCGCCTGTTTTTATGCGTTGTCGTTAACAACAACGACGGTAAAACCATTGCGTGTCCGCTTGTTTATTTTCCACACAAACCTTTCACAATAAAGCTCAAGATCCTGTCGAGACTTTTCAAAATAAACTGAATCACGTGAAAGAGCAGATTATTTACGGATGAGAAGTAAAAAAAAGAGCTGCCTGGTGCTAAAAAATAAACCTTAGACTCAAACCTTAGAAAAGGCTTTTCCCCGCAGCACGCCGTGTAATAAATACTCACAAAGAAAACGGCGGCCGTTACAACTTTTGTCTAAAAATGTATAGTTTCATGCATCGGTTAAAACACTTGACTCCAACTACATGACGCGCAGCTGCAAACACTTCCCGCAAGTCGAGCTGCCTGAGATTCACAGAATTTACAGAAAATGTTACATTTTTGTGATTTATATCGTTATCGGGACGATAGAATTCTTATATCGGGATATGAGATTTTGGTCATATCACACAGCGATACATGTGACATGACTGGCGTGCTGTCTTTGTACTGATACCACCACTGATCTAAATTGCATGTTTAGGTAATCAATGTGAGTTAAAGAAAGAAAAATAAAATATGCATATTATTATACTTTTAACTGCACTTTTCACCTCTATAATGAGGAAGGAGCCTACACTGGTGCATGGTCTTGGGGGATACCAACTAGATATAGTTTGGCTTGCATTCATTTTTTCTGTGGTGATCACTTTATGAATCACTTTACAGAAGTCTTTTTGTGCTGGTTTTCATTGTTGCTTTGTGTTGTGTTTTGTGTTGGCTTTATGTTCTCAAATAACTATTAAGAGAAAGATTGAATGTATGTCCTAATTAGGATAGGGGCTTGTTTTGGTGTCAGGGACTGTATAGATGTATATAGTTAAATGCAGAGGTGGGTCGAGTATCCAAAAATTGTACTCAAGTAAGAGTAGCATTACCTTAAAATATTATTACTCAAGTAAAAGTGAAAAGTAGTCTTCAAAAATGTTACTCAAGTAAGAGTAAAAAAGTACTTGGTGAAAAGACTACTCAAGTAGCAAGTAACTGTTCAAAATGTCTGATTTATTTTTTAAATAAATGCTATCAGACAAACAAAAATAAATAACTAGAAAGTGCATTTTCTGAAGAAACTGCAGTGTGAATGCTTGAATCTGAATGTATGCACTGAAATGAATTAATTGCTGAATTTAAGTTAAAAATGTTGAACGAGATGAAAAATACAGAAATTTTCACCTGAAAACCAAAGTGCTGAAGTGCTAAAAGCTGACATTCACAGAGAGGAAGTTGGAAAATAGCTGAAAATGTTTTAAATGTAATGTAGCATTCACACTAAATATACAAATTTTAGTATTTTCAACAGGAATATATGTAAAAAGATCAACAAAATAAAAATTTCCACATTTCAGTTTTTCACAACATAAAGCTTTTTTCACCAATACCTACAGTAAATAATATAAATATATAAACAGTGCAAACAATTTCCAGTGACAAGATATGCTGTAAACCTATATTCATTTTGGCTCCAAATGGCACAGCAGCCTCAGAGAAAACAGAACGAGGCATCTTCAACATATGTACATACAAGGCAGCTCAGTTTACAATAAATTGTATGGGTGTGCATCTATTTCTGCATATTTATCAAAAATGTGCCATTTCTTTACTCAGTGAAGTGATGGTTAAGCTTCAGCAGCAGTTTGCTCTCAAGGTTCATTCTGTGAAGCTGTAACTGCTTAGCAGTGAACAGGAGTCCTGCATGACTGAGAAGTCCTTCACAAGCTCCAGATGCATGAAGAGCTGTGTTGATTTTGATCGACAGCTTCTTGATGTGAGGAATGCCATGCAATAGAACCACGCCTCCAGTGAATGGACATGAAAGGTACCTCTCCAGTTCCCCTGCTTCTGGCTTTCCTGACCCCATGGATCCATCATCTTCATCGAATAGGCCGCTGTTTGTGCTGGCCTCATCCAGCTCTGAGTCTAGGTGATGTTTGATGAAGTTGAGACCTGTGGAAAGATGTATGGTTTTCAAAAGAATTAGGTCTGGTCATTATAGTGCTGCATACACTGCCAAACTGCAGATGTTTGGCAAGAAGAGATGTTTTTTACTAACTCTTGAAGAAAAACAAAATCCTGTCATTCATATCCCGCACAAACAGTTTGCAATGAATTCCAGATTAAGTTTAAAATAAGAATGCGTGCAAGGCTAAGCAGTGCTAGCCAATGGGTCCTCCTGTTTGGCTGTTACTCTGGGAAAAGACGAGAACGACATTGATGGAAGCCGAGACTGGAGCTGCGATGTAGCCTATATAACATTTATATTGTACGAACGTGATAATTATGTATATTGTACTAACATGATAGTATGTTGTACAAACATGAAAAGTATATTGTTAGAACAATATACTTTTCTATTTTTCTTTTGCCTGGATGGCAGCTCCACGCTTCCGTATCCGAGCCTTTTCAATGTGGCCTCACAAAATTGTGACGACTACAACAACCATGAAAAGAGTTGGATGGACACTGCTGCTCAATTGCAGTGGCCTGGTCAATGTTTTCCATTAGTAATTTAGCAATGTTGATGGTGGTGGTGTGTGTGTGTCTGTAAGACAGAGAGAGGGAGAGCGAGGGACAGATTTTGTATGATAAGCTTCATGTTATGGACGCACAGTTTGAGCACTCAGGTCGCATCAGAGCATCAGGCCGTATAGTGTGAGACCCTGCATCGTGACCTATGAACTTCTAACCCCAATTGTACAGTTTGAGCAGGAGCTGACTAACCCGACGCACAGTGTTTGCCCAGCTTAATGCAGACTGTTTAAAATAAACAAGCTGCTTTTTCACATAATAAACCCTGTCACCCGCAGTATTGCCTTCTGTTTTAACAGTTAAAGCAGTAGAGACGAGCAGTTTGCATGTGCGTTGAACTCTAGCGTCATTAACCAGGCTAGCTGTGAGCTTATAGCTCACGCTAGCTAACCAGCGAGCAGTTAAAAAGACATCCAAAGCTGCACAAAACACCCACAAACTTATCTCACTACAAAGTAGCTCCGAAAATATGACTCGCAGCTCGAGCTCGACACATCTGCTGTAACATAAGACTGACATCCAGCTAACCACAGCTAAAAAGATATTTAGAGAAAACTTACCGTTTCCTCAGATTACACGAGCTGAGTTCTCTTTCAAACATTCGTTTTGTTTTGGTGTCTCACTATGGGGAACGCTCTCTCAGCGTTGTCCTCAGAAGCCTCTATATCATTACTCCAGCCAGTATTGGCTGTTAGTTGTGACGCTTGCGTAAGGGAGGGGCCACCCTCCTCCCTATAAAAGGGTGTGACGCAGCGTCACCCGTCATTCAATTTCCTCTTCTCGCTTCTTAGAAACCTCATCTCTCCTGACTGTGAACGTGAGTGCTAGCTTAACTGTCCACACGAGCAAGCTAACACCTTGGTCACCGGGCGCTAGCACGGCTCGCGTTTCGAGTCGCCTGCTCTTCACCACAGAGCCAGGTCGGAGAGTGTGTTAGCTGCCACCACGCATCTAGCACAACAGTTAGCTGACCAAGCTAACTGTCTTTGCTACACACGGTCACCAAGCCAAGTAGCACAAGCGCTAGCCACCACACTAGCCAGGTCATACTACCTCACCATAGCTACCCGACCGAGAGAAGAAAAGAAAAAAAGATCAGCGTTAGCCATCCAGCCATTCCAAGCTAGCTACACCAAGCTTCCTTAATATGGCAGACTGCAAACCGCTGCCCAGAATTTGCCCCTGCGGTTGCAAAATCTCAGGTTCAAATACACATGACGCGTGTGTGATGTGCCTCGGGCTGCAACACGCCCAAGCGGCTATTTCCACACCGGGTATATGCGAACATTGCGCTCGCTTCACCCTAAAAAGCCTTCGCCGAAGGCTAGCCCGCCAGGCTAACCTGTCGAAGGAGGACCCAATGCTGTCTCCAATCGGCCCACCGATGGAGCACACTGAGTCCGCCACACCAGGCACCAGCTGGGGCGACGAGATGGATATCGTCCTCCCGCTGGTGGATGATGCCGAGGTCAGCTGCGAAGCTATGCTTGATTCCCTCGAGGCTAATGACGAGCTACTCAGCGAATCCTCTGAGGGGGCGTCGGAACATCTCGTCTCGGGCAAGGATGACAACGTTTTCTTTGCCCCCTCTGGTCGGAATTCTGCGACACAAGGGGCCGATTGTGATAACCCTGGCACACAGTCCCGCGGCATGGAGCTATTTGACGTTGCAAAACGGGCAGCTGAAAAGCTGGCAATCCCATGGCCCACGGTGACAACGGAGATCATCTGGCCCGTCCCTGCCCTCCAAGGCCGAACGCCTGCAGTCCTCCCTGGCTGACAAAGCGTATAAATCGGTTGCCACCACCGCGAGGGCACCGAGTAGGCTCCTGCTAGCCTACTCGGCGGAGCTCCAGGACCAGGCTGCTGCGAATCCGGATGCTAGCGAACTGTGGGAAGAGCTGGGCGTAGTTACGGACCAGTGTCTCCACCTCACAAGAGCAGCAGTACAAGCGGCGGGCAGAGCCCTCAGCATCATCGTCCTACAGGAGAGGGCAAGATGGCTGAACTTGTCGGGGCTTTCGGACAGAGAAAAACGTGACATTCTGGACGAAAGCATCGACCCCGCTGGGCTTTTCGGGACCGCCGTTGCCACCATGCAAAGACGGCGCGAGGAGAAAAAGAAAGAGGGAGAGGCCCTGCAGCTGTGTCTCCCTAGAAAGACCCAGGCTGCGCCTCCACCCGGTCGCCACACGTTCGCTCAGGTCACCAGCCGTCCAGCCGACGTTTAAAATCCCTCGCCGCCCAGCCCCGCAGGTCGCGGCCCAGGGTCCCCTAGGATCGCAGAACCCTAAGACCCACTGACCCAAGAAACACGTCCCGCCTGCTGCCGCTCAGGGTGCCCCACCACCAGCCAAGCAGTCGGACCGCAAGAAGAAGCGGACTGCCTAACATCCCCCACGGGGTGATCGGAGCCGGACCAGCCCGGGCTCCAAGTTCACTCCAGGGCTCAGTTCCGGAGCCCGTTCGGAGAAGTGTGTTCTGCCTCCACCTTTCAGAGCCTGGGACTCGAGTTGGATCCCACAGAGCGTATTTCAACAAAGAGACGACGAAACACTGTTCAGCTGAATCAAGCATGTCTGTCTCACAAAACACACTGTTTATTAAAAACTCACCCGTTGCATCCAGGCATGTTGCCAAGGGCATGGGAAAAATGTGTGAAAAACACAGAAAGTATGTTGAAAAACATAATGCCCCCACGCACCCAGACACCACCGGGGTTGATTCCCTCAGTGGTGTCTGGCCCCATAAGTGCTGGTCAAGCGCGGGCCGCCCGCGCATGCGCAGTCGGGTCTGGCCCGAAGGACCGGTTTCTGCCACAAGAGGGAGCCAGAGCTCCGTCTACTTTGGAGTGCCTGTCTTTGGGGCCACTGTCAGCAAGAATAGAGAGATGGCGAGCTCTTGCTGCGCCAGAATGGGTTGTGAGGACATTAGAGCGAGGCTATCGTTTGCAATTCGCAACCACCCCTCCCAGATTTCACAAAGTGATTTTCTCTCTTGCAAAAGGCGAATCAGCCAGGATCCTGCAAGAAGAAATAACTACCTTGCTATCAAAGGGAGCAGTACGAGAAATAGCCCAGGAGCAGAGCCAATGCGGCATTTACTCAAAGTATTTTCTCGTGCCCAAGAAGGGAGGGGGACTGCATCCGATACTGGACCTACGGGCTCTGAATCAGCATCTGAGGTCATACAAATTCAGGATGTTGACGACCACCGCTCTGCTGCATGTAGTGCACCCAGGCGATTGGTTTACATCAATAGACCTGAAGGACACATATTTTCACATCCCTATTTACCCGCCTCACAGAAAATTCCTGCTCTTTGCGTTTCAGGGCAGAATGTACGAGTATCAGGTCCTGCCGTTTGGTCTCTCACTGAGCCCTCGGGTATTTGTGAAATGCACAGAGGCAGCCATAGCCCCACTGAAGAGGCGGGGCATCCGCATAGCAACATACATAGACGATTGGCTGCTGCTATCAGAGTCAGAAATAATGGGAAGAGAGCACACCAGGCTGACAGTGGATCATCTGATGGCTCTGGGTTTCACCATAAACTACCAAAAGAGTGTCCTGCAGCCAGCTCAGGCCATCTCTTTCATAGGGATAGCTCTAAACTCTGCCTCGTACAGAGCGTGTCTCTCTGTGGACAGAGTAAAGAATGCTATCACATGCCGGCATTTTTCAGTTGGGAAGATTTCTCCCATTCAGAAAATGCCTGCAGATGCTGGGATTAATGGCGTCTTCACTGGCAGTCATTCCACTAGGCAGACTGCATATGAGGGAATTTCAGCGATTCTCCCTGAGGGACCAGGAGGCTCCGCTAGGGGTAGACGCATTAGCTCACAACTGGCCACATGCTCTGCTTTATGCGTTCCCACCACTGGCCTTAATTTCTCCCACTCTAACCAGAGTGAGAGAGAGAGGGCTAATAATGATATTGATCGCCCCAAGGTGGATGAGGTCCCATTGGTTAGCGGAGATTATGCCCCTCTTGTGGAGTGAACCTTGGCCTCTCCCTCTCCGACGAGACCTAGTCTCCCAAGCCAGGGGGGAGATTTTTCACCCTCACCCCGAGCGCCTCGCCCTGTGGGCTTGGCCCGTGAGAGGTTGAATCTGAGTACGGCAGGACTCCCCCAGGGTGTTATAGCCACTATTCAGAGTGCTAGAGCCCCCTCCACAAGATCATTGTATGAAAACAAGTGGAGGGTATTTGAGGAATGGTGTGGAAAGTCTCACACTCTCTCCTTTCAGTGCTCTGTGACAACAATTCTCTCCTTTCTCCAAGAACTGTTAGATAAAGGAAAGGCCTTTTCCACAATTAAAGTATATCTAGCAGCCATTTCAGCCTGCCATGTGGGCTTCGTGGATGGCCTGGTGAGCCACCACCCGCTAGTCTGCCGTTTCATGAAAGGGGCACGACGGCTCCACCCAGTGTCTAAACCTCTCGTTATTCCTGGTGCTGGGGGCAGTTTCACAGCCACCATTTGAACCACTAAACCAGGTGGAAATAAAAATCCTGTCTTTGAAGACTGCATTGCTCCTGGCTCTCGCATCTCGAAGTGATATTCATGCGCTGTCAATACACAAAGAGTGCACCCGATTCACGCGGGATAACTCTAGAGTCACACTCAGGCCAAATCCGGCCTTTGTGCCCAAAAATCCTTTCTCCAATGCACCCCATTGGAGCTGGAAGCTTTTTGCCCTCCTCCTTTCTCCTCCCCTGAACAGGAGCGCCTACATGCTCTCTGTCCAGTTAGGGCTTTATGTACCTATATAGAGAGAACGAAGGCTTTCAGGACATCAGATCAGCTGTTTGTTTCCTGTGCTAAACCACATCTTGGCAAGCCCGTTAGCAAACAACGCATTTCCCACTGGATTGTTGAGGCGATCCAATTGGCTTATTCCAGCACGGGTCTGCCCCCCCCGGAGGGACTTCGTGCTCATTCTGCCAGAGGGATGGCAACCTCTTGGGCCCTTTTTAGGGATGTCTCTATAGAAGAGATATGTGCAGCTGCGAGCTGGGCTTCACCTTTGACCTTTGCAAGGTTTTACAGGTTGGATGTCACTGCACCATCTCTAGCCCACACTGTGTTAAGTGTGGGTCCCCACGAGACCTCCTAAATTGGCAGTCAGTCATTCAGATGGGCTTATCTGGCAATACGGGAGTCTGCATATCCCCATAGTGAGACACCGAAACGAATGTTTGAAAGAGAACTTGAGGTTACTCTATTCCGTAACCCCTGTTCTCTGATAACATGAGTGAGGTGTCTCACCAGATCACCCTCCTTGCACGAAGCGAGGAAGAGGTGAGCTTATCTTGAATGACGGGTGACGCTGTGTCACACCCTTTTACAGGGAGGAGGGTTGAGAGAGCGTTCCCCATAGTGAGACACCTCACTCATGTTATCAGAGAACAGGGGTTACGGAATAGAGTAACCTCAAGTTTTTTCACGCTGAAAAGTTGGTTTGTTTTGGCTCTCACTGAAGACACCGACACTGAAGACAAAGCTGTTCTTTTGTACTGCTTTTATGCAAAACATTCTTTGTATATGAGGCCAAGGGTGTTCATCCTCTTCAGCTCTGCTTTAGCTCTGCCATGTTTTCTTCTTTCCGTGTGTCCGCTACTTTGAAACGCTTGGGCGGCTCTGCCCGCCACAGTTTCAAACTGGTCATGTGACTGCATGGCTACATCTGATTACCGGAAAGTTACCGGAAACTCCACTGGCGGCATGTTATCTAATGTGTTAAACTAATTATTTTTTCAAAAGTACCGTTTCTTCTTCACAAATGTATTCAAGTAAAAGTAAAAAGTACCGTGCAAAAAAGGTACTTTAAAAGTACTTTTTTTTTTCAAAAACTTACTCAAGTAAATGTAACGGAGTAAATGTAACTCATTACTACCCACCTCTGGTTAAATGATTATTATGAGACAGTGCACTTCAGGTCATTTCATGGAGAAACGAAGTCTCAGAAGCTTCTGTTAAGTAAATCTCTCATTGTTCACTAGCCAATTTTGGCTTTTCAGTCCATCTTAGGCTGTGTCATCAACATTCTCCGCTCAGATGAGAAATCAAGTTGTGTATAATGTGTGGAGTTTCTGGGCATTTTAGGAATCCAGAATAATCAAATCCTGTTCAAATTTCGGGGCTCCTTCAGGGCCAAGACAAGGATGTGGCCACTTGCCCATAGAAACCCATTCCACAAAGCTCTCTAAGCACTGTTCTTGAGCTACTCTGAAGACCTCATGAAGTTTGGAGGTCTGTAGCTATTGCCTCTTCAGAAAGTTGGCAACCTCTGCATACTATGCGCCTCAGCATGCATTGACTTGTGGTTGAGTAGCTGTCATTAGAAATAAGCTTTGTGTACTACATTTTGACTATTAACAGTTGAGTGTGGAATATTTAGTAGCCAGGGAATTTCATGGACTTGTTGCACGGGTGGCATCCTATCCATCTTATTCAAACACATTACCATACTGGATTTCCCTAAACTCCTGAGTGTGACCTATTCTTTCACAAATGTTTTTAGATGCAGTCTGTATCACTAGGTGCTTGATTTTATTCACCTGTACCCATGGAAGTGATTGGAACACCTAAATTCAATTATGGATGGGTGAATTAATACTTCTGGCAATATAGCATATATGTCCACTGGATTTTCAATTCCAACTCCAGAAACAGGGACAGTTAAGAGTTAAGCAGATTTGAAATATAATTGAAAAGAGGTTTATTACTGGACCTTTTCATCACATCCTATTCATCACATGTCATAAACCTTACCCCAAATGTAAGTATTGATCAATATTTTGTATGCTGTCGGTAGTTTTTTGACAACAGGATTTTGTTTTAGCTCAGAAAAGACATTTTTTAATTTTCCTACATTTCCTGTATTATCCCATCACATCAAACCTTATATTCATCTGAGCTGTATATTTGTTTTATTTATTTTTAAAATCATACCTGCATCTTTTATGCTGTCAGCAAGATCTGAGTGCCTCATTTATATTTTAATCTGCCATTGTGTTGCAGCAAAAAAAGAAGTCTGCCATGATTGTGTTTTAAAATACATGAACTGATGCTGAAGGCTCTTCTTAGCTTTTAATTTTAATGAGTGTGTTTTGTGAGACAGACATGCTTGATTTTAGATATTCCAATGCTGTCCCAAGGTAGTTGGAGGAAATGTGTTTTCTATTTGTTCCACTCATCAGTTAATCCCCAGGAATCTTTGGAACATCATACTCTACCTGTTTGATTGCTATGAACAGGTAACAAAATCATCTGAAAGCAACTGGTACTAGTTATGGCTATCATTTATCAGTTGACATGGGTTGTGATTTTGTTTTGGATATTAATGCTTGATTATTTAAATGTAATTGTAGTACGTCACACTGACAGCTACTGTTGAGTCATTTTGGCATGTCATTAAAAAAGAGATGCAATGCTAGAGTGTCACGGTCCTGGGTCTCCTGACCCAGCGTTTTTAGTTCTTTGTGATGTTTGTATTATTGTACTTGTGTGAGTTATTCTATGGTTTCTAGTTTCGATCCCTTGCCCTTCATGTTTGTCTGTGTCCCCTCTGTTCTGTGTAAGTCTGTGTCTGCATGTTTGAGTTCCCCTCTGTGTCTTTCGGTTCTTAGAGTCCTCTGCCTTATGGTTTATGTCTCTGTGTTTCTTAGTTGCTGTCTCCACTGTGTCAAGTTCGCGTCTCTGTGTGATCCTTCCTGTTTTACTTTGAAGGTTCGTGTCTTATGTGAATGTGTCCTGCTTTGCTTGTCCCGTCAGTCCTGATTTCTCCCAGCTGTGCCCTCCTTCTGTGCCTCATTCCCCTCGTTACTTCCCAGTGTATTTAAACCCTGTGTTTCTCTGAGTCAGTGTCGCGTCGTCCCTCATGCTGTGTGGATCGCCCTGTGTCTCTCTGTGAGTTCTTAGTTTGTTGTTTCCTAGTTTAGTTTGTATGTTTGTCCTACCAGCAAATAAAGCTGTGATTTTTGAGTTCATCCCCTGAGTCTGTGAGTCTTGCATTTTGGGTCCAACTCCTGCCTGCCACACAGCGATTCATGACATAGAGAGCCTTGGACGGATCTAGAGTTAAGCTCTCGTCGAATTCTCATGTAGAACCCATGCCTTGCACTCTCTCACCACAGCGGCAGATTTAGTTTTAGTCAGATGGAAAAAAATGGTAAACAATAAACAAAGCAAACTGGTTTTTATGCTGGTCGCTTTTCTTGGGCAAATCTTAAACTTCAAGAACACCAGTCAATTTGTTTAGATTAATTAACTGCTTCCCCCTACAGCCCAAAACATACAATTAGTTCGGTTAGGTTAGTTGGTGATTCTAAATTTCCCATAGGTGTAAATGTGAGCGCGAATGATTGTCTATCTCTGTGTATTAGCCCTTTGACAGACTGGAGACCTGTCCAGGGTGTACCCTTCCTCTCGGCCTATGGTAGCTGGAATATGCTCCAGTCACCACACGACCCTGATAAGAATAAAGAGAAGAGAACGAATGAATGGAGGGACAACTGCAGTGTAGTTCTCAGTGTAAAATTGAAGTTCAGTCTTTACAACCACATTTCATGGGTGCTATTACTGTCAAACCGTACATCCCAAATGTGAAATTATAGCCTATTATATGAATCAGATTGTGGTAATCACTAGAACTACTGAGTAAGTACTTAATGATAATCTTGATTATCCACTAACACTACAATGAAACCACAAGCCTTAAACTTACAGTAGGAATCGAGTAATAACAATGTACTTTCAGTTAAAGAGCTAAAATCAGAGCTAAAATCTTAATTATATGATGCCACTGACAAGTGACTAAAGGCAAATAATATTCCAGATTAGTCGTGGTTTTAACATTGCTTGAAATGCTTGTGTAAATAGTAGCATACATATTAAAATGGTATATCTAAGAAAACTGAAAATGAATTGCTTGGTGTTGTGGAGAGCACTGTTACTTTACAGTAAGGATGTCCTGGGTTCAAATCCAGCCTTGGTCCTTTCTGTGTGGAGTTTGTATGTTTTCCTTGTGTTTATGTGGGCTATTAGAACAAGGTGGCATGTGTGGACCAGGGACAAGAATAATGAACTACTGGGTTGCTACTAAGCATGTAATCCCAGGGGAAAGGGGTGTCAGTTTGGCCGGCAGTCATGTGTAGGTTAAAAAAAAAAATTGCGTAAAACAGGAATGAAGTTTTTTCCATCAACTGGTAGTCTTTATTAAAGATTCCGTGCCAACATACACACAAAGAACCTAACCCCTCTAAAAGCAACTGGCTTCCTTTTATACTCTACCTGATTCAGGTAATCTGGGATAGCCCAGGTCTGGGGTTAGCAAACCAAATAAGAAAAAAAAACACCTACATAAGCAAACATCAGACCACAATAAAACACATGAAAGACATACACTCAACAAAAATATAAACGCAACACCTTTGTTACTGCTCCCATTCCCCATGGGATGGACGTAGAGACCTAAAATTCATTCCAGATACACAATATAACCATCCCTCCCAAACAGTGGTCACAAATCAGTCCAAATGTGTGGCAGTGGGCACATCTGCTATATTGAGATAATCCATCCCACCTCACAGGTGTGCCACATCAGGATGCTGATCTGACATCATGAGTAGTGCACAGGTGTACCTCAGACTGCCCACAACAAAAGGCCACCCTGGAATGTGCAGTTTTGTCTCACAGCAAAATGCCACAGATGCCACAAGCAATGAGGGAGCGTGCAATTGGCATGCTGACAGCAGGAATGTCAACCAGATCTGTCGCCCGTGCATTGAATGTTCATTTCTCAACCATAAGCCGTCTCCACAGGCGTTTCAGAGAATATGGCAGTACATCCAACCGGCCTCACAACCGCAGACCTCGTGTAACCACACCAGCCCAGGACCTCCACATCCAGCAGGTTCACCTCCAAGATCGTCTGAGACCAGCCACCCAGACAGCTGCTGGAACAATTGGTTTGCACAACCAAACAATTTCTGCACAAACTGTCAGAAACCGTCTCAGGGACGCTCAACTGCATGCCCGTCGTCCTCATCGGGGTCTTGACCTGACTCCAGCTCGTCGCCGTAACAGACTTGTGTGGGCAAATGCTCACATTCGATGGCGTCTGGCACGTTGGAGAGGTGTGCGCTTCACGGATGAATCATGGTTCACATTGTTCAGGGCAGATGGCAGCTGAGAATGTCCCAGTTCTTGCATGGCCAGCATACTCACCGGACATGTCACCCATTGAGCATGTTCAGGATGTGCTTGACCGGCGCATACGACAGCGTGTACCAGTTCCCACGAATATCCAACAACCTCGCACAGCCATTGAAGTGGAGTGGACCAACATTCCACAGGCCACAATTGACAATCTGATAGACTCCATGCGACGATGTGTTGCACTGCATGAGGCAAATGGTGGTCACACCAGATACTGACCGGTTCTGGGTCCCCAGACCCCCAATAGCGCAAAAAACTGCACATTCCAGGGTGGCCTTTTGTTGTGGGCAGTCTGAGGTACACCTGTGCACTACTCATGATGTCAGATCAGCATCCTGATGTGGCACACCTGTGAGGTGGGATGGATTATCTCAATATGGCAGATGTGCCCACTGCATCACATTTGGACTGATTTGTGACCACTGTTTGGGAGGGATGGTTATATTGTGTATCTGGAATGAATTTTAGGTCTCTACGTCCATCCCATGGGGAATGGGAGCAGTAACAAAGGTGTTGCGTTTATATTTTTGTTGAGTGTATATTCATACCAAGTCCTATAAGTGATCCAATGACATAGAGACTTCACTTACCTATAAACTAAAAACACCTTAACCAAGACTCCCCTAACCTGGCACATTGGTTTACTTCAGAAGCTCATAAGCATGTGATTGAGTTGCTTTTACTCCCTTGCTCCACATCCTGCAAAGGAAGCAACCAGAAAAATCTCAGTACAGTGGTCCCTCGTTTATTGCGGTATTTACCTTCTAAAAAATAACCACGATAAGTCGCCAACCCCTCACTACACATTTTATACTCTTTTATATATGTGTTTATTTTCAAACCAGCCCACAGTGGATTAAAACAATATCGTGCAAATCACAATAAACATGCAATACAAATATCAAAGTAAAATCATGCAAACAAAATCAAAATAAAACAAACACAAATTTCCAATGTGTGACAATTACAGTGATAGCATCTGATATTTGAACATGAATGTGACTTGTGTTACATGGTTAGCACAAGTCACATTCATATTAATTTTACCAGAAACAAATGTCTGCCACTAGGATAGCTTCTACTCTGGCCTGTACCACCACCCCTTACACCCCCATCAGACTTACTTTGTCCAGCAATAAAACTATCTCGGCCAAAGGTGGTTCTTATGGACCCTGTTCTTGCAGAAATGAAGATCTCTGCTAGCTGTGCAGCCTCCTCTGCAGATTTGGGGGAACATTCCCTAATCTACACTTCCAGATCTGGGTGAACCATCCTCAGAAACTGCTCCAAGATCATCAGTTCAGAAATATCTTTCACTGTAGATTTTTTTTTTTAGGTTTTGCCCATATGTAAAACATATTTTAATCGCATATAGAGTTCCCTTGACGTTTCACCTGGGTGAATATCCACGGCTCGAAACTGATAGGTTTGTAGAATAAACCTATCTGCTGGAACGTTCAGGACAATTTAATTATACAGCAAAGCAGGACCCGAGTAGGCAAAGTTCTTCATGTTTCTCGTGCACGGGAGAGAACTGGACAAACGCCGTTCCTTCGCTTGACCCCAGTTTCTCTCATCCGCTCCCCCGTAACACTGCTCTTTTATTGAGGTTACATGAATATGCATAGGTTCATTAACATATGACGTCTACATACAAACAAAGAGTACCGTGTGTGTGTGTGGGGGGGGGTCAGAGTGTGACCCCATAAACGACTTCCCTAAACCTGCTGGTCTGGAAGTCCAGCAGTTCATCTAAACAAAAGGCACTTAGCCTAAAACAGACATAGATACGTTTATCCTACCACAAAACAATAAGAGAAGGTACGACCTCTCCCATGCTCCCAGGATGTGGGTGCCAGAGCACTCTGGAATGCACACAAAGTCTTTGCAGCCTATTAATGATCAAACCTCTACCAACATGACATTGATTATACAACTCTAAGCATATATGACAATCAACAATACAAATCTAACAGAAACCTGTAGGTGTCAGCGGTTATCTCATACTTTGCAAGAATGGTATCTGTTATTTTATCATAGACTTCAGAATCAGCAGTGTCCATATGCACATAAACACTATGTGCTTTACGTGTGAGCAGACATACCAGTCAAACTGCCGCTCTTCTCTAGGACAACGGCAGACTTGAGCCATCTTTCTCAAAAGTAGTGAGGAAATCCTCCATATTGTCATCTGGAGTGAGTGGTAATAACTTGGGATCTCTCTGATGGATTGTTTCCTTTCTTGGCAGGGACCACATCTGGTCAGACCAGCCCCCTCATTGGGTTCACCTCTCTCCTCATTTTGGCTGCCATTATCCCTCCTGAAGTCCTCTTATCCCCGCTGCTCTTCTCTCATTTCTTTCACTTGAGCTTGAATTTGCTGAAACTGGTGTTGCATGCTCGTCTATCTTTGTTCCTGTCGGGCTGATTCTTTGTCCATTCTCTTGTCTCTTGTTGCCTGAGACTGTATGAATGATTTGACCATATCTTTCAGTTCATCCAGTCTATCACCAGGATTAACTCCTGGTTTAGGCACTTTAAGCAACCAGGAAAATGTGAACATTGATAACCCACCTCTCTTAATACATATACAAAGGAATTTAGGTTAAAAACAAATGATAAAATTTGAAGCCCTAGCTCTAACTCAGGCTCTTTTTTTCCTGACACAGGTAGGATGGCCAGTCCCACTCTGTCTCTTCACCTTCCACAAGCAGTCACTTAAATACTAGGTCACCTGCAGAATCCCTAACCCTTGGAACCCTTGGTCTCCATTAAAAGTAGTTAGATGAAAAAGATGTGGGACCTATGGATTCATCAAGACCCAACATCTACACAAAAATCAAAACAACTATTAGCTCAGTGTGTCAACATCTGAATGAATGAAAATTGAACTCAGCTTCCCAAAGATGTGATACACCAGTTAATTTATGTTAACTGTTGTGGCATCCTTGTCTAATATTTAAATCTGTTTGATGATCTTACACATTCAAGCCAGAGAAGAGTACTTGTCAGTACTTGTCAATACTTGTCGTACCTCAGTGTGCCAAGTGTGACGCTTTTTTTTTGGAGGGGGAATATGGTGTGGGGTTGTTTTTCAGGGACTATGCTCATTTCTTCAGTTCTAGTGAAGGGAATCATCAGAATCAGAAAACTTTATTAATCCCTAAGGAAATTCTGGAACTCTTACTGCTTCCTTATACCAAGACATTTTGGATAATTTCATGCTCCCAACTTTGTGGAAAGAGCACGGTCCCTTCCTCTTCCAACATGACTAAACCCAGAAGAAGCAAAGGAACGAGTGCTGGAATGCAGACAGCAAAAGGTTGCCTTGCAGTGTTCGAATGTCTGATATAACTTCCTGTTTGCAAAAATCATATTGAACATCTCCCATGAATGCCAGCATCACCCCCAGGCTCTTCCAGCAGCCACCAGGCCCAGGCTCTTCCAGCAGCCACTAGGCCCAGGATCCTCCTGCTCCACCAGGCCCAGGATCCTCCAGCAGCCACCAGGCCCAGGCTCTTCCAGCAGCCACCAGGCCCAGGATCCTCCAGCAGCCACCAGGCCCAGGATCCTGCAGCAGCCACCAGGCCCAGGCTCTTCCAGCAGCCACCAGGCCCAGGCTCTTCCAGCAGCCACTAGGCCCAGGATCCTCCTGCTCCACCAGGCCCAGGATCCTCCAGCAGCCACCAGGCCCAGGCTCTTCCAGCAGCCACTAGGCCCAGGATCCTCCTGCTCCACCAGGCCCAGGATCCTCCAGCAGCCACCAGGCCCAGGCTCTTCCAGCAGCCACTAGGCCCAGGATCCTCCTGCTCCACCAGGCCCAGGAGCGTTAAGATGCCGCCTAAGAATAAGAATACCTTATATCGAGAATTCATAAAAAAGAGAACAATAGAAACTGAAATGAAGTATAAAACTTACAAAAATAAATTAACTAATATAATGAGATCCTGTAAAAGAGAGTATTACATTAAAAGGTTAGAACACAATAAAGATAACACAAGAGATATATGGAATGTATTAAACAGAATAATCAAAAATGAATCAAGGAACAATGATTACCCTGGGTACTTTATAGAAGGGACAAGAAGTATTAATAACATGGAGGAGATAGTAAATGGCTTTAATGAATTCTTCGTAAACATAGGGCCAAAACTGGCAGAAGAAATAAAGGTTGATGGAATAGAAAGGGACACTGGTGAAAATATTGAAAGGAATAGTAGCTCAATGTTTTTAAGAGCAGTGGAAGAGAAAGAGATTTATGACATGGTTAGAGGACTTAAGAACAAAACCAGTACAGACTGGAATGATATTGATATGGTAACGGTAAAGACAGTTATTGATGGTATCGTAAAACCATTAAAATATATATTCAACTTGTCGTTTCAAAAAGGAGTTTTTCCACAAAAAATGAAAGTTGCTAAAGTTATTCCCATTTACAAAACCGGTGAAAGACATCATTTTACAAACTATAGACCAGTGTCAATACTCTCCCAGTTCTCTAAGATACTGGAAAAACTCTTCATAAAAAGATTTGACAGTTTTGTGGAAAAATATGAATTAATGACAGATAGTCAGTATGGGTTCAGAAACAACAGATCAACAGCTTTGGCACTGATAGATTTAATGGAAAAGATAACGGAATGTATGGATAATAAGAGGTATGCGCTCGGAGTTTTCTTAGATCTAAAGAAGGCGTTTGATACTGTTAATCATGAAATTCTATTAAAAAAACTGGAAAAGTACGGGTTTAGGGGAGTGGTTTTGGAATGGTTAAAAAGCTATGTAGGGAATAGGCAACAATATGTACAAATAAATGAATATAAATCTAATTTGATGGATATAGCTTGTGGAGTACCTCAAGGTTCAGTACTGGGTCCAAAAATGTTTATTATGTACTTAAATGATATCTGCAGAGTATCGGAGATTTTAAAGTTTGTAATATTTGCAGATGACACAAATATACTGTGTGCAGGTGGGGAATTGCCACAGGTTTTGGAAATGATCACACAGGAATTAACGATATTAAAGAAGTGGTTTGATATAAATAAATTATCATTGAATCTCGATAAAACCAAATTTATGTTGTTTGGAAACCAAAAGAAAAACATCGAAGTAGAAATATGTGTTGACAATGTATATTTAGAAAGAGTAAATGAAATAAAATTTCTTGGGGTGATCATTGACCACAAGCTCTGTTGGAAGCCACACATTACTTATGTTCGGGGGAAATTGGCACGGGGCATTGCCGTCCTGGGAAAAGCAAAGCATATGTTGGATCAGAAAGCACTGCACATTTTATACTGTGCTTTACTACTGCCATATATGAGCTACTGTGTAGAGGTCTGGGGAAACACATACAAAAGTAACACACAAACAATAACTATAATACAAAAAAGGGCCATTAGATTAATAAATAATGTAGGGTACAGGGACCATACAAATGCACTCTTTGTCAAAATGCAAGCTATTAAATTCCAAGACTTGGTGAAGCTTAAAACAGCGCAAATAATGTATAAAGTCAGAAATAAATTGCTTCCCAAAGAAATCTGTAAATTGTTCATAGAAAGAGAAGGTGGGTATAACTTAAGAGGGAAATGGAATTTAAAAATACAAAGTGCTAGAACAACTTTAAGAACAATGTCTATCTCAATTGCAGGAGTTAAATTATGGAACAGTCTAACAGAAGAAATAAAAGACAGTCAAAACATAAAACAGTTTAAAGTAAAATATAAAAACCTAATTTTAAATAAGTATAAGAATGAAGAAAACGGGGTTAACCCAGGATGGTAATGTTGCTGGTAATGGTGTTGCGGTTCTTTTTTGGTTGTTTTTTTTGTTTTTTTGTTTTGTTTTGGTTTGTTGTTTTTCCATAACTTGTGTATCTGCAAATATACACATTCTGTATTTTTCATATGAAAGAAACTATACTGTGGTGGGGCTTGCTAATTTCTTGTTTTTGATTTATGTATGTTATGTTTTGTTTTACTTCATATGTTTATATGTTTCATATGTTGTTTGTTTAATTTAAGACAAAAAAAAATTCAATGAATGAGAGGTAAAACTTGAGGGGGTAGGGACAAATAAGTAAATACTTCAGCCTACTCCTTTTCAAACAAATAATGGAATGATATTTTGTAATGATTGTGAAGGCACATGTTTGAAATGTTTGAAATAAAAATGAACTGAACTGAACTGACTATGCACCATGCACAAAGTCAGGTCCATAAACACATGAAACAGTATGTTTGTTGTGGAAGAACTTGACTGGCTTGAAGAGTCATGACCTCAAGCAGATTGAAAACTTTAGGATGAATTAGAGTGGAAACTGTGAGCCAGTCCTTCTTGTCCTACTTCAGTGTCTGACCTCACAAATGCATATATGAATAAATGGTCATAAATCCCCATAAATAGTCTTCTAAACCTTGTGGAAAGCCTTCCCAGAAGAGTTGAGGCTGCTATAGCTGCAAAGAGTGGGCCAACTTTATATCAAACCCTAAACGTGTGAAGGCAGACAAGATATATATACAATAAACCAGCTGCTAACTGATGACTGGCATCCAGAATAGCTAACTGAAGGCCGGACAATCCTAATTCTCAAGAATCCCCAGAACGGACGAATCCAGTTAACTATCTGCCAGTAACCAGCCTCAGAACAACATGGAACCTGCTATCAAGCATCATAGTGGTTTGTTTTTTGAACAGCTGGGTGGTGCATTGAAGTGAAATTGTTTACTTGGCTTTCATAAAGGATGGTTTAGTCTGTCGTCTTTTGGAATTTCACCTGTCACTAGATCACTTCATCAGTTAGGAATCTTTCACAGCAAAATTTTACCATGCTGTGTCTGTTCCGTCCATCTATATTAAGTTATGATCCTCCCTCTCACCTATTTTTTAGTTTGCATTGTGTATTAGACTTGTCTGGGTTTGACTCCTTTTGTTTTTCATAGTACTCCTGAGTTTGTTATTTTAGCTTCTCGTTATCTTGCTTGTGTAATATTTAGTTATCATGTTTTGTTCCCTGCTTGCTTTTGTTAGGTTTATTTTGCATTCCCATTCTGTTCACCTCTGTATTTCAATCATGTCTGTTACGTGTCCATGGTTTGTGTGTCTTAGTCCTGGTCTTAGTGTTTGTTACTTCCTGTTTTATTTTCAGAGCCTCTTCTCCTGTGTGTACTATGTTCTATTTTGCTTCCCTAGTCTTGTTACTCCTTTTTTTTTTTTTTTTTTTTTTTTTTTTTGCCTGTCCCGTTTGGCTCTTTTGCCATCAGAATTGTTGTCTAAAGGCAAAGAAAGATGCCCAACGGATTTACTTTACCAAATTGACCATCCCAGCCTTGCCGTAATGGTCCATTTGATTCACCTTTTATTGTTTATTTTATTTTCACTTACTGAATACGGGACAGACTTGACTGGGGGAAAGAAGGGGAGAAAGAAAGAGGGATAGAGAAACAGCTGAGAAGAGGGACGGGGGAGAAGGGCAAAAAACAAAAACCAACAGAATGAGCAGAAAAAGAAAAAAAAGAAATAAAAAATGCATATATCAATCACCTGGATCACCTGCTGAGAAAGAAAAAAGAAAACAAGCAGAAGAGAACAAGAGTAATAGAATAAACAGCATCACAATGATATATGGGACAGTAAATACTAAATATTAAACATTATTGTGCAGCACATAAGATCAACAGAACAGTGTGCTTTGAGGTAGGAGCCACAAAGGGTGTAGTTTGTGGGTGTGATCACCCGTGTGTACACCTGTGAGCATGGACGCGTTTGTTTTTTGTTTTTTAAAAGGTTCCTTCATGTAATGATCTGCTAGAGGGTGTGGGGGGGCCACAGCCCCATCCTCCAGGGCATGAAGCAGGTATGGAGGAGATCAAAACTCCAGACATCCAGAGGCCCCCAGAACACAAGAGACCAAGGAAGACCAACAGAGGGGCAGCCGCGCCACTGTCCCAGAAAGAGCTGAGGAGAGTCCCAGATGAGGGCTCACTCAGCAGCCGCGGAGCAGAAGCCAGGGGGAGTTGCAGTGACGCGCCCGTGAGCTCCGCCGGCAGCCAGCCGTGCCTGAGTGACCGAGCCCCAGGCCGAGAGGCCGGGGGCACCCCACCTCCGAAGTGGCCCGAGCGAGCCCCAGGCTCCAGGCCCCGATAAGCGGCCACCAAGGAGTGAGCCGGTGTGTACCTGGACGCCCACCCCCGGACACAAAGAACCACCAACGCACCGACACCTGAGGGAGTCCGCCACTGGCAGGGGAAGTGGTGGTAGGGGGAGATAGGCCTCCAAACCTTGGAGGGCCTGAGATGTCCCCAGAGAGGTGGCGCCTGACACCCAACCTGACATATAGACACAGAAATACAGGCACACACGGATACAAACATCCATTCCCACCCTCATGCTTTCATATGCACTTACTCCACACTCAACCAACGTGGAGACAGACATAAAGACATACACACGATCACACTCCCCAAGCGTACTCTACAAACCGGGTCTAGGTACCCTTACCCCTGGAGGGGGAACTGCACCCAGACCCAGGTGGTGTTACCCTTTTCCCTGCGGTGGGGGGAGGCAGACGGCCCCGACTCCGCAGCAGCAGGGAGGCCCCACACTCCAGACCACAGTCGGACGGCCAACTCCTCCTCCTAGCCCCCCCGCTCCAGCAGGTCGCAGAGAACGGGGGTGAGAGAAGACTCCAAACCTCCCTCCACCCGCTCATTGTAGTGTTGATGCATGTGTGTTCTAAGGTGCATTTAAAACCCAGGAGGGCATGGAGCTACCTGCCAGAGAGCAGCAGGTAAGCGCATGGTCCCTCCTGCTAGCCCTCAATGTCTACGTGTATTTAACCTTGAGAGGTGGGCAACGACGCCAGGGGTGGGGTGTACACCCTGATGGTACTTTGGATTCCGTGTATCGTGCCCACCCCCAAGATCCTATATGTATGTGTAATGAGAGTGTGAGTAATGTGAATGTCTAAGTTGTGGGATAAAATTGAGGCAGAGGCAGCCAGAAGGGGGGGGGATGCCTCCTCTGCACCCTGGTGACATACCCCTACTCCAAGGTCCTGCATGTGTGGGTGGTTGTGGTGGAGCGGGAAGAGGGAGGCAGCTGGAGATGGGGAGGGAAGGAAGGGAGGGGCAGGTGACCCCTCCCTGGGGCCAGCTCCCCCGCTGACCCCAGTAGGCACCCCCATACTCCGCGACCCGCCAGGGAAAGGGGGCCCAGGCCCATCCAGACCGGGGCCCAGTGCAGCAGCGCCCCCCGGCCCCACAGAGCCCGGGACAGTCCACCCAACCCCACCACAGAGAAAACTGCACCCACCCCACCATCCACTCATCTTCCAGACTACATAAGACAATAAACACCCAGGCTGAGGTCTTCCTCCACCTCTCCTGTATCTCCCCCTCCTGCAGAGAGAGCTCCCGAGGAGAGGAAAGCTCCTGCAAGATGTGACAATCTCCCCCACCAGTTGAAGAGCCCACCAGGTGGCTCGATGCACCCACCCGCCCACAACCCCGGCAACACACCAACCAGGACCCAAGCCCCCGAGGCCCGGCCCGGGCCCCAGCCCAGAGACGGAGCGCCCCCAGAACCTCACGCCCATCCCGGACCCACCCAGGGGCAGCCAGGCTACCAGGTCAGTAACCCACATCCGTCAGCACAGACCCTCCCCTAGCCCCGCTGCACGCAGCCGCGAGGAAACAGTCACCTAAGAGCCAACAGAGCCCCTAATTGGCCATGACCGCTACCCCGGGTTGAGCCCCCCAAGGAAGATGCCCCCAGGGAACCCCCCGACGCCCTAAGCCTGTCCCTACCCCCACACCAATCACAACAGTGAAGGCGGGACCAAACTATGACACCCCTCCCCCCCCCCCCCCCCCACTAGGTGATGGAGCTGATCAAAGGAGCCCAGAGCAATTGATCTGATGTGGTGGCAGAGGCTGTATCAAGACTAATGTAATCTAATAGATAATTTCTATATTGGTTAGAATTAAGATTATTTTTATTTTTCCAGTTCATGAGGACTGTTTTCTTGGCTATGCATAGGGCAGTGAAAACCATATGGGCGATATTCTTTTCTGAAGTGACATTATCTAAGCTGCCCAACAAACACACTAAGGGGGAAGTTGGAATGTTACATTTCAGACACTTCGATAAGTCTTCACATATCTCGCGCCAAAACTTCTGAACTGGTGGACAGAACCAAAGAGCGTGGATATAATTGTCCGGTGAATTGGTTTGGCAGTGTGAGCAGTTGTTGGTAGACGTAAAGCCCATCTTGAACATCCGATGACCTGTATAGTGCACTCTATGTAATATTTTGTATTGAATTAATTGAAGACTGGGATTTCTAATTAGATGAAAGGTTTTTAAGCAAATCTGAGACCAGAAGTTTAGGTCTAAGTTAACTGATAAATCCGCTTCCCATTTTGCAATAGGAAGTGATATTGATTCATCTGTTTTAGAAAGCATTCTGTATATTTTGGATAGTAATTTGGGGGTTTTAAGAGTAAGAAATTGAACCACACTTGGTGGTGTTTGTAGTTCAACTTGACCTGGTTTAAATTTCTTTTTTACTATGGATTTAATTTGTTGATATTCTAAAAATCTTTTCTTGTTGATTCCATATTGTGTAACTAGTCGGTCAAATGAAATAAATTCTGTTCCTTCTAGTATATGTTCTAAATATTTGATTCCTTTACCACTCCAATCTGAAAAGTTTATCATATTATTGTTTTGTAATATGTCAGGGTTGTTCCAGATAGGTGTACGTTTGCATGGGATTAATGAAGACGCCGTCAATTTTAGAAACTCCCACCATGCTGTCAGAGAAGAGCTGATGTTGATGCTTTTAAAGCATTCATGTCGTAGTCTTGTTACTCCTGATCTGTGCCTGCTGTGTTCTCAACTGTCTCCACTTTCCTAAACACCCTCCCATGTTTTTATTGTCTCTGTCTTGCTTGGTCCCTTGCTCTTTGCAGCCAAAATGCAGATCATATAACTTTGCTTTTTTGGAGGCTCCATAATGTGCTTACAATCTCCTTTCAAACTCGTGATGATCTTCGGAATCACCTCAGATCCAGTTCATTCAGTTTCCCCTGCGTCGGGAGCATACACTGGCCTGTCGAAATTATGGACTAACAGTATCCCACATTCATGATTTTTAGTTCATAAACACTTCTTATAATGACTAACTATTCCAGAAATTTTGGAGATGTTAGCTCTTTATACAGTAAAGTTACAGTGGGATACAAATAATACCAGGCTGATTCTACCACAATTTGTTCCCCCGTCCAAAGACGTATTGCTTCTGAAATTTTGGAGGTTTTATCTCAGTACAGTTCTGTACAGTTACAGAAGGATACAAATAATGATCAGTCAAAATGTCATTGGTTTATTTGGGAGCATTCATGATGCCCACATATTTGCTAATTCTAACACCAGCGCCTACTTGAGAGATGGCAAGATTCCTTCTTGTCCAAACGTAATTGTGGAGGGAGAGGATCCTGTTCCTGTTTTTCTCCTCCTCAGTGACCCGGCATACCCCCCACTGCCATATGTTATGAAAGAGTATGTTAGTGGAGGGGCTTCTCATCAGGAACAGTATTTTTGGGTTGTCATTATGTAAATGCAGAATGGTGATCGAGTGTGCCTTTGGATGATTAAAAGGCCATTTTGGAGCACTACAGAGGGCAATGGACATCAATCTGGATGCACAACTTTGTGAAAACGACTGAAAACGCTAGTGTGGATGCGGACCGTTTTCAGAAAAAAACGCAGTTTTCAAATCTATTCGGGCTAGTGTGGACGTAGCCTCACTTACTCCCTCCCTCTTCACATTGCACCATAGTCTCCTGTAAAAGTCCCGACACCCCTACACCACCTGTCACTTTTCCTCATGAAGAAGACTCCACTCAGGCAAGTCTGCTGGACCTCCTCAGGGCCTGTGCCCCACAGCTTTGGGGGGGTTTCATGAATTGTTCATAAGTCTGAGTCTGCAAAGGGTCCCAGTGCCGTGGAAGATGTCATGGCTCGTTCCTGTACTTAACAGCCACCAGGATTACAGGCCTGGGGCACTGATTTCCCAGATAATAATAATAATACTAATAATGGATTGGATTTATATAGCGCTTTTCAAGGCACCCAAAGCGCTTTACAATTCCATTATTCTGGAATATAAAATACTTAATTTCTGTTCATTAAAAATTTCAGTTAAAAACAAATTCCATGCATGTGAAAACCGTCACAGACGGTGGGAGAGATGCTCTGCTATGATGGTTATGATGGTTTGTGAGCTTTTGAGACTTCTACATAAGTGGTAGTGATGTGTCGGTCGCGAACTAAATGGCTCTTAGAGCCGGATCTTTGATGTGAACGACCGAGCCGGCTCCTTATCAGAAGCCGTGGGGTTTTTTTTTTTTCTTTCGCACTTTTTCCCCGCGTCACTCCGTACGCGAGCCTTGTGCTTTGCGCTGGGAAGAAGGGGGGAGGGGCGGTAGTTACACAAGCAGTAGCACAGGAAAAGAGCGGGAGGGAGAGAGAGAAAGAGAGCCAGGGACAACAACATCACATTAGAAAGGTATAGTAATCATCCACAACTATTTTTAGTTGCGGATGATAAAGGATTCAGAAAGTTTATTCATATAGGCCCATATGACAGAGAATATGCGTGTTCTTTTTGTTTTCATATTTTAATTTATATTTAATTGTGTTATGGTTTGCAGTGTTTTGTGTTGTTACACTTTAAATATGCTTAAAAGGAAAAAGCTGAAAATTTAAATACAGGGTGGGCCATTTATATGGATACACCGTAATAAAATGGGAATGGTTGGTGATATTAAAGTCCTGTTTGTGGCACGTTAGTATATGTGAGGGTGCAAACTCCTCAAGATGGGTGGTGACCATGGTGGCCATTTAGAACTCGGCCATCTTGGATACAAGTTTCTGACCACTTATGAAATGTGTTCAATGGGCTGCCCATTGTGTTGGATTGTCAATGCAACCCTCTTCTCCCACTCTTCACACACTGATAGCAACACTGCAGGAGAAATGCCATCTCCCATGCTACAGTTAGCAAACTGCTTGCTAAGTTTTGTGAAACTGGTTCAGTGTTGGATTTGCCAAAATGTGGACGCAAGAAAACTGGCACCAATGAAGAAACATCAGTGGCTGTCCTAGCTTCATTCAGCAAGAGCCCACAGCGTAGCACTCGCCGCATGTCACTGGAGAGCGGCATTAGTCGAACATCCCTTCGGCGGATATTAGCTACTCACAAATGGCACCCTTACAAACTCCAGCTACTGCAGCATCTCAACGAGGGTGACCCAGATCGGAACAGGACCCTCAGTTCACGCAGAAGATTTTGTTCAGTGATGAGGCAAACTTTTATGTGAATGGTGAAGTTAACAAACAAAACCACTGCTATTGGTCTGACACTAACCCACATTGGATGGATCCCTCCAAGACTGTTGGAACAACAAAAGTGATGGTTTGGGGTGGTATATGGGGTACAACGATAGTGGGCCCATTCTTCATCAATGGAAATCTCAAAGCCACTGGATATTTGAAATTGCTACATGATGATGTGTTTCCCTCTTTATGCACTGAAGCTGGCACGTTCCCTGAGTTCTTCCAGCAGGATGGTGCACCACCACATTATGGATGCCAGGTCCGAGCATTCCTAGATGAACAGTTTCCTGAAAAGTGGATTGGTCGTCGTGGGCCAGTTGAATGGCCCCCAAGGTCTCCCGATCTGACCCCCTTAGACTTTTATCTTTGGGGTCATCTGAAGGCAATTGTCTATGGTGTGAAGATATGAGATGTGCAGCACCTGAAACTACGGATACTGGATGCCTGTGCTGGCATTTCTCCTGCAGTGTTGCTATCAGTGTGTGAAGAGTGGGAGAAGAGGGTTGCATTGACAATCCAACACAATTCAATTCAATTTTATTTATATAGCGCCAAATCACAACAAAAGTCGCCTCAAGGCGCTTCATAGATACAGAGAAAAACCCAACAATCATATGACCCCCTATGAGCAAGCACTTTGGCGACAGTGGGAAGGAAAAACTCCCTTTTAACAAGAAGAAACCTCCAGCAGAACCAGGCTCAGGGAGGGGCGGCCATCTGCTGCGACCGGTTTGGGTGAGAGAAGGAAGACAGGATAAAAGACATGCTGTGGAAGAGAGACAGAGATTAATAACAGATATGATTCAATGCAGAGAGGTCTACAGGGAGTGCAGAATTATTAGGCAAATGAGTATTTTGTCCACATCATCCTCTTCATGCATGTTGTCTTACTCCAAGCTGTATAGGCTCGAAAGCCTACTACCAATTAAGCATATTAGGTGATGTGCATCTCTGTAATGAGAAGGGGTGTGGTCTAATGACATCAACACCCTATATCAGGTGTGCATAATTATTAGGCAACTTCCTTTCCTTTGGCAAAATGGGTCAAAAGAAGGACTTGACAGGCTCAGAAAAGTCAACAATAGTGAGATATCTTGCAGAGGGATGCAGCAGTCTCAAAATTGCAAAGCTTCAGAAGCGTGATCATCGAACAATCAAGCGTTTCATTCAAAATAGTCAACAGGGTCGCAAGAAACATGTGGAAAAACCAAGGCGCAAAATAACTGCCCATAAACTGAGAAAAGTCAAGCGTGCAGCTGCCAAGATGCCACTTGCCACCAGTTTGGCCATATTCCAGAGCTGCAACATGACTGGAGTGCCCAAAAGCACAAGGTGTGCAATACTCAGAGACATGGCCAAGGTAAGAAAGGCTGAAAGACGACCACCACTGAACAAGACACACAAGCTGAAACGTCAAGACTGGGCCAAGAAATATCTCAAGACTGGTTTTTCTAAGGTTTCATGGACTGATGAAATGAGAGTGAGTCTTGATGGGCCAGATGGATGGGCCCGTGGCTGGATTGGTAAAGGGCAGAGAGCTCCAGTCCGACTCAGACGCCAGCAAGGTGGAGGTGGAGTACTGGTTTGGGCTGGTATCATCAAAGATGAGCTTGTGGGGCCTTTTCGGGTTGAGGATGGAGTCAAGCTCAACTCCCAGTCCTACTGCCAGTTTCTGGAAGACACCTTCTTCAAGCAGTGGTACTGGAAGAAGTCTGCATCCTTCAAGAAAAACATGATTTTCATGCAGGACAATGCTCCATCACACGTGTCCAAGTACTCCACAGCGTGGCTGGCAAGAAAGGGTATAAAAGAAGAAAAACTAATGACATGGCCACCTTGTTCACCTGATCTGAACCCCATTGAGAACCTGTGGTCCATCATCAAATGTGAGATTTACAAGGAGGGAAAACAGTACACCTCTCTGAACAGTGTCTGGGAGGCTGTGGTTTCTGCTGCACGCAATGTTGATGGTGAACAGATCAAAACACTGACAGAATCCATGGATGGCAGGCTTTTGAGTGTCCTTGCAAAGAAAGGTGGCTATATTGGTCGCTGATTTGTTTTTGTTTTGTTTTTGAATGTCAGAAATGTATATTTGTGAATGTGGAGATGTTATATTGGTTTCACTGGTAAAAATAAATAATTGAAATGGGTATATATTTGTTTTTTGTTAAGTTGCCTAATAATTATGCACAGTAATAGTCACCTGCACACACAGATATCCCCCTAAAATAGCTAAAACTAAAAAGAAAACTAAAAACTACTTCCAAAAACATTCAGCTTTGATATTAATGAGTTTTTTGGGTTCATTGAGAACATGGTTGTTGTTCAATAATAAAATTATTCCTCAAAAATACAACTTGCCTAATAATTCTGCACTCCCTGTATTAACACATAGTGAGTGAGAAAGGTGACTGGAAAGGAAAAACTCAATGCATCATGGGAATCCCCCGGCAGCCTACATCTATTGCAGCATAACTAAGGGAGGATTCAGGGTCACCTGGTCCAGCCCTAACTATATGCTTTAGCAAAAAAGAAAGTTTTAAGCCTAATCTTAAAAGTAGAGATAGTGTCTGTCTCCCGAATCCAAACTGGAAGCTGGTTCCACAGAAGAGGGGCCTGAAAACTGAAGGCTCTCCCTCCCATTCTACTTTTAAATACTCTAGGAACAACAAGTAGGCCTGCAGAGCGAGAGCGAAGTGCTCTAATAGGGTGATATGGTACTACAAGGTCATTAAGATATGATGGGGCCTGATTATTTAAGATCTTGTATGTGAGGAGCAGGATTTTGAATTCAATTCTGGATTTAACAGGAAGCCAATGAAGGGAAGCCAAAACAGGAGAAATATCCTCTCTCTTTCTAGTCCCTGTCAGCACTCTTGCTGCGGCATTTTGGATTAGCTGAAGGCTTTTCAGTGAGTTTTTTGGACATACTGATAATAATGAATTACAGTAGTCCAGCCTGGAAGTAATAAATGCATGAACTAGTTTTTCAGTGTCATTCTGAGACAGGATATTTCTAATTTTAGAGATGTTGCGCAAATGGAAGAACGCAGTCTTACATATTTGTTTAATATGTGCGTTGAAGGACATATCCTGGTCAAAAATGACTCCAAGGTTCCTCACAGCGTTACTGGAGGCCAAGGTAATGCCATCCAGAGTAAGAATCTGGTTAGATACCATATTTCTAGGCTTTTCAGGGCCGAGTACAATAACCTCAGTTTTATCTGAATTAAGAAGCAAAAATTTAGCGGCCATCCAGGTCTTTATGTCTTTAAGACATTCCTGCAGTTTAACTAATTGGTGTGTGTTATCTGGCTTCATGGACAGATAGAGCTGGGTGTCATCTGCATAGCAGTGAAAATGTATGCTATGTCTTCTAATGATGCTGCCTAAGGGAAGCATGTATAATCTAAACAGAATTGGTCCTAGCACTGAACCCTATGGGACTCCATAATTAACCTCAGTGTGTGAAGAGGACTCTCCATTTACATGCACAAATTGGAGTCTATTAGATAGATATGATACAAACCACTGCAGTGCAGTACCTGTAATACCTACAGCATGTTATAATCGCTCTAATAGGATATTATGGTCAACAGTATCGAACGCTGCACTAAGGTCTAGCAGGACAAGCACAGAAATGAGTTCACTGTCAGAGGACATAAGATCATTTGTAACCTTCACTAAAGCAGTTTCTGTGCTGTGATGAACTCTGAAACCTGACTGAAACTCTTCAAATAAACCATTCCTCTGCAGATGATCTGTTAGCTGTTTGACAACTACTCTTTCAAGGATTTTTGATATGAAAGGAAGGTTGGAGATTGGCCTATAATTAGCTAAGACTGCTGGGTCTAGAGATGGCTTTTTGAGTAAAGGTTTAACTACAGCTAGCTTGAAGGCCTGTGGTACATAGCTGATCATTAGAGATAGGTTGATCATATTTAAGATTGAAGAATTAATTAATGGCAGGACTTCTTTGAGCAGTTTTGTAGGAATGGGGTTTAAAAGACACGTTGATGGTTTGGAGGAAGTAATTATTGAAGTTAACTCAGACTCTTTTTCTCCAATTGATCTTTCTGAGTTAACTTCAATGGTACTAAGAGTAGCTGTAGATCATATTACATCTGTGGGATGATTATTGGTAATTTTTCCTCTAATGATAAAAATTTTATTTGTGAAGAAGTTCATGAAGTCATTACTAGTTAACGTTAAAGGGATGGTTGGCTCAAAAGAGCTCTGACTTTTTGTCAGCCTGGCGACAGTGCTGAAGAGAAACCTGGGGTTGTTCTTATTTTCTTCAATCAGTGATGAATAGTAAGATGTTCTGGCTTTGCGGAGGGCTTTCTTATAAAGCAGCAAGCTATTTCTCCAGGCTAAATGATGATCTTCTAAATTTGTGACACGCCATTTCCTCTCCAGATTACGAGTCATCTGCTTTATGGTACGTGTTTGAGAATTATACCACGGAGTCAGGTACTTCTGATTTGAGACCTTAGTTTTCACAGGAGCTACAGTATCCAGAGTCGTACGCAGTGAGGAGGTAAAATTATTAACAAGATAATTGACCTCTGTTGGAGTAGCGTTCAGATAGCTGCTCTGCTCTATGTTGGTACAGGGCATTGAAGATGATAACAGTGGGTGGATTATATTCTTAAACTTAGTTACAGCACTTTCAGAAAGACATCTACTGTGATAAAGTCTACTCTCCACCGCTGTGTAATCAATTAGTGTAAATGTAAATGTTATCAGGAAATGATCAGACAGGAGAGGGTTTTCAGGAAACACTGTTAAATGTTCAGTTTCTATGCCATATGTTAAAACAAGATCTAGAGTGTGATTAAAGTGGTGGGTGGGTTCTTTTACATTTTGAGAGAAACCAATTGAGTCTAATAACAAATTAAATGCCATGTTGAGGCTGTCATTTTTAGCATCTACATGGATGTTAAAATCACCCACAATAATTATTTTTATCTGAGCTCAGAACTAAATTAGATATAAAGTCTGAGAAATCAGACAGAAACTCTGTGTAAGGCCCAGGTGGACGATAGATGATAACAAGTAAGACTGGTTTCTGAGTTTCACAGCTGGGGTGGACAATGTTAAGCATCAGGCTTTCAAATGAATTAAAAGTCTGTCTTGGTCTTTCATTAATTATTAGGCTGGTGTGAAAAATTGCTGCCACACCGCCCCCTCGGCCTGTGCTTCGAGGTTTCTGGTAGTTAGAATGACTCGGGGGTGTTGATTCATTTAAACTAACATAATCATCCTGCTGCAACTAGGTTTCTGTAAGGCAGAGTAAATCAATTTGTTGATCAATTATTAAGTCATGTACTAACAGAGACTTGGAGGAGAGAGACCTAATATTTAATAATCCACATTTCACTGTTTTACTCTGTGGTTCAGATGTGGATACTGTATTGTTCTTTCTTTTTAATTGTTTATGTTTAAGTTGTTTGTTGCTGGTTTTTAATTTGTTTTTTGTCTTTTTGGAAGCTGACACAGTCTCTATGGAGATGGGTTTTTGGGGGGGTAGCAGGAGGAGAGAAGCTGCAGAGAGGCGTGTAAGACTGCAACTCTGCTTCCTGGTCCCAACTCTGGATAGTCATATTTTGGGGGTTTAACAAATTTGTCCATATTTCTAGAAATGAGAGCTGCTGCATCCAAAATGGGATGGATGCCGTCTCTCCTAACAAGACCAGGTTTCCTCCAGAAGGTTTGCCAATTATCTATGAAGCCCACTTCGTTTCTGGGACACCACTCAGACAGCCAGCAGCAATTTAAGGAGAACATGCAGCTAAACATGCCGCTCCTGGTCTGATTGGGGAGGGGACCAGAGAAAACTACAGAGTCCGACATTGCTTTGGCAAAGTTGCACACCGATTCAATATTGATTTTAGTGACCTCCGATTGGCGTAACCGGGTGTCATTACTGCCGACGTGAATTATGATTTTACTGAATTTACGTTTACCCTTAGCCAGCAGTTTTAAATTTCCTTCAATGTCGCCTGCTCTGGCCCCTGGAAGACAATTGACTATGGTCGCCGGTGTCTCTAGCTTCACATGTCTGAGAACAGAATCACCAATTACCAGAGTTTGACCCCCGGCGGGTGTGTCGCCGAGTGGGGAAAAACGGTTAGACACATGAACGGGTTGGTGGTGTACCTGGGGCTTCTGTTTAGGACTATGCTTCCTCCTCACCGTCACCCAGCCGCCCTCTTTCCCCAGCTGCTTGGGGTCTGCCGGGGAACAGCTAGCGGGGCCTACGCTATCTTCGGCTGCACCAGCTACAGGGGCCTGGCTAGCTACGGGTGAATGAAGGGTGCGAAGCCGAGTCTCCAATTCAGTAATCCTGGCCTCCAGAGCTGCAAATATGCTACATTTGTTACAGATATCATTACTGCTAAAGGAGGCTGAGGAGTAACTAAACATCTGACACAATGAGCAAGAAAGTGCAGGAGGGACAGGTGAAGTAGCCATGGTGCTAACGAGTCGGCTATGAGCTAAGCTAGCGAAACAGTACAGAGACAGTGAGTGAATACTTTGGCTATAAATTAGGTAGTGAGTACACAGAAAGTGTGCTTCGGATGAAGCACGTGAAGATTATACTATGAAAAAAGAATGTATTTAAAAGTTGTTAATTTAAATTGCTAAGCAAATAAGCTACTCAGAAACACCACTGTGTTTGAGCAGGAACAGGAAGTGATACTCTACCGCAGAGCGAGCGAACACCAAGTGACAGCGCCACCAATGGGCAGCCCATTGAACACATTTCATAAGTGGTCAGAAACTTGTAAATAACTCATGAAAGAATAAAGTTACGTTGAAACAAAGCACACCATTGTTTTTCTTGTGACATTACCAATAAGTTTGATGTGTCACATGGCCCTCTTCCTATTGAAAAAACAAAAGTTGTATCCAAGATGGCCGAGTTCTAAATGGCCACCATAGTCACCACCCATCTTGAGGAGTTTGCCTCCCTCACATATACTAATGTGCCACAAACAGGACTTTAATATCACCAACCATTCCCATTTTATTACGGTGTATCCATATAAATGGCCCACCCTGTAGTTAAAAGTTGAACTGTGAATAGTTGGTTTTTGTATTATTTGATTTATTTATTACATTTTATGTGGAGTGAATAAATAAAAGTATATTTACGGTGGACCCTTGAGACAAAGCACGTACAAACTTCAAAACACATACGAACTCTGAAGCACGTACAAACCCTGAAGCACGTACAAACTCTAAAACACGCAAAAACTCAGAAGCATGTAAAAACTCAGAAGCACGTAAAAACTCCAAAACACGTACAAAATACAACAGAAGTGTGCCAGGATGCTAGGGCGCAGTGTTGAGCTTTTGTTACCTAGTGGCTACACAAGCCAGCAAGTACCAATGACCTAGTGATGGGTCGTTCGCGAACGAAATGGCTCTTAGAGGTGAACGACGCGAGCCGGCTCCTTATCGCGAGCCGTCACGTGGGGGTTTTTTTTTTCTTTCTCTCAGCCTCTCTCTCGCACTTTTTTTTCCGCTTCACTCTGCACGCGAGCCTTGTGCTTTACGCTGGGCAGAGGGGGGAGGGGCGGTAGTTACACTCAGTAGCACAGGAACAGAGCCAGAGAGAGAGAAAGAGAGGCAGGGACAACAACATTAGAAAGGTATAGTAATCATCCACAACTATTTTCGGTTGCAGATGATAAAGGATTGAGAAAGTTTATTCATGCAGGTCCATATGACAGAGAATATGCATGTTCTTTTAGTTTTCATATTATAATTTATATTTAATTGTGTTGTGGTTTGCAGTGTTTTGTGTTCTTTTCACTTTAAATTTGTGAAAGGAAAAAGCTGAAAATTTAAATAGTTAAAACTTGAAATGTGAATAGTTGATTTTTGTATTATATGATTTATTTATTACATTTTATGTGGAGTGAATAAATAAAAGTATATTTACGGTGGCCCCTAGAGACAAAGCACATACAAACTTCAAATCACGTACGAACTCTGAAGCATGTACAAACTCCAAAACACGTAAAAACACGTACAAACTCCAAAACACGTAAAAACTCCAAAACACGTAAAAACACGTACAAACTCCGAAGCACGTAAAAACACGTACAAACTCCAAAACACGTAAAAACTCCAAAACACGTAAAAACACGTACAAACTCCGAAGCACGTAAAAACTCAGAAGCATATAAAAACTCAGAAGCACATAAAAACTCAAAACACGTACAAAAGACAACAGAAGTGCTCCAGGATGCTGGGCGCAGTGTTGAGCCTTTGTTATCTTGTGGCTACACAAGCCAGCAAGTACCAACGAGCGGATTTGGTGTGTGGTAATAACAGGTAAATGAACTTTTTTTTAAATTATTTGAGTATATATATGAGTGCCTGTGTATAAATACACAAACAATACACACATGCTTTCAATTGTGTAATTTAAGTGATCTAGTAGCTCTGCTTTGGAAGTTCAGTTCATGCTAGAAATGTGTTTTGGAGTTTGTACGTGTTTTGTCTCTAGGGGCCACCGCATATATTTATATATAAACATATATAAATAAAACCACTTGTTTTTACGTTAGTAATTCCTTTTGTGCATAATTTTATATTATTGTTAATAATAAATTAATTAAAGCAACAAAACAACCTGAAGAGCCGGTTCGGAGCCGAAAGAGCCGGCTCTTTTTAGTGAGCCGAACCGAAAGAGCCGGATCTCTAAAAAGAGCCGGAAATCCCATCACTACAATGACCGGATTTGGTGCGTGGTAGTAACAGGTAAATGAACTTTTTTTTTTAAATTATTTGAATATATATGAGTGCTTGTGTATAAATACACAAACCATACACATGTGCCTTCAATTGTGTAATTTAAGTGATCTAGGTAGCTCTGCTTAGGAAGTTCAGTTAACACTAGAAATGTGTTTTGGAGTTTGTATGTGCTTTGGAATTTGGATGTGCTTTGTCTCTAGGGGCCACCGCATATATTTATATATAAAATATATATAAATAAAACCTATTTTTTTTTTTACATTAGTAATTCCTTTTGTACATAATTTTACATTATTGTTAATAATAAATTAATTAAAGCAACAAAACAACCTGAAGAGCTGGTTCGGAGCCGGAAATCCCATCACTAATAAGTGGTGTGATTTTTTTCCCCATTTCAAATAAATTGCACTAAACATTTTAAGCAATAAGTTAAAAAAAATGCCACCAAATATGAGACAAATTAAAACTCATATGCAAATGATTATTTATCTGTCAAAAAGGCCAGTACATGACAGTGGACCCAAGCTCAGACAAAGCACAAACAGTGATAAGATCAATACATTTTACTGGAAACAAGGAAAAACGGAGGTTGAAAGGTGAGTGAGTAGTGATGTTACGTCTGACACTGAAGTCCTGAGTCCTGTGTCAAGTAAAGGGGGACGTGTCCAAACGAAGCCTGTGTTCAGGCCTGTATTGTTCTTCAGAATATTACATGACCAGAGATAAATGAGGCCAGCTTGCAAGGAGATTGTAGGCACATTATGGAGTCTTATATCAATCTCAGAGAGGATGATAAGTGGGTGGGGTGCATATATTTATATGATATGGGATCTTATATGGGTATTCTGCTGGTGAGCAAAGCAGTGACTTGATGATGAGAACTGTTGACACAGGTAAACCATGGTAAGTAATGAGCAAAACACAAGATGCAATGAAGCCTGGTTACCACCATGTGATACCTGACAGACTAGGGAAGAAATGATGGCAGCGCTGGTCTCATGTACTCTACAGCCACTGTCATGGTCCGGGTGTGTGCCAGTGTGTCTCCCTCCGAGCCGGCGTCTCCACCCCTGGGAGGGGCCTCAGTGTTTTTGCTGATCGCGTACATCTGTGGGTAATTAGCCGGGGACTCATAAGGCCAGCGTTCTCAATCTCTCTTCGCCAGATTCTCTGCTAAACATCACTACACCTAACTGTCAACCCCTGGCGAAGAGCTTCTACTTGGATGCTGGACCTTCTGGCAGTCCCTCAGGCTATTACCAAAATTACCTACCTGCCTCTCTGCCTCCACGCCAGGAGTTTTTGGATTTACACACCCGGACTACTCACCCCTCTATGTCATCTCCGTCCTCCGTTGGCAATGACCCCGACCTTTTTCCTGGACCCTTTGTGACTTGCCTTCCAGTCCAATCCCCGGAATAGCTGTCTTCTTTGACCCGGACCAGATCGTTATTTAGTTTAACGTCTACATTCACCTTTTTGTTTATGAATATTTTGTGTAAATATTAAACATTATTCTTAAAATATATTTACGAGCTGTTCGGCGTCTTGCGTTTGAGTCCTGTCACTCGTCTGAAACGGTCTCGGCCGTAACAGTAGAATCTGGCCAGTAGTTATGGACTCAGCAGACGCGGAACGGTCAGCCATTCAGAGGCAGGGGGCGATATTAGGAAGTCATGAACAATCTATTCAGTTCCTGTTAGCCCAGCAGCAGACTCTTAGAGATGGTCAAAGTAAAATACTGGAGTCCCTCCAGGCTCTACAAGCGGGTATTTCTACTGCTGCTGGTTCCGCCTCGGGCCCCGCGGGCCAAGACTCCGGTACACCAGCTCCTCTGCCTCAACCTGTTGCCGTTGCATCTCCACCTACATCAGCTTTCCGTGATGCTACGTCCCCGGAGCCCGAACCATTTTCAGGGGATCCAGGGAGTTGTAGCGGGTTTTTGCTTCAGGTCGACCTTGTTTTCGGTCGTTCTCCACGCACATTTGTTGCGGATTCTAATAAGATATCTTATTTGGTGGGTAAACTGCGTAATCGTGCACTTAAGTGGGCGGAGGCGTATCTATCAAAGAATCCTTTGTTAACCTGTTCTTATGAGGTGTTTTTGGGGGAATTCCAGAAAACGTTTGCGCACCCCATTTCTGAGGGTAGTTCTGCGCAGAGGCTGCTGGATCTTCGCCAGGGCCGTCAGAGGGTTGCTGATTTTTTGATTGATTTTCGTACTGCCGCCGCCGAAACCGGTTGGCCTGACGACGCTCTGCGTGGGGTGTTTTTCCGGGCATTGAACGAGGGTATGAAAGACCAGCTTGCCTCCCGTGATGAGCCAAAATCTTTTGAGGAACTGGCGTCCCTCTCCCTTCGCATTGACAACAGGTTGCGTGACAGGGAGAGGGACAGGAACTACAAATCCCAGCGCCGTTTACCGCGCTCGTTTCCGGGTACGTCACCGTCGCCGCCTCCGACTGTGGACTCGCATGAGTTTGTCGCCTCGGCTTACGTCACTAATCCCGAGCCGGAGCCTATGCAGATTGGCCGGTCACGGTTGACACCGGAGGAGAGGGAGCGGCGGCGTCGGGCTCATGCCTGTTTTTACTGTGGCTCGCTGGAACACTTGATTGCTGCATGCCCGAAGGAGGGAAAAGGTGTCGCCCGCCGGTAGAATCGGGGATACGGGTGGGCGGTTCGAATTCTGGTCAGAAACCCCGTTTACAACTCCCTGTCACCTTGGAGATGCTACAGATTACTCATTCATGCACAGCCTTATTAGATTCTGGTTCTGAACAGAATTTAATCAGTCTCGATCTCGCTGAACGATTAGGCGTTCCGCTCGTGCGCCTTGAGCCGCCCATTCCAGTTAGAGCGATTAATAACCAGGTTTTCACTGAAATTTCTTTTCACACTGGTCCAGTGTCACTGTGCACTTCGGGGAATCATAGGGAGAAACTCACCTTTTTTGTCCTCGATTCACCTGATACTCCGCTCACTTTGGGTTATCCCTGGCTGTGCTTACACAATCCGCACTTGGATTGGGAGGGGCAAAGGGTTGTCAGCTGGAGCCCTTTTTGCCACTCCAATTGTCTGACTTCCGCCTGTTTTCCCGGCCCGGGGGAGGCTACGGGGACTGACGAATATGTCCCCGATCTCTCAGGGGTGCCGCCTGAGTATCATGATTTGCGGGAAGTATTCAGTAAGATCAAAGCGGTGTTTCAGGCCTTAATAAATGATGTCCTACGGGATTTCCTCGACCGTTTTGTGTTCGTCTATTTAGATGACATTCTTATTTTTTCTAAAACTTTGGCTGAGCATCATTCACATGTCCGAGCTGTCCTTCAACGCCTCTTGGAAAACAGACTGTATGCCAAGGCTGAGAAATGTGAGTTTCATTTGACATCGGTCTCTTTCCTGGGATACATTTTGGCAGGGGGGCAGGTGAAGACGGATCCGGCTAAGGTGAAGGCGGTCACAGACTGGCCTGTGCCTTCTACTCGCAAGCAACTCCAGGGGTTTTTGGGATTTGCAAATTTCTATCGTCGGTTCATAAGGAACTACAGTCTGGTGGCGGCTCCGCTTACACGCCTTACCTCTACGAAGCTTCCGTTCGGCTGGTCCGCCGAAGCAGACAGCGCGTTCACGAAGCTGAAACATCTGTTTTCTACTGCGCCCATCCTCGCTCAACCCGATCCGTCTAAGGCTTTTATTGTGGAGGTGGATGCTTCTGATGTGGGGGTGGGGGCTGTGCTTTCACAACGTGCCGGCCCCTCCTCTAAGCTACGGCCGTGCGCCTTTTTCTCTCGGCGGCTTTCACCAGCGGAACGGAACTATGATGTGGGGGACCGGGAACTGCTTGCCGTTAAGTTGGCGTTGGAGGAGTGGCGTCATCATCTGGAAGGCGCGGCGCTACCGTTCCTGGTGTGGACGGATCATAAGAACTTGACGTACCTACGCGGTGCGAAGAGGTTGAATGCACGTCAAGCTCGTTGGTCGCTGTTTTTCGCACGTTTTAACTTTTCCATTTCCTATCGCCCGGGTTCCAGAAACACCAAACCGGATGCCCTCTCTCGGCAGTTTGACTCTGACACGGGTCCGGCGGAGTTTTCCACCATTCTTCCGGCCGGCTGTACGGTGGGAGCTATTACCTGGGAGGTGGAGGACGCTATCAACCGGGGCCTCCGGACGGAACCGGATCCGGGCACGGGACCGACTAACCGGCGTTTTGTTCCCGCGGCTGCTCGCTCCAAGGTACTGGAATGGGTGCACGCTTCGAGGTTTGCGTGTCACCCGGGCAGGGGCAGGACGACTTCTATGGTTAAGAGACATTTTTGGTGGGCCACTCTGGACAAAGATGTTCGGGAATATGTGGCTGCGTGCCCTGTGTGTGCCAGGTGTAAGTCGCGTACTCACCGTCCTGCTGGGCTGTTGCAGCCGTTATCTACGCCTCATCGCCCTTGGTCCCACATCGCCCTGGATTTTGTTACGGGACTCCCGGTTTCGGCTGGGAAGACCACTATTCTCTCGGTCGTGGATCGGTTTTCTAAGGCTGCTCATTTCGTCGCTTTGGAGAAGTTGCCCACTGCGGCTGAGACGTCTACGTTGTTGTTGGACCATGTTTTTCGGCTTCATGGCATTCCTGTGGAAATAGTTTCGGACAGGGGTCCGCAGTTCTCGTCCCAAGTTTGGGGTTCTTTTTGCGCTGCTTTGGGGGCTAGGCCTTGTCTGAGCTCTGGTTACCATCCTCAGACGAACGGCCAGACGGAACGTTTAAATCAGGAGCTTGAGGCCGCGCTCCGCTGTGTGACCTGTCATAACCCTGTGACTTGGGCCTCGTATCTGCCGTGGGTGGAATATGCCCACAACTCCTTGGTTTCGTCTGCTACTGGGTTGTCACCGTTCGAGGCCTCTTTGGGTTATCAGCCGCCCCTGTTTCCGGAGGAGGAGGCTGATCTTGCTGTCCCCTCGGTCCAGCATCATCTACAGCGCTGCCGTCGGGTCTGGTCTCGTACGCGGGAGGCGCTGTTGCGAGCTGTGGCTCGCCAACGTAGCTGTGCCGACCGTCGCCGGTCTCCTGCGCCTGTTTACTCACCTGGACAGAAGGTGTGGCTCGCCGCGAAAGACATCCCTCTCAGGGCTTCCTCCCGCAAGTTGTCTCCTCGTTACATCGGCCCCTATTCTGTGGACAGGGTCCTCAGCCCTACGGCTGTCAAGCTCTGTTTGCCTGCTGCCTTGAGGGTTCACCCGGTCTTTCACGTTTCTCAGGTGAAGCCGGTGGTGTCTAGTCGTCTGTGCCCGCCTCCGGTGCCCCCGCCTCCCGCCCGGCTCATTGACGGGCACCCTGCGTTTTCTGTCCGGCGCATTCTGGATGTGCGGCGGCGGGGTAGGGGGCTGCAGTTTTTGGTGGACTGGGAGGGTTATGGGCCGGAGGAGCGTTCTTGGGTTCCTCGTTCTTTGATGCTTGACTCTGTGATGGTTTCTGATTTTCTTAGGTCACGTCGTGGGGCGGGTGCTGGTCGGCCGCCGGGTGGCGTCCCTTGAGGGGGGGTACTGTCATGGTCCGGGTGTGTGCCAGTGTGTCTCCCTCCGAGCCGGCGTCTCCACCCCTGGGAGGGGCCTCAGTGTTTTTGCTGATCGCGTACATCTGTGGGTAATTAGCCGGGGACTCATAAGGCCAGCGTTCTCAATCTCTCTTCGCTAGATTCTCTGCTAAACATCACTACACCTAACTGTCAACCCCTGGCGAAGAGCTTCTACTTGGATGCTGGACCTTCTGGCAGTCCCTCAGGCTATTACCAAAATTACCTACCTGCCTCTCTGCCTCCACGCCAGGAGTTTTTGGATTTACACACCCGGACTACTCACCCCTCTATGTCATCTCCGTCCTCCGTTGGCAATGACCCCGACCTTTTTCCTGGACCCTTTGTGACTTGCCTTCCAGTCCAATCCCCGGAATAGCTGTCTTCTTTGACCCGGACCAGATCGTTATTTAGTTTAACGTCTACATTCACCTTTTTGTTTATGAATATTTTGTGTAAATATTAAACATTATTCTTAAAATATATTTACGAGCTGTTCGGCGTCTTGCGTTTGAGTCCTGTCACTCGTCTGAAACGGTCTCGGCCGTAACAGCCTCGCTCATTGCTGTTGATGGATGTCTGTTAGGATGCCTGGGTCATTGACCCAGAGGTTTGAGTTTATTATATTATTTATCATTTCTAGTCTTTGGTTTCTTTGTCTGTGTTCTGTCTTATGCTTTATGTCTCGGTTCCCTCTGTTGCAGTGCCTGCATGTGAGTCTGTGTCTTTAGTTCAGTCTGTGTTGTTTCCTGTTTTATTTTGAAGGTCCATGTCTGATGTTAATGGTCGTGTCCAAATTCATGGGCTGCATCCTCCTGAGGCCGCACTTGTAGACCGATTACGTCACAGCGACGTGCCGAAGGCTGTCCAAATTCGTAGACTCCTCCAAATGCAGCCGACAAATGCGTCCTCCTTTTCCCCGAATTTGAAGGATGGGTCGGGTGTGTCCTTCGTGGCCTACCATATCCCAGAATTCATAGCGCGGCCCAGCCAAACTCCAGTTTCCAACAATGGCGGCCGCTACTAAGTTTTAAAATTACTCTGGGTCACAAAATAAACTTTTAACATATTTTCAGGCGAGAAAGTAGCTGTGTAAACATCAAATATCTGCTCGGTTTATCAAGATATTGCATATTTGCAAAAGTGCTCCGACGTTTTCGGAGACGTCTGCTACCCACCAGCTCGATAGCTAGCCGGGAGCTCGAGGGTTACTGATGCGGCTGAGAACGGCACAACTCCCGGCACATCATTTTCAGATCACCGCGGACTTTCGCTGCTCGGGTTAAACGTAATATATAAGTCACTTAGACAACCTAAAACTGTTATTGTTGGGCTTTTTTCAGTGTTTTGTTTGTTCGTGAGTAAATCGTTTTGGCTGAGATTAAAGTTATTAGATTAGATTAGATAAAATAAAACTTTATTAATCCCCCGGGTGGGTTCCTCCTTGGTTTTTACACAGCTGACTAAACGTCAAACACAAAACTGATTAAACAGAAGTATGAGACAGTCGAGAATTTACGCCAGTGTCCTGTTATATTTTAGATAGCAAGGAGCAGACGGCCAGGTTTATTAAAGTCCACCGAGACAGCGGTGATGCTAATCTGAAGGCTAAACCGTCCAATTTCACGCCCGTTTACCTCCGGCCTACCCGACCTTCTGAGGACCCAGCCCACGTAGACCGCGAAGGCCGGGTCCTCAGGAGGATGCAGCCCATGAATTTGGACACGACCAAAGTATCTGGTTTTGTTTCCCCTGTTTCGTTAGGCCTGATTTGCCCCAGCTGTGTTTCCCTCCTGTTACTCATTCCCTGATTGCTCCCTCTGTGTATTTAAGCCCTGTGTTTCTCTGTGTCCATGTTACGATCTACCATTTTCTATGCTCTGTGTTCTGTCTGCTTGCCTGAGTTCATTTGAAGTCTCAATTTTGTTACCTTTTTTTGAGTTCAGCATTAAAGCTGTTTTGAGTTTACATTGTGCCTCCAAGCGTCTACACTTTGGGTCCACCATTCCTGCCTGCATACAGCCTTCACATAACAATGTCAGGTGAATAGGGTGAGATGAAGAAGGGAGGCACAAGTAAACACAAGCAGGCAGTGGAAAAACATTACAAAATCACTTGGATCCTAACATTATCTAATTTGTCAGAAGGTTCAGTTTTCATTGTTTGGGCTTTACAGGAGCAGGATTTAATCCCAGCCATTTTCTCAAAATAATTATTAGATTTCCAATTACCAGGTGGATAATATCTTGCAAAGACATTAACTAGGTTTCCTCTATGTCGGCAAATATAAAATATTATTGCTCCTTTGTACACAGCAAATCCAGCATGTCCAAATTAACACTGTCGGATTTGATTTCAACACTATTAAAGTGTCTATATGGGTCCACACCAGAGAGTGTTAATTTAACTCTTTTTGGAGAGTTGGTACCTTAACTCTGATTTAGTGTTAAACACCAAATCTGTCTGGAGTTGATAATTTAACACTTGGTGTTAAGAGTTTATATATTAACTCTCAAAGAGTATTTTAGTTTAACTACGTAAGAGTTATCTTCTAATTCATTCTAAAAAGCGGGAATTTTACTGTTCTGAACTTCTAGAAATTTCTTTTGGAAATAAACATTTACTAAAAAGACGCAATGGTTTTTGAAAAACATTTATTCTGAACTGTGCACCACAATTTCAAAACATTTTCTGAAAGATGTAACAGTATACATGTTCTCACTTTCATTAGAATTTTGTTTATCAAAAGGTCTGACATAGGTGAGCTGGTAAATGCAAATAACAGCATTCTCATCACTTATTTCTTCAATACAATATGCATGTCCTTCATTCATCCCTTTGTGGAACTTCAACGCACTTCTGCTCTCCCCCATATTCCATCTTCACAAGCATATCCTGTGCGGAGATTGAATAAAAATTAGTTGACACTAATTAATGGCACAAATAATCCAGTAAACAATTGCAGCACAGTAAGAAGGAATCCTCTTTGAGCCATTACTTGTGTAAAGTATTTTCCCAAAAGACAAGGACACAGGCAACAGGTAATACTGAACTAAATGTAAAACCTCAACCTTTTTCATTTTTACCTAAACCGTGTGCACAAAACTCTGGAGGGATCTAAATGCTAACGTAGAACCCAGTCAGGACGCCTGCTACTGCTGTTTGCTCGTTTTTTTTTTTATGGGCGATCATTTTCAGGCTTCAAGTAGCACCATTATACCAACATTTCACATTCTAGACATTGTTTTAGGTGTATTTGACCAAAAGTTTGACTGAAAATTCACATGCAAGCGTTTTTTCAAGGCTGTGGTATTTGCCCGCAAACAATACCTTTCAGCTAGCTAAAACAGAATATTATGCTATCACTGAGCAACATGGCTAATGCCTTTCACACAGCTTTGTCTCAACTCCAAAGAGCCACAGAAGTAAAAGCTCATAATAATAATTGAAACAATCTTTGAAAAAATGACTTACCAAGCATGGCAAACAACTCAAATATGTAGAGCAAAATGTTCTGAAACTGCTTCACTTCAGCTTCGATTGGAGCCTATGGTGCTGGGGCTCGGAGTCTGTGAATTTACTCTATTGGTGTCATAGCCCCTGTAGGAGTTCAGAGTTAAGAGGTCAAGAGTTAATGTTTCCATTGTAATACCTCCAGATTTGACATAGAAACACTCATTTTTAACACTCGATTTTAACTACTAGCATTTTACACCTCAGAGTTACATTAAAAGAATGTGACTCTGCTTAGAGTAAAATTAACTCTACTTTTGCAAGAAGACTATTAACACCAAAACATTTAACACTTTTGAATTTGCTTTGCTGTGTAACAGCTGTAATCTGTAGTGTGTGTGTGTGTGTGTGTGTGTTTAACAGGGACTTCACTGTTTAAACACAAATATAGAATGTGTAAACATAGAATTTGTACAGAATATATTGTACTGGACATAGCCATTTGTATTTCAAATGGCTTTGGCCGGCAATATACCTGCTTTGAAAATGCAATACTCCTTTCACAAAGATTATCTTAGCACACTAGAACCACTTTTATATCATTATAAATGTCCTATTTTGAGAGATCAAGCCAAGTCTAAAGCCTATGTTCAGACAGGAGTGATGCAGCTGGTTATACAGCTAGATAGGGCCCTTCAACTCTCTCCTCTTGAATCTCCTTTATTGTCTTCACTTGTAGTGAAAGCCTTCCAAACTGAGCTGGATAGTGTAAGGTAGAGCGATGAGTAGTGGCAGAAAAAATAAGAGGATACTGTTGCCTTGTCTTCAATAACTGCTAATTCATTCGTCAAACATGGAGGAAGTCTAATCAGTCTTGCAGGATCACCCGTGGATTCTGTTCTGTTTCCAACAGCAGCATCTGCTCCAGCTGTACAAAGCACAGCACCCTCTTCAGCATTGCTCTCTACTGTCTGGGCAGAAAAACAAGTGCTACCGGTGCCCTCTTTTCCCCTTAATCCTGTCAAAACACTATGTAATTATGTTTTCAAAGTTCCAATTTGAGAAAAGAGGCTCATGTTTATTCCTGTCTTTCAAGTCCCAGCTGCACTACTAATGTCTTGTAAAACTCATGAATTGCTAATATAAATAATGCCTCGAATGATACTAAAGTACACCAATCCTGAGAGAGCAGCTGAATGTTGCAGACTAAAGTCTATTTTGGTCTCAAAAGTATAATAACACTAACACTAAATTGTCACATTTGTGACAAAATCAAAGAGAATTATCACCTTATTATGAAATTTTTTCTTACTCTTAGTTTTACACCCCAAAATATCGAAAGGATGAAGCTAGTAAACAATCTAGGCCACAAAAGTGAGGGATGTACCGATCTATATCAAATGTTGATCTAGACTCAAAAACCTAAACTGGATTTTGTGAAACAAAGCTGATCTACAGATTGATCTGTTCCATTAAGTTACTTGTTATTAGCACACCACATAGTACCTAGTGGGAGACATAACATATCCTGGGGAAATCCGACACCAACGACGTTTGCGTTTATTTTCTGGTCAAATGAGATAACATAAGTTTTAGATGTTTTAGAATAGAATAGAATAGAATAGAATTCAACTTTATTGTCATTGCACAGGTACAGGGCAACGAAATGCAGTTTGCATCCATCCAGAAGTGCTTAGTGATATAGATATATTACAATATATATTAGCAATAATATAGATATGTAAGTATATTACAGAAATGGGTTTTCTGGCTATTGGTAATCAGCCATTTGCTATAATCAACTTTGTCTGCCCACAGTCTTCCTAATGTTTTAGTGCTGATGAGCTAAAAATTAATTCCTTCTTAAAGTATTTGCTCTCAGTCTGATAGATTGACTTTTGCTTTTTCAGACATTTAATCTTTCACATGGAATAATATCTCTTTGGACCCAATATTGAGATCGAGTGGAAAAACTGGCAAATACAAGTTCAATGTTATGTAGTAAAGACTTTGACGTTTAAGCTGAAATGAAAAAAGTGCAAATATTATCCTCCTTAGACCCAGGCTATTCATTTACGTCCTCGTTTTTTGTTTTTTTTTTAAATTGTTTTTATTGGGGTTTTTTACAATTTTTTTTCAGCAATAACAGGAAAAGAAAAAGAACACAAACTTAAACTCCTCCACTCGGGGAAAGAACTCGTCCCTGATCCGGAGAGGGTACTCCACCCTTTTCTGGCTGAGGACCATGGCCTCAGAGTTGGAGGTGCTGCTTCTGATTCCCACCACTTCACACGCAGCTGCAAACCATTCCAAAGTGAGCTGGAGGCCACCAACCGATGAAGCCAAGATTCTGAGACCACCCAACTTAAAGCTGTGGTGGGGCGTGGTCTGCGGTGCCGTGCGGACTCGCCTGCACGACATTTCGCAATCACGCCCACCGTGTTAAAACACGGGGTTGGTGGTTGTTGTGGTGGTGTGACAAATGTTGAATAAAGATGGCTCAAAACACAGATCTGTGGTCCCGCCATGCCTTAATTCCACCACAAAAGCCTTCCGCCACTAGGTGTAGCCCGAACCATCTCAACTGGCTCCTTTCGATATGGATGTGCAGCTGCTCTACTCTTAGCCCCTCGCGGATGGCCGAACTTCTCTCCCTATCCCTTAAGGAGAGGCCAGCCACCCTTCAGGGAAAGCTCACTTCTGCCACTTGTATCTGCGATCCTGTTCTTTCAGTCACTACCCACCATGCACCCTCAAGTATCCTCAAGAGGATAAAGAACTGGTCCACGACCAGAATGAAAACCGCATTGTTCCTCCTGTATCCGAGGTTTGAATAATGGACGAACTCTCCTTTCTAGCACCCTGGCATAGAATTTCTCAGGGAGGCTGAGATACAGGGGCTGTGATCCCCTGTAGTTGGAACACATCCTCCAGTCACCCTTTTTAAAGATGGGAACCACAACCCTGGTCTGCCAATCCAGAGGTTCTATGATTCTCCATGCAACATCAACCAAGACAGCCCTAAAACAGCCCTAAAACATCCATCAACCGCAGGGGCTTAACACCAAGTAGATGTTTTACTGCCCCAGTGACCTTGCTAGATGTAGCCAGATGGGCTACTCGCGTCTCTCTCTCTCTCTCTCTCTCTCTCTCTCTCTCTCTCTCTCTCTCTCTCTCCTGCACTCGTTCTCATCACTGCACAACTAGGTTAATTGGGAACCCACCTGCACATTGATTGCAGGGTGGTGCTAAGCCGGTGTTTTGTTGGATCATTCCTCCCGTGCATTCAGCGCAAAGCAGCAGTAAATGCTGGCACATTGCGACGGACTGATCAGCAAGAGCAGATTATATGACAGCTACAGGTACGCGCTCGCTTAACCTTAGATTCCCTCAGAGTACTGGAATTTGTGTTAATATAGTTTTTGCGGCCTGTTGTAGTGTGGCAGTTTGTTTTATTCCGACGTTGTGGAGAGAGGTGCTCGTGTTATCCCCACCAGCTGAGAGTATAGCGCCTCTGGTCCTGGGGTAAGCCGTTAAAACTACTTTTATTAGCATTTATAGCTATAAGAGTTTAAGGTTACATTTATCTGTTGTTTTAGGGTTTGACTGCTGTATTCACCTCTCCGTGGCAAATCGCCCAACCTAAATTGGAAGAGTGAAACGCCTTCCCAGCCGCTGTTGTGAGGACTCCTCCTCAGTGGAGCCTGCTGTCTTGTCTTGTCTCGTTTTGTCTTGTTTTAGCTTGTCTTATCTTGTTTTTATTAAGTAGGCTTACCTTTTTCTGGTTCGCCTGGTTTTATTCTATTTTATTCTGGACTGTTGCTCGTACCCACGCTTCTGTGATCGGGTTGAAGCGACCCTCTGCCCGAGTGTCGTGCTGGGACTCTAAATCGCCTGGGTTGCCGGTCTCAGCCGGTGGGGAGCCAGACCAGCCTGCGACTGAGAATAATTACTACCAGCACGAGTGGTAGTTTGACCCGTGGGGTATAACCCTTCCTGTGTGCGTGTGTGTGATTTCTTTTATTAAAGTTATTAAAGTGTGTTTTAGTTTTTTTATGATCTGTAGCGAGCCTGGCGCTCAGTGTCCTTTTATTCGTTTAACATATTTTTCTATGTTTTATTTCAGTGAACGGAGGACGTGCCAGTGGCCCTGGGACCTCAGGTGGTGGGTCGTTTTCACACTTTCTTTTGTACAGCACCGGGTGGGCTGCAGTGATTCTTTTTTTTTGTGTGATTTTTTTTATTTGGTTCACCGGCTGCTGGTAAGTCCAAGTTCCATGATTGTTTTATTTTCACTTTAGGACACTGTCAACAATGACGCTACATCTTGATTTTTAATATTTTATTTATTTTTACTATAAATAAAACTGTTTTAATATTGGAGCCAACCTGCCTCAGTGTGCATCCTTGAATCTGTGCGGTCTCCTTTTATTCCTTTTATCTATTTTTCTTAAATATATTTCCTGGGGGTGAAATTCCCCTAGGTGGCGTTGTCCTTTTATTTCCTTTTATCTAACCCCGCCGACCACTTGGTCACATTCCTACTGCTCGACAATCTTCTCAGTCCAATTCAGCAGCGCTCCACCCACACTAAACACAGTGCATGTAGAGCATAGCTTTCTCCTCCTAAGTCAACCTACGGTTTGCCAGAATCTCTTCGAGGCAGTCCAAAAGTCTTTTTCCATGGCCTCTCTGAACTCCTCGCACACTCAAGTTTTTGCTTCAGCCACTGCCCAAGCTGCGTTCCGCTTGGCCTACTGGTATCTATCAGATGCCTACGAAGTCCCACGGACTAACCAAGCCCAATAGGACTCCTTCTTCAGCCTTCTGGCTCCCTTCACCTCTGGTGTCCACCATTTGGTTCAGGGGTTATCACCACTACAGGCACCAAACACTTTGCAGCCACGGCTTCGGCAATGGAGATGCTGAACATGGTCTATTCAGACTCAATGTCCCCAGTCTCCCTTGGAATGCTGTGGAAGCCCTGCCGGAGGTGTGCGTTGAAGATTACGCAGACCGGGGCCTCTGCTAGGCATTCCCAGCACACCCTCACTATACGTTGATATGCACCAGGTCTTTCCAGCATCCTCCCCCGCCACTTGATCAAAATCTTTTTTTTTCTTTTTTTTTTTTTGCCTGTCTCGTTTGGCTCTTTTGCCATCAGAATTATTGTCTAAAGGCGAGGAAAGATGCCCAACGGATTTACTTTACCAAATTGACCATCCCAGCCTTGCCATAATGGTCCATTTGATTCACCTTTTATTGTTTATTTTATTTTCATTTGCTGAATACGGGACAGACTTGACTGGGGGAAAGAAGGGGAGAAAGAAAGAGGGAAAGAAAAACAGCTGAGAAGAGGGACGGGGAAGCAGGGCAAAAAACAAAAACCAACATAATAAGCAGAGAAAAAAAATGCATATATCATATCGATCACCTGGATCACCTGTTGAGAAAGAAAAAAGAAAACAAGCAGAAGAGAACGAGAGTAATAGAATAAACAACATCACAATGATATATGGGAATATGACAGTAAATACTAAATATTAAACATTATTGTGCAGCACGTAAGATTGACAGCACACAATGTGCTTTGAGGTAGGAGTCAAAAAGGGTGTAGTTTGTGTGTGTGAGTACCCGTGTGTACACCTGTGAGCATGGACGCGCTTGTTTTTAAAAGGTTCCTTCATGTAATGATCTGCTAGAGGGTGTGGGGGAGCCACTGCCCCGTCCTCCAGGGCATGAAGCAGGTATGGAGGAGATCAAGACTCCAGACATCCAGAGACCCCCAGAACACAAGAGACCAAGGAAGACCAACAGAGGGGCAGCCGCGCCACTGTCCCAGAAGGAGCTGAGGAGAGTCCCAGATGAGTGATCACTCAGCAGCCGCGGAGCAGAAGCCAGGGGGGGTTGCAGTGACGCGCCCGTGAGCTCCGCCGGCAGCGAGCTGCGCCTGAGTGACCGAGCCCCAGGCCAAGGGGCCGGGGGCACCCCACCTCCGGAGTGGCCCGAGCGAGCCCCAGGCCCCGATAAGCGGTCGCCAAGGAGTGAGCCGGTGTGTACCCGGACGCCCATCCCTGGACACAAAGAACCACCAACACAACGACATCTGAGGGAGTCCGCCACCGGCAGGGGAAGTGGTGGGGGGAGAAAGGCCTCCAAACCTTGGAGGGCCTGAGATGTCCCCAGAGAGGTGGCGTCTGATACCCAACCTGACATATAGACACAGACATACAGGCACACACAGACACAAACATCCATTCCCACCCTCATGCTCTCATATGCACTTACTCCACACTCAACCAACGTGGAGACAGACATAAAGAGACGCTGTACACACGATCACACTCCTCAAGCGTACTCTAAGAACCGGGTCTAGGTACTCTTGCCCCTGGAGGGGGGAACTGCACCCAGACCCAGGTGGTGTGACCCTTTTCCCTGTGGTGGGGAAAAGCAGACCGCCCCGACTCCGCAGCAGCAGGGAGGCCCCACATTCCAGACCCCAGTCAGACGGCCAACTCCTCCTCCTAGCCCCCTGCTCCAGCAGGCCGCAGAGAACGGGGGTGAGAGAAGACTCCAAACCTCCCTCCACCCGCTCATTGTAGTGTTGATGCATGTGTGTTCTAAGGTGCATTTAAAACCCAGGAGGGCATGGAGCTACCTGCCAGAGAGCAGCAGGTAAGCGCAAAGCCCCTCCTGCTAGCCCTCAATGTCTACGTGTATTTAAAATTGAGAGGTGGGCAGCGACGCCAGGGGTGAGGTGTACACCCTGATGGTAATTTGGATTCCGTGTAGCGTGCCCACCCCCAAGATCCTATATGTATGTGTAATGAGAGTGTGAGTAATGTGAATGTCTAAGTTGTGGGATAAAATTGAGGCAGAGGCAGCCAGAAGGGGACAGAGGGGGGGATGCCTCCTCTGCACCCTGGTGACACACCCCTACTCCAAGGCCCTGCGTGTGTGGGTGTGGTGGAGCGGGAAGAGGGAGGTAGCTGGCGATGGCGAGGGAAGGAAGGGAGGGGCAAGTGACCCCTCCCTGGGGCCAGCTCCCCCGCTGACCCCAGTAGGCACCCCCATACTCCGCGACCCGTCAGGGAAAGGGGGCTCAGGCCCATCCGGGCCGGGGCCCAGTGCAGCAGCGCCGCCCGGCCCCACAGAGCCCGGGACTGTACACCCAACCCCACTACAGAGAAAACTGCACCCACCCCATCATCCACTCATCTTCCAGACTACATAAGACAATAGACGCCCAGGCTGCGATCTTCCTCCACCTCTCCTGTATCTCCCCCTCCTGCAGAGAGAGTTCCTGAAAGCTCCTGCAAGATGTGACAACCTCCCTCACCACTTGAAGAGCCCCCCAGGTGGCTCGACGCACCGGCGGCACCCTGCGCCAGGGCTGGGCCTTCATACACCCACCCGCCCACAACCCCGGCAACTACCAACCAGGACCCAAGCCCCCGAGGCCTGGCCAGGGCCCCAGCCCAGAGCCGGAGCGCCCCCAGAACCTCACGCCCATCCCGGACCCACCCAGGGGCAGCTACCAGGTCAGTAACCCACGTCCATCAGCACAGACCCTCCCCTAGCCCCGCTGCACGCATCCACGAGGAAACCGTCACCTAAGAGCCAACAGAGCCCCTAATTGGCCATGACCGCTACCCCGGGTTGAGCCCCCCAAGGAAGATGCCCCCAGGGAACCCCCCGACGCCCTAAGCCTGTCCCTACCCCCACACCAATCACAACAGTGAAGGCGGGACCAAACTATGACACCCCCCCCCCCCACTAGGTGATGGAGCTGATCAAAGGAGCCCAGAGCAATTGATCTGATGTGGTGGCAGAGGCTGTATCAAGACTAATGTAATCTAATAGATAATTTCTATATTGGTTAGAATTAAGTTTATTTTTATTTTTCCAGTTCATGAGGACTGTTTTCTTGGCTATGCATAGGGCAGTGAAAACCATATGGGCTATATTCTTTTCTGAAGTGACATTATCTAAGCTGCCCAACAAACACACTAAGGGGGAAGTTGGAATGTTACATTTCAGACACTTCGATAAGTCCTCACATATCTCGCGCCAAAACTTCTGCACTGGTGGACAGAACCAAAGAGCGTGAATGTAATTGTCCAGTGAATTGGTTTGGCAGTGTGAGCAGTTGTTGGTAGACGTAAAGCCCATCTTGAACATCCGATGACCTGTATAGTGCACTCTATGTAATATTTTGTATTGAATTAATTGAAGACTGGGATTTCTGATTAGATGAAAGGTTTTTAAGCAAATCTGAGACCAGAAGTTTTGGTCTAAGTTAACTGATAAATCCGCTTCCCATTATGCAATAGGAAGTGATATTGATTCATCTGTTTTAGAAAGCATTCTGTATATTTTGGATAGTAATTTGGGGGTTTTAAGAGTAAGAAATTGACCCACACTTGGTGGTGTTTGTAGTTCAACTTGACCCAGTTTAAATTTCTTTTTTACTATGGATTTAATTTGTTGATATTCTAAAAATCTTTTCTTGTTGGTCCCATATTGTGTAACTAGTCTGTCAAATGAAATAAATTCTGTTCCTTCTAGTATATGTTCTAAATATTTGATTCCTTTACCACTTCAATCTGAAAAGTTTATCATATTATTGTTTTGTAATATGTCAGGGTTGTTCCAGATAGGTGTACGTTTGCATGGGATTAATGAAGACTCCGTCAATTTTAGAAACTCCCACCATGCTGTCAGAGAAGTGCTGATGTTGATGCTTTTAAAGCATTCATGTCGTTGGATGTTTGAGCTGATAAATGGTAGATCTGAAATCTCTAGATTATTGCAAAGTGCTTGTTCTACATCTAGCCAAGGTTCATCTAAGAGGGTACAGTGGGGCAAAAAAGTATTTAGTCAGCCACCGATTGTGCAAGTTCCCCCACTTAAAATGATGACAGAGGTCAGTAATTTGCACCAGAGGTACACTTCAACTGTGAGAGACAGAATGTGAAAAAAAAATCCATGAATTCACATGGTAGGATTTGTAAAGAATTTATTCGTAAATCAGGGTGGAAAATAAGTATTTGGTCACCTCAAACAAGGAAAATCTCTGGCTCTCACAGACCTGTAACGTCTTCTGTAAGAAGCTTTTCTGTCCCCCACTCGTCACCTGTATGAATGGCACCTGTTTGAACTCATCATCTGTATAAAAGACACCTGTCCACAGCCTCAAACAGTCAGACTCCAAACTCTGCCATGGCCAAGACCAAAGAGCTTTCGAAGGACACCAGGAAAAGTATTGTAGACCTGCACCAGACTGGGAAGAGTGAATCTACAATAGGCAAGCAGCTTGGTGTGAAAAAATCAACTGTGGGAGCAATCATCAGAAAATGGAAGACATACAAGACCACTGATAATCTCCCTCGATCTGGGGCTCCACGCAAGATCTCATCCCGTGGGGTCAAAATGATCATGAGAACGGTGAGCAAAGATCCCAGAACCACACGGGGGGACCTGGTGAATGACCTGCAGAGAGCTGGGACCAAAGTAACAAAGGTCACCATCAGTAACACACTACAACGGCAGGGAATCAAATCCCGCAGTGCCAGACGTGTTCCGCTGCTGAAGCCAGTGCATGTCCAGGCCCGTCTGAAGTTTGCCAGAGAGCACATGGATGATACAGCAGAGGATTGGGAGAATGTCATGTGGTCAGATGAAACCAAAGTAGAACTTTTTGGTATAAACTCAACTCGTCGTGTTTGGAGGAAGAAGAATACTGAGTTGCATCCCAAGAACACCATACCTACTGTGAAGCATGGGGGTGGAAACATCATGCTATGGGGCTGTTTTTCTGCCAAGGGGACAGGACGACTGATCCGTGTTAAGGACAGAATGAATGGGGCCATGTATCGTGAGATTTTGAGCCAAAACCTCCTTCCATCAGTGAGAACTTTGAAGATGAAACGAGGCTGGTCTTCCAACATGACAATGATCCAAAACACACCGCCCGGGCAACAAAGGAGTGGCTCCGTAAGAAGCATTTGAAAGTCCTGGAGTGGCCTAGCCAGTCTCCAGACCTCAACCCCATAGAAAATCTGTGGTGGGAGTTGAAAGTCCGTGTTGCTCGGCGACAGCCCCAAAACATCACTGCTCTCGAGAAGATCTGCATGGAGGAATGGGCCAAAATACCAGCTACTGTGTGTGCAAACCTGGTAAAGACCTATAGTAAACGTTTGACATCTGTTATTGCCAACAAAGGTTATGTTACAAATTATTGAGTTGTATTTTTGTTATTGACCAAATACTTATTTTCCAACCTGATTTACGAATAAATTCTTTACAAATCCTACCATGTGGATTCATGGATTTTTTTTTCACATTCTGTCTCTCACAGTTGAAGTGTACCTCTGGTGCAAATTACTGACCTCTGTCATCATTTTAAGTGGGGGAACTTGCACAATCGGTGGCTGACTAAATACTTATTTGCCCCACTGTATGTTTTAGCCATCCTGAGATAAACTGAAGCCTGTTGGCTAAGAAGTAGTGCTGAAAGTTAGGCACTTCTAGTCCTCCTTTATCCTTGGTCTTTTGTAGTGTTTTTAAGCTTATACGTGAGGGCTTATTTTTCCAAAGGAATTTGGACATACATGAATCTAGAGATCTGAACCAATCTTGTGGCGGTTTAGTTGGGATCACTGAGAATAAATAATTTATTTTTGGTAAGACCATCATTTTTATAGCGGCAACCCTTCCCATGAGTGATATGGGTAGACATTTCCACCTAGCCAGATCGCCTTCTACCTTCTTTAAAAGTGGGATATGGTTTAATTTAGTTAGATCTGCAAGCTTGGGAGAAACATTAATACCTAAATATTTTATATTTCCCGATTGCAGTGGTGTAGAAGAGGAATTATGGAAGGAGCAATTAATCGGTGGGACTGTAGATTTTGACCAGTTAATTGAGTAATCTGATATTCTTGCAAAAGAGTTTATCAATTCAATCACCCCAGAGACATTGGTTTGTGAATTTTGGAGAAAGAGTAACACATCATCCCCATAAAGGCTGATTTTATGTTCCACGTTCTTGCATTTTATGCCCTTAATTACTGAATTCTGTCTAATTGCTGCTGCTAGTGGTTCAATAAAGCGATTTGATACCGGTAAGTTAAACAGATGTTAATGCAAGTTAGTGTGAGTGGATAGGGAAAGGATGTAGCTGATTCTTATCTGGTGTGAGGTTAATACAGCCACGGAGTGATGTCGGGGTCGCAGTGGAGCTGTCCGTCCACGTACAGCCGGTCCACAGCGATGACAGCGCGGGAGCCCTTCTGGATGAAGCCGCGTCGGATTGGGAAGAGGACCTTGCGTCGTTCCAAGATCTCTTTGGGGAACTGGTCGTTCACGCTGAAGTCTGTTCCTTTTAATTCCCTGCCACGGCTTTTCACATGTTGCTTTTGTTTGAAGTGGCCGAATTTGGCCACGATAGGACGTGGTCTCCCGGCCGTAGCCCGAATGGGGCCGAGGCGATGTACCCGATCGAAGACGATGTTCTTCACCGTGTCCTCCGGCAGCTTCAGGTGGGTTTTGATGAAGCTTTTTACCGTGGTCTCCGCGTCCTCTCCAGCGGCTTCTGGAATACCAGAAAATACCAGATTATCACGCATGCTACGAGCTTGTAGATCGATAACTGTTTCTTTTATTTTTTTATTTTCTCTATTGAGCTGGGTAACATTTTCTGTGAGACAATTCACCGACTCCCTTAGCGTGGCATTTTCAGCAGCGAGTGTTTAAATTCTCGGTGAAGAATCTCCACCAAGGACAGCCTTGCGTCGAAACTGGACAATCGCTTGTCGATTGACTCCAGTATGTCGGCAATATCTTTGCCGGCTGGCGATGTTGTGCCGGGGGAATCTGCTGGGCGTTGTCTTTTCGACGACGGCGTCTCAGATTTGGCTGGGGAAGCTGCACTCTGGGCCTTCTTCACCACGAGATCCTGAAAGCACTGATCAATATAATCTTGGAGAGTCTCTAAACTCTCCCCGTTGTTCTCCAGGGTGTTGGAGATTATTTAGACAAATATTGTTAGCTATAAGACAATTGATAACTGTATTTGGTAATACTGAAGCTTAAATGAATTTGTTCAAATCTAAACTACCATTTGCTTTAATTTTCCGCCAAAATCTCCGGCGTCTGACGTCAGTTACAACATGAGTCGCTTACCTTGTCCGTCACTTGATCAAAATCACCACCAGGTGGTGATCAGTTGACAGCTCAGCCCTTCTCTTTACCCGAGTGTCCAGAACAGATGAATCAATATGGCTAGGGTGTCCTGGTGCCACATGCACTTACGGACACTGTTATGTTGGAACATGGTGTTCGTTATGGACAAACTGTGGTTTGCACAGGAGTCCAACAACAAAACACCACTCGGGTTCAGATCCAGGAGGCCATCCTCCCATTCATGACTTTCTAGGCTGCCGAAACAGGCTCCCATTAGCCAACACCACTGCCACACACACACACACACACACACAGTCACACAGTACCACACCTAGGTACCACCAGTCAATCACACATACACAACAAAGTAGAGATCAAAAGATTTCACGTTTGCACAGCTGTTTTATAAGTACGTAGCCAGAGTGTCTTAAAGAAATATCCACACGCCACAACCAAGGGGGCGGGGGGTCCTACCCTTTACATATGGAGTATGTAACGGAGCAGAGAGATAGTCTCGATATGATAGAGAACACTTTTGCAGGAAAAGGAAAAAGGTTTACAATGGCAAGGAGCTGGGAAACACTAACTGATTCACATTGAGTCAACGCCACAACCTCATGCTTGCCTGTTGCTGCTTTCAAACTGTTTCACACTCTCCACACAAGTTCCACAGTCCTGAGGAAGTGAAGGAGCTCTCTGTTAGATAGTTGTGTCAAAGCGCTTAGCTGGACACGTAAACACAGCAGGGTCTGAACAACATGTCTCCTCAAATGAGTTCTTTAAATCTGGATGAAGTATGGTGTGCCAGTCTGAGGCCAGTTTGAAACTCAACTTTACTATTTGAGAATGTTTGCCAACATAAAGAAAAAAAGACTTTCTGTTCTGATGGCTGTTTTCCTTAAAAATCCCGTGGTCATTTCTGGCACCAACAGGCATCCACCCCTTCTTCTTCTGTGGGCAAAGAGTGTGAAAATGAAGCAGTCAGATAGCAGGTGCTAGATAAGTCACTTTGGTTTGTAAAAGTGTTAAGGGAAAATAAAATTAATGCATCAAACATTTTCTGGAATTCATACTTGGGCACAACTGGGCATAACTGCGGACAAAAGTTTTGGCCTGTCTCAGTAATCTAAATCCCCCAGCATCCAGCATCAGCATGGAGGAGAGGAAGGGACTCACATCGATTAGTAATGACAACAACATTATCATCCTTCTGGCAAACAAGGGTTGGTGCATGGTTTTGTTAAACCAGAAAGACTATTATGTTTCAGGGGCTCATAAGTATTTTTCTCACTGAGCAGTGACAAAAATTACTTACATGAAACAAGACCCAGGAAGTGGTTACAGGAAGAGAATGACAGATTGTCTGAAGCAGTTAGAACAAGACAATGCTATTGACCGGATATCATACCACAGGCTATACCAAGGGGAAGGTACACCAAGTCTGTGTGGTTTACCGAAGATACATAAACAGGGTTTACCTTTAAGATCAATTGTCTCGATCACCTATAGCATCTCAAAGTTTCTGGTTTCGTCCCTCAGCCCAGTGGTAGGCAGCTCTAAACACCACATCCAGCACACCATGGATTATGGAGAACAAGAACACCTAAAGAAAGAAGTTGGAGGAGAGATTACAGGCACACAGGGTCGTTTTGAGAGGGTTGAGAGATATCTTTGGCCTCCAGAAGAACGGTATGGGTGAAACTGTGGGGGATGTGCAGAGGGCAAATGAGTGAAACCAGTTTTCAACAGGTTAAACTTCATCTCCCCCTCCTCAAACATCAGAACCCTCAGCTGCCCACCTCACCACACTCACTTCTACTCCCCACCAGCCAAACCCATTACCAGCATCCCATCAGCAGCCCCAGAGACCATCTCACCTGCCATCAGCCAGAACAGAGGCGCAGACAGCAGAACCCAATGTCATAAGTCCCAGAGTGCTGAAGGCCTGTGCTAGCCAGCTGCGTGGAGTACTCCATCACCTATCCAACCCGAGCCTGCACCTCCGAGAGTCCCAGTGCTATGTACAGTGGAGTACAGAGGACTGATTCATCGCTTTGTGAGGTGGTGTGAGATGAACCACCTGCAGCTGAATATGGCCAAAACAAATGAGCTGGTGAGGTGGTGGACTTTGGCAGAAACAGATCCCAATCCTCCCCTGTCTACATTGGTGGGATTGATGTCGAAATAGTCACATTCTATAAGTATCTGGGAGTCCTGAAAATCCTGAAATCCAGAATCCTGAAAATTAAGAATTACAATAATCTAACCTAAAAGTAATAAATGTGTGAACTGGTTTTTCAATGTCACTCTGAGACAGGATGTTTCTAATTGTATTTGTAAGTCTTTTAGGGCTGAGTACAATAGCCTATGTTTTATCTGAATATAGAAGCAAAAAATAAAAGGTCATCCGGGTTTTTTATGTCTTTAACACATTTCTGCACTTTAACTAATTGGTGTGTGTTACTTAACTTGTCACGGTGGTTTACTGAGTAGACTCAGGTGCGGAGCTCAGAATAAAGACAGTGCATTTATTTACAGTGAAGCAAGGTTGACAACAGTTCGAATGTGCAATAATGATAGTTAGTGCGTCCTTCTTCCCGTGCTCAGCCCGTGCGTGGTAGTGAGTGCCCCTCTCCTCCAAGTGCTTCCTTCTGCCAGTGGATCCTCTGTCCCAATTCCTTGGTGCACACAAACAACAGCAGAGATGAATATGTTGAGCAATCAACACTGAGAGAACGCAAGCGGCTCGTAACACTACCAGGCTTAGTGCAATACTCCAGTGCTGTCTGTCTGCCACACCATTAAATAGCCCTGCCCAAGATGGTAGATGATTGGCAGCAGCTGGTGAATTGATTGCAGGTGCGGCAGCACCGAGCGACAGAACTTCCGGTCGGAGGTCCCCTGTTGCTAGGTTACCTCCGTACACACCACAGCGGAGCAGAAGGGGAAAGACAGAGCGAGAGGAGAGGCACACACATATATACACACCAGCAGGTCAACCGGTTGGGGCACAGTCAGATCCTGACAGTACCCCCCCTCTAATGGGAACCTCCCAGCGACCTACCAAACTTGTCAGGGTGCCGGCGGCGGAATTCTCTCACCATGGCATCATCAAGAATTGCGGACCACGGCACCCAGGAATGTTCTTCTGGACCATACCCATCCCAATTCACCAAAACCTGGAAGCCTTTACTGCAGCGCTGGTGATGGAGTATGCCGGGGCAGCGTTTATAATCCAGGCCGGTGGCGGGGTCCCGGGAGGCAGGCACAGTGGGCTGGTCCGAACAGGTCTCACCTGAGAGACATAAAAAACATTGTGAGTTCGCATATTACGAGGCAGGCTCAACCGAACTGTCACCGGGTTCAACACAGCTTGGATAGGAAACGGGCCAATGAACCGGGGAGCAAGCTTCTTTGATTCAGTTCTGAGGGGAATGTGTTTGGTCGAGAGCCATACCTGTTGGCCCACCTGGTAGTCCGGTTCCGGGGTGCGGCGGCGATCGGCCAGTCTCTTGTTTTGTTCTGCCGTTCTCAAGAGGGCTGCTCTGGCGGCACACCACGCCTTCCGACAGCGCCACAGGTGGAGCTGGACAGATGGGACGGCCAATTCCCTGTCAGTGATGGAAAGCAGCGGGGGTTGATAGCCCAAGGAAGCCTCGAACGGGGATACTTTGGTGGCCACTGACGTGCTGGAGTTGAACGCATATTCCACCCATGCGAGCTGCTTGCTCCAAGTCGACTGATTGGACGAGACGACACAATGCAGCATAGCCTCCAGCGCCTGATTAGCCCGTTCTGTCTGACCGTTGGTTTAACCCTCTGGGGTCGCCGGATGCGCCGGCGCGTCAAAATCACATGACCACTTTAAGACAACACAGCTACAAGATGCAGCACGTCAGAGTCTCCATTTCAACTTGGTTCGAAAGTGTGGACTTCAAACTATATACCAATTTTTGAATTGTGTCAATGGGCCACGTAAAACCAGAGTTATGATAAAAAATACACGCAATGTTTTTTTCTGAACAAAACAGTGGCGTTTACAGCGGGAAGAACGGTAAAAACGGCGTTTTCTACAGACAGCACTAGCAAACACTCTCCGCTTGCGAGTGAAAAAAAAAAAAGAAAAAACACCCCTTCCCTATTGGTGTTAGAGTTTACCATGTCAGCCAATCAAAAATATGATATGGCAACAAGTGACATTTGGTTGTTTAGGGAGAAGGGGAAGGAATGACAAAGTCTGAACATGGAATTCGCATTTCTCGGCCTTCACAGACGATTCTCCAATAGGCGTTGCCGCACAAGCCTCACGTGCTCCACATGTTCCACCTAGCTCTGGGAAAACACGAGAATGTCATCTAGGTAGACACAGTGGTTAATGAGATCATGCAACACATCATTAATCATAGCCTGGAAAACAGCAGGGGCATTGGTGAGCCCAAAAGTCATCACCAGGTATTCAAAATGCCCAAGGTGAGTGTTGAACACCGTTTTCCATTCATCCCCCTCACGAATCCGCACCAGGTGGTAAGCATTGCAGAGGTCCAGTTTGGAAAAGACCGTGGCGCCCTGAAGGAGCTCAAAGGCAGACGCAAGCAAGGGCAAGGGATACTTGTTCTTGATCGTGATCTTATTCAAACCCCTGAAATCAATGCACGGCCGAAGCATCTTGTCCTTTTTCTCCACAAAGAAAAATCCCCCGCCTAAGGTTGACATGGAGGGTCGAATGATACCGGCCGCCAAAGAATCATTAATGTACCATTCCATCTACTTCCGCTTGGGCTTAGAGATGTTATAAAGCCAACTGGTGGGCAAGGGAGTGCCGGGAATCAAATCAATTACACAATCGTATGGTCGATGGGGCGGAAGCGAGGAGGCTTTGACTTTGCTGAAAATCTGGGCCAGGTTGTGATACTCAGGCGGGACACCAGAAAAATCAAGGGGTTCAACGGGCTCTACGGGATTAGCAACTGCCGCACCCAGAGTGGCGGAGCGTAAGCACAAGGCATGACACTGACTGCTCCACCCAGAAATACGGCCCTTTGCCCAGTCAATCTGCGGGTTATGTTGCTGCAGCCAGGGATAGCCCAATAGAAGAGGAGCATCAGGAGATTTAAAAAGAAACAGGCTGAGCTGCTCCGAGTGATTGCCAGAGAGGGTGAGTGTGATGGTTTGAGTGCGGTGAGTAACCATAGTCAGCGGGCTGTCATCAAGAGCCGAAACTTGGAGAGGCTCAGGGAAAGGAACAATGGGTAAGGCTAATTTAAGAGCTAGCGATTCATCCACAAAGCTCTGCTCAGCTCCAGAGTCAATTAGCGCAGTACAAGGGTGAGTGAGGGAATGAAAAATCAACTTGGCTGGACAGCTGAGATGAGGGACAGAGTTAGCTGTGGCACTCGCCAGTATTCCCACTGCTACTGGCGGGCGGATTCTTTTACTTGCTCATGTCTCGGCCCAGTGTCCCCTTTTCCCACACACAAAGCACTCACCCGTGCACTGTCTTCTCCTCCGATGAGAAGTACTGAATCGAGCCCAACCCAGCTGCATCAGTTGTACCTCATCCTCCGCTGGTTCTTCTTCTTCCTCTCTCCACTGAGAAGGAAGCAGTCCGATAGGCGCATTAGTGCCCCCTGCCGGTCACCGTCCCTCTCCTGCCTGTCTCCCAAATTCTCTCATATGATTATCAAGCTGAATGCACATATTAATTAAAGCACTAAGAGTGTCGGGTAGCTCTTTTGTAGCTAACTCACGCTTGATTTCTTCATTAAGGCAGTTCAGGAAGGCTCCCCGGAGTGCGTTCTCCGCCCAGCCCGTCTCCTCAGCCAGGATCCAAAAGTCCATGGAGAAATCCGCAACACTCTTACGTCCCTGCTTCAGGGTAAACAAATGGTTAGCGGCACCATCTGTGTCTGTCCCTTTATCAAACACACAGCGGAACTTGGTTAGAAAATCTTGATAGGAGATATTAGGTTGAACATTCAAAACATTCCACCATAAGAGTAATCTTAGCACAGTCTGAGCCATAACCCTGTGTCTGTTGTCTGAAGATTAATGAACACTGCATCAGAAAGCCTCTACTCTTAGTTAAGTCCCCATCAAACTTCTCCGGGACTGGTAATGTGTGTTCTCACTTAGGTGGAGGTGGCGGTGAAGGAGGTAGTGGGCAAGCTGCGGCCGCACTTACTGATGGAGTGGGTTGTGGATTTTTAGCTGAAGTCCTGGGGGCAGTGAGTAACATACCTTGGAGGTCTGCTAGCACCTGTCGCATCGCCAATTGTTCTGTCATAATATGCTTCATCATGCTCTCATGGCGGTCCAAAACTTCGCCCTGAACAGAGAGCTCTCGTTGGACAGGATTAGAGTCCGCTGAGTCCATGGCTGGCTGGAGTATTCTGTCACGTTGGTGACAGAATACTCCAGCCAAATGGTTTACTGAGTGGACTCAGGCATGGAGCTCAGAATAAAGACAGTGCATCCTTTTTCCCATGCTCAGACCATGCGTGGTAGTGAGTGCCCCTCTCCTCCAAGTGCTTCCTTTTGCCATTGGATCCTCCATCCCAATTCCTGGGTGCACACAAACAACAGCAGAGATGAATACGTTGAGCAATCAACACTGAGAGAACGCAAGCTCGTAACACTACCAGGCTTAGTGTGATACCCACTAATGTGTGATCACATTTATGTGAATTAATTTAAGTAATTTCACTTTCAATGTAAGTGATATTTCCATTTGGAAATGCCCTAAATAACTACAGTAATTGTAACAGGAAACTTGGTAACTACCCTGGGATATTTGTAGTGGACGCTTCATTTTTATACCAATAGGTGGCAGTGTGAGACCATGGTTTGGCCTGTTGTTAGCAGCCTGAAGCGCATGCTCCGCGCTGTTTTCTCATAATGGCGGAGTATTCAGGAAACGGCAAGCCACGTCTCCCTGTCTGATCATTTCTTTCCTGTTTACAGGTTCGTATCGTGCCCGAAATAGAATATAATAGCAATCACATCCATTATATAGCATAGACTAACCATTGCGGTTGGAAAGTGAAAGCGTACAACATTGTGTAGTACAGTAAATTACACTTTTGTAAGTATTTGTTTACGGCTTTAGCAGCATGCTAAGGTTAGCATGTTAGTTTGGGTCGCACACCTCCTATGCTCTGTGATGTTAGTGATCGGCTCCACCGTTATCCTGTATTGTTTTAGTATCTTGTTTCTGCCATAAAGTGTTTCCGTGAATTCAGTGCACATGTCAAGATGGTGCTGATTATACCATTCTTTCAAGCTATTTGAGATTTATAGATTTGTCTTGTTGGAATTCATTTTGAACCAAGTCTTACAAGAAAATTGGTCATGTTTATAACATTGGAATGTGTTATGGAGAATGTGTGTGTGAGCTATGTTAAGAATAAGTAAATACACAGTTGTAATACTGTAAAAGTAATGAAAGGAGTGCATAATTGTGAATTTGAATAAATAATGGCGGAGTATTCAGGAAACGGCAAGCCACGTCTCCCTGTCTGATCATTTCTTTCCTGTTTACAGGACACATATATAGCTGTCTACAGGTGCTGCCACCCGGTACCTGTAACATTAGCAATACTCCAGCGCTGTCTGTCGCTCTGCCACACCATTAAATAGCCCTGCCCAAGATGGTAGATGATTAGCAGCAGCTGGTGAATTGATTGCAGGTGCGGCAGCACCGGGCGACAGCACTTCTGGGTCGTGGGGTCCCCTGTTGCTAGGTTGCCTCCGTACACACCACAGCGGAGCCGGAGGGGAAAGACAGAGCGAGAGGCACACACGCACACACAAATATATACACACCGGCAGGTCGACCGGTCGGGGCACCATCAGATCCTGACATAAATAAATGTGGATATCATCTGCATAGCAAATGATGAAATGTATGCTTCTAAATATACTGCCTAAGGGAAGCATTTATAATGTAAACATAATTGGTTCTAGCTCCGAATAACAACAACGGGTTTTCCCCAGAAAGTTTCCCAGTTATCTATAGAGCCCACATCATTTTTTGGACACAATCCAGACAGCCAGCAATTTAAACACAAGCAGGATAGAACCCTGCTGCTGCATGTTTTTGGCTTTGAAACTGATGGTGCAGCTTCTCTGATATGCCAATAGAGAGAAGCAGTCACACTCCTGGGACACATTGCTGATAAAAAAAAAAACAGAAGTGATGTTTTCATTGTAAATGGTTAAAGCTGTACTGAATGCAGAGAAAGTAAGGTAAAAGATTAAATTAAACTTTTCATGATACTGTGAGATATGCAGGAACTGAAAAGGGAGAAATGAAAATGCTGAATCTACTACTGGAGGGAAATACAAAAAAATGTAACTCAGTTATGTTTTTGTAAAGAATGAAATATACATTGATTTGGGATGAAGGAGTTCTGTGTTTAATCCATGTAATCTCATGAGGCTGGCTGAACCCACCACAATGAGATATGTGGTTATATATGGCATAACAGCTTTAACGTAAGCCAATTTACTACACTGAAAACCAAATAAATACAGGTTAATAAGGTGGGTTTATAAAACTTTTTGTGTTTGAAAGGGTTTTATGATGAGTGTAGACTTAGGAAAGGAACATTTTGTTTAAATGTTTTAAATGATAGCGAAAGAGACAAAACCACACCAACTTGAGCAATTGGAAAAAACTTATTACCAAAACAAATAAATAGAATTATTTGATAACATCATTTGTAAATGTTGCATCGCCCTTTGCATTTGCAAAGTGAATTGTTTATTAGATGTCCTTTGTTGTATCATACTGTTGTTTCTGTGTTTAACTGCAGTATAACAGTGATTTCACAGGAAGAGTTCTTTCCATAGAACAGGGCCTGACAAGTTCTGATAAAAGTGCTGATCTACTGCTTGTACATAGGAATAGATGTCTGCTCCTGGCCACAGAGAATACAACATCCCTTTGGAGCTGGAAAATAAGCAATTTTCTACTTGGCTTAGGGCCTCATCCATAAGAAGCATGGATATATGTGACCTCTGCTTGACAGTTTTGCTGATGTGCTGCTGACACTGGCATGTATAAATGATTCTCAATTTCCTTTATTAATTTCAAATGCCACTATAAATTTGCCTCTAACTGGACCTGACCCAACATTTTAGTTCACCATCACACACAAGAGGAGATGACCACACACGCACACACATTTTGGTCATAGTATTGAAAGTATAGAATAGTACTGCAGGTGAGCTTAGAATAGGCACATCTACACCTGTTCTTCACCTGCTGCATGTGGTTAGAGTAATCCTCCAGCTCACAGCAGGTCTCCCAAGCAGAACTCCCATTTCTGGGGAATGCCACAACAGCAACCTGATCAGCCTGGGGGCAGGGAAACATAAACCAGGCAGAGTGCTATGTTTTACCATTCAACAGAACTTTCAAAATAAGAATGTGGGATTCTCTATTAGTAAATTTAAATGTGTCATAACTGCACTGAATTTCCTTTCATTAATAGCGATGATGACCAGCTCATCACTCAGAGCACGAGGGTCTTGTATTTTCAAGCTTTCAGTGACCACTTTTAATCATAGCGCAGTTGCACAGCTGTGTATTTCTGTGTATTTAATATAAGTGTCTTTTATCCTGTCTTCCTTCTCTTTCCCCAACCAGTCGCAGCAGATCACCACCCCTCACTGAGCCTGGTTCTGCTGGAGGTTTCTTCCTTTTAAAGGGGAGTTTTTCCTTCCCACTGTTGCCAAAGTACTTGCTCATAGGGGGTGTGATTGTTGGGTTTTTCTCTCTATGTATTATTGTAGGGTCTACCTTACAATATAAAGCACCTTGAGGCAATTGTTGTTGTGATTTAGCGCTGCATAAATAAAATTGAATTGAATTGAATTGAAAAACAAATTTGCAACTGATAGCAAAAGGTTTGTGATTTTTGCTTATTTATCACAAACAGATTGCAAGTCATCTAATAAGAGCTAATGAATGCAGCCTATCAAGTTCATTAGTGTGTATAACAAGCACTTAACTCAGTAATACACAAGTTAACATTTTCTAAAAGACTAGAGACTGAAATCCTTGCCCATTCTTCTTTGCAAAACAGCTCCAGCTCAGTCAGATTAGATGGACAGCGTTTGTGAACAGCAGTTTTCAGGTCTTGCCACAGATTCTCGATTGGATTTAGATCTGGACTTTGACTGGGCCATTCTAACACATGAATATGTTTTATTTTAAACCATTCCATTGTTGCCCTGGCTTTATGTTTAGGGTCGTCGTCCTGCTGGAAGGTGAACCTCCGCCCCAGTCTCAAGTCTTTTGCAGACTCCAAGAGGTTTTCTTCCAAGATTGCTCTGCAATCCATCTTCCCATCAACTCTGACCAGCTTCCCTGTCCCTGCTGAAGAGAAGCACCCCCAGAGCATGATGCTGCCACCACCATATTTGCATCGCTGTGTTCTGGAACCTAAAGGCAACTAGAGCAGCAGCAAGCCCCAGCACAGAACAGTGCATCACTGACAACTAATATTATATTGGTGTAGTGTAGTGTAAATAGGGATGGGTATTGAAAACTGGTTCTTGTTGAGAACCGGTTCCTACTGTTTCAATTCCTTGGAATTGTTTGCCATTTTTGCAAACGATTCCCTTATCGATTCCAGTCGCCCCGAATGACGTCACCACATTGCGGAGCGTCATTTACCTGGCAGGAAACATGGCGACTCAAACGCTAAAAAGTTTGGTTATACTTTACGAGAACGGATGACAACAGGGCAACTTGCAATACTTGCAAAGTGGATATTTCATTTAAGGGAGGAAACACTACGAATATGCAAAAGGATTTGCTCACAAAACACGCGATAACCTTAAATGAATGTTGTGTTTTTAATTCCGCTCCAGACTCGTGAATCTCAACACAGCAGCAGCGGTAACGTTTGCACATCCCGTTAATGCGGCAGGTAAATAATCAACTAACAGTGCATATTATGTTAGCGCTATCTGCCTTATTACAAAACCTGCCATTACTGTGCGCTGCATTTAGGTGACCATGATGAGAGAGACAGACAGAGTCTGGCTCAGATGCTGGCATTTCTCACTGCAGTCTACCGGTAGCGTCTCCTTTCAGGCCAGAATAGATGAATGTCACCGAGCAGTGACTAAGTTTGTGGTAAAAGGCTTGCACCCATTTGCCACAGCAGATGCCCCCGATTATCGGTAAGTGAATGTGTTTAATTGTAGGCAGGGACATTACTGGATATTCTTGTGTAATTGCTACAGAATAATTTATGTTATACTTGTCACGGCGGGGTGCGCCGATGTGTGAGGAAGCAGGACCCAAAAGCAGATGATGGACGAGGAGTTGAAAGTTGTAACAGAAAAGTGATCCTTTATTAATGACGGCACAGGAAACCGAAGCAAACTGACAAAAACACTAAGAAACAAAAACACTAAGAGGGACTGAGACCAAAAACCTATAACTATAACTGTGGTGGAAAATAACAGGCAAAGACTATGACTAAGACTAATGTAGAACTGACAGACGAAAACCATAACTATGACTGAGGGTGAGGAAAACTAACTAAGACTAAGGTCAAAATAAACAGACAACCCGACAATGGCATGCAGAAAACAAAGGGCTTAAATACATACATGAGGTGATCAGGGGAAGTGGAGACACATGGGGGAACAGCTGACTGACATAAACCTAATGACAGGACCAGGAGAGGAAAGCTAAATACAATGAACAAAGAACACATGACACTGTCAGAATAAAACAGGAAATACTAAAACTAAACATGGCAACACAACTTAACAGACCTACGTGATGAATAAATACAAAACATAGAAAACCAGAAGAACAATAAACAATAACTGCCCAAACTAAAGACAGATAGGAAATGACACAAAACTAATCACATAACAAAATGAGACAAATACAAACATGAACTCAGAGCACTGGGTCAGAGACCCAGCCTGTGACAATACTTTGTTATTGCTACAGAAGAATATTTATTTTATTATTTTACTTTTTTTTTTCCTGGGGACCCTGTGACACCCCATTGAAGAGCCGTAGGCTGGATCTCTTAAGCTCTCACTGTTGGGTTTGTAAGGCCATGTTACTCCTAAATTTCTATCTTGTTCAAATAGAAGATATAAAACAAAGTTTAAGCTATTCGACCTTAGTGTTCTCCTTTTTTTTTAAAAAAAACGATAAGAGAATCGATAAAGAGTCGAATCGTTAAACAGAATCAAAAATGGAATCGGAATCGTGAAAATCTTATCAATACCCATCCCTAAGTGTAAATAGCATACTTTATTCAAGAGTTGTCAGTTGAGTGTGCAGAAGCAGACATGGGCTGGTACTGACATCAACCAATGTGTTGGGATTGCTGCTGAGATTAATTTCACGGTCTGTCTGAACTAATGTTTGAATGCATATTTTGACCATTTTTAGCTTGATGAATTTTTGAAAATCAAATGTACATTCTAAAAAAGTTTTAAAACATGCTGTTAGATACATTAGAGGGATTGTTGCATTAATTTTAACATCTTAACTCATTCTACGAGAGATTTGGCCTTGGACTTTTGTTCCCAACAGTTTTTCTTGAAACATTATTGTTTTAAAGTCATCTCTCGTAATTGATCTCTATCTGATATAAGTACAGTATTAAATGTATGCAGTATCTTTTTAGGTTTCTTGAAAGTCCTGCTATCTGTACAAGTGTGTAGATGTTGTGCAGAATTGTGATATGACTGCAGTTTATTTTCAGTGTAGGAAAATATAAACCTGACAGGCAAAGAAATGTCCAGCTCTACTTATGTTCCATAAAGGTGGATATACTGATACATACAGTGATAAAAAAAAACATTAGTTGTAATAGTTTGAACATATCTGAACCACCTGTAAAATAGCAGAAAAATTAGACTTTTCAATTAGGTCAAAGTAGTACTCCAGCTAAGACTGTTTCCTGTTGTCAAAATCACTATGGTCTGGCTTTGAAGCTAGCTTTGGCCTGTTTGATTCATGGAAGGTTGCCCAAAAACAGGATAAGGGTTTGCCTCTTCTGTATAGAGAAAGATTTTTACACATGTAGGAAGAGCCAAGATATTCACTTCTCTCTTGTTTGTTCAGGAAAACTAATACACGGCCGCAGCTTTTCAGCTGCATCCTACACACCACCATAACAGCAACTCTTCCTTTTATGTTCTTTTTATGCAGGGAGGCGTGATTGCCGATGGAGCTCCGGTGAGTTGGCCTCCCCTGCAGCTGCGCCACAAACCACGCCTGCCACAGATGGCATCCATCTTTCAAGCAGCAAACTGCTCATTATTGGCACTTTATTTGACTGGTTGTTCAGACATCAGTTGTCACAGTTTATCAGTGATACCAAGGTAGGGTCAAAATAAGCAATTGCCAAATCCCCTCAGCTGCAAAAGACTTGTGTAGAGAAAATGCTGGCACAGAGCTCTGGAATCTTTCTAAAGCCGCAGTCACTCTGGCATCTTTACAGTTTAACCCCACAGTTGATTATGATTCATGTCACCAAATAGGTAATAATTATTTTTCAGGAAATTGAAAAAGTGGTGCATATGAAGTGTTTAGTGTAAACAAATACATTTACTCTTCTTGCACTTCAACAATGGAGTGCAAGAAGTCAGACAAATTATGTGGTCATTTCCAGTCGTACTAATGAAGCAGCTCGCTAGTAATTATTATATATACCGTTTTATAGTACATTTTGTTAACTCTGCTGAATTCAATAAAGACAACTCAGCAACATAGCAGTTCTATCAGCATTGAAAAATTAACCACATCCTTAGTAGTTGATTTAAAATGATTATGAGTATATTGGATTTCAGGAAGGAAATTTTATTTGACTTATTTTAATGCAGTGGGTTGTTTTTACAAAATAAAACTAATGGTCAAGTGTTATATCTTATACACTCTTTTTCATTATTCAACTTTTTGTTGTAACTTTTTTTCATTGGTTTTTGTGCAGGGCTACTTATTTTTATTTTAGTTTATGACCAAATGCTAATTTAGAAAGCCAAGGCAAGACTGAAGACAGGAAAAATGTTGGTCACTTAATATACTGTTTTATAGTTTTTGATTATGGTTGTTTGTTTGTTTTTTCAACATTAATAAGAAAGCTGTTCATTGACACCAACGTCACTGGTCAATGTGAGGTCTGCTATGATAGCTGATAGTAGAGTTGGATTTAAACAGAAAAACTTCCTTGGTGTCAAACTGTATTTTCAAATCGCAACATGGCATGATCTGCCATTGTCTGAATTATAGAGAAGGGATTTATTCCTTGCTGAACTTGAGAGCCACAAAAACATTATCAGTAGTCACTAAAGGCCTGCAGGCTTCGCTTAGAGAACACTGGGATTAAGAGCAACAAGTGAAGAATTGCCTCCATGAACTGATTTTCTTGATAAACCACCTATAGAAATTTGTCAACAGAAAATGACAGCGATAGTCATTTTCTTTCATATTTTTTTCTTGAAATTTGATTCCTGCACTACATTTCAGTGAAAACTGAACTTATGTCAGCTACATCAGTGATCATGCTGTGTGGAGCATTGTACGCCACAGACTAAAGGCCTGTGGTCAGACAGAGAAATGGTGCTAAGGGGTGGCCATAATCCTCCTAAATAGGGATGGGTATCGTTTAGGTTTTATCTGATACCGGTGCCAAACCGGTACTTTTGAAATGGTGCCGGTGCTTAAACAGTGCACAAACCAGTGCTTAAAGAATGGAGAACACAAAGTTTGTCCAAAAACCTCTCATGTTCAGCTGTTTTTTTGTAAAAAGATAACAATGTTAGCCTTTTCTGCAGCTATAGGGCATATATGGTATCATTCTTGGCTGGAAGCAGTGCTTAAACAATGGAAAAAACACAAAAAATTTTCCAAAAACCTCTCATGTTTAACTGTTTTCCACTTTTTCTTTGGTCATTTTAGCCTTTTTGGCCAGGGTGAAGGGAGTATCTGCCATCAAACAAGAAGACAGCCGCATGTAGCTATGATGATGTTTGCTAGTTCACCTTACGTGCATTAATGTAATAACGTGGTTAGCCTACTCAACGTAAATTACACACGAACAACATTAAGCTACTCACGCAGAGAAGAACGGCTGCTGCTGCTGCCAACATCATCCGTCATCATTTCTGCTACACTGGCAGGGTTACGGCTACACCCGCAGTAGATGTGCCCGGTGTGAGGTCTCACAGCAAGCTATCAAATACGGCGCATTTCTCGGCTTTAAAAAAAAACGCTATGCGTCGCCAGGTGTTTCATCGGATTTGAGGAGTTACCTCCTTTGCACAGTATCACCTTAAAGCACTTGTTGCAGGCTGCTGAGTTTGCATATTTTGCTGTGAAGTACAGCCAGACTTTTGACCGCTTCACCTTGGGCATTTTTAATCTGTAGCTCTGCTCTAAAAGAACGTACGTACCTGGACCCGCCTACCATCCTTGGAAACATAAAATGATTGGCTAGAATCTAAAGTGTACCACAGCTCAGGTAAAAAAAAGCACCGAAATAAAGCACCGAAATGTGCGCTGCTTTTCGGTCTGGTTACTACCGTTTATGTCAGAACTGGTGCCATCATGGCACCGGATACCGGTACCCATCCCTACTCCTAAATCCTTGAAAGGTTGTACAGCTGTCCCAATGGCATTAAAAAAGAAATTAGTTCCTTGTGCTCGAACAATTTCCATGGGTAACTTTAAAATTCTTCCTACTTTTTCATCAGTGTTTCTTTAAAAGCATTCCTGCAGATACTCGGAGCAAAATTCAAAAACAACAAAAATGCCCTTGATCCCGTTGGAGACCTTCACCCACTCTTGAGACTACCACAGTCTGTTCTTCTGTGTTCTCCCCTTGATAATATCACCTGCTCAAGGGTATGGATATTATCCTATCTTGCTCATCCATGTGCTTTGATACACTGTATATAAATGCCACTTGTTTTGCACATATTCAACTCTGTATATTTTATTATTATTATTATTATTATTATTATTTTATTTTATTTTTTTACTATTTAATTTGTAAAAATGTGTATACACACACACACACACACACACACACACACACACGTAGGAAAATATTTAGTATACACATCCAGAAATGCATACACTATTATATATTGTACATATATTTATTAGTTTCAGGTTGGCCATTCTTGTATTTTGCTCGTTTGTGTTGTTGTGTTTGCACATCTCTGTTGCTTGTGGGGCTCGCACACAAGAATTTCACTCGCATGTGCTGTGCCAGTGTGCCTGCACATGTGATGTGACAATAAAAAGTGATTTGATTTGATTTGATTTGACAACACTGATGTGCTCATGTACCAGCTGCTTCCTCAGCAGAATGTTCTGTCTTTATCACAGTCACACATTCTTAAATTGGTGAGTGCTGTCAGAGTGCCAACAGAAAAGTTGCCAGGAATAACTGATTGCATTAACTTGTTTGTTTGTGATGTGGAAAACAGCTGAATGTTTAAAGTATCTTCAACCACTACTTTATAAATCCTATCATTCAGCACTGTTTTTGGATTTACTGTCATTGAGACAGCCATGCAAATTCAAAAGTGTTAAATTTTTTGGTGTTAATAGTCTCCTTGCAAAAGTAGAGTTAATTTTACTCTAAGCAGAGTCACATTCTTTTAATGTAACTCTGAGGTGTAAAATGATAGTAGTTAAAATCGAGTGTTAAAAATGAGTGTTTCTCTGTCAAATCTGGAGGTGTTAAAATGGAAACATTAACTCTTGACCTCTTAACTCTGAACTCCTAGAGGGGCTATGACACCAACAGAGTAAATTCACAGACTCCGCCCCCAGCACGGCTCCAATCGAAGCTGAAGTGAAGCCGTTTCAGAACATTTTGCTCTACATATTTGAGTTGTTTGCCATGCTTGGTAAGTCATTTTTTCAAAGATTGTTTCAATTGTTATTAGCTTTTACTTCTGTGGCTCTTTGGAGTTGAGACAAAGCTGTGTGAAAGGCATTAGCCATGTTGCTCGCTGATAGCATAATATTCTGTTTTAGCTAGCTGAAAGGTATTGTTTGCGGGCAAATACCACAGCCTTGAAAAAAAGGCTTTTCAGTCAAACCTTTGGTCATATACACCTAAAACAATGTCTAGAATGTGAAATGTTGGTATAATGGTGCTACTTGAAGCCTGAAAACGATCGCCCATAAAAAAAACGAGCAAACAGCAGTAGCAGACGTCCTGACTGGGTTCTACGTTAGCATAGATCCCTCCAGAGTTTTGTGCACACGGTTTAGGTAAAAATGAAAAAGGTTGAGGTTTTACATTTAGTTCAGTATTACCTGTTGCCTGTGTCCTTGTCTTTTGGGAAAATACTTTACACAAGTAATGGCTCAAAGAGGATTCCTTCTTACTGTGCTGCAATTGTTTACTGGATTATTTGTGCCATTAATTAGTGTCAACTAATTTTTATTCAATCTCTGCACAGGATATGCTTGTGAATATGGGGGAGAGCAGAAGTGCGTTGAAGTTCCACAAAGGGATGAATGAAGGACATGCATATTGTATTGAAGAAATAAGTGATGAGAATGCTGTTATTTGCATTTACCATGTCAGACCTTTTGATAAACAAAATTCTAATGAAAGTGAGAACATGTACACTGTTACATCTTTCAGAAAATGTTTTGAAATTGTGGTGCACAGTTCAGAATAAATGTTTTTCAAAAACCATTGCATCTTTTTAGTAAATGTTTATTTCCAAAAGAAATTTCTAGAAGTTCAGAACAGTAAAATTCCCGCTTTTTAGAATGAATTAGAAGATAACTCTTACGTAGTTAAACTAAAATACTCTTTGAGAGTTAATATATAAACTCTTAACACCAAGTGTTAAATTATCAACTCCAGACAGATTTGGTGTTTAACACTAAATCAGAGTTAACGTACCAACTCTCCAAAAAGAGTTAAATTAACACTCTCTGGTGTGGACCCATATAGACACTTTAATAGTGTTGAAATCAAATCCGACAGTGTTAATTTGGACATGCTGGATTTGCTGTGTGTAAAAGAGCTTTAGTGAAGGATTCTTTATCAGTGGTACTGTGACAGTATATTTAGATGATGTCACAATGCGATGTGAGCCCTCTGTTAACCTGTTCTGTTTACAATAAAAATATCAAGCTCGACCGTGGCTCAGGGGGTTGGGAATCGCATCTGTAACCGGAAGGTCGCCGGTTCGATCCCTGGGCTCTCTGTCCTGGTCGTTGTGTCCCTGGGCAAGACACTTTACCCTACTTGCCTACCGGTGTTGGCCAGAGGGGCCGATGGCGCGATATGGCAGCCTCGCTTCTGTCAGTCTGCCCCAGGGCAGCTGTGGCTACAACTGTAGCTTGCCTCCACCAGTGTATGAATGTGAGAGTGAATGAATAGTGGTATTGTAAAGCGCTTTGGGTGCCTTGGAAAGCGCTATATAAATCCAATCCATTATTATTATTAAATGAGAGTAAAGCCACTCCTGCTTTGAACAACTGTGTACCAGTGATTTGTTTTCTTAATCATATACTGTATATTGCTACACTCAGCTTAGAAGAATAAATATATGAGAAAACAAACAAGCCAAACAATCACTTGCTAATGGTGGTTATTGTCAGAGTGGTTGGGTTTAATTTGATATATTTTAGAGGGAGATGTACATACACTCATAGAGCAGAACATTAAAACCACCAGTCAATGCAACTAATGGTAAATAGACTGATTCGTATATAATGCTTTTCTACTCTGCTGGAGTACTCAAAGCACTTTATACAACATGCCACATTCACACAAGCACTTACCTAAGATTCACACACATTCACGCACATTTGAGCAAGTTGGGATTAGTATCTTGCCCAAGCATATTTGGCATGCACACTGGGGGAGCCAGGGATCAAACCACCAACCTTTCAATCAGTAGATGACCTGCTCTTTGAGTGCCCCAAAACGGTCACACGACTGAAAAATCGGCTCAAAATGGGCCCAAAATCGCACAGTGTATGCCCAACTTAACTGTGTACTAATGCATAGTGGCAGGAGAGCCATGTTCAGCATTAAGATATTGTTTTACATTCTTCCTATTTCATGTGCGAACAGTCATTTTCTGAAATGTGACTGAAAAGTCACATTTCTGCTTTTAAGATGTACGAGTGCCAATAATGTTGCAGAGTCTCTGATAACAGCAGTAAACTTTATTCTGTTTTTAGTCAGATATGGTTTTAGCCTTTGGATCATGAAGATATTAACGTATGGTGGAATATGGATTTAATCTACTTTTCCTTTTTACACACCGCCACCATCACCATCACCAAATAAATAAAAATTCTAATTGATACTCACACTGTATGCGTGTGTGTTCTTGCTATCTTTGTGGGGACCAACAACCCTCATGGGGACAAAAATCCTGGTCTCCATGGGGTTGAAGGCATTTTTCACACTCAAAATGTGGTTTTAGTGTCAGGGTCACGGTTAGGTTTAGGGTAAGGGTAAGGGTTAGGCATTCATTTTTGATGGTTAGGATAAGGGGCTAGGGAAACCATTATGTCAATGAGATGTTCCCACGAGGATAGCAAACATGACGCATGCGTGCGTGTGTGTGTGTGTGTGTGTGTGTGTGTGTGTGTGTGTGTGTGTGTGTGTGTGTTTAGCAGTGACTGGTGAAACAAATTCAGATTAACAACAGCTCAGTTCCTCTAAGTGTTAGATTGAGCTGTGACAATGAGCCAACATCCAACACAGCTGACTTCCCCTAAATAAAATGAAGCCATCATTGATAATTAACTTTTCCTACTATGACATGCCAAATATTCTGCTGTGATGCCGGTCAGTCACTATTTATTAATAAGGTTTTAAAATAAAATAAATTTGCTGCTTGTCACTTTATTGATAAACATATTCAATTGTCTTGTTGTTGATTTTATTTGCTCATCAGGAATTCGCCATCTTCACACTGCAGCATGGATCTAAGTTTTTGACCATACTTACTGTGTTATTTTTACATTTTTAGGTGATTGATATATTATCAACCTTCTTATCACTTCCTGTAAAAACATTAAATGAATGAAGCTAGCCTGTCTAAAACTGACTTAGTGCAGTGACGCATTTAGAGAAAAACTTGCTACAACTATTACATGGACATTTATGTCTTTTTAAAAATGAAAACATTCAGCATTTTTAAAAAAAAATAAGAAATAAAAGTAAATTAAATTCAGTAGGGCAAATAAAGAAATGTGTAGGGCAGCTGGGTATAATAGTTTTGCCTCATTAAACATAAGAAAAGTTTATTAAGCACCAAGCCCATCACAGATGTATCGCCACAACAACATTAAAAGGGTCTAAAAACTCTCCCAAAAGGTAACATTAGTATTAGTGAATGAAAAGGTTGGCCAGATAAATCTGATCGGGTTCATTACAACACGTGAGAAACTCATCACACAGAATGGAAGGGAGGGTAAGGCAGCATTGTCCCACCTTGCTACTCCTCTCAAGACAGCATATCAACTGTGATACATTGGAGGAACAATGCAGAAAGGTCACTCTCAGCTGGTTATCTGTGGTGGTACTGCCACCACCAACTATGTAGGGCTGCAGCTGTTTTGTCACCCTGTGAACAGGAAGCAGTTAGAGGGGGCGCAATCCAATTAAAATCAACTCTTCAAGTGAGAACAGAAAGACGAGAAATAATACATTCATTTCTGCTTGGGCTCGAAACATACCTTGGCTGTAATAGTCACATTGCTTGACACTTTTACTGGACTTAAGGCATCCTTTCAGGTTTAGCTCTTTGATTCACTCTGCTGAGTATTCAGCCATTTGCACACTGCTTGCTCGTACTAGTACTAATTAGACTGTGGGATTATTTTTTCAGGTTATGTGTTTCACCTGTCAAATAAATTCAGCATAAGTGAAAGAAGGATTTAGATACATTTTTAAATGACTTGGCAGCAGTTCCCAGTGTCTAACCTGTTTACTTGTTGGGGTTGGAGGGAAACTGGCAGCGACAGGAGTTGTTGTATTTGTTTTGTTTGTTTGTTTGGATTGGTTTTTTACCATTCACTCTAATGAAATAATGCAAGTCTTCTCGGGGAAAAGATCTCCATAACACCAAACGGCAGTGGTCGTGGCACTTAAAAGCCATAAACACAAGATAAATGTTCATCAGCTGCATGAGTGAACCACAATCAATCATCCAAGTTGCAAGAGGAAAAAGATTATTTAAAATGTAGCAGAGTGCTGATGGTGACATAAGAATGAGTAAATGAATCCATCCTAATTGTGAGGAATTTCTTTGTAAGTGGCATACAAACAGATGAAATATGCTGGCCTAATATAAGTGGAGAAAAAGAGGGAACTGTGACTGATCGCTATTAGGCTCATCTGAAAGAGAGGCCAGCTGTTGGAAGTACAACAGCAACACCCTGTGGCTGTGATAACTCATAACGCTGACTCCTGACTTTAAACATGGCCCAAATTTCTTCACAGTGAAGGTACATTACAATAATGCATATTGACAGCCAAAACTAAATCAATAAAATCATCTTTGGCTCAGGAGGTAGAGTGGGTTGTCCACCACTTGGAAGGTCAGTGGTTTGATGTCTGTCTTCTTGATTTTGTCAAAATTACCCCAATGTATCCATGCGTGCAAATGTTAGACAAGATGCTATATACAAGACGGTATACTGCACTCTGTATAAATGTGTGTGGATGAGTGAGGCTAGCAGTTAAAAGCGCTCAGTTACAATAGCAAAATAGTTTATAAATATAAAAAGAGTAACTTTAGACTCTAGATTTCTAAAACTTGATGACTGATAATGTTGTGCAGTTTTTGCCTGCTAATGTAGTGGGTTAGATTTTGTAGATGTTCTGTTCATGCATGGGGTCTGTGAACTCAGCATGAACGTTCCACTTCTCTCTTTGCTCTCTAATGCTGGGCAGACACTGTGCGATTTTTTTCAGTCGCGCGATTCAGCTCCTGCTCAAACTGTACGATTGACTCGCAGGGGTTAGAAGTTCATAGGTCACGATGCAGGGTCTCACACTATACGGCCTGATGCTCTGATGCGACCTGAGTGCTCAAACTATGCGTACATAAAATGAAGGTTATAACAGAAATTCTGTCGCTCGCTCTCCCTCTCTGTCTTTCACTCACACAGACACGCACACCACCACCATCAACTTTGCTAAATTGCTCATGAAAAACATTGATCAGGCAGCTGTGATTGAGCAGCAGTGTAGATCCAACTATTTTCAAGGTTGTTGTGTCGTGATAATTTTTTGAGGCCACATCAAAAAGGCTCGGATGAGCTTTCCAAAGTTCTACAAGTTGTGCCTCCATCGCTTGTGTCCAGATCACACGCTGCACTGCCGTGCTGCGCCGTCTTTTTCGCTGACATTTGTGTTTGCGCGTGCGCAGTGTGACAAACTGCGGTGACACCCTCACGACCAAGCGATTGATGATCGGGAGCTCGTTGTGAGGTGTTAATCGCGTCTCGTTACCCCACGTATACTACACGATGCACGACGCACGATGAAGGCCAAAATCGGGCCGATCGCCAAAACGGTCGCACGACTCAAAAATCGGCTCAAAATGGGCCAAAAATCGCACAGTGTAAGCCCAGCATTAGGGAGCGCTAACACAGTCCAAGGATCTACCTCTATAAACAGACTACACAACTACTATCACCACTGTGCAAGACTTAATTTACATGCAATAACCCACACTCTAAATGTATGACACTATTCTTTCCCAGTTTGTATATTTGTACATTTTTTTAAATATATTTTTCATATGTATATAGTGCTTCAGAACTGTGCACCTCACCCCCCTTTCTTTTCCTACATGTTTGCGCTGAGTAGGAGATGCTCTGTATTTCATTGTACATGTGTGTAGTGACAATAAAATGCATTCTATTCTAATCAGAGGCTGGTTATAAGAAGCAGCTGAGTCCTGGCATTTGGCAGTCATTCCTGCCGTAGCTGGCGATGATCACAGCCTGTTATTAAGCATTGCAGATTAGATTCATTTCCCCAGGCAATTGTTAAGCTGTGTACCTGTTAAAGGGTGGTGAGTAGGATCCTCATAGGTTGTCTGCATTTTGACTTATAGTCAGTGTTGGGACTAACGCGTTATTAAGTAACGCGTTACAGTAACTACATTATTATTGTTATTGAGTCGTTTGGTACCGGGCCGCGAGAGTTGAGGCTCAGGTGTGAAATGTATAGTTTTCAGGGTTTTTTAGCGTTATTTTGTTATCGTTTTTATCGTTTCCTCGGTTTTCCTTGGTCTTTTCACGTGTGTTATGAATAAATTTTATTTTTTTCGGTACCGGTACTAGTTTTATTTTGTTGAAAAAGACACAAAGCTGGAGTTATTCTGTCTTTACACTGCAGCTGTTTCTTCTTCTCTCATTCTCTCCCCCTCCCTCTCTCGTTTCTACTTCAATCATGAAACTGATCAATGATCAGCTGATCGGCTTTTCTCTCTTATTTGTTTATCGCCCACTTCGCGCCAGAAAGAAGAAACCAGCGGATGTCGCACTAAACAACAGCTGCACGTTTAAGCTTGATCAGCTGTTGTTAGAATTTATTTAATATTAATTTCTAGTATCAGCTGGTGTTTGCTGGAGCCACAGCTGTAAAAGCTGCTGCTCATGATGTCGGTTTGGATATGTGGTGAGAGGGAAACATGAAGATGAAACCTGGAGATGTCCTTACTGAATCATCAGAGCTCAACAGGTGATGGAAAAACTGGTTTACCTTTTACCTGACATTAATGAGTTGAAGGGAAGTTATGAACTGTTTATGAGAGACAAATAACACCAGCATCCTTTTTTTTAACGTAGCTGACAGCTGGTAACTGTGCGGAGGCAGGTCTAGCAAAGTTTTGCCAGGAGGGCCAGGTAGGGCATTAACAGGGAAAGGGGGCACAAAGAAATACTTTTCTTTCTTATTCTCATTTAAAATGTCTAGCTTTTATTAAATAATTATCTAAATCTTACAACAAACAATTGATAGATTGATACATATATACCATCAAGACAGTGAACATCACTGTCACAATAGCGTTTTTTTTTTTTCATTCAAAGGCTTTATGATTTTTCCTATAATGGCGGGCCGGTCTCTAGTCAAAATGCCCGGGACGATTTTTTGTCCCAGTCCAGCTCTGTATGCAGCTCATCTGCAGTCTGGTGTTACCTACATCTTCCTATTCAGAAGGCAGAATTTCCGAGTTCTGAGTACAATCAAAGGACCACAACTGCAGTTTTGGTGTTGGATGTAAAAAGCGCACATGACGCTGTGACGTAGGCTAGAATCATGGCAGCGGTCAACGACGGTCCAGGTGTGGGATTTCTCTCGTGGAAATATGCACATTATTTTTTTCCTTTCTATTGGTAGGTGGCACAGTGCACTTGTGGCAAGTAAGCAAGCTAGAAGACTGGCAATCTTGCTGGGTATCCAATTACAGAAGCAACACATTAACAAGAGAATTCTGAGTAAAACCAAAGTTACTTTCCCTAGTAACTAGTTACTTTGAAACTAACGAGTAACTTGAAGTAACTGAGTTACTTTTGATAAAAGTAACTAGTAATGTAACTGTTAGGTATTTTAGTACCATGGTAGCATTTACTGGATATTGTTTTATAGTGACATTATGCAGGAAAACTCTGTCATTCAATAAGGCCCCTTTGTTTTAGTTATTTTTCTCTTTGACCCAAGAATTGATGTGTGAGAATCACAGGCTGGTACAAGGTTGAAATACCACAGAGATCACTCCCTCAGCTACATTAGTTTCTTAATCTTTTAGACGCCTGTTGAAGGCCAAATGGTTTGTTTCAGATTTCACTAATGAAAGAACTCTTTGTTTTGTGCCTTGAAAATATGTCGCTGAGATAATCACAATTGTAGCTGAACTGATAAACTACACAAAGGATGCTTCTTCACCCAAGGGCAGGAAGACGCTGCCTTATCTTGGTCTGTACTGGTTTAAACTGATAATCTGCTGTCTCATGAATTTTACCCTCTATATAAACTGTTGTACTTGTGAATAAAGTTGAGTCACTTTGGGAAGACAATCTAAAGCAGTCTCTGTTTTCTTGTTCTCCCAAGCTGCTCCCGAGCTCGTACTAACACGCTGAATGGCATGCTTGAATATTGCTTGAGAATATATTTGACTGTGTTACAGACTAAGGGACATTCTCTGCTGATAGGTGAAGGTACATTCTCTGCTGATAGACGTCCACGCCTCGAAGGAAGTCGATCCACGGATTAGGCCTTGGAAACCGTTTCCTTCAATTTTGGTGTCAGAAGTGGGATCCTGACGAAGGTAGGCACTCGTCTTTTATTTTATAAGACTGTGTTATGCCTTTCTCAGTGATCCACATAGAAACGGGATACGCTGACGAGGCCTTCTTCAGTGGCCCACATAGTAACAAGTGGGATACGCTGAGGAGCCTTCTTTAGTGGCCCACATAGAAACACAGGAAGTTGCCTGTTGTTTTGTAAATAAAAGCAGAAAGGACACAGGAAGTTGCCTGCTGTCATAAACTAAGAAGTTGCTCACCAGCAGAAAGGACACAGGAAGTTGCCTGGGGTCATAAAACGAGAAGTTGCTCGTTAAAAAGTGAGAAGTTGCTCACTAAAAAGATAAAATTGCTAGCAAAAAATCAAGTAACCTCAGGTGTGCCACAGCAAAAATAAAAACTAACTTAAATCCTTCAAGCGTCTAAACCCCTCTGGAAATCACTGACCATGGGTCAGAATAATTCAAAGACCTTAGACGGGTCCGATAAAAAATCAAAATTAACTGTAAAACCGAAAAAAATAAAATATAAAATCACAAATAGCGGCTCAGTACGACTCCCACTTCCGGTTACGTTTAACCCACGCTCGCGAATCAATGAAGACTTCCATGATTACGTATCCAGAACATGCGGAAGTGCTTACGTGACTGATTTCGTCTCGAACTTAAGAACTATAACTTTAATGCATCCTAATGTATTTCCGGAGCCCTATCCTGAACGATTATCGCCAGAAAACAGGTCAGTAGAAATGTTAAATACTATTTGTGATAAGGAAAGTAGGCTGATTAAAAAGTCCTGTAAAAAATATATGATAGAATGCAATGAAATAATACCCAGATTTGGAATACCTCACCAAATTAACAGTGATAGAGGACCTTCATTCACATCAGAAGTAATTCAAAAGTGTGCTAAAACTCTAGCAATAGACTGGAAATATCATGTGCCATACCATCCTCAGAGTTCAGGAGTTGTAGAAAGAATGAATAGGACCATAAAAAAATCGCCTGACTAAAGCAATGATAGAAACAGGAATGACCTGGATCAAACTACTTCCTCAAATCCTCTGCGAGATTAGAATGACTCCATCCGCAGCAACCAAATTATCTCCATTTGAAATAATCATGGGAAGACCGTTTCCAACACCATGGTCAGCCTCCAGAGGGGCACCGCTATTGGAAGGGGACATAGACACTGCATTGTCTGACTATGTTCATAACCTGGTAGAAACACTGAATAATAACTATCAGAAAGTTTGTCTCTCTCAGCCTCTCCCTTCCATAGATCCAACCCATCCGTGGAAACCAGGAGATGCGGTGTTGGTAAAGTCGCTAAAACCAAGGGCACTCGGGGAGGCCGCGTGTTCCAGCCCCCAGACTGTACTTGCAGTGACGAGAACCAGCATCCTAACAGATGGACAACCTCAGTGGATTCATGCCAGCAGGGTTAAGACCAGCCCCACCAAACCACCTAAGGCGTCGGATCAAGTAGATGACGACTCAGGCGAGCCAACGCCCGGATCCAATCCACCTACACACACACAATCACTGATTAACACACAACGCCTGAAAGAACAACAACAAGGTACTCGAACATCCAGCAGGAACAGAAAGCCTAGAGTACCACACAATGTCTAACCTGATAAAGATAGACTCGTTTCATCCTGATAATGGAGAAAATGAAATGCCCATTGTCATCACACGACGCTTATACGGTGTCTCTCGAACCTGGGACCAGGCCAGAAGACGACTAAAGAACTGTCTTTTTTATATATTTAGGTTATTAATCATATCTACTGCATTAACCTTAGGATTTTTATTTACTATTTCGTATTGTAAAGTGCAACCCTGTTCACATTTCTGCAAGCCACATTTTCAATGATAACCCATATAGCTACTAGTACAGCTACTTCAATGTATTTGCAATTAGCACAAATTGATCCTGAGGATGTGCCAGATGTTACCAATGATGTTCCTGATGTGTATATTGAACATTAGGTTGTGAACTATTACATTTTATGATTTGCTTTTTATATTATGTTATTACATTTGTGATTTTTCCTTTCTATTTGAGTTATTATTTTTAAAAATAATAAAAGAGGGGAACTGTTAGGTATTTTAGTACCATGGTAGCATTTACTGGATATTGTTTTATAGTGACATTATGCAGGAAAACTCTGTCATTCAATAAGGCCCCTTTGTTTTAGTTATTTTTCTCTTTGACCCAAGAATTGATGTGTGAGAATCACAGGCTGGTACAAGGTTGAAATACCACAGAGATCACTCCCTCAGCTACATTAGTTTCTTAATCTTTTAGACGCCTGTTGAAGGCCAAATGGTTTGTTTCAGATTTCACTAATGAAAGAACTCTTTGTTTTGTGCCTTGAAAATATGTCGCTGAGATAATCACAATTGTAGCTGAACTGATACACTACACAAAGGATGCTTCTTCACCCAAGGGCAGGAAGACGCTGCCTTATCTTGGTCTGTACTGGTTTAAACTGATAATCTGCTGTCTCATGAATTTTACCCTCTATATAAACTGTTGTACTTGTGAATAAAGTTGAGTCACTTTGGGAAGACAATCTAAAGCAGTCTCTGTTTTCTTGTTCTCCCAAGCTGCTCCCGAGCTCGTACTAACACGCTGAATGGCATGCTTGAATATTGCTTGAGAATATATTTGACTGTGTTACAGACTAAGGGACATTCTCTGCTGATAGGTGAAGGTACATTCTCTGCTGATAGACGTCCACGCCTCGAAGGAAGTCGATCCACAGATTAGGCCTTGGAAACCGTTTCCTTCAGTAACTAAGTTACTAATTTAAAGTAACTTACCCAACACTGCTTATAGTAGGGTGGACCCCAGATAATTGTTCTTCTCTTCCTTGTTACAGGCCTACTCTGCTGCTATCTTGTTGAAGGCTGATTGTTGCTTTGTTGTGTTGTGTTGTGTTGTGTTGTGTTGACTTGCATGTCACTGTGTGTGTGTGTGTGTGTGTAGACAAACTATTGTATAAATGGGTACATGTGGCTAGCAGTAAAAGGTTCTTAGTGTTCAGATGGAGTACGAAAAGTGCTATCTGAGGTGCCAGTCCACTTTGCTTTATTTGGGACGTAAAAATGTAGTTTAAAGAGTGGATATCACCATTTATAACACAAAATCTTGATTCTTTGCTGGTAAGAATATACTTCTTTCTTCAGGCATGGATGCAACATGCAGTCATGTAGTTCAAAATTTGCCAAATTTAGATCAGTTGTAATTTTGGATTATTATTGGTGGAATCCCAAAATTTTATCAACACACCTCATGCAGCACTGATGCTGATAAAATAGGGCCACAGTGGCTCTCTGATATAGGCGGGTGCACATGCACAGCTTAAAAGCTTCACTGAGGTGAAAATAATTTTTTCCATATCACTCCCGCCATCAGGATGTCATTAGATAACTGGAGAAGCTCTTTCCCCGGAGTATAGAGACCAGAGAGAAATGTATCAAGAAACCTAGCACATCTTAGGGAACTGAAGGTTGCTTGTAAGTATGAGCCTTGTGAATTTAATGTCAAGGATTTTTAAATTAATCATCCAGCCCTGAAGACAGATCAATTGTCCTTTTAAAAATCTCAGTAAATACCATCCCTAGCTACTACATGAAACTTTGACATTGCAAGGGACTACTCAACTTCTATTGTGATGCTGCTGGATGATGACACATGAATTCAAGGACATATCTTTTGTAAACAACACAAGTCTCCTGCGCAGAAGTTGTGGAGGAATCACTCTTGAAAAGATTTTAGGCAACATGCACCGAAATTTTGACTGTGCTCTCAAACCATATGTCTATTGAGGTAGGTCTAAAAAGAAACCTTCCAGGTGAGACCATTCTAATCACCTTTGAAATGAGTGATTAGAATAATTATTTCAGGCTAGAGGGATGGCTCCTGCTATTAACAACCCTCTGTTCAATATCACAACAAATTAGTTCATGCTCATTAGTATGAGTTGTGCTTGCTTAGTGGTTTGGAAAGCCTCCATTGGGAACATGCTTTATTACTCCCTGTGTGTAGAGCATGTAATTAACATTCATCAAATGCTGTGTTTATATAACGTCCCTCCTCAAAAATGTAATTTTGACATTATGTAAGTGTTATTTTCCTTATCAAGGAGGGTCTTACTGCTAAATTTGCTAAATTGTTGCATCAACGATCAGCAGAATCTGCATCTGTAGATACAGGGAGTGCAGAATTATTAGGCAAATGAGTATTTTGTCCACATCATCCTCTTCATGCATGTTGTCTTACTCCAAGCTGTATAGGCTCGAAAGCCTACTACCAATTAAGCATATTAGGTGATGTGCATCTCTGTAATGAGAAGGGGTGTGGTCTAATGACATCAACACCCTATATCAGGTGTGCATAATTATTAGGCAACGTCCTTTCCTTTGGCAAAATGGGTCAAAAGAAGGACTTGACAGGCTCAGAAAAGTCAAAAATAGTGAGATATCTTGCAGAGGGATGCAGCAGTCTCAAAATTGCAAAGCTTCTGAAGCGTGATCATCGAACAATCAAGCGTTTCATTCAAAATAGTCAACAGGGTTGCAAAATAACTGCCCATGAACTGAGAAAAGTCAAGCGTGCAGCTGCCAAGATGCCACTTGCCACCAGTTTGGCCATATTTCAGAGCTGCAACATCACTGGAGTGCCCAAAAGCACAAGGTGTGCAATACTCAGAGACATGGCCAAGGTAAGAAAGGCTGAAAGACGACCACCACTGAACAAGACACACAAGCTGAAACATCAAGACTGGGCCAAGAAATATCTCAAGACTGATTTTTCTAAGGTTTTATGGACTGATGAAATGAGAGTGAGTCTTGATGGACCAGATGGATGGGCCCGTGGCCGGATTGGTAAAGGGCAGAGAGCTCCAGTCCGACTCAGACGCCAGCAAGGTGGAGGTGGAGTACTGGTTTGGGCTGGTATAATCAAAGATGAGCTTGTGGGGCCTTTTCGGGTTGAGGATGGAGTCAAGCTCAACTCCCAGTCCTACTGCCAGTTTCTGGAAGACACCTTCTTCAAGCAGTGGTACAGGAAGAAGTCTGCATCCTTCAAGAAAAACATGCCTAATAATTCTGCACTCCCTGTAGAAGCTAGCAAAGATACTTTAAACTAAAACACTCTATTTGACACAAAGTTGCATCAAAATCCAAGCAAACACTGGCAAAAAGTATTCAGATATTTAGTTTTGCAGACAATTGTGAGCAAAATACAATCACAGTATTTGTTCAATAGCTTTTCAGAAATTCTGGGTGAGTTTATGGCAACTATTACAGGGAGTGCAGAATTATTAGGCAAGTTGTATTTTTGAGGAATAATTTTATTATTGAACAACAACCATGTTCTCAATGAACCCAAAAAACTCATTAATATCAAAGCTGAATGTTTTTGGAAGTAGTTTTTAGTTTGTTTTTAGTTTTAGCTATTTTAGTGGGATATCTGTGTGTGCAGGTGACTATTACTGTGCATAATTATTAGGCAACTTAACAAAAAACAAATATATACCCATTTCAATTATTTATTTTTACCAGTGAAACCAATATAACATCTCCACATTCACAAATATACATTTCTGACATTCAAAAACAAAACAAAAACAAATCAGCGACCAATATAGCCACCTTTCTTTGCAAGGACACTCAAAAGCCTGCCATCCATGGATTCTGTCAGTGTTTTGATCTGTTCACCATCAACATTGCGTGCAGCAGCAACCACAGCCTCCCTGACACTGTTCAGAGAGGTGTACTGTTTTCCTTCCTTGTAAATCTCACATTTGATGATGGACCACAGGTTCTCAATGGGGTTCAGATCAGGTGAACAAGGTGGCCATGTCATTAGTTTTTCTTCTTTTATACCCTTTCTTGCCAGCCACGCTGTGGAGTACTTGGACACGTGTGATGGAGCATTGTCCTGCATGAAAATCATGTTTTTCTTGAAGGATGCAGACTTCTTCCTGTACCACTGCTTGAAGAAGGTGTCTTCCAGAAACTGGCAGTAGGACTGGGAGTTGAGCTTGACTCTATCCTCAACCCGAAAAGGCCCCACAACCACAAGCTCATCTTTGATGATACCAGCCCACACCAGTACTCCACCTCCACCTTGCTGGCGTCTGAGTCGGACTGGAGCTCTCTGCCCTTTACCAATCCAGCCACGGGCCCATCCATCTGGTCCATCAAGGCTCACTCTCATTTAATCAGTCCATAAAACCTTAGAAAAATCAGTCTTGAGATATTTCTTGGCCCAGTCTTGATGTTTCAGCTTGTGTGTCTTGTTCAGTGGTGGTCGTCTTTCAGCCTAATAATTCTGCACTCCCTGTAGACGAACCTTCTTGCTATGAGACAACAGTACTAACCCCAAAACAAAAGACAAAATTACAGAGACATTAAAGAATGTTACAAATAGTATAAAATAGTAAAAGAAAAGAAATGAAATGACAGGTTTAATTTATTTTCTTCTTGAAGAATGTGGACTTCTTCAAGATTTTAATGGTAAATGAGAAGAGGAGCACCATAGGGGGAGAAAAGTGTTGATGATTCTAAGGGCCCATGACTGACAGGGTCCCTAGAAAACAGTAGAAGAGTCAACTAGTCTATTTTTTATAACTATAAACTACAGCATATACCATATTTTATTTTGTGTTTGGTAAAAAACAAGTGGTCCAAGTGCACACGCTCCTAGCTGATGCTGAGTGCTAGAGCTGTAGATAGTAAAGTGGTTTTATAGTCCTGCAAATGTGTCTGTCAGCATGCAGCAGTGCTGTGTGATACTGCAAATTTGGGCATTGATCCAATACCCAATAAATATCAGTATCAGTATTGGCAATACCAATACTGATACTGATATTTTTTTAATTTCTAAGGGCAACTTATGTAGGTGAGAGCATTGCGATTTTTGCTTTCCGTAGTAATTAGTTAACACAACAAGACACACCTTTCAGCTATTCATGCATTTTGAAACTGGGTTTTTTGGAGACCTGGAATGTAACTGTGCCTATTGTTAAAGCACTTTGGGTCAGCATGTGTTGTTTAAATGTGATATAGGCTGGGGAAAAAAATAGACGTGTAGTCAAAACAAACAGGTTCAGATATTTTTCATTATGCATATTCTTCTCATTTCCAAATAACAAATTAATTTAGTTGGGCCAAATACTGAACTTGGAGGACAGAAAAAAATATTGATCCTATATTGCTAATATCGATCTGATATCAGTACCACCATTGGTATTGATACTATTGACATTTGGACCGATCCACCCACCTTTACCATACAGTTTTCATTTGGACAGAGGAGGGAGAGGGGTTTTCTCTTCAATCCATCAAGATCCTATAGCTGCGCGTTGCTGGAAGCAGATAACGTATGGACTGCCTAATGTTGATTGGTTATAACGGAATAACGGAGCTCTCTGGGAAAGATGGAACAGTGAAAAACACCAAAGATCACAAAATAAAGCATCAAAAGCACTGACAGTGGCTGCAGTGAGGCTTTTCATTGTCTTTAACACTCAGTTTCACTACAGCTCTGTGCATGTTATAACTTTGCTCTCCTCCATGGTCCAATGGCACATGATGAAGATCTTGGAACAAATGATTTTACACCGAGACTGTCCTTTACAGGTGTCACCGAGCCCTAACTCATCTGGAGGAATCTGGCCCTTATGTGAGAGTTTTGTTCTTTGATTTTTTTTAAGTGGTTTCAATACCATTCAATCAAATATACTCAAAGACAAGCTCACCATGATTCCTCCTTTGTTTCCTGGATCGCAAACTACCTGACAGAAAGGACACAGTTTGTCAGGTTGGGGAACTGTGTTTCTAGGAAATTAATCAGCAGCACGGGGGCTTGACAGGGGACTGGCTCAATTCCTTTTCATTGTATACAGCAGAAATAGAAATGCTTGGACGACACTGCCATTGTAGCGTGTATCAGGAATAGACCAGAATCTTAATATGGGAATATTGTAAAAGCCTTCAGTGACTGGAGTCACAAAAACTACCTCATATTGAACAACTATAAGGCAAAGGAAATGAGAGTAGATTTCTCAAGACTCCCAGACCCCCTGTTACGACTGATCGTAATCATATGTAAATTTGAGTGTCCAGGTGCTCCTCTGGGATTGGTGCATCCAGGGTGGATGGCTCACACCGATTGGCTGAGGACCGGGAGGCAGCGGATATGAAGAGACCGCCGGCGACTGCCACTTCATTCATCCTCGGCCCAACCCAACCGGCAGACCGTTCACTGTGTCACGATGTTACCATGTTGGTTAATGTAAGAGCATGTAGGGGTGGACCGCCTTTTTGTTTGATCAGTTTTCTCCTGTTTTTGTTAGGCAGGGAGGAAAGTGATTGTCGTTTGGTTTAGTTCCTTTGAGTAGGTAAGTTGTGTTTATTCCTGAGATAGCCTACCTTTTGTTTGTTGTTTTGGCCTTGGGTTCACCCTGAAGTTATGATATGCTCCCTTCCTTTGTTTAACTGCACTTATTGTAAATAAATCACTGTCACAAAATATTAAGTGTGTGACGTGCTGCTTGGGGTTGGACGGGGATGGATCACCCTTTATGTTGTGGTCTGGCCGTGCCTAGACGGGCCATAACACCCCCTCTTCAGCCTGTGAAAGTTTGTGGGATGGACATAGAGATGGTAACAAAATACAAATATCTAGAAAACACCTAGATAACAATCTAAATGCGTCCCTGAATACCAACCTATACAAAAAGTGGCAAAGTTACCTCTTTTTGTTAAGAAAACTAAAATCTCTTGATCTGCAGTAAAATATTAAAGATGTTCTATCAGTCTATGGTGGCAATTGTCCTGTTCTATGCTGCAGTCTACTGGGGAGGCAGCATGAGTAACAAGGATGCAAGGAGACTGGACAAACTAGTGAGAAAAGCTGGCTTTGTAATTGGTGCCAGACTGGAGATGCTGGGGAAGGATGCACATTAAAGACATTAGAAGCCATCCTGAATAACGCTGATCACCCACTTTATAAAATCTTTATGGAACAAAAGGCATCAGTACTGGAAGACTCCTCTCTCTCTGTTGTAAAACAGAGTGATATAAGAAATCAAATACACCCACAGCTATCAGGCTTTTCTCATACAAATAGCAGATGAACAATTTCAGACAGGAGTTTTTCTATTTCTTAAATAAAGCTTAGAACAGACACCAAGGGTGTGTTCCAATAGCCCGATTTACTTAGTAAGGTTTCTAAACTTAATAGGTCTTCCAATTCTCCAAATACTAACAGAAAGAGCTTCAATGATTTCTTTTTGCTTCCTTTAGCATAGGATACACTGGAACATCCTTATGAAAGGGGAGGTGAAAACGATGATATAATGATATAACCCTGATATAGACCTGCTTATATATTTCAAGTTTTAAACAACAGCCTGTTAAATTCACAGCTGAACTTTGAACCTCTCACTTGCTTTCCATGAAGAATGCAGAATCCTGTATAAGCCCAAGATTATGATGTATAAGTGATAAAAGCTGCACTTAAGCTTCTGTATTATCATTGTTCATTACTAATGTTCCTTTTCTGAATTGCAGTATTTATATTTTTTTTTTCTTTTGTACGAGTAAGCTGGGATAAGTGATAGACAGAGGGAATTTCACAGAAATACCAAACAGAAGGGAGGAAATGAGCTGCCCTGGATCACAGCAGGTAAATGTAAGAAAACAAGATGTATTTAATCTTATATTCTGCCAGCCCTAAAAATAAAAGACTGTACAGATGTTGAGTCAATATTCTGCTTAGATAAACGGAATTTTTTGCTTTCATGCAAGATTGACGACATGTGCAAGACACATTATTACATTTACATGTTTTTAATGAAAACATTCTTTTTTATTTTTATTTTTTATATTGATTGGTACCTTACACTAAGGACAAATACAAAATATATGTTATCTTGGAAGTAAATTTAAATTCTAATCTGTAAAATGGCATAGAAGTATTTTTACTGCTTCAACATTTTTATTTATAATATTAAGTATCGGAAATTTTCAGAAAATAACTGAAATAATAATTTTTCAAACAAACTAAACAACCAAACAACTGTCTTTGTCCTGAGACCTAGTTTAGGACTTGTTCTAGAAACATCTTTACAACAAAGAAATATTCCACACGAAAACAAATTTCTTACTTTTTCTTTGTGTGTTATATCCGAACTAATTATGTCATTTACGGGGGAAAAAATGCTTCATTTTCTGAAGCTAATGCATTACGCTTCCGTACCTTTTTTGGGTTTCGGGGGACAGAATTACAATACGCACACACTTCCTGGTGGAGCTCCCCCTCTCCCCTGCGAAGAATCAAAATACATTCCTAGCAAGCCAGCTACACAAGTTGTCAAAAAGTTATGCTTGTTTGTCAAGTGGATAGACAAAACAGTTTTTATAAAAATGGACGTTATTCCAGGTTTTTTTTTACATGAATAGTAGAAAATATCCCCATGTCCACATAACCGGCACTGGTGACAAGTCATCTACGAAGAGTTGGATTGTTGAAGCTAAGAAAGTCCTGGTAGCTAGCGTTACCAACCGGGCCAGCCAGCTAACGTAAGCTGCTATTTTAACAGGCCTCGAATTGCTTGTCTTTTTTAAGGTTGTGTTGTGACAGTGTCAGACTCTGGTGAGGAATGGTGTAGTCTTATTCTGTCGTCCCAGATCTTTAATTATGCAAAAAGCTAACTTTAAACACTTATTTTCTCCAGTAGTTTTTCGTAGCAGCTGCATAACTGAGCTAGTTATGCTATGCGGTTAGCCTTGACTGCATCAAGGGAACTGACAGTAGGTAGGCAAACGCCGATCCGTTTTTCGGTGCTTGACAGCCGGCCAAAGAATGACAATTTGCCATTTTTGAAGGCTGTAACGTGTTTGTTTTATTGAGTAGCCATGTCTCCTTACGGCATCAGTCATAATTACGCAGTTACGGTAAAAAAAAATAAAAAAAATACGACTGCGTAATTGCAATTGATGTCTTGAAACCTATCTAAGTATCCTTGTGCTGATTTATTTATTATTTATTAATATTGAGCTTTTTACCTATGTGTTGTTTGCTCGTTTTCATAGTAAGTTACTAGCTGACCTAAGCTAGTAATGTCTCTATCGTTACCACCAGCGGAAATGCTTGAAACACCACCTGGGTATCCCTTTGAAGAAATCAATTATGAGGACATTGAAGTTGAGGAGGTAACTTGGGATTATTTTTGCTGTTTTTCGTGTCACTAGCGCATGACAACAGTTAGTGTCAGCTCGATGAAGCTCTTACCTAGTGAGTGTAACTTTGATGCTAACTACCTGTTCTCAGGTGGTGGGGAGAGGAGCTTTTGGGGTCGTCTGCAAAGCAAAATGGAAAGGAAAAGATGTTGCAATCAAGACTATTGAGAGTGAATCAGAGAGGAAAGCCTTTATTGTTGAGGTATTTTTTCGTTATTGAAATATTCTCAAGATTATTTCAACAGCCTGCCTGTGTGTGTAACCTTTCCTTTTCATCTCCAGCTCAGACAACTTTCACGTGTGAATCACCCCAACATTGTGAAACTGTATGGCTCTTGCAATAGTCCAGTAAGTTCACTAGGATAACAATGACTATTTGGTCTATTTGGTTGATTTTGAGTTTTTGATGGTGTTCTTTCCACCGCAGGTTTGCCTTGTGATGGAATATGCAGAAGGTGGATCATTATATAATGGTGAGTCAATATGTTTTAATAGAAAACACTATGGTTGTGTTACATGTTACACCATTTATTTTGCTTTGCTAGTAATGAACACTGCTTTAGACAGACACAGCCCTGTTGAGTTGATCCTCCAGTTGTTTGCATGTTCAGCCACTTTTCTGATTCGTTAGAAGTCCATGTTTGCACAGCGACATGCAGCCCTTACATGCACATACCTAAATATTCAGATAAACCTGGGAACTGGTGGGGTATAAAATTGATCAGTAATAAAATAATTTGTGTGCGTACAGTTAAGACAGTTAAATTAACATTTTCAGTAAGAATGAAAATTGAGTATTTGAACCTTCTGCAAATAAATTACATACATATATTTCTTACAGCCTTATTTTCAAATAAGTTAAAAGACTTATCCTATGTATATCTAGGCTTGTTGTTTCTTATGTTTACCATGAGTGCTTTTATAAGCAATTTGTTGTCATGTAGCAGCAGAGTCTGGGATTACTGGATGTCAGATAGGTGCAGGTTTATTTGAATTTTTCCGCCTAATGATGGCCTCCCTTTCTTGCGAAATCTCTTTCCCCCTAACTTTCAAACCATGAAAAGCAAATTCAACACTTCAGAAATGAAATATCATGAAATAAGAGGGGAGCAGCCCTCACCTGGCCCAGCTGGCCAGGTGAGGGCCAGTTTCCTGGCCAGGTGAGGGCTTTTCCTCTGCAAAAGGGGGACAAATTTAAATCTCTGACCTCAACTAAAAGGTCAAGGTCAGAGGTCAAGTTTTTGAAAATCTTGTGAATGTGATAACTCAAGAAGGATGCCATTTTTTTGTTTTAAAAAAATTGAATTAAAGCTGTCTCCACTTCAGTCACAACTGTTTTATATATAATTCATTTTGGGTAGCATTCAGAGACAAAACGTCAAAAACTTGTGTCTTAAACATTATGGAGGGCACTGTTAGTACTAATTTGTATCATGTTCATAAAATATTCTGTGCTCAGTTGTACTTAAAATTTGCCAGAATTGTTATGGGGCAAATTTCGCTGAATTTCAGTGAGTTTGGGGTTTTCCCCTTGTAGCTATCAGGTTTACTTGAATGAGGTTTTGGGACAAAGTAGTTTGCTGTTCTTAGTGGTTTGCTTATAATACATTTTCATAAACTACATTTTTGGACATAGTTTTGTGGGACATTGCGGGCAGTGAAGCAAATATAACAAATGCTGAGAACTATCGAAAAGTCCTGTTGTTCTTGATGATATTGCGTGTGTTTGTGCGCAAATGGAATTCCTGGTCTCTGACTTTGGCTGGCAATTGTTGTGATGATGGAAATATGCTTACACCAATGGCATCATGGTGGACATGATAGTGTAAAAATGACTGTGTGACTTGAAATTAGTTTTGCGGAATAAATTTGGACAAAATGAAGTATAAAGTGAGTTTTTCTAACAAGGCTGCAGATAGCTCAGTTTGTGTTGTGATTACATTACATGGTGAAATATTCTGACACTTTGAAATCCAGTCATAAGATATTGTTGAAACAATGCTTTTGGATGTCTACAAATTTAGAGTTTGAACCTCAACCTCTTTTCCACTGCAAATGAGACTCTAGGCAGTTTAGTCTTACTACAGAGTCAGGTCACATGTATATGGTTGAATGAGAAAATACACATTATTTTATATCAGTTACTCAAAATTAATGTCATTAATATTATAATTTTTTCTTAAAAATATATATGCTGTTAGAGGGTCATTGTGGGTATTTAATGTGCATATATGTTTCTTCGTGTGCTTAGGCCTTGTATCTGTTAGCTGTTCTGGCGAACATTTTTGGTTGACAGAATGTTTATTAAGGGTCACCCTTTATTGATAATCAGTAATGATAATATCCCCAATGAGTCTGAAATTTTATGTTGACAAACACTCATTTTTATTTTTATTTTGATTGGTGAACTAATATACACTCCTGGGATGTCTTGTAATACTCGATTGAATTTCAAATTAACCTAGTAAGTTGTAAGATATTTCTCCAGCATTTTTAAACATGCTGCTGTCATTTAAAAAAAAAAAAAACATTAATATGAATTATATTTTTAAATATGATTGTATAATAATGATCATTATTTACAGGTATTCTGTTCCTCCTGGTGTCAAAAATACTAAATTATGTCTTGGAAGCTGTTAATGTAACACTCTTCTCCTTGTGAAAATAACACCAGGCTGTTTCAAATTTATAACATAGGTGCATCTGCTGGGACACTGAGGGCTAGTAATAGCTTTTTGTCAGTACTCTTAAAGAAGCTATAGTGAAAATGCACATGGGTGTTTCAGTCCATATGACAGTGTCATAATTACTATAGGGACCCCACACTTTGCCTAGTTGGTTTGAAGGTATGCTGTTTGAGACTGTGTTTTCTTGTCCACAGTACTGCATGGTGCTGAACCCCTCCCCTATTACACTGCTTCCCATGCTATGAGCTGGTGTTTACAGTGTTCCCAGGGTGTGGCCTATCTCCATGGCATGAAACCAAAGGCTCTCATTCACAGGGACCTCAAACCACCCAAGTATGCACCTTTTCACCTCACACACTCCTTTATGTTTCCAGCAAATTATTTCTTTAAAGTAGTTTGATTCAGTTTGTACTATATTGTGTTCTTGTTAAAATATCTGGTATCTTTTGAGAAACATGTAGAGGCTTTTTTTTTTTTTGGCATGGCATTGTAAGCCACTTAGTTGAAAGTTACTCAAGATATTAACTAGGGCTGCCACAAACGATTATTTTGATAGTCGACTTGTCACCAATTATTTTTGCGATTAGTCGACTAATCAGATCATGCATCCATTGGACGTAAAACGTACAGCTTATTGCACCAGCACGCATCTGCTCTTGTATAACTAACTCATTAGCTTACAGTTTGAAGTGTTTATGGTATGTGCTAACTAAAAATAAAGACAAGATGATAGTTTATTAAATTTTAATTAAATCTGCAGGTTGTTTCAGTGAAGTTTAAATAAACTCAGCCGCCTGCTCCTTGCTATCTAAAATATAACAAGACACCGGAGTATATTCTCGAGCATCTCACACTTCTGATAATCAGTTGTTTGCTTGACGTTTATTCAGCTGTGTAAAAACTATAACTTTATTTCTCAGCCAAACCGATTTACTCAGGAACAAATAAAATACTAAAAAAGCCAAACAATAACATTTTTAAGTTCTCTAAGTGACTTATATTACATGTTTAACCTGAGTAGTGAAAGACGGCGGTGGGTTTGAAAACGATTTGCCGGGAGTCCGGTGTTCTCACAGGCTCTAATGAGCCTTGAACCCCGGCTAACTATCGAGCTGGTGAGACGTATGTTACCCACTAGCTATCGAGCTAGTGGGTAACGCACGTCTCCGAAAACGTCAGAGCGCTTTTGAAAATATGTGGTGTCTTGATAAACTGAGCAGATATTTGAGGTTTACACAGCTACATTCTCACCTGAAAATATGTTAAACTTTATTTTGTGACCCAAAAAGAATAATAAGAGTAATATTAAAACTAACTAGCTGCCGCCATTGTTGACTACTGCGCTGGGCCGCGCTATGAATTCTGGGGCACAGCTTCTTCTTCTTCGGGGTTTAACGGCACCTGGCATCCTTGTACATGCAGTGCTGCCATCTTCTGTTTCAGTCCGTTATTACACTCTTAAATTCTACTACTTATTCCTGCGTCTTTTGTGATCTTACAAAGCTTCAAACGACGCGTCGAGTATTAAATCAGTCGTCGACGATTTTACAAGTTGACTAATCGTGACTAGTTGACTAATCGTGGCAGCCCTAATATTAACAGACATTTATTGCGACCTATCAGGAATGCTGAGGTGTGTGGAAGTGTCACAGTAAGATGTGTGTTGTATTTTGTTTTTCTTATTTTATTATGGCTCTTTTTATTTACCTTTAGGATGCTAATGAAAGTTTGGAATTGTGACATGTTCAGAATATATCATTTTTCTTTCTCTCTCATGATACGAATCCTACTATCAGAGAATTTGATAAAATGCTGTATTTTTCAAAAAAGAAGAAGAAGAAGAAGAAGAAGAAGAAATTAGCAAGACTGTACTCCAACCCTTAAATAACTAGCCAAAACATTTTGGCCATAAATGAACGACATTTGGATGTGTCTGATACAGGCAAAATGGGAAGGTGTAAAGACATTATTTACTTCGATATACATTTTGTTTTGGGCTTATTCAGATTATATTCTCATTGATTATGGAAAGCCTAGATGGAAAAAAGGGAAATGAAAAGCAGTGGTTGCAATTCAATCTGGCAGCTTCAGGATTCAGGGAATGGCATTACATGCCAGCAATGTAAAATCCTGATCAAAGGAAGTGGTAAATACCATGAAGAAAACCTGTGTTATCAGCATATAGAGTTACTCGCATCTTCTTTATAACAGCTGGATCAGACTAACACACCCTCTATAAATGCCAACTCTTGCAGGGCATCCACACAGGATGGAAATCTCATTATTATGTGAAGACTGTCTTTATTCTTATTGCATGGTCATTTCCTCTGTGGAAACCCTTTAAATGTGTTGCACTAAAAAAAAGAAAACATGTGGAAATACAGAATAGTGGTAGATTTGATGTAATTGTTTACTGCTATATAGGATGCAGTAATTAATGAAATATGTTGTGATATCTGGATTATATTCCATTGTCTCAGAAGGACCAGAGGCAACACTTCCAGCATTAATTAAAAAAAAAAAAAAAGCAAGAAAACTAACCTATTACTAGTAAGTATTCTGTAGGAAGAGAGGACCAGCTTACCTGTTCTGTGTAGATCATTTGGAGAGTTTATAGAATTAATGAAGCCTCTCATAGTCACAAATTGTCACCTATCCAATATTGTACAGGAATTTATTTCCTGCATTATTACTATAGAATTTCCTTTGTCTCAAACAGTTGTAAGAGCCGAGCACTGTCATTCCTCTAGTACTTTTTAAAAAGAAACATTTTAAACCAAACCGGGCTGAAGTTAGTTACAGTTAGTCCTATGTTGTTTAGTTCAAGGCACTTTTTTGCTGCTAACAGGATGTATGTCTTCCTTGTTTCAGTCTACTTCTGGTGGCAGGAGGCACTGTGCTGAAGATTTGTGACTTTGGAACAGCATGTGACATTCAGACACACATGACCAACAACAAAGGAAGTGCAGCATGGATGGCCCCAGAAGTATTTGAAGGCAAATATGAGTAGTATTACAGCTGTTTGAAATGTTTTCCTATTTTTTGACCAAGAAAAACTGAGATGTGTTTTTCTAATTACCTCAGCCTCATCATCTTTGTCATGTTTCATCTAATTGGAGATGGGTCCTGCTATTATTATTATTATGATTATTATTATTATACTATATATTACTTCCACCATACTCTTATTTATTGATAGTAGCTACCGAACCAGTGACAGTGAGATGATGAATGGAGTCATGCTGTACTGGCTTTTCTTCTGTAAACGCAGAATTTTTGTTCTTACACAACCAAGAGCCTAATGTAAGTCTACAATAAGAGACTGATTAGAGGATGTCACAGGGAAAGATGAATTACTCCTAGTCATTGCCTTGTTTTTGGATGCATGTTGCAAGACTCCAGTGCAATTAAACAAGCCGCTTTTGCCCCCTCAGTGAACCCTTCACAACTAATTTGCATCAGTGTGGAATGTTATCAGAAAAACCCAGCGCAGCAAGTTTGAAATAGGTGTATGATGTGCACTTTAATTCTTCAATAACAGGCTCCATAATTAAGCAACACAGGAGCCATTCCTTGGTGAAAATGGCTCCCTTATTTTCATCCTCCTCCCCACTGAAAGCAAGAGAAAAGCTGCTGCCTTTGCCAGGCACATTCCTCGCTCTCTTGTCAAATGTTCCGCAGAGAATTTCCTTTATCAATCAGTGATGTCAGACTGAGCCTTTTCCCCCTCTTTGAAAAGGACCTAAGTGTTGCTGTGGGTTTCTTTCTACTCACAGGCAGCAATTACAGCGAGAAGTGTGATGTGTTCAGCTGGGGAATCATTCTTTGGGAGGTGATCACCCGCAGGAAGCCCTTCGATGAAATCGGAGGGCCAGCTTTTCGCATTATGTGGGCTGTGCACAATGGTGAGTCACTCTTCCTGTCTGACTGTGTGGGTCTGTGTGTTTGTTTGTGGTGGGTGATGCAGAGGTCACATCCAGCTGTCGGCCACTAAGAGTGCTCAGGCATGCATGCTAGAAGATTGTCAAAATAAAGATGTTGGCAGAGGGGGTAAAAGACATGTTGACCTTTTCAGCTCTCCTTGCAGTTTATTGCATCCTGGATGCAGCACTACTGACTCAAAAAATGGGAGGCAGTAATATATAATATTTATTTCTCTTGTGTTGTGTGATGCAGATATGTCTTTCCCTGTAACTGCGTGTGACCAGTTATTTCTTTTTATTGTATTCAGGCACAAGACCACCTTTAATCAAGAATTTGCCCAAGCCCATTGAAAGCCTAATGACTCGCTGTTGGTCCAAAGACCCCTCTCAGCGGCCTTCCATGGAAGAGATAGTGAAGATCATGACTCATCTAATGAAGGTATTCTGCCTTGTGTACTTTTAGTAAATTGAAGTAAATGAATCAAAAAACTGCAGTCTCCGGGGGTCTCATCAGTTTGTTAAAATTAGGGATGTACACCTCTAGCTGACAGCAATGTTTAATCATTGCTGTCCTTGCTTGTCGGCACCAGAAAAAGTAGCTGGTCGAATATATTCTAAACATATTAGTTTATAAATGGCAGTTACCAGTCCAGAGATGTTATGACTAGGGATGGGTATCGTTTAGGTTTTATCCGATACCGGTGGCAAACCGGTACTTTTGAAACGGTGCCGGTGCTTAAAAAATGGAAAACACAAACTTTGTCCAAAAACCTCTCATGTTTATCTGTTTTTTTGTAAAAAGATAACAATGTTAGCCTTTTATGCAGCTATAGGTCATATATGGTATCACTCTTGGCTGGAAGCAGTGCTTAAACAATGGAAAAAACACAAATTTTGTCCAAAAACCTCTCATGTTTAACTGTTTTCCAATTTTTCTTTGGTCATTTTAGCCTTTTTGGCCAGGGTGAAGGGAGTATCTGCCATCAAACAAGAAGACAGCCGCATGTAACTACGACGGTGTTTTCTAGTTTACCTTACATGCATTAATGTACAATTACACACGAACAACATTAAGCTACTCACGCAGAGAAGAACGGCTGCTGCTGCCATCATCATCAGTCATCATTTCTGCTACACTGGCAGGGCTAGGGGCCAGGGCTCTCCTCTTCCGTTTCTTGGGGGATGTTGATAACTCCGGGTCCGATAACAGGCACCACACACGGAGTAGGTACGGTGCATTTCTCGGCTTTAAAAAAAGCGGTATGCGTCGCCAGGTGTTTCATCAGATTCAAGGTGTTACCTCCTTTGCACAGTATCACCTTAAAGCACTTGTTGCAGGCTGCTGAGTTTGCATCTTTTGCTGTGAAGTACAGCCAGACTTTTGACTGCTTCACCTTGGGCATTTTTAATCTGTAGCTCTGCTCTAAAAGAACGTACGTACCTGGGCCCACCTACTATCCTTGGAAACATAAAATGATTGGCTAGAATCTGAAGTGTATCAAATCTCAGGGAAAAAAGCACCGAAATAAAGCACCGAAATGTGCGCTGCTTTTCGGTCTGGTTACTACCGTTTATGTCAGAACCGGTGCCATCATGGCACCGGATACCGGTACCCATCCCTAGTTATGACACCACTATCCATCTCTCCCTCTATCTCTCCGGTCAAAGGGGAAGTAAACAGGCGACGAGTATTAAATGGTGAAGTTGTGCAGATTTTTGTGCTTTTTCAAAAAAAAATTGAGCAGCTGTATTTTTGCCATTCAAAATTAATAATTTCATTAAAACCAAGCAACCAAATTTTGCACCAGGGTGTGGACACTAGCATGAAAGAAAACAGTTTAGTCTGTTTTGCATTTGGGCTGATATATACACCATTTGTGAAAGAATGGGGCACTCTCAGGAGCTCGGTGTATTCCAATATGGTATCGCGATAGGGTTCCGAGTGTGCAACAAAAATGTCCTTGCTACTAAATATTACACAGTCAACTGTTAGTGGTATCATAACAAAGTGGAACCGATTAGGAATAAACCTTGTGGAAATTCTTCCTAAAGGAGTTGAAGCTGTTATAGCTACAGGAGTAGGGCTGCACGATATTAGGAAAACCTGCGATGTGCAATAACTTTGATCAATATTGCGATAACGATATGACTTGCGATAAAATAAATAGCAAAAAAAAAATGAAATGAATACATAATTTCCATAATGGAAAAATACATAATTTCCATTTTACTGCAACAGTTTATTTAAAGAAAGCTGCTGTATGAGCAGTGTATGAGCAGTGTAACAACAAAGTGCACTTTAACATTGAAACATTACCCCCATAAAAAAAAGACATCCTTCCCGGTCTCTATCATTAGTTTTAAATAAACATAACTTAAATTATACTGCAAATGATCTCAATGCAGTTGTTCATCATTTTACCACTCACCAAGTAGTTATGATGTAAGTCAAAACTGGAGAGGAAACTTTACTGTAGTGCTTGCGTAGTTTTCAGCTTGGCTTAGTTCAAACATGACGGTCTTGCAGCATGTTTCGTACATTTGTGGAATGGCGACATGGGAAATGTAGTTTCGTGAGGGGATGCGGTATCTCCGGTCCACTTTATGTATTAGACTGGTGAAGCCCTCTCTGCTAACTGTATTTATAGGCATCATGTCTTTAGCCAAAAAATGTGTAATGGCCTCTGTTATTTCTTTATACCGCTTCGACGTTTTCTCATAAGGAGTTCCACTTGAAAAATCTGATACAGAGACTGCTGTTGGATTGCTGTGCTCTTTGTCTTAACATTAGCAACCTTTGTTTGGCTAGCCCTATCTTTCTGGAACTCTTCAAACAGTTCTCTGTGGTTGTATTGAAGATGATGGTGGAGATTAGTCGTGATTCCTCTGGTGGTTGCCACAAGTGTTCAGGAAGTTTTGCAGAGTACCTGTGTTTGGAGAACGTCGTCTTTATCAAATCCAAAGTACCTCCAATTAAGCGAGGTACTATTACTATTTTTTTTTTTTTTTTTTTTTTTTTTTTTTTTTTAAGCCACGAGTTCATAGTCAGTAGCATTCTTGTCATGTGTCTCGCTCTCAGCCATTACAACTCTGACTCGTTGCTGCAGTGTTGTTCACTCCCCACCTCTAATCCATGTGATTGGTTAATGCCGTGAAGGGCTCTATTCGACTGATCAAATGTGTAAAGGGGTTTCTTTTATTGGTAAATTCTTTAAAGCACGTGTGTAAACATTTTAAGGTACCCAATTATCGCCGTTTACGCCGTCTTTTGCGATGGGCCCATCGCACAGGCTGATATCGCGATGACAATAAATTTTCGATTTATTGTGCAGGCCTATACAGGAGGCAGGCCAACATAATTTTAAACGCTATTAATTAAGAATGGGACGTTTATATACGTGTGAACTAAGCCTGGGCAATATGAGGAAAATCTAATGTCACAATATTTTTTTGATTATATCATGATACACAATATATATCACGATATGTTTAAATAACCTCCAAAAAACAAAAATTGTTTTCAACCATACAGTGCCTAAATTTGCACTGGTATGCTCATTCAATATTTATTTTTCTGCTTTGAATACAAGAAATCTGAATGAATTAAAATGTTTTATTTAAACCATTTTTTTTAACCATCAGTTGCACGCAGAGGTTTTTGACCAATGACAATACTGTCACAGCAGGTGGTCAACACTAGACCTTTAAAAAGCAAACAAAAGATCATAACGAAAAAGGACATCGAGTAATAATAAAACAATTGAAATTGTTCTTTTGTGCTTATAATATATAAAAATAGTAAAATTAAAATGTGATGACCCCAAATTACAGAAAAAAAAGTCTAGACGGTGACTATAAAAACGATTGACAAAGAATCAGGTATCACAGCTGTTTTATTTAACATTTTCTTTGGTGTGTGGGAAGATGTTGACATGCAGAGTTTAAAACATTCTTCATTTTGCAGTGGATGACTTTTCGGCTGTTGGAATACATTTGTGCTACTGCTTCCCGTTTGCGGCAATAGTTTTACGGCACATTTTAACCATTTAACACCATTTTAACAGTCTTACATTGATACCAAACGTGTATACTAAGAGGTTTGAGGGGTAGCACTGGTGGCCAACAGTATTTTTGAACATTGATGTAATTATGCAAATTATAGATAGTCTTGTGTATTATTTTATAACACTTCTAAAATACATCATTCATATGTTTGAAAAACCATTATACTATTCTAAACAAACCACATCTTTATTCATATACAGTGGGGCAAAAAAAAAAGTATTTAGTCAGCCACCGATTGTGCAAGTTCCCCCACTTAAAATGATGACAGAGGTCAGTAATTTGCACCAGAGGTACACTTCAACTGTGAGAGACAGAATGTGAAAAAAAAAAAGCCATGAATTCACATGGTAGGATTTGTAAAGAATTTATTCGTAAATCAGGGTGGAAAATAAGTATTTGGTCACCTCAAACAAGGAAAATCTCTGGCTCTCACAGACCTGTAACGTCTTCTGTAAGAAGCTTTTCTGTCCCCCACTCGTTACCTGTATGAATGGCACCTGTTTGAACTCATCATCTGTATAAAAGACACCTGTCCACAGCCTCAAACAGTCAGACTCCAAACTCCGCCATGGCCAAGACCAAAGAGCTTTCGAAGGACACCAGGAAAAGTATTGTAGACCTGCACCAGACTGGGAAGAGTGAATCTACAATAGGCAAGCAGCTTGGTGTGAAAAAATCAACTGTGGGAGCAATCATCAGAAAATGGAAGACATACAAGACCACTGATCATCTCCCTCGATCTGGGGCTCCACGCAAGATCTCATCCCGTGGGGTCAAAATGATCATGAGAACGGTGAGCAAAGATCCCAGAACCACACGGGGGGACCTGGTGAATGACCTGCAGAGAGCTGGGACCAAAGTAACAAAGGTCACCATCAGTAACACACTACAACGGCAGGGAATCAAATCCCGCAGTGCCAGACGTGTTCTGCTGCTGAAGCCAGTGCATGTCCAGGCCCGTCTGAAGTTTGCCAGAGAGCACATGGATGATACAGCAGAGGATTGGGAGAATGTCATGTGGTCAGATGAAACCAAAGTAGAACTTTTTGGTATAAACTCAACTCGTCGTGTTTGGAGGAAGAAGAATACTGAGTTGCATCCCAAGAACACCATACCTACTGTGAAGCATGGGGGTGGAAACATCATGCTATGGGGCTGTTTTTCTGCCAAGGGGACAGGACGACTGATCCGTGTTAAGGACAGAATGAATGGGGCCATGTAGATTTTGAGCCAAAACCTCCTTCCATCAGTGAGAACTTTGAAGATGAAACGAGGCTGGGTCTTCCAACATGACAATGATCCAAAACACACCGCCCGGGCAACAAAGGAGTGGCTCCGTAAGAAGCATTTGAAAGTCCTGGAGTGGCCTAGCCAGTCTCCAGACCTCAACCCCATAGAAAATCTGTGGCGGGAGTTGAAAGTCCGTGTTGCTCGGCGACAGCCCCAAGACATCACTGCTCTCGAGAAGATCTGCATGGAGGAATGGTCCAAAATACCAGCTACTGTGTGTGCAAACCTGGTAAAGACCTATAGTAAACGTTTGACCTCTGTTATTGCCAACAAAGGTTATGTTACAAAGTATTGAGTTGTATTTTTGTTATTGACCAAATACTTATTTTCCACCCTGATTTACGAATAAATTCTTTACAAATCCTACCATGTGGATTCATGGATTTATTTATTTTTTTTCACATTCTGTCTCTCACAGTTGCAGTGTACCTCTGGTGCAAATTACTGACCTCTGTCATCATTTTAGGTGGGGGAACTTGCACAATCGGTGGCTGACTAAATACTTTTTTGCCCCACTGTATACTGTGCTATATAGTGTCAGAACTATAGTAAACGAAGGTCACTTAGCAGTTGACCAACCCTATCTCTTTTCTGCAAGGTAAATATGGCTTTGTGTCAGTGATCTCTGGTAGATTCATTCTTGGTGTTCTCTTAGTGTTTGAGGTTGTAACATTAAGCCAAATATAGCTTAAACTTTCCATATATTATTTATTATATATATTACATATATATACATAATACATATATTATGTCTCAAAATATCACCAAGTCCTACTCTCCTGAATTAATTATACTAATAGGATTTTTTTCATTCATAGTAAGCCTGAGTTGAGAACTCCCAACATTATGTGTTGTTTTCATTCTTTTTGCAGTACTTCCCAGGGTCTGATGAACCCCTTCAGTATCCATACCAGTATTCAGATGAGGGACAGAGCAACTCTGCAACTAGTACAGGTACATCTCATGTTAAGGTCGTGTGAAGATGACGCTCTAGATTATGTTTAAATAATTATAGTTCCTCTTACTGCTGCTAATCGCTTTTCTTTACAGAAAAACTATTATGTGCGTCGTTAACTTACTTCTTCTACCACATAGGATTTTTTTCCTTTGTTAATTCAAACTGTTTTCTCTGCCTGCACAAATACCATGGATGTTTACAAAGGTGTACCATGAGCGGCATGTTGTTGACCAGCACAGCAACTCCAGTGTATCCTGGTATCTATACAGTTGCCCAGTACTGAGCTCAAGGTCACATGTGTTTTAGAAGTTCTCAGAATAATATACCTTCAAAAGAAAGCAGCCTTGGCTTAAGTTTGTGGGCAAATGATTGCAGTAAAATTCAGGCCAGTACACATAACATTAGCAGCTGGATTAACATTAACATGAAGCAGTAAGATAGATGTTCCTAAGTACATAAGTACTGGAGTACACCAAAACATCCTCAAAAGCCAGACATCATTCCGCGATCCAAGAAAATTCAGGAACAAATGACAAACTAAATAAAGCCATATCTAATTCAATTCAATTCAACTCAAATTCTTTGTTGTCCCAAAAGGGAAATTAGTTTAGCAACAGGATAAAAGTAAACGCAACAATAATATAAAATTACAATAATAGTAATAGAAAAGCTCTGGGACTCCAGAAAGCCACAGTGAAAGCCATTATCCACAAATGGGGAAAACATGTAAGAGTGGTGAACCCTCCCAGGAGTGGCCACATGACCAAAATTACCCCAAAAGTGCAGTGACGACTCATCCAAGAGGTCCCAAAAGACCCCAGAAGGACATCAGAAGAACTGTATGCCTCAGTTAAGGCCGGTATTCATGACTCCACCAGAAGAAAGAGACGACAAAAGGAACATAAAGGCTCTTCTCAGTTTTGCTGGAGAACATCTTGATGATCCCCAAGACTTTTGGACAAAAGTGTGTGTCCCCTTGCATCTTGCATTACTATAACACAGCATTTCAGAAAAGGAACATCATACCAACAGTAAAATATGGTGGTAGTAGTATGATGGTGTGGAGCTGTTTTGTTGACTTGCTATAGTAAATGGAACCATGAATTCTGTTGTCTACCAAATCATCCTTGAAGGAGAATGTCCAGCCATCAAGCCGAAGTTCACTTGGGTTCTGCAGCAGGACAATGATCCGAAACACACCAGCAAGTCCACCTCTGAATGATATAAGAAAAACCAAATGAAGACTTTGGAGTGGCCTAGTCAAAGCTTTGAACTGAATTTGATTGCCATTCTGTGGTATGACCTAAAAAGCCGGTTCATGCTCAAACTCTCCAGTGAGGCTGAATTACAACAATTCTACAAAGATGAGTGGGCCAAGATTTCTCCACAGCGCTGTAAAAGACTCATTGCCAGTCATCACAAATGCTTCAGTGCAGTTGAGGGTGCAGTGACAGTAACACTGAACAGAGTACACAGAAGTGTGGCATTTTTGTGAATTTATAGGACCAGCACTGAATCAGTGTGGCATACAGTCAGGTCCATAAATATTGGGACATCGACACAATTCCAACAAATGAAACAAACAAGATGTGCTTTAACTGCAGACTGTCAGCTTTTATTAGAGGGTTATTACATCAAAATCGGGTGTAGGAATTAAAACAGTTTGCATATGTGCCTCCCACTTGTTAAGGGACCAAAAGCAATGGGACAATTGGCTTCTTGGCTGTTCCATGGCCAGGTGTGTGATATCCCCTCATCCCAATTGCAATGAGCAGATAAAAGGTCCAGAGTTCATTTCAAGTGTGCTATTTGCATTTGGAATCTGTTGCTGTCAACTGCCAAGATGAGATCCAAAGAGCTGTCACTATCAGTGAAGCAAGCCATCATTAGGCTGAAAAAACAAAACAAACCCATCAGAAAGATGGCAAAAACATTAGGCGTGGTCAAAACAACTGTTTGAAACATTCTCATGAAGAAGGAATGCACCGGTGAGCTCAGCAACACCGAAAGACCCAGAAGACCACAGAAAACAACTGTGGTGGATGACCGAAGAATCCTTACCCTGGTGAAGAAAACACCCTTCTCAACAGTTGGCCAGATAAAAAACACACTCCAGGAGGTAGGTGTATGTATGTCAAAGTCAGCAATCAAGAGAAGACTCCACCAGTGTGAATACAGAGGGTTCACCACAAGATGTAAACCATTGGTGAGCCCCAAAAACAGGAAGGCCAGATTAGAGTTTGCCAAACGACATCTAAAAAAAACCTTCACAGTTCTGGAACAACATCCTATGGACAGGTGAGACCAAGATCAACTTGTACCAGAGTGATGGGAAGAGAAGAGTATGGAGAAGGAAAGGAACTGCTCATGATCCTAAGCATACCACCTCATCAGTAAAGCATGTTGGTGGAACTGTCATGGCGTGGGCATGTATGGCTGCCAGTGGAACTGGTTCTCTTGTATTCATTGATGATGTGACTGCTGAGAAAAGCAGCACGATGAATTCTGAAGTGTTTCGGGCAATAATATCTGCTCATATTCAGCCAAATGCTTCAGAACTCATTGGACGGCGCTTCACAGTGCAGATGGACATTGACCCAAAGCATACTGCAAAAGCAACCAAAGAGTTTTTGAATGGAAAGAAGTGGACTGTTTTGCAATGGCCAAGTCAATCACCTGAACTGAATCAGATTGAGCATGCATTTCACTTGCTGGAGACAAGACTGAGGGGAAAATGCCCCAAGAACAAGCAGTAACTGAAGACGGTTGCAGTAGAGGCCTGGCAGAGCATCACCAGGGATGAAACCCAGCGTCTGGTAATGTCTGTGTTCCAGACTTCCGGCTGTGATTAACTGCAAAGGATTTGCAACCAAGAATTAAAAAGTGAAAGTTTGATTTGTGGTTCTTATTCTGTCCCATTACTTTTGGTCCCTTAACAAGTGGGAGGCACATATGCAAACTGTTGTTATTCCTACACCATTCACCTGATTTGGATGTAAATACCCTCTAATAAAATCTGACAGTCTGCAGTTAAAGCACATCTTGTTCATTTCATTTGGAAACCATTGTGGTGGTGTATAGAGCCAAAAATGTTAGAATTGTGTCGATGTCCCAATATTTATGAACCTGACTGTAAGTACACGTGAGCCTCCCACCTCTCCCAGGAGCCACAGATGCTCTGCCCCCACCCAACTCCTCCATAGAGATGGCCGTGGCAAGACGATTCAAATACAGCCTCAACTCAAATGAGACAACCACCTAAGTTTAAGCATATAACTAAGCAGAGGAAAATGCATTGTAGTAATATTTTCAGTCTATTTCAGATTTCTATATTTGTCTGTTAGTTCTTTATTTTCATTATTTGATTTTTTTTCAGTGTTTTGAAAACTCAAAGACAACAAAAATCCACAAAGTTAATGTAAAGATGCAATACCGGTGAAAGTGTATATTTAAAAAAATATTGAAACTGTCTCTGTGCCAGTATAAATTTGAGCAGATAGCCCTTGTGCCAAAAATTTACTGCAGTCTTGTTCTCGATCGCTCCTTTCCTGCCTGCCTGCTTTGCTGTCCTGATATTAAAACTGATAAATAAATTTAACTTCTGTCCTGTCCTGTCCTGTGTCTATTGAAATGACAGGTTCATATGTAGACTACACTGGTAACAGCACAAGCTACAGAAGTGATGCGAACATGGAGCACAGTGATTCTCAAGGGAGCAATGACACTATTAAGATTACGCCTCAGTTTGCACCTCATTTCAAGCCAAAGGTAAGACCATATTAAAAAGGGACGTTTTTACTGTACATGTAATGATTTATCTTTTTTTTTTGTCTTCTGTTGACAACTCTGCTGGTTTCTGTGTTGTGGTGTTTTTTTTAACATAGTTTTTACATAGTTTGGATTCATCATAATGCATATGTCAATGAACAATGAAACAAACATAAAGGTCCTTAAAGGACAATTTTTTATATTAGCTGTTATATTGACTGGTAAAAAAATGTATATCCCAGGTTTGCAGAACACTGAAAACCCAGAGTCAGCCATGAAGTTGCACAGATAAGCACTTAATCCTCATTTGTAATACAGTCTTCTGTGGTTCAGTAAAAGTTTCGTGTTTGTCTTTCAGGGAGACACATTAAGGAATGTGTCTCTTTCCAGAGGGGGCAGCGTTGAGAGTCTGTCAGCACGAACACAGTGCCTGTCTTCTTCTGACAGCAAAAGAATGAGTGCTGACCTGTCAGAGTTGGAGCCCAAGATGCAGTTTGCACCTGCAGGTAATGCCAGACAAAACTTGGCACAAATCAATACATCAAATACATTTAAGAAAAGAAAAAAAAGACCAGCTTAACAAAGCATATTGGCCTGATCATGCCATTACTTCAAATTTAAAAAAAAAAAAAAAGGGGGGGAGTGCATGCAGTATTAATATTGAGGCAGTCTTTGCTGGTCCAGTCTGGAAGCTTCTTTTTGGCACCTAGGTCGCCCTTTTATGTGATTTCATCACTTTGAATTGAAGATTGATTCCTCATTAAAAGTGTCAATATGTCTCTGAAGATAGGGCCTCTCGAAACCAGCTGTCGCTAATCTCCTTTCAGCAGATGTACTCGTGCTGTCATAGAGAAACTAAATCAAGAACTCCTCTGGTGTAGTTTCGATTTCAATGTGAATGTCTGTCAGTTTTCTTTCTTGTTTGTTTGTTTGTTTTAAATGTTGTTCACAATTAAATATAGCTTCAGTGGTTGGGGTTTCTAACATTTAATTATTGAAAACTCTGTTCTCAGATCACCTTGTTGAACTTTTCCAAAAAGCAAAATGCCTGCTCTTGTCTGTGCTGAGGAAGGTAGTGCATTCTCTGCTGACTGTCTATGCAGTACTGATTCACAGCTCCTGGAATGAATGGTGCATGTTTCCTCTGCATGCACAGCTATGTTCTGCATGTGTATGACCCACATTTGCAGTCCAGCTGTGGGCATGCTTGTCCTGTATGCAGCTATATGTGTATATGTGTTTTTGCAGCAAACCCCCCGTATAAGCGAGGCCACCGTAAAACTGCATCATTCGGAACCATACTGGATGTCCCCAAGATCGTCGTTACAGGTATCACTGGACTACTGGTCTTTCCGGTGACACGGTGGAACTGGCTTGAATGAGCCTGTGGGTTACTGTCATCAGACATGGCTTTCTGTTGTGTGTCACTCCATATGATCCCCTCAAGAATGCAGATAATGTTCATAACATTTAAATTTTTTTCGAATTTGCCCTCTGATTTAAAAACACAAACCAAAAATTTAAAATTTAAAAAAAACAACAACACAGAAGTCCTTGAAGCTGATTTTGGAGTTACATACATCATAGCTGTGTCATGTCCTGTTTTCTGTTTTTTCTTTGTTTGTTTTTCGTAAAATATTGAAGTTTTCTCATCTGTTATCAACACATTTGTTGGAGCTGTGTGCATATTTGTCCACTAAAAGCAAGTGGTTGTTAATCAGTACGTTATAGTCAGTATTTTGATATAGCCACATAGATGAGATAACTTTCCTAAGTCCTGGCCCTCTCCTGTCTCTTATATCCCTGGCTTGGCTGCAGCAAATCACGGGTAGCAGTAGTAAATTAGTGCATTTGAGCTTGTCCTTGACTTTCATGCTTAGAGGACATTGAGAAAGCATGGCTATTTTTTTTTTCCCCATTTCTCACTCACTTTCCATCCATCCACATCCACTTTGAAAAAAGTCATTTTGATTAATTTCCCTCACAGTGAGGGTCAGAGCTATTATTATAAGTTGAGATATGGATCAAAGGGAATGGGGACAACTCTGCCTGTCAGAAATACTTCTATTTTGAAGATATATGAGAGACATTGAGTAAGTGTTTCATTTAATCAAGTGGTGCAGGGAGTCTGCATGGAATTGTTATAGATGGTAAGGCACGCACCTTTGGATCTGCAAACCTGTACAAGGAAAAAAAATAACCAATTTATGTAATGAGTGTCAGTAAAATGTGGTCTGATCTTCATCGAGTCACTTTTCCATGATCCCTCCAGATCACCGCTGACTCACCACCAAACCAATCACGTTGGTGGTGAGTGAGCGACCCGACCGTGGGGTGTGCTTTGATCTGTGAAACGTTACATGTGTAACACTGTCTATGTGACTACATTTAAGAAGTGCTTAAAATATTTGAAAAATGTTTAGTGTCATCTTGTCAGTACAGAACATGACATCATCAGGTTGGTTGTTTGCAGTCAATAGGTTTATATTAGTGTATGTTATCTAACTAGTAATAGAACCAATAACTCTAAAACTAAAAATTTGTCTTAATAGGATCACTTTTCATGGATGTAAATTAGAAATTTGGGGAATGTCCTGACTATAGAAGAATCCCTTTTCCAAGTGGGTGGTGTTAAAGTTGATATCGCTTATTTTATTTATTTGTTTGTTTGTTTGTTTTAGGCGTCAGTTAATTGTGAATCACACAGGCCTAGAGATCAGTCAAATCCACCAAAATAAGTCTGCACTGGTCGTGACTTGCGACCAGTTGCAAATGGTTGCTGTGAGACTCATTGCTATAGAGCCATCCACGGAGACCTAAAGACTTCATTGACCACTGACCCCCGTGACCTGTTTGGCAGGCGATTGCTGGATGTTGCGGCCAGTCTTTCATGTGATATTAGTTGCAAAGATGTATACAGTGCTACACCAAAAGCTTCCTGGGGATTTCTTTGGTAACTAGCAGGTCGCCAACAGTTTGCATAGAAGATGCTGACCAGTCTGCAAACTACTTGCCAAGCAGTTGTGCGTTTTTAAAATGTGTTGGTTGCAACATGTCATTGCTGGTTGGTGAAAAGTTTATGCAAAATGTCACATTTTTAATCGTTAATTGCATTGTTTGCCATAACTTTGATTACGAGTATAGCTTTTTTCAGTCCATTATGAATGTATTATTATTTAGAGGCCCTGTCACACTGTCCTAGAGATTAGATAACAAACACCAGCAACCGCAATTTTAACAGGAGGACATTTTATCTTAGACTGTCCCAGTTCCCATTTAACATTGCCATTTCAGAGATTGTGACCATATATAATACAGATTAATGGTATGTTGGTAAAATGTCAAAAGTCTGATGTCTTGAATAATATTTAGCATTTTTGGGAGTCCTAAAAAGTTTAATTCCATTCAAAGCTTAGTTGATTTTGGTGTGAAGCCCAGAGGGACCTGCCTGCTAATAAAATATCATTTTAGGTTAGTACCTGTGGCTAATTGTCATGTTGTTGCTCCAACTGTCAACTCTTAGCTTCAGAGTGACTGTTATTCCTAAAGATAGATATGTAAATTATTAGTGCTATTATGAGGAGTGGTAGTAGTATTACTCCATGTACTATTGGTTGCACTCGTGTTTTGGTGCTAGTTTGTGACTCTGTGTAACATATAGGGATGGATATCGTTTAGGTTTTATCCGATACCAGTACTAAACCGGTACTTTTGAAACGGTGCCGGTGCTTAAACGGTGCTCGAATCGGTGATTAAAGAATGGAGAACACAAAATTGGTCCAAAAACCTCTCATGTTTAGCTGTTTTTATGTAAAAAGATAACAATGTTAGCCTTTTATGCAGCTATGGGGGATTTATGGTATCACTCTTGGCTGGAAGCAGTGCTTAAACAATGAAAAAAACAAAACACAAACTTTGTCCAAAAACCTCTCATGTTTAGCTGTTTTCCACTTTTTCTTTGGTCATTTTAGCCTTTTTGGCCAGGGTGAAGGGAGTATCTGCCATCAAACAAGAAGACAGCCACATGTAACTACGATGGTGTTTGCTAGTTCACCTTACAGGCATTAATTTAATAACGTGGTTAGCCTACTCAACGTAAATTACACACGAACAACATTAAGCTACTCACACAGAGAAGAACGGCTGCTGCTGCCATCATCCGTCATCATTTCTGCTACACTGGCAGGGCTAGGGGCCAGGACTCTCCTCTTTGGGTTTTTGTGGGATGTTGCTAACTCCGGGTCTGATAACAGGCACCACACCCACAGTAGATGTGCTCGGTGTGAGGTCTCGCAGTAAGCTATCAAATACGCCGCATTTTTCGGCTTTTAACAAAATGCTGTACGTCGCCAGGTGTTTCATCAGATTCGAGGTGTTGCCTCCTTTGCACAGTATCATCTTAAAGCACTTGTTGCAGGCTGCTGAGTTTGCATCTTTTGCTGTGAAGTACAGCCAGACTTTTGACTGCTTCACCTTGGGCATTTTTAATCTGTAGCACTGCTCTAAAAGAACGTACGTACCTGGGCCCGCCTACTACGCTTGCAAAGGTAAAATGATTGGCTAGAATCCAAAGTGTATGACATCTCAGGAAAAAAAAAAGCACCGAAATAAAGCACCGAAATGTGCGCTGCTTTTCAGTCTATGGCACCAGTTCTGACATAATACCGGTACCCATCCCTAGTAACATGTGTGGAGAAAACACTGGAATTCTGTCAGAACTTGAAATTGCATGCAACTGAAGAGTCTTGTAGTTCCTGCAAGGTGATCGAGCTGATGTTCTGATTGCACCTAATGTCATCCTGGCATAGTGTTAACCTGACCAGCAGATGAATTGCTGATTACTAGAATGAGTACTGTGACATTTTGTGTTTTTGTCTGAGCCGCCCCCAACAACCTTTTTTGTATTTTTGTCTGGAGTGGTGGTTTGTGTGTATGCTGTGTTCTCTGTCAATGGCGGTTACTTATAGCCCCGCTGTTTTTGTTCTCTTCTACCCATCCCTGAGTCTGATTCTGCTGCAGGTGTCTTTATGTTAAAACAGAGTTTTTCCTTCGCACTGTTGCCAAGTGCTTGCTAGGGGGATTGTTACAGGGAGTTGGGTGATTGTTTGGGTTTCTTTCTAATATTGTTGGGTCTTTACATTTCAATATTGTGAACCTTGAACAAGTGGCACAACATAAATAGAATTGAATGGATTGGTTATGTTCCCGCCACACCACAACTTATGATGGTTAAGTAAGTGCAACTGTTACAGTATGGCTCTGTGGGTCTGGATCCCCGTCAAGCCACAAGCAAACACAGGGATTAGTCCCCCAGTACCACTATCCATAGTACTTGAGGTCTCACTCTTTCTCTTGTCTGTCCTTTACGCTTTTCACAGCCACATGTGAGTCTCAGAGACGTCGGTCTGTACAGGATCTGCCAGGCATCTGCACAGAATCCAGCCAGGTAAGACATGTGCAGAGGACCTGTGAGGTTTTAGCTTTTTGATGATTAGTGACTTTAGGGATTGAGCGTTTAAAGAGATCTAACTTAAATCACATTTTTTAGTTTGAAAGATAACAGTTAGCTTTTCTAGTTTCACGCTCTTTATGGTGTGCCCAGAATTATAGCTTCACTGTTCAGTCCTTAGCAGTTCAACAAAACCATATTCACAGATCACGTCACAGCATAATGCGATTGTCTACTATACCATTAAAGTATCAATGCATTAGATTCATTAGTAAACTTAAAACCTGCACAATCAGAGTGCACAGTACTTTCGTGTCAAGCTTAAAGCATAACAGCCACATTGTGGGACACAAATGTGACAGAACTGCTTAAAGTGGCTGTTAAATGGTGCGCTCATTATTCTTCACTATTGCTGCTAACAAAACACTGTGGAGCATCTTCAAAGACATGACATTACTAAAAATGTCTCCATGTTGTCTACAATGAGTGCACTATTTTGCTCATATTTTGGTCCAGATGTCATTTTCTCACTCTGAGACTTGGAGGGTATTATTGACTTTTTGGCTTCTTTTGTAACCTTTGCAGGGGAGTAGGAACAGCAGTCGATCTTCCAGTCCAAGTGTGAGAATGATGCCGCCTGACAAGACAAGTGGCAGGGGCTATTTCTCCCCCGATGACCCCACAGGTAATGACAACTGCACAAATTCCACTACAGTTAACTACTGTTTACTACATTGGGTAGTGCCACCCAATGTACAGCCACAATTGAGAAGGGAATCACTGTTGAAAAGTTTTTGTAAGCTATTTGTTTGAAATTATGAGCAACAGTACAGAAATTATTATATAATTATTGTAAGTATTAAGTCTCAAACTGCCACATTGGGAAAGTATTATTAGGACTGAACATATGAGTCATATCATGTGCAGTAACAGCTGGGAACTCCTGGCATCTCAGTTTCTGATGAAAACTGCTAATTGGTAATCCTCAAAAAGCTCTCCTCTTCCAAATCCATGACAGTCTAAGTGAATTGAAACAAATCCTTTCTGGACCATATCAAAAAGTTTAGTTGCGAAGAACTTCTTGTCAGCTGTTCCCACTGAGGTATCCATGTCAAATGTCAGAGTGAAAAATTGTACCCCTCAGTGATTTATTACACATCTATTAAACACAATGACTATACCACCATCAATATCACTGTGGCCCAACTTTATAACTCATTCAGGCTACCTTTATAAATGTTAATGATTTTTCTGTTTTTTGGCCAAAGATGTGTTTAGGACGTGTGTTGCTAATTTCTGACATTTCTGTTTCTATGAAGTCCCAAAACAGCCTGTTATATATCTTTCTCCCCTCAGATACAAATGGCTCAGACAACTCCATTCCCATGGCTTATCTCACCCTAGACCATCAGCTGCAGGTACACCATCCTATCAGGCACTTGTACACAATGCACTGATGTGTAAATAATAGGGGTGCAACGATACACAAAATTCACGATTCGGTTCGATACTTTGGTGTCACGGTTCGATATTTTTTCGATACAAAAAAATGTTCATTCCTTTTTAATTTGTCATTTATTAAAATTATAAATATATATTTTAACTCAAAAGTACAGTTTTTAAATGTAATGTTGCTGAAACAACAAAATAATTTAAAAAAAAAATCTTATCTGGTCGAGAAATCACTCATCTTTGGAAAAGAGTTTATTTCAGAGAAATGGCTCTTTCCAAAATAAAAGCTATACTATACGCTTCTTCTGGGCTATATTCTCAGCAGCATATTAAACATATCAGGTCCCCATAAGGAGAATCATGTGCTAACGGCTGTCTAGTTTGTAGCATACGTACTTGTTGTTTTTGTCTGCTTCCACTTGTCTTTGCACTAGGATGATGTCGGCGTAAATGGGCAGTCATATTCGTTGTGTTCCCACTAGTGCTGTCAGCGTTAATCTCGTTAAAATTGACATTAACGCCATAACGCGGCAAATCTCCGTTAACGAGTTACTGCGGATCGCCCCATGTGTGGGGCTGGACGGCGTCAACACGTTAACGAGCTAACTGCGCTAACGCACTAATTCCCAACAATGTAATTGAGCATTGCGTGGCACATCTAACATACTGTTTTACTTTTGTCCATGACGCGCTTACCTTCAGGGTCATACTTCACATGAAGACCAAAATAGTTCCAAACGCCAGATCTGAATGAGGGTGGGGGAGGTTCAATTTTGGCTAGCGTTGAGGAAGTTGCCATGTTGCAACGAGCTTAACATCTGTCTCGCTAGCTTGCGCTGAGCTCAGTGGATCTACGCTCGACAGTGCAGCCTAGACGGAGTAGTTGAACGCAGATACACTGAGCTCTCAACACAGACAGCATCATCAGAAGAAAAGTTGATAAAATAAATTAAAAATTTTGTATTGTTCGATACATATGCGTACCGAACCGAAAGCACTGTATCGAACGGTTCAATATCGATACGAGTATTGCTGCACCCCTAGTTAATAACCCTTCCTTCCCACTGTCACCAAAAGTGCTTGCTCATAGTGGGTCATATGAATGTTGGGTTTTTCTCTGTATGTATTATTGTAGGGTATTCCTTACAATATAAAGCGCCTTGAGGCGACTGTTGTTGTGATTTGGCCCTGTGTAAATAAAATTGAATTGAATTGAATTATGCTTTGTAATGTAAATGCTGTATTGAATCTGATGCGGCTCAGCTGCACTGGTATCAATTCAAGTTCATTGAGTTTTATTTTTAGAGTGCCAAATCACAACAACAGTTGCCTCGAGGCACTTAGCTATGAGGCGACTGAGGCCATGGGACATCAGCCATCTCATTATTATTATTATTTGTAGAATCCCAGTAGAGCACTACGATCTTCCAATCAGATGCTCCTAGCACAACCTAGGTGTCGACTGAAGTCCAGAGGTGACCAGGCCTTTGCAACCGTGGCACCTAGACTCTGGAATAACCTCCGTGTTCATATTCGGACCGCCGAGTCTATCCAGTCTTTTAAATCATGTCTTAAAACCCATCTTTTTACTTTGGCTTTTGATTCTAACTAGTTGGCTGTTATCTGGCTTGTTGTATTGTCACCTATTGTTTCCTGCCCTGTTTTCTTACCGTTTTGTTTTAATTGCCTCATGCTTTTACTGACTGTGAAACACTATTGTCAACTTTGTTGTTTTTAATATGTGCTATATAAATAAATTTTGATTAGATTAGATTATTATTATTATTATTATTATCCCTGAGGACATGATGCTCTGTAAACAGAGTAATGTAAATTTAAATACGCACTAGCTGATACTAATGCCTGAGCAGAATATTTTTAAACAGCGTCCATTTTCATTTCCAGCCCCTTGCTCCCTGTCCCAACTCCAAAGAGTCCATGGCTGTTTTTGAGCAACACTGCAAGATGGCCCAAGAATACCTGAAAGTGCAAACTGAGATTGCCTTGCTAATCCAAAGGAAGTAAGTGTAGTGACTAAAGTCAAGTGTTGCTTAATTATTTTTCTTAAATTCACTTTCATTCAAAGACCTCACATAAACCCCAGTGGAAGATGCTTATTCATTGTGTCTTAACTGCCAAATCTCACAGCTGTAATGTGTGAATGTTTAAAATTTTAATTGCATAAAAGCTACCAAAGCTGCATGCATAATCTCGTAACATAATGTTGAAAATGACATGCCTAAAAACGCAGCCCCCCCTGACTATCTGCACAGGAAGGAGCTCATTGCTGAACTGGACCAAGACGAAAAGGACCAGCAGAACACGTCCCGTCTGGTGCAGGAGCACAAAAAGCTGCTGGAGGAGAATAAGAGTCTGTCCACATACTACCAGAAGTGTAAAAAACAGCTGGAGCTGATCCGGGTTCAGCAACAGAAGAGACAGGGCACGTCATGATGAGACACAAACTCTGCCACTCCCCCTCCTCACCCCCCCCCCCCCCCCCCCCCCTCGTCATCTCCACCCTCCTGCGCTCCTCAACATTGCACACCAACACTACCCGTCATCTGCTCTGCACATACACTGCTCCCAGTCCAGCTTTGGAAAGAGACCTCTATTCTACTGTCTGCTGCATGTTGCATTGTAGACCCAACAGGAAGACCTTTGTCTCCTGTACATACATTTGCACATCCTCACAGTGTCTTCTGTGAGCGCAGACCAAACAATCACTGGTCCTCCATTCAGATGAGCCCAGACACTGCCGCTGCCGCCACTGCGCTTCAGGACGGAGCGAGGTGGCTGACGTCTATGACCGAGACAACTTGCTGATGAGACGCAGGTTGTGTTTTCTCTGTGTTTGCTCTCAGGGCCTGTGGGCTAACCAGTCAGTGTCTGTTTGCGCTCCTCAGTGGTTAATGGCCACACCATCCTCCTCAGAATGTGAAACTCAAAACAAAGGCTTTGAAGCAGAATGTGCAAAAAAATCTTTCTGCAGTGCGTGCTAGGAATCCCTGTTATCCAAATCATAGCCCCTTTTTAAATTCACCCATTATCTCTACCTTTTTAATTGTGAGCATGAGCCTCTCCATAGACCTCCAGTCAGATGTGTCAGCAGAAGGAAGAGCTTCACATTAAAATACACATTAAAAAGTGGGCTAGCTTCCAGAGTAAATACAAGGAGCTGTGGTATCCCTTCTTATTTGACCTCAGTGTTGTTTTGCGTTTTGTCTTTTCTATTCAGTAGTTCACTTTGTGTCATTTGTTTGCAATAGGACATATTTTATCTGGTCTGTGAATGGCCTAACGGACAAAATAGAGGAGGGTCACCTCCCTATACAGTAGAAGTTGTTTTTAGTTCACATGTTGCCTTAGAAGTTGCCTGCATTTTAAGTGCTTGTGTTATGTGATATTTAGTGGGGATAAAAAAAAATTTTTTTTTTAAAGATATTTTTGATCTACTGAACATGAATGAAATAATAACGGAAAGAAGAGAGATAGATGTGTATCATTGAACTGATAATGTAAATGTCTGCCAGCAGCTTTATTCCCAGGACTATGAAATGTACGTTTTTTTTCTTGGTGTCTCACATCTCGTAAGTATTTTTGCACAGTTGCTATTTAATCAGGTTATATTCAAATTGTATTTCTCATTATACTGGTTCTGGTTTTAAACATCCAAGACTTAACAACATCTTTCTTTTTAAGTCCTCCTGTTGAGATTGAATTATAACACACACACACACACCTCTTTTTCGAAATGTTTCATAAGTTATTGGGAAGGGGGTGCAGCATATGACATCAAGGAAGGCATTATGAAATAAACAAAATGGTGAAACGATGTGATGTGTGTGTTATTATGGAGGATGAAACTACAGAGACTAAAACCAATAGAATATACTTTTTAAGGCTATACAGTTAGACATTTTAACATGGGGGGGTCATCTTTCAAGGTGGACATTTTATTCAGATTATTATTTTTTTTATGACAAATCTAACAAATTTAAAAATGTAACAAACCCACATACAGATTCAAAAAACACAACCAACCTGTACAATCATGTCCAACATACCCAAGATTCCTTTTTCATTCCTGGCTTCTCTTACTTTAGTAACAACAGTTCTGCTACAGTAAGAGAGATTTCAACCCAATAAGTCGACTCAGGGTGACATAAAAGGCAGTACTGGCAGCAAATAGTCAATCTTAAACACAGACAGGTCAGTTGGCTGCTGTCTAAAACTATAATATATGATAAATAATATATGATATCTAAACATAATAATCCAAAGAGGCTATAATGCAAACCAAAAGCTACAACGATGCTGCAGCCACTGAATCACTAAAATTGGAGGAATGCTGCGTAAATAAAGTCCCATAAGTGCTCTTGAGGCAACCTGTCAGCCAGCAGACAGTGTCATTGTCTCATCATTAAAACACAAGGAGCTCAGACTGCCTTTTTTCGTTTGTTTGTTTTTATCTTCACTTACAATTTTAGATGTATTTCTTTAGTCAGTAGGGAGAAAGTGTCTACATGTTAAGACAGACACTCCAGTTAATAGAATAATCAACAAACTCTAAAGCTTTTATCAAAGAAAATTTATGTTTACTTAGGGAATAATATGTCTTGTTGGTGCAGAGTGGGGAATATTTCTGCACACTCAAACTAATAGATCTATCATTTATTCATGTATCCAGTAAAACAATTCAAATATTCTGTCATTGTAGTTCATAACATGAGGAAAAACAAGACATTACAGACATTTTAAACAGCAGAATTTTGAGCCCAAATCTGAATCTCTGCTGCAGTGCCTCCAGGCAGACAGCAGGTGGTACTAAACACACAGTCTTTGTAATGGAGCCACATAGCTGTGGATCTATTCTTCCTCAGATAAAGAACCATACATGCTCTGCCTACTGATTGCCACAATGAGTGTGAATGCCTATTTTCACACGCTACACTATATCAATTTTGTGCAATGTGCGCTCTTTTGAGTGGAGCAAATTTGGCCACCAAATCTGTCTCACATAAGATGCATCTGGCCATTGACAGTAAGGAGCAACCCCCCCCCCCCTCCAACCACCCCCCTGGCTGCTGGTCTAGATTTCAGCTCCAAATTCTGACAAAGGGGTTTTTTTTGGTGGAGGGGCATTTGTGAGGGTGCTGCTTGTGTTTGAAGTTGAAAGCTAAATAGGGAACAATGACTCACTTTATTGTAGAGAAGTGATGTCATCTTCCTTCTCTTGCCAGGTATTCTGTGTGTGTGTGTGTGTGTGTGTGTGTGTGTGTGTGTGTGTGTGTGTAAGCTACTCCTCACTGAACTGGTAAACACAAGGAAGACAGAAGGTTGTTGCCAGCTTTGTCCAGCTCTCTTTTGTCTCAGAAGGCCATGTAAGGTTTGGCCAGCTGTAGGAAATCCAGTTTGATGGTTTATTTGTGTGTGCAAACAAGGAAGGAAGGCTTCTGTCCACAGGGCTTGTGTGTCGTTGGCTGAATTGTATTTTGTAATTATGATGTTTTATTTTCACAAGGAAACCTTCATGTCTGCAACTGGTTAGGACTTAAATTTAAAAAATAAAACAGCATGTAGCTGGAAAATAGTTTGTATATTCTTTAGTAACACAACTGATACCAAACCTGAACTCTGGTCACAAACCAATTTTGGTAAAGTTAAGTGCAAAAACATAGCAATATATGTCATCAAACTAAAAAAAAACAATATTAAAGTAATAGGGCACCTGGCACGTGATTGATTTTGATTCTAGTGCCGGTACATTTAATTTCATTGCACTTGAAAGGACTTTGCTTCAGCTGACATCAACATTTTGTTACCAAAAAGCTGTTCTAGGTCCTTTGTAAGGTTTGACACCCAACCTTAGCTCAGTAGTTTCTACATCTGTTTAACTGTGACCACACAATTATAAAATGTGTTCTTTCAGAATAGGCTTGTTTAAGCTCGAACATTTTCCAATATCCTAGCACAATTCCCAAGTTTTTGCACAGAAGATTCCATAGTTGTACAAACACAACTATAGAGAAAACATGTTAATGTAAGATATCTGCAAAAGTGCTCTAGGTCACATTTTGATTTGTTAAATGCTTGCACGCAGGTTGAGGTTCAGTAATACTTGTATAATATTTTAGTTTTATTGTTGCAATTCAAGTGTAGTGTATGTTTTTGTTCTGCCTTCTCAAACCTAAACCAAATCAGAATGCAAATTATGTTCTCTTATTCATATATATGATGATGTAATACGCAATCCTGAATTGTCTTTGTTGAAGCGCAGTACTGAATGCAGCGGAGTAATGTCATCCCTCTCCTCACTGGAAGGGAAAGTTGAGGTTGCATTGGAAAACTGTGTGTGCTTTATGTTTTATCTATGGCATGGTAGCCATGGAAACTGGATGACATAAATAGGCTAGCAGTGGCAGAGAGAGGGATGTTGCAGTTTTTAATAATGGACAGAATTTGGGTCATGATATCTTGCTTGATCTGATCTTGTTAGATCCATAAATTGCATCATGTGCCACTTAAAATTTCATTAATTTGCATGAATCCCTGCTTGGTCTTCAAATCAGCTGCAGGCAGTCATTTAAGAACTGAGTGATGTCTCCTTGCAATCATTAAAGCAATGTTAGAGGAGGAAAAAGCCACATGTTCTTACACCAATTTTTTTTCTTTGTTTACTTCATGTCTTATGTAATTACATACTGCAATTCAGCGACATTAACAGCTTAAGCATGGTAATTGAGATCATGAATCACTTTGCTATTTGGAATAGCACTCAACACAATTATTTCCCATTCATAATTTCACTGCAGGTTTATTTAGAGGGGCACTAATAAGAGTGAGGGAGGGAAAGAACAGTAGCTGCTCTAGTTTCTGATGCAGAATTGCAAGGAAAAGCTCTGACAAATTTTCTGTGATTATTAGCATATCAGTGGTTTGTTTCTGTTTAATTAATTTTCATGGAAGAGCATCTGAGAAACGTCTATGGGATTTTATAGTGGCAGAAAAAGGTCAAAGTCTGTGCAGCATGCTGGAATATACAAACTATGGTTCCTTAATGACAAGACGCTGCTAACAAGCCAGCAAGCAAAGCAGACTTAAAAGCATCTATTATGTGTCTTGTGCAAGCTCAGCCAACACTGATGTTAAGGTACAGACCATGGAATACATTTCAAAATCACAGCAAAGAGATGGGTGATAACCTAAACAACTATTGATTGGTATTTAAGAATCAATAGAAGAAAATACTGAAAGAAAGTTTCATTAACACAGGAGAAAGTACTGATATGAGCTGAAGTTAGTGTTAGTAAACACACAAGTACTGAATTCAAGTAAAGGCTGGAAGTAGTTGAAGTCTCATGTGAAGCCAGTGCTGAAAGTTAAATGCGTAAATGATCTGAAGTGTTCATTGAAAAGTCCCAAAATGAGTTAACTTTCTAAAAGAGGTTATTGTGTCAGTGAAAACACCAGTGTAGTCAAAGGCAAGTGCTGAACGCAACTGGTGTTTCTTTATTTAGGTTCCCTTTTGCTATCACCTGCTAAACTGTTACTTTTTCTGGTGTTGCTAGGAGGGGAAAAAGACTGCAGCAGCATGATAATCCTAGTAATAAATACATAAAAAAGGAGCTCTGTGGTAACTGGCAGTCTGTTGCAGCAACTGTTGTGTTTCTTGCTGTTTTTCATCACTTCTGAAAAATGAGGTTGAGTAGCTCATCTACTAATCGGAAGGAATATATATACATATATATATGTGTGTGTCAGTAAACGCTACCATCAAACTGACTAATTTCTGCCTAACAGGCCACAATATGTGAGACTGGGCAGTGCTCTGTCTGATTTGGAGATGAACATGTCAGGAGCTCCTTATGGCTGTCTTCCTGTTCAACTTGTATGCCCCTAGACTTTCAGTACAACTCATTCCAACTACAAAAATACTCTGATTCTGCAGTGGTTGAGAACAGAGCACTAATGTTTTGTTTTGTTTTTAAAAAATTCACTTCTGAAGGTGAATAAATCAGAGAAAAGCTAATGGACTTCACATTGAAGAGAACACCTACATGGCTCCCGTCTGGGGGTTTCCTCCTCCTCATGGTGGGATGGACGTGCGGTTGTCATCAGGATGTGAGGCCTCAGGGGGGGCTGCAGTTGGCCCGGATCTCCTGGATCTATCTGTGTCTGCCTCTGGCTCCTGGGGACATTATTGTGCTTTCCCACCCTTTTTATCAAGTACAATTTATGGCAAAGGCACATACAGAGACACTTGCTCACTTCTTACAGCTGCAGCAGTTTGTGATACATTGTGCTTTTCTATTTGTGCTCTATCCCTTTATTATATTTTCTCATATTTTTTACCCCCTTCATTCTTTTTTTCTTCCTCCTGCCAAAGAACCAAAGAACTTGTCCAGGACTATTACACTGTCCCATGAAGCTGTAGTCCAAAAATGTAAATTTCAGTCTTCTGGGAATGTTTGCATTTCTGATAGTAGGGATCAGTTCATTAGAAATGGTAGTGTTACTTACTACAATTTATTTTCCAGAAAAAAATGCACAGAAACATTTAAAGCTGCAGTAAGGTAGATGTTTTATTTCTGTCTGGGTGTAAAGTTGGTATAGTAGTGCAACAAAATTCACTCTACTTTTAGCTGTTTGTTTCCACCAATTCTTGAGAAAGTCATCTGACATTTTAAAATAATGAAAAAAAAAAAGATCAAATAAAACTGCTGGACCGCTCCGTGAATTCATTGTTTTAAGCAACATATCATGTATCCACTGGTTGTCTAAAAAGGTTGATTACTGTAGTTTTTAAAATATATAGCGAGGTTAAAATTAGGTAGTGAGTTAATTTAAAACTGTGTATTGGTTCATATTTCCAACATGTAGTCAGATTTTCAGTAAGACTGATTTCAAATGTAGAATGACTACTTTTAGGATGCGTACAGTGTGAGCGCTCTCAGTGGTGCACACATATGTGCGTGTTTGTGTGTGTTCGGGGGGGGCGTGTTGGGCTGAGCTGCAGAGTGCTGGCAACAGCCTGTTATTACAGTCCATGTGACTGACAGTGTGTGGGCGAGAAGGTAATTGCTGGAGTATGCCTGTGGTGACGAGGGCCTTCAGGGGAGCGGATGTTGAGCAGACTGAGGCACACAGAACGCACAGAGAAGGTGCAGGCAGCCCAGAACTGATGACTCATCTCTCACAAACCATTCCCTCTTGTTTGTTTACTCTGCTCTTCTGCAGCCTGAGTAAGAGTGCTGACAGACAAGGGACTGTCACCCAGTGACTGGGCCGTCTTAAAGGATTTCACCTGTTTAGACTTCAGGACAAGCGGCTTATTTAGATCCAGGTCCGCTTCCCGTGTAAACAGCCTCCAGAATTGGCAGACTCTAAGCTTCTATTTACTGCACTGAGAAAGAGAGTCAGTCGTGTCTGCATCTACTAACCGGGCTCCTAAAATAAACTGCCAGATGCTAAGCTTTTTATTCATTGTGGATACTATACTGTTAAAAGTATATGCATTGCTTTCAATTAATGAACTGGCACTACGATGGACACCCCTAAGAAGTGTCCCCTCATTTTTAATCTATCCTCAATAAAGACACTGTTCATAATAAGAGCAATAATAATTATCATTATCATCATCATCTTGTAGCTCCTTCCTTTAGGTTTCACAGTAGATTATCTGCCTCTTCTTTCACACCAACCGTCTATGTCTTTCTTCACTGCATCCATGACCTCCTCTGAGGTCTTCCCGTTTTCCTCTCGGCAGCTCCATCTTCAGCATGTTTTCTCATTGATATCCACTATCCACATGTCACTGATATGTGCAGAAAAGATACAGTGACATGTCACAGTGTTACATGTCACATGTCAATCTTAACCTTGTCCCTCTAGCTTTGTCTTCAAACCACTCAACCTAAGTTGTCTCTCTCCAGGTCAGCATCCTGTTTTTTGTTTGTTTGTTTGTTTGTGTTTTTGCATTATACTATCCTTCTGTCACAAATCACTTCTGGCACTTATCTCCTGCTACTCCACCCTGCCTCCCCTCACTTCTTTACTTGTCTTGTATGTGTCCGTTGCTTTGGATGGTTGACACCATGTATTTAAACTCTCTGCTGTTTGTATGTTCATATTTCCACCTGTCTCCCTCTCATGCACACACAGATATTCTGTCTTGGTTCTAGTGACTTTCCTTCCTACTCTCCAGGACATACCTCCACCTCTCCAGACTCTTCCACCTGCTCCCCAGTTCAGTTTCAGTTTTATCATTTTTATTTGTCATATGCAAGTTAACACAGGGTCAACATTGCAATGAAATGTATTTGAAGAGCAGAAGACAGTCACTCAGCAGTATAGTAGGGTGACGGAGGGAGGGTGGGGCACGTAAACGAGAATGAACAGCTTGCAGAACTGGGACAACCAGAAGGAGTGTGGTTGGAGGCGTGGTCCTGCTCCTGAAATTCCGATACATAATCTCCAATACTTTTGTCATCTAACACCATCACAAAAAAAGGGAGTCAGAGCCGATCCCTATATAATCCCACCCCAGTGCAACCCCTTCTGGCTTTCTCTGATTCTAATATACAGATCTTTTCTACTCTCCCCGAGTACTCAAAGCACTTAATACATCATACCACATTCACCCACTGACACAAGCACTTTCTTCTATGATTTAAGTGCTTACTGAGTAACATTCACACACATTCATACTCCAGTCAGATTAGGTTAACATCTTGCCCAAAGATATTTGGCATGCAGCCTAGGGGGAGCCAGTGATTGAACTACGAACCTTCCGATCAGTAGATGACCTGCTCTACTGACGCTCAATGATCATCACTCTTTTCTCAGTTTAACTTCAGCAGCTGAAGTATAGCTTCATAATATGGTTCATCAACTTTGTCCTCCTGTAGTTACTTACCTTCCTGCCCATCTGACCCTCCCTGAGCTTGGTTTTTCGTGAAAAAACCTCATGTTAAAAGTGAGTTTTTTCTTCTCATTGTCACCAAGTGCTTGGTCATAGAGGGTTGTCTGATTGTTGGAGTTTTCTTTGTATGGTTGAAGGTTCTTCATATTACAATATAAAGCACCTTAAGGAAACTGTTGGTATCAACAGCTCTATATCAGTAAAAATGAGTAGAATTCTTTAAAATAGATACCAGTTCTCAGTCTCTGGAATTGTGTTATAGAGTCTGGTCAAAAAGTCCACTCTCTTTTCTCCTAAGCATCACCTGTGGAGAAAAAAAACAGGTAATTGATCGTGTGCGAAGGAATGATTTATTTGAAGAGTTTCAGTCAGGTTTTAAAGCTAATCACAGTACACAAACAGCTTTAGTGAATGCTGTGAATGATCTCTGTGCTTATGCTGCTACACCACATTGCAACGTTCAATACCACTGACTATAGTATTTTATTACAGTGATGAGAGCATGCTGTCCGTATTAAAGATGTTGTTCTATTTACATTATGCATTCTTCGTTTAGGCTTTAGGCATCATTAAAAGGCATAGCATACATTTTTACTGCTATGCAGATGAGACCCAACTATTAAGTATTGTCACAGGAAATTAACTGTCTGCAACACAACCAATCTGACTGTAGTTGATTGTTTCTCCAAAGCTGTACATTTAAATGCACTTCCCAAGCTTCCCAGCTCCTCATTAACCATGTCTTTCAGCTGTACAGCGTACTATTTTTCTTTGTTTCTGACTTTGTCTCTGAGCAGTTCACCTCTCAAGTTTGGAAGGAGTTTTGCTCCATTGAGACAAGGTAAGTCTGTCTTCTGGTTTCCACTATCAAACAGCCAAACTGAGAGACTTACCATGACCTGGAGTCTGCACTACAGTGTGTGGTCCAGCTAAACTAGTCCACATAAACCTGGCTTTAGCTGAGTATACACACAACTGAATGATCTCTTTAGCCACCGTGTCCCCTGTAGAGGCTCACATAGGATATCAACCACCTCTGTTTATGACCCAGAGGAGCAAATCGTCATCCAGAATCATAAGCAGTGCTTATAACACAAAAATAAAACAAACATGAAACTTAAGGTCATGGGACCCCAGCGACTGACTACTCTCCAGATTATAAAGTCTGATTGTCTATTTGAAAGATTAAATTCAAGTTGAATTCAAATTCGAAATTATAACAACAGTTGCCTCAAGGCTCATTATATTGTACAGAGAAAATTCCAACAATCAGACGACCCCCTAAGACCAAGCACTTGGCGACAGTGGGAAGGAAAAACTCCCTTTTAACAGGAAGTAACCTTTGGCAGAACCAGGCTTAGGGAGGGGCAGCCATCTCACTGGTTGGGGTGAGGGAAGGAAGATGGGACAAAAAACACACTGTGGAAGAGAGCCAGAGATTAATAATAACACATTACTAAATGCACAGAGGTGTATAAACCCTCGAGTTTATAAGAGAAGGAGAAGTGCCCAGTGCATTATGTGAAGCCCCCAGCAGCCTAAGCCTATTGCAGAATAGCCAAGGTCACTAAAATCCAGCTCAAGTGACGCTATGTATGTTTTGGGGGCTATTTTTGCCATTTGGTGTTAGTGAAATACGAAGACAAATTCCCCACAAGACTTACAAGCATATTTCCTATAGTAAAAACAAAAACATGCCAGAAGACTTTTATTTAAAACACACAGACATGCACACAACTCTGACAAGGTCATATCATATTTATTCACCCCTGGATTTTTTATTTACTCCACAACTAACACACAAAGTATTGTTAAGGTTTTTACTTTTAATCTTGATGGATATTCTAAGGTGTTTGTGTTCATAAAAGCCTGGCAGCTGCACTCACTAGCCACTTTAGTAGGTATACCTTGCTAGTACTAGGTTGCACCAGTCTTCTATTGTCCAGTTCTAGTAGTACCCAGAATGGTTCCCAGGGTGGTCTTTTATTGCTGTAGCCCATCTCCTTTCAGGTTCGCTGAGCTTTTCTCTTTTTCATACCTTTGTCTGTAAACCCTAGAGATGGTTGTGTAGGAAAATCCAGCCGATGAGCAGTTTCTGAAACATGCAGACCAGCCAATCTGGCACAACCAAGTAGCGTTCAAATTGTCCATGTCTACATACCTGCACTGGTTTGCGCCCAAGTTGTTTTTTGATTAGATTAAATTTGGAACCACTCAACAACCTGGGTGTGTCTAATAATGTGGCCAGTTAGAATATACACTCAACAAAAATATAAACGCAACACCTTTGTTACTGCTCCCATTCCCCATGGGATGGACGTAGAGACCTAGAATTCATTCCAGATACACAATATAACCATCCCTCCCAAACAGTGGTCACAAATCAGTCCAAATGTGTGGTAGTGGGCACATCTGCTATATTGAGATAATCCATCCCACCTCACAGGTGTGCCACATCAGGATGCTGATCTGACATCATGAGTAGTGCACAGGTGTACCTCAGACTGCCCACAACAAAAGGCCACCCTGGAATGTGCAGTTTTGTCTCACAGCAAAATGCCACAGATGCCACAAGCAATGAGGGAGCGTGCAATTGGCATGCTGACAGCAGGAATGTCAACCAGATCTGTCGCCCGTGCATTGAATCTTCATTTCTCAACCATAAGCCGTCTCCACAGGCGTTTCAGAGAATATGGCAGCACATCCAACCGGCCTCACAACCGCAGACCTCGTGTAACCACACCAGCCCAGGACCTCCACATCCAGCAGGTTCACCTCCAAGATCGTCTGAGACCAGCCACCCAGACAGCTGCTGGAACAATTGGTTTGCACAACCAAACAATTTCTGCACAAACTGTCAGAAACCGTCTCAGGGACGCTCAACTGCATGCCCGTCGTCCTCATCGGGGTCTTGACCTGACTCCAGCTCGTCGCCATAACAGACTTGTGTGGGCAAATGCTCACATTCGATGGCGTCTGGCACGTTGGAGAGGTGTGCGCTTCACAGATGAATCATGGTTCACATTGTTCAGGGCAGATGGCAGCTGAGAATGTCCCAGTTCTTGCATGGCCAGCATACTCACCGGACATGTCACCCATTGAGCATGTTCGGGATGTGCTTGACCGGCGTATACGACAGCGTGTACCAGTTCCCACGAATATCCAACAACCTCGCACAGCCATTGAAGTGGAGTGGACCAACATTCCACAGGCCACAATTGACAATCTGATAGACTCCATGCGACGATGTGTTGCACTGCATGAGGCAAATAGTGGTCACACCAGATACTGACCGGTTCTGGGTCCCCAGACCCCCAATAGCGCAAAAAACTGCACATTCCAGGGTGGCCTTTTGTTGTGGGCAGTCTGAGGTACACCTGTGCACTACTCATGATGTCAGATCAGCATCCTGATGTGGCACACCTGTGAGGTGGGATGGATTATCTCAATATAGCAGATGTGCCCACTACCACACATTTGGACTGATTTGTGACCACTGTTTGGGAGGGATGGTTATATTGTGTATCTGGAATAAATTTTAGGTCTCTACGTCCATCCCATGGGGAATGGGAGCAGTAACAAAGGTGTTGCGTTTATATTTTTGTTGAGTGTATGTATTGCTTTACTCCTAGATTTCTAGACAAGTCCAGAAGACATTTATATGTTCCTTTGAATACTGTTGACTCCATTCCACTGAGTTTTGTTTTTAATGTTGTGGCTACAGTACAGTGATGTTGACGTAGCAGATGAGAAATTAATGTATATGAGATCAAATTTAGGGAGCATTATCAAAAGCCCGACGGAACTTAAATCCCACTATATTTTTACCTGAAGGATGTGATTTCCACCTTGCTAATACACGATTAATGATACTGATTAGCACGCAATGTTGATTAATACTGCAAATATGTGACAGAAATAGAAATTGGCAATATGATTTTAAGATAATATATTGTTACTTTTTGCTGGTTGTGATACAAAACTCTGTGGTTTTTGCAGGATGTAGAAGACATATTTAACAGGCGTGCTGTGAACAAGGGTGCAGGCTGCCAACGCACTTCACATGAAAAAGTTCTGAAAACTTGTAACTTGAATTTGTGACATGATCTTGTGCAATTATTATTGTTTGAATTATTTCTTGTGATTTATATTATAAGTTCTTATTTTGCCAAACCATTAGAAAAGCAGCCAGCAAACAAAGCTGTGCTACAGACTGTTGTACTTCTAGTTTGTAAGCCCATTTTTGATGGTGGGAAACTATAATTGTTGTGTTTATGTGGCAAGAAACTGGCTTCCCACCCATGTGAACTCTCCAGCTCTCCGCCCACATGCATGCATGCATGCAATGCACACTCATAGACAGTGGACAAACACACACTGACAGCCTGTCATTGGTGGTGGCTCAGATTTTTACCTTTTAATTTGGGAGAAACTGAGAGACCTGCAAACTGTATCTCAGTGCGTCAGCTGCATTATGTGCTATATTGTGCCTTTTGTGTGTTATTGAAGATCTAAATGTGTTTTTTAAAAGGTTCAGTGTCTACGTATGTCTAAAATGATCCCTAAAGTGTAGATATAGTGTATCGACAGAGGCAAGTAAATTTAAGTCAAGGCCTTGTTGACCTCTGATGTCCTCTTCTTTCATGCTCTTTTGAAACAGAGTCTAGAAAGTCTATTGACACCAGTACCACCTACAACTCAAAGTTAAGATGCTAACTTGCAACAACATGACTTGTTGGTAGGGCATATATCAGATAACTGCCTTTTAATGAGGAGAGGTCATTTGGAAGAACTGGACATAATTTTCTAAGAAACAAAATTCAATTAATTTATTTTGCCTCAGTGGAGTTGGGGAAGAAGCAGGTTGCAGATATAAGAGACTGAAAGACAAAATGATAGGGAAGGTAGTCAAGAAGCATGGATGTAAAGAATAGACTAAACATCCAGTAAAGCAGGTGGATTGGTGATTACAGGTCTTCCTTACTGAACTTAGGCATATGCTTCATCTCTTGTGCTACAGAATTTGCCAACAGATTTCCTTCAGGAGTATTTAAGTCAGCATCATTTAAGTCAGCATCATAAAGTCTGCAAAGAGGTTTAGTGATATAAACAATAATTCCATTTAAATATATAAAGTCTTAGAGGCAGGTAATACATACTTGATCTGCATAAAACATCATTTCTTTGATGATGGCTGTTTGCAAAACTGTCCTTATCGCTATGCTTTAACTGACCAATAAAGCAGCTGTAAATAATGTATTCACACCACTGAGGTCAGTTATGATTTACACATTTAAGATGCATTTTGGGAAAGGAATTTGAATTCATGTTACAATGAAAAGAAAAGAAAAATTACCCTTAAAACATAATTTTTGCAGAACTCGCACGCTTGTGCTAAGTCTATATGCACATTTAACGTGGCAAGGCCAGAAAAAAATCTGCTGTTTCAGAAAGATTTGGATTTGAAGGAGGTACAAGCTGTATAACAGAAGTGTTCTAGTTATGCATATATAATCACACATAAATGATATCAGTAGTCAGGTTCTTCAAGGGCCTGTTTGCAGAAAACACCCATGATGGCCAAACTGTTAAATGAGAACACAGGACAGTTTGGAAAATCTCTGTATTTTTGTTCAACAAAGTGTTTCGTCCAATACCAGCTATATAGTCGAGGGTTTTTATCTAGTGCAGTTCAGTAAATTTACACTATGAGCAAAACAGGTACATGTACAGTCCTGCATGCACTCAAAGCAATGACTCATAAGAAAAGTGTTCAAAGCAAATCCAAAAGCACATAAAAAAGCCTCTGCTCAGAACAAAAGACATGTCGGTCAAAGAGTCATTACTTCGAGAGCTGGGGTGACTCATTTCTAAGTGATTCATCAGACTTTTGCGGTCACCCAAATACGACCGCCAGCCAAAAAGAACTTCCATGAATTTGCTGGATAAGGAGTGGGGCAAGTCCAGACAGAGGCACAATCACGTAAATGCAGTGCTGTTGTCAGCCAGCAAGCATGCCTTGAAGCCAAATGCCTTTGATTACATCAATAGCTGCAAGTCTGAGAGGGACCCAAAGACCCAGCTAACCACCATTCATAACAGGGGCTTCCACAGACCGACCCGTCAGGCTCGTGTTACCTTCAGGCCTGAACGGTATTCTTGTGTTTTAGGATTACGGATCAGGCCTGAGGGTTCCAAAGGTTCCACTAGCATCCCCTCACTACACATCACTGCATGGACCTTCTTTTTTCTGTCATGAAAAAACGGCATGCTGTTTTTATTAGGTCTAACACTTAGACTTCCTAGATTATTCCTGTGTAGGCTCTGTGTGGTAAGGCTAGTACATTGTAAACATTTCCACTACCACTCCTGCGTTAATCTGCCACGGTTTCCTCCAATTCCCCCACTCAGCCCATTTCAGTCATCTGCCTGTCCTGAACAGATCGGGTCATTGGGTGCAGGAATGGCAATGTGTGTGTGTGTGTGTGTGTGTGTGTGTGTGTGTGTGTGTGTGTGTGTGTGTGTGTACTCTATAATTAATACTCTATAATTAAATTCTCTGTATGCATTGGGAGAATGAGCATATGGATGACTGTCAAAAATGCATACTGAGACACAAAGACGTGACGCTCATCTCCCAACACCCTTTAGACACAGGGCTGCTCCCACCTCCTGAAGGCCCCCGGCCCGGCTTTGAAGGCCCACGGCTTTGCATATAGGAGCTAAAAATCCTCATATGTCCTAAAGGTTTTTGCAAAGATTCATATGAATATGAATATCTTTACTAATCTGGGGGATTAGCTGCTGCATTGTCAAACAATGTCTTTAGACTCCCAAAATCACCCTTTGACAGACTTCTTTGCTTTTCAGTTGTCATTTAGCTCCTTATTTATGGGTGCCCTCATTTTCCTCTTCCACATTTGACGTTTAAATTATGAGTAATGCATGCTAAAACGTGATTTTCCTCCAAACCTAACAAGGTAGATGGAGTGGCTTTTAGTATGTGGGGTTTTTGTTTATTTGATTATTTATTTGACATTTTATGTTAATTTTATGATTTTTTTCTTTATTTAGTTCGAAAGCCCGCCAAAATATTTATTTCTTATCTAGGCATTGCAGCTTTGATCATCAGAAGGATGATTTCTTGACATATCCTTTAATTAAGACAGTCCATGTTTCATCTCTGACTGTTTCATTATTCTCTACATGTTAATTGCATGTTCAGTGTTCATGATCAGGGCTTACTTATTTACAAATTCTTGTTTATGAGTTATACTAGAAGAAAATTTATAAAATGAACTCACAGTCATGAATTATTATCACCACCTCCCTATTCATACTGTACAAAAGTATAATATCTCCCTGCCTTTTATCTGAACACCTTAAAAACTGCTGGCTTTTTTATTTTGATGTCAGGAACAGTACAATTTCAGATTGTTGGTTCAATGCTATTCTCTGAATGCCACTCAGTGGAATATCCAGTATCCAATATCCAAGTAAATTGGATATTGGATACATACAGCCCCACAAAGAAGGGGCTGTATGTTTTACAATGATAATTCATAATTATATGCAAACTCCCCAGGGGACATTTCTCCCGTTAGAAATTAAAACATCTCCAGTGAGTGTTTACTTGTCCAAAAAGGGTGCGAGTGCCTTCCAGGTATTTAAGCTGAGCAGAGTTCTTCAGCTTACTCCCCTTTCACAACTTCGCTCAGCTCATAAAGCACCATTCATTTGCATTTCCGTTCGCGAGAAAAAACGAAGTGGTTTTTGCACTAATTACAGTCTCCAGGTTTGAGTGTGCACATTACAATATTAGAATATATTCCTTAAAGAGAAATATGAGCACTCATATTCACCACCATCAAGGCAAACTGGCAACAGCCCCACAGCCTGACGCTTTTTGGTTCCTAAGACCTCCTCTGTGTCAGATGTGAGGAGTTGATCGAATTTTTGTAATAAGTTGTGGCCCAACTGACAGTTGACTGCAGTTCAACAAAAGAGCAACTTGAATACATCTGAATTGTTTTTAAAGAACATATGAAATAATACTGTCAGCTGTTTGAGGAGAAAATAGAGACATTCTTTTGTCTTCTGTCCGTCCTATTGTACAATCTTTTTTTTAATGCCAATGTGTTACCAGGAAACTAACTATATTTAAAATATGAGACACGCAATGAAGTTTCAGAGCCACATGTTCGAAACAAACAGTAGCACTGAGAGTAAACTCAACTATAAAATAATTAACTGGAATTAAGATGTCTTTTTACCACTATGTTTGATCAATTCTAAAAGCAACAATTTTCTGCAGCATTAATCTTTTGTCTTATTTGTAACATCACTGCTTTTTACTGTTGTATGTTCTTTAGAGATTTCCAATCACCATTTTCTCATCGCTATCTGATAATGTCTCTGATTTGAGAAGGCTGCACTGATAAGGGTCATTTTGTGTGAAGAAGAATAAATGGCTCCTCCAAGGTGCTCAGGAACTTTTACTCGTGCACCATAGAGAGCATCCTGACGGGAAACATCTTAACCTGGTTCAGGAACAGCACCATGCAGGACAGACGAGCTCTACAGAGGGTTGTGCGGTCAGCTGAGCGCACCATCCGCTCCGAGCTCCCTGACCTGCACTCAATCTACAGCAGGCGGTGCTGGACCAAAGCCAGGAAGATCGTGAAGGACCTCAGCCATCCCAACAACAGACTGTTCTCTCTGTTGAGGTCAGGAAAGCGATTCCGCTCCCTGAAGACCAACACAGAGAGACTGAGGAGGAGCTTCTTCCCGCAGGCGATACGGTCTCTCAATCACACCACCACACAGTACTGACCCACACATATAGTTCTTACACACACTGGACATTCTGGACATTGTTTTCACTTCATCACTTAAATCACTTTAAGCATATTTGCACTGCACAAGACATAATGTGGATTGCACAACACTGGTCACTATATTCTTCATTTCCAGTTAATACTTGTACAGCTGCTGTTATTGTGTGTGTGTGTGTGTGTATATATATATATATATATATATATATTTCTTCATACATTCTTATATAGTTCTATACTGTGTATTGTGTATTTTGTTGTACAGTTATTTCATTTTTAACCTTAATTTTTTATATTTTATTCCTTCCTAGTTAAATTTACCCTTTTTAATTTTTCATATTTATTTCCTATCTTATTCATAGCCTTTCCCTTTTTTTTCTTTAGGTCACGAGCAATTGTCTAAACATTTCACTGCATATCGTACTGTGTATGACTGCGTACGTGACAAATAAAATTTGAATTTGAAAATGGTTAATAGACTGGTCCGCATATACTGCTTTTCTACTCTAGCATTCAAAGTGCTTTTCATTCACCCAATTTTTTCTATGTCAAAGTGTTTTCTCTCGCAGATTCAAACTCCAGGAGCATCAGGAGCAACTCGGGGTTCATTATCTTGCCTAAGGACACTTTGGGTTAGTCAGGGATCAAACCAATAACTTTACAACTACTAGATGCCCTGCTTCACATGCTGAGCCAAACCTCCTTTGAGTAGGATGGAAAGTTAATAACTTTCTCTTAATTGCTGTGATACCTGTTATCTCCAACTGGAGTTTTAGGTTTTTTCAAGCCAGCTAATGCAAAGAAAGCTTGGCATAGTTGAACTTCATTTGCACAATATCCCTTAGATGCTTACATCTATTTGTTTATTTATTTATTTAGTAGCTAAGTTATTTAGTAGAGACCCACTTTACACTGCACACAAAACATGTGCGTTATAAACATTAATTAAAATGATCACAGAATAAAAACACTGAATTTCTTAGGTGACAAATTTTTCATTAGTTTTTCATGATTTCATTTTTGTTTTTTAAGAACTTACACTAGCCAGAGTGCTACAGTACTGTCAAACTGTTGTCATGACAGGACATGGAATATAACTTTTAATAAAGTTTAAACACTTTATTGAAGTAAAGTTTTAGTGTAGTGCTATTTTACTGTATTTCTGTGATATGATAACATTGCACAGTTGTTGCAAATTTGTTGGCGACACTTTTAAGATGTGAATGTCCTGTTCCATTACATCCCAAATGTCTGTTTGTTCTGACTGTGGTCATAAATGGATGGCTATAGTCGGAAAGAACACTCGGATATGCTGTGGCAACTAAACAATGCTTACTGGGTACTAAAGGCAATGGAAATAGCCAAAAAATATCAACCATGCCATGACAAAAGACCATCACCAGCACTGAATATTGCAGTACAATTTAAGACTCGTCATGGCAGGCAGCATTTTTTTCCAATCTTCTGTTAACCAATTTTAGCGAGTCCTTATGAACTGTTGCCTCACTTTTTGTTCTCAGCTGGCATGTGTGGCACCTGGTGTATTCTTCTGCTGCCGTAGCCCATCTGCTTCAAGGTTTACTGTTGTGTGTGTTCAGAGATACTCTTCTGCATAACAAGTGGTTATTTGAGTTGTCTGACAATTCTCCTCTGATGTCTGACATTAAAAGTGGCATTTTTGCTCAAAGAACTGCTTTCTCATTGAATATCTGCTATTTCTTCACACTGTTCAATAGTTGCGCAGGAAATTCACAGCAGATCAGCACTTTCTGAAATACTAAGAGTAGGCTCCTTCAACCATATCAGCTTTAGCGTCACTTAAATCACCATTCCGGTCCATTCTAATGGTCAATTTTAACCTCAACAGGTCATCTTGATCATATCTACACATCTAAATGCATTCAGTGGCTGCCATGTAATTGGCTGATTAGATATTTACTTTAACAAACAGTAGAACAAGTATCTAATGAAGTGGCCAGTGAGCTTTGTGTTACACAACATTTATTTTCTAAGATTATTCTTACTTATTATTATCCACATTTAAAAATATCAGTCTTCTTAATATAAGTTATAAGAGATAAATGTCTTTGCCAACTGTTGTTGTTGTTGGGCACTGTACAGATAAATTCTAAATGAATTAAAAGTTATCCCATGTACAAGTAATTTAATAACATTATAGCTATAAGTAAATAAATAAATAAATAATTTATAAATAAATAATATGTGATTCTGAAAAGGCTGAATCTGCCTAATGATTATTTTTACTTTGGGTACTTTTAAGTATATTTTCTGATACACTGGCGTTTGTGTTGTTAATTACGTGGAAGTTGGGAGCTGAAACTATTAATTATTCTTTTTGCAAATGTGTGTCAGGTAATGAGTTCAGTAAAACACATTAATAAATAGAAATGGTAGAGGAGCGTGTGAATAATAAAAACATTAAAGAAAATAGTTCCCACACTTGAAAAGAAAATAGATAGGTTTCAGTGTTCCCTTATCAGGCTTTTAATGCGATCGGAAAATAAGTCAGCTAAACATCCCCTTTAATTGTTCTCACATGCGAAAAAAATGCCTTGTGTCATCATTAATCGTAATTTTCCCGCTGCATTCACGAGAGGGGGGAGGGAGGACCAGGAGAAAGCATGGTGTGCAAGGGAGGGAGGGAGGGAGTCCAGAAAGCCGAGGGGGAGGGATTTGAGCTAGAAAGTCAGAATAGTGCGATTCTCCAAGCTCCGTTGCGCACTTTCGAAGGACTACGCACCCGCTTCCCGCCGGCTTCAACGCAACGCCGCGTCGCACTAACGATGTTGTGAATGAGAGGATGAGTGACGTCAGCGGGCGAATGTCAACAATGTAGCGACTGAGAGTAGGCGTTCCAGTCGAGTGTAACAAACAGCGGAGAAGGAGCGGCACGCCGTGCAGGATCAACACGCACACACGCGCGCGCGCACACGTACACAACAAATCGTAAAATCACAGACACTGTAGCGTGTGTGTCTGTCTGTGTGTGTGTTTTAAATAAACATTCTTGTAAGTGACAAAGAACCGAGTTGCGGCAGCGAGAGAAGTCATCCATCTGCAATCAGGAGGGTTTGAGGAAACGGCAAACCGAGTCATCATGTGAAAGAACTTGTGGGAAACGGACAAAAGGGCTGGAGTACGAGCAGAATAGGACGGAAAAGGTGAGCTGGCGTGCACGTCTTTTTCCTCTCTGACCACTCTCTCTCTCTCTCTCGCTCGCTCTCTCTCTATCCTTTTCTCGCTCTCTAGCTGTTCTTTTTGTTAGCTTTCAATCTCGGTCTATTGTTGATGCTCTCATAACCGAGACGCAAACTTGCATAAGTGACGCAGTGGTAGTGGGCTACTACCAACAGAGCCCCCTGCTGAGATGCATAAAAAAATCGACTTTATAGGGGAAAAAAGCAGAACCGCACGCATGAATCTTGAAAGCCTGGCGCGTGGTACGAATATTGAAGCCTGTAATGTGATGGGGTGTGAACGCGGGTTCAGGAGTGAAACACAACTCTGTACCGCATCCTGTTATGCTTTGAGTCACCGCTCTCTGTGTGCTCCTCTGTACTGTTGTTTTTTTGTTTTTGTTTTTTTATCCAATATGGTAAAGTAGTCGGTGGTGATCCGTCAGGATGAGCTGCCACATGCAGAGTCATTAAACACCTTCCTCGTTCAATACGTGTGCATCTAGTTCATGTGGAGCTCATTAGAACTGTTACTACCGCTATTCCAGTTTATTTCACTCTGTGTGAAATCATTGTATTACTGTAGGGTCTTTACCTTAAAATATAAAGCCCATTGGGCGTTGTGATTTGGCGCTATATAAATAAAATAAACTGAACTGAAATAAGCACACCTTATCATTAATCCACATTATAACAGTCAATCCCTCGTTTGACGTTAAACCCATATTTCATTATTACACATATATATTTCTTAGTCTGCCATCATATTCGAGAATATAAAATAGGCATTTTTAAATCAAACTGCACCCTTGTGCGCGGAGCTGCATTGTCATGTGAGGAGATGCTGCAATCGCGTCTTATTCAATCTTGAGTCAGTAATGTGCTGAGATGCACCTCAGTCGATAAAAAGGGGCATTTTTAAGGTGACTCTTAAAAAAAATTGTGATCGTGGATAATATATATATAAACAGTGTAGTCTCACGTGCTGCCATGCATTACGACCTTTAAATGATTTATGAGAATGTGCTTCGTTTGTGTTTACAGTAAGATTAGTTGGCTTCATATCGGTGGCTGCAGGCACTCGCGTTTGCATTGTTTCCCTCTGTCGTTAAAGAGACGCGTGTGTGCAGGCAGGCAGGGCTTTTTCTTAATAGTGTTTGTTTCGTCATGACTATTGTTTGATGGCCATGTGTTTGCCTCGGCAGCGGAGGAGCCTGGAATCATAAGGGAGCGGAGTGATGCTGCTATAAATGCGGTGATGCAGCATTTCGAGGAAGCATACCATCCTCTTTGTCTGATAGTGCTGATGCAAAGCAAACGGCGGAACGATCGCAGCATCATGGATGGATCCTCCATCATCATGATCAAGAACCTTTGTCATGATGCGTCGCGCATTCTTTTGAAACGCCCGAAACGCCTTGACTCCACGCAGCCGCCACAGGGATGGGTTTAAGCTGTGCCGAGAGCAGGTGCATAGGTAATAGGAGCTAATAGGATCTCACTGGTGGTGTAAAGGCAGCTGACGTGAACTCACATTTTCACAGACAACGCGCTGCTTTGGCGACGCGTGCACGGCAGTGGCACTCATGCGCAGTTTTACGCACGGAACCCTTTGTTCTCTACAGTAACCCCCTGCCTTTCTTTTCCCAGGCATGGCAGTCCTCTGTGTACTGTGAGGAGGAGAGGGGGTGGAGTCCATACTGTAAACCTCATAGTGACTTTGTCAGCTTACGTCAAGCTTTGGTTTCTTTGCTCATTAGTATAAACAAGACACGCGAATCGCATAAAAATAATACTTTCATAATTGCGTGTCACATTTTATTGTAAGCACGATCAGTTTAATAGATCACCACTGAGAAATCTCTTTATTACATCACTCAACAATCATTAACAGCAAGAAGATTTTCAGTTCCAGCTGGTCTGTTCTCTGACCAGCGTTTAGTCTCGTGTTCTTACCATGTGGAATGATATGTGTAAACCAGTGACTGTGCATTCAGAAAAAACTACAGACTTTATAAGAACCAAAGAATTCAAGATCCTTGAATGAAATCTAGAGGAAAATTTCACAACAGCAGAGATGGTGAAATAGCTTTTTAAAACCTTATGATGGGGCAGTGTTTGCAAAGTTTTAAAGCCATTATTATTATTATTATTATTATTATTATTATTATTATATTCAGCTTGTGATTCTATATTTGTAGTTTTTATGTCCCAAAAACAACTTACATTTAAGTAATGATTCATAGTAACTGCCCAGACGAGTTTTACCACAGCTAATAAGTTGCACTGCATAAGCATCAATTTATTTGTAATATATACAAATATACTTACACTAGGTGTCTGTAACAGATCAGAGCAGTAGTACAGTCACAATAGACCTGGAAGATTACAATAATGCTTATCAATTATCTGCAGCCTTACAAAACCCAGCAATAATGACTGCGATGAAAAACTACCATATCTTGTTTGTTTCTTTATTAAACTCTCTTCTAATTTTGGCAGCATCACTACACAAAATTAGAATTGTCTTGTCACACTGTAATTCCCACAGACAACAGTAAAACAGGAATATTGAATTGTTGCACAGTTATTGCATCACGTTTTGAATTTCTCTCTCCCTTCTGCCTCCTTAATTACCCCAAAAACCTGCAGCTTGAAAGTCAAACCAGTGCACAGGCTGTAGCTTGTAACCGCAAGCCTTGTTTCTACCTATTTTAATGTGCAAGTAATATATAAAATCCACCCATCTTCTTCTGTTTATTCAGGGTTGCTATTATATGATATAATACATCTGTAATAGGAACAAAAAGTACAAACTAGTCATATGTTCAGTAATATGTTTTCTGTAATGCCATGAGATGTAATTTATGATCAATTGTTACTTGTTTTATTGTAATCCTTGTTTCCATCAAATTTTGTATTCAATCCAAAAGGACTGAAAAGAGTCTGTAGAATAAATAGTGGTTAGATGGGGCTAATGTCATCACAATGCAGTACTTCTTAATTGTTCAGAGTGTGATTAAGAGCTGAAAGAACATTGTGAGGACAATGACATCACTGATGATACCTAAACCTAAACCTAATTCTGTGTTTGAGCCCAAAAAAGGAGACACACTTGTGTACAGCCTCTTTAAAAAGTCAACAGCATGCAGCCTCATGTTGATAATGCTACATGACATGTAGGTAGATTTCTGACTGACTGAAAAGTTGTGTTTCAGGTATTTCCCACTACTGACAGTGCACAACTACAGCACAGTGTATAGATGTGGGTTAGTAAAAGCTCTGCATATTACCTATGGACAGTCAGCTCACTACAATGGCAGGTGCTTTGGGGTTAGGATTAGGAATATTCAGATGTCAAAGGGTAAATAGTTTATTTTTATATTAAGATCCCTTCCTTTCCATGGCACTAAATAGGAAATAGGAAATAAATAATAACAAAAACAAAGCAAACAGAAGGACATTGGTATCATGATGTTAAACCATTGTAAATGTTTAATTGAATAGTTGAATTAGTTTGCCATAACCCCCAAATGGCTAGATTTTTGAATTTTTGTGCTTTGCTTAAAGCTTCCAGATTTATTTTGGACTTTTAAATACTTTCTATTTTTTTTTAATCTCTATGTGCATCCAAATGAAAAATGAAGAAGGCCCTTCTGAAATCTGTTTAAAAATACATAGGACCATCTCACTGGTATTATATCAGAACATCTCACTGTGAACAGTGCTGTTCTGGGGATCTGCTCGAGTCCCTCAGGATTGTCTTCGACAGCTAAAATTCCGAATAACAACAAGTTCCTGTCATGTGACCATGAAGGGATCCTGAAGACTAAAACAGTCTAAAACATCCAGGGCTAGCTCCTCATTGTTTCTGCTGAGCCACATGTAATCATCCTGCTATTCAGCTAATTAAAAAATGACTGGAAATAAATGACTGGAGAAGGTGCTTGTGTTCCAAATGAACCAAGTACTGGTGGGTTATTGATTCATGAAATTTCAGCTGGAGTAGGACAACATGAAGTGATCAAATTCACAATATCAGCAGCCTTTTAAGGTCTATTATTTCTGATTTATGTGAAGAAAAAAGCAGATAGTGTATGCAGCAGGTCCCATCTCTCCTCTCTTTGCATCTTTAAAGTCTTCTTTGCATCACTAAGGGTATCTGAGTACCCCTGACCGGCTCAGTTGAATATCCCAAGTCACTGCCTTGGCTAGGGAAAAAAAAAGATGTTGCTATTGCACTCTCAAAGGCAGGTGATTGGGCATCTGCCAGTGATGGCATAGCTGGAGAAGCACTGCTTGGAGAAATCTCAGATTCTGTACATTACAGCAAAAGCTATTGTTTCCTTCTCCTTTTCTCCCTGTTGTGATCCCTTCTTTCCCCGTGTCATGTCATGGCTGCTCATTCTTCTTCTCTTTTCCCACTTTTCTCAGTAGTGATGTGCACTGGTGTTCTCATCACTTGTGTGAAATCAGATTGCATTATACACCCAGCCCCAGCTGCCATCAGTCTGCGGCTGCAGAGTCAGGGCCTGTCTGTGTGTGTTTGACTCTTGCCAAGAAGCTAGCAAAACTAAACCACCACAGTCAATTTTCTGATTGTTTTGGTTTGTGTTTGTGCCTTTGTGTGCCTGTTAGAAACGATGGAGTAAATGACCCACCTATTTGATGACCTCTTCCCTGAGTGGAGGACTTCACCTTCTGAGCTGTGAATGAAAACTCAATTCAGTGAAGGGAAAGGAGGGAGGTTTGGTGTTTAGAAGAATGTAAAGTAGCATTCAGTAAACAAAAAGAAATCATTTAGCGTAACCTGTTTATATTAGATTATTGCAGCACTGTTACTGTTGGCACAGTTGACTCATCAGAACGAGGCTGAAAGCTGCTTTAGAGAAAACCTTGAAGTGCTCTGAACAAGGGAGGAAACTTAGCCTCAGTGTAGTAAAATGGTTGTAATATAGTAAAGTTTTCTGATTTCTGTTAAAAGACATTTCCCAACAGAGAAGTCCAAGTATATTTATAATTCATCCGTTAAACAGTACCAGTCAGAAGTTTGGACACAGTCATGCACTCATATCAATGAATGAGTCTTCAGACATTTAACTAGTACTGTATGTGTTATCTGCATTTGTAAGAACTGATTAAAGTGGCATGAGTTCAAATTATAATCATATTTAAAGTTTAATTTTCACGTTAACCTAATTCTGGAAATCTTAAATCTCAGAAACCAATCTGAGAAAATAAATAAATAAAAAACCTAGATTTAAACCCATTAACCTTTCCTTAAAAGTCTGATTTCACCATTGATCAGTTAAAGAGTTTTGTAAAACTGTAAATTGGAAATTGTTCAATCTTATTTTCTTGTCACAGTTTGACTTTTTCAGCTCTCTCACGTACATGTGTTCCATTATCTGTCACAAGTTTAAACATAAATTGAGAATATGAGACAAAATTTACAGTTACGCCCCAGACGCCCATTTACATTACGACTCAGCTCAGAAGCAACAAGAAACTGACATTAGAGTTTTAAGAAGTGTAGTTTTATTCTAAATGACATCATAACTTAGCTAAAACAACTGGTACCCCAAAAAGACAAAACTGGTGTGTGTCTCTGTAGAGTGACCCTCAGTCTTGCCTTTATCCACACCTTACCAAATATGGTTAATTAGCAGTGAAGCCCAGGCAACCTTAAGAGAATACGGGTTGCAGAGGGACGTAACACTTACATAAACTTAGCTTCATTCACATCTTGATTCCTAAAATAACTTAGCAGTTGTTTCAAATATCAAATAGTTTCATAAAACCATTCAAAACCACAAGGATGTGTAGCAAATTCTGGGGGGAGGGAAACAGACATTTTAGTTGCAGGTTTCTTTCAGCTTTTTCCTTTTATATTTAATGGCAATTCTCAAATTTTCTTTGTAGATTTTATTAAATAATATTCCTTTTTTCCTTTTCTTGTGGAAAAGAAGTCTCATTTTGTTGCTCTCATGTAGAGACTTCACTTACGAGTGCGCCTATAGTTTGATAAAAATAGCTATGTGTTACAGTTGACGCATTCTCATTTATGCACATGTGAAACACACGCCTCCACATTTAAACAAGCTCTTTGATGAAGCTTTTGCACGCTGTTTTTCAATTCCACTGACTTGTGTGTGGTCTTTGTTTTATTTTTTCCAAGCATCACTAAATGTGAATGACATGTGCGCTACAGTGTTTCTTCCCCTGGGCCAACTGGCAAAATGGCGGCTAGAGAGCCTCATCCAGTGCTTTTGCAGCGTCTGGATATTCACCACGGTGACGATAACAGAGCCTATATGGATGTGTCCAGCTTAAACAGCTCCTCCATATAAGAATGCTGGATTTTCTCAGCATTGCTTGGGTTATTCTTAGTAAGGACTGTTGTCTGTGTGGTCCCCAGAGCCCATCCCCCTGCTGCCACCATAGAAATGCTATGCATACCATATCACATTAGAGCACTTTGTGGTGAAAATGAGGCAACGTAGACAGAGAATTTCTCTGGGGTTAGGCCCCCTCGTAGTCCTCCCGGGGAACACTGAAGCACAGAAGTAGTCTTCTGGTTGCTCTCTGGAGCTGCTGAGTCACATGTGAAGTGTATATATTCAGTATATATATACGTTGTCTTTGCTGTTTTCTTTTGACTCATCAGGATGTTCTTCATGGCAGATCTGATGATTACACTTTCGCTGTCCCAGCCTATATTTCTGGTTGACAAAACTATTTTACCTAATTTCTGTTTTGTTCCCCTGATGTTTATTAGCATACGGATTTTGTTTTTCGATTTGGCAATAAGCTTTAAAATTACCTTTTTAAACCACAAAAGGTCCATAATTTATTTACAATGTGGAGTAAAGATCCAGAATGGCTCTATAAGTACAGAATCAACCAAATAAACTTTTCTTAACATTTCTTACTAATTATTATATCTTGTAAATTCATAAAAATATACTTTTTCAACAGATATTAATGATTCACACAATGAAAACACGTCAAATGGGAGCTTCGTTATAAATATATCAGGGAAAGGAAAGCTTTAAATCTTACAAAGGCTCACTTAATTAAGCCTGAAACTATGAAATTTATCATCAGTAAATATTCCACCAAATTAAGATATTGAGCTGAACTGCTAAATAGTTAACATAGCGGCTAACAGAAAAAAAAACTAGTTAATTATAATTAATTATACTTATTTTATCAATCCAGTAAAATGACCTTGCTTTGCTTTTATGTATAGTAGAAAAGAATCAGTCTGCACAATGAGAGTTAACTCATTCTTTTTCCAGCTATAAAGGTTCTTCTACACTCCTGAATTTGATATTGGCTGTTGACCACAAACATTTGTGGTTAGAAATATAAGGATGTCTCAATGAGACGTGTTGGTTTTGGCTGGTTATTCGTGCTCCCGCGTTAGAAGAAGAACGCTGCTGTGTGCTTTTTTCTCTGAAGCCTGAGGTCATTTAGTTCTGTGTAGCACCCTTTTATTCCACACGCTGACATCACAGGTTACACATTGAAAAGCTCGCCAGTGCTGCTGCAACACTGCCTTCCTCCTTCTGCCCAGTTATTGGTGTAACATTAAACTAGTTCCTGATAAATACTCAGGACTGCAACATTAATATGTTATTAAAACATATCTAACAGCCATTTGTTAGATGATAAACCAACCAATAGGACCTTAGGCTGTATTCAAGCATGTAAATGATTCCCGTGTTGGCAATATAGTTCAATTCAGTTCAATAATTAATATATATCTTCACGAATAATATTAATTTGGCACAAAGCACAATATAAAATAACTGTCATTTCACCTAAATGCAACGATGTAACAACACAGAAAATATCGTTGAAGATTTCTGCCAATATAATGGATATATGGTTAAATGATTATGTATAGTTTAAGGATTCTGTGTGTATTAGTCTAATACTTTATTATAGTGGTCTTGACCTTACAATATAAAGCGACTCAACGCAACTGTTTTTGTGATTTGGTCCTGTATGAATAAAAGTGAACTGAATTATATCAAAATGTAAATTTAAGAGGTGGCAGCACGGTGGTTAGCACTGTTGCCGCACAGCAAGAGGGTCCTGAGTTCAATTCCACCATCAGGCCGGGGTCTTTCTGTGTGGAGTTTGCATGTTCTCCCCGTGTTTGCGTGGGTTCCCTCCGGGTACTCTGGCTTCCTCCCACCGTCCAAAGACATGCAGCTTGTGGGGATAGGTTAATTGGATAATCTATATTGCCAAAATTATTTTATTCAGCTACTCACAGAATAGAATACTGACATATCAAAAGAAATATAGCAAAAAATATCTTTCCCGAAATTATGATCCCAATATGATGGGTAATCCCCGTACACTGAATTTCTTTTGTACAAAAAATATTGTTGATGAACATGGGTATCTTTGAAGCAGACGTCTGTATAGAAAATTCTAGAAGAAGATGAGTTTGGGAGGAGCCCAATCTTTTAACGAGTGCTCGCTTGCACTTGGAGACAGTTTACAGTAAACCAAATCTTCACTGATGTTGTTGAAGCAGTGGAGTGTAAAACAACAGAGCACATTCAGTATGTGGTTTGGCAAAGACGTGCAGCTGTAAAGGAGTTTGTGTTGCGGAGGAAAGAAGGCTTTAGGGGTGAGGGGGGTTCATCCTGTGAGACCAGCACAGGTGGTTAGGAGGGGGGTTGGTGTAATGGAGGGAGGGAATAGGGCTGCTGTGGGCGTGGAAGTGCAGTAATGTGCCCACTTCCTGCATCAAACCCCTGCGCAGCACTGTAAAAACCATGAGGTTACAACAAGATCAGCACAATTTGCTGCTCTTGGCCTTTTTTTTTTCCAGTTAACAGCAGGCAGTCATGGCTGACTTTTTTTCTAATCATAAAAGGGAGGCGAAAAAAGAGAAAGATGAAATTATACAGCGAGAGAAACCTGAGAATTGACACGATGAAACTGAAAACGTGATGTTCACCCTATGGACGCTGCTTCCACTAATAATAAAGTAATTGAGTTCTTTTACTCCAGTTTATTTATTTATATTTATAGCACCAGAGACGCACCAACAATCAGATGACCCCCTACGAGCAAGTGCTTGGCGAGAGTGAGAAGGAAGAATTCCCATTTAACAGGAAATTCCCTCAGAACAGAACCAGGTTCAGGAAAGGGTAGCCATCTGCCGCAGCCGTTTGGGGTCAAGGGAAGGAAGACAGGACAAAAGACACACCATGGAAGAGAGCTGGAAATTACAGTAATAACAACAACAAGTAGAAGATGTAGGTAGTTTTTCATTTTTATGTATTATGCAGACTAATATTTCTCTCACTTTTTTTTTACAATATAGTATTTGTCTGACAGCTTTGAGTTACTCGTAGCTTTACAAGTCGAAATGTGTTGATTTTTACCTTTTTCCGATAACCAGAAAGATTAAATGTTTTTGTTATGGGTTCATTTTAGAGATGTGCTCATTTCACAGGGCAGCCAGGCTACAACACATACAAACTTATGATGTTAGTAAGGTTAGGTTTGATTTAGGTTAAACTGGATAGTTCTTCTTCTTGTTCCTTTCCTAGTGTATTGTCATATACATTCTGTTATAATACTGATTGTTCATCTTAAAAGGGCCAACGTTTAAAAATATGGTAAATAAGTCAAAAACTCAGTTTTCAATATTCTTTACCAAGTTTTTAACACGTGTGATGTCATAGAGCACCGACATCCCAAAAATGAATCATCTCAGGCACAGCAGCCCCACCCACCTGCTGTTCTGACTTTCTCTTTATGAGTCTCTACAAGCTAGTCTGAAGAACGTTTCAACCCAAATTTCTTTGGCTTGAAAGGTTAATTACATTAATATCAGAGGTGGTAAAATAATTTGTTTTAGACTGGGGATGAACTGCAGGGCTGCACCAAAGCCCAGTGTAAGATAAAGGATGATTTACAACTATGAATCATGCAAAGCAAACCTGGTGGAGTCTGAGAAGATAAGAAAACATGCTAAAATTTCTTTTGTTTACTAACTGTTCTGATTTTGTAATAAAAAAAAAAAACAATGCAAAAATCATTATCACTCCCTACTTGTGACACAATATAATCCAGGGTAACTAGAGGAAATGACCTCAACGTAAGCGGATGTCGACATCTGATAGTCTGCCGTTCCTCGTTGTTGAAAAGTTTAAAAAAAAAAAAAAGTCTAAAAAATAGTCTATGCGACATCCAGAAAAGTTAAATAATGGCAAAAAAAAATTTTTTCCACACGAGTATAAGCTCTGGTTAGTCTGTTCTCCAAGCCTCAGCATCAATGACCCAAATTAATTGTAAACCAGCAAGGGAAACCAGAAGTGGGTATGATTTGAGTTCACGGTCCAGGTGTCAGTGGTTGTCCACTTGTGTCTCCCCATGGTCTACAGTGAGTAAGCAGGCACCAGCTGTATACCTGCAGCAGTCACATGCTCCTGCCTGCAGTCCACCAGCCAGACTCTGTCATTAAGGACAGATGGCAAAAGGTCAGCCAGGCAGAGCTGTTCCACGGTTGAGTCACAACACAACATCATCTTGTCATCATCATCATCATCATCAACACAGTTCATCAGCATGTCAACACAACACAACACACATTAAATGCTTCCCCACAGATTAAAAAAATGGATATTATTCTTAATAAGAATATGTTCCTCTGTTACTGGAAAGAGTTCATTTCGATGGTCAGACGTCACATAAATTTGTCTTGACTGGTTTCTTGCAGTCATGCAGTTTTGAAGCAACCATACCAGCTTGATTGTGTGCGATATACGTGTGAGTGTCTACATGCCTAGGGCTTTTTGGTGTAAAAAAAAATTCACTGTAATTCCTTTTACAGGTAATATCGATGTATATAGCAATATGAATCAAATGACTGTTTCTGCGCAGTGCAAAGGTTCCTTTTTACTCCTGACAGGTGAAAATATGAGTTCAGTATGAGTTTGTTAATAAGGATTTTTAAATTTTTTAGTTTTTAATTTATATATTTTTTAACATTAATTTGTTGAGCATATCAACAGTATATGCTGTTCTCTTTCTATTTTTATAAAATTACTGTAAATGATGATTTTTAAAAACTTTTTTAATTGAGTTGGTCAACACTTTGTGCCATCTTCTAGCTGCACACATTTATGTGAAATGCTGCGTGTTCGTGTGTTACTTAAATTTTTAGTCTAATTTAATATTGACATATTTTCTTTGGTGCTCCTGTGTCTTCTCCTGACTAATCCTGGTCAGATGTTCAGTCCTTTTGTCTTTATTGAATATCATTATTTTACGCAATGACTAGAGAATAATAATATAAATTAAACGACATCCTGGCGGCTTTTCAGTTCTGCAGATGTTTCTTTCCAGCTTTTCAGAGGTTAAGTGAGAGGCAAAACTCAGGGGAGCCCTAATGGAGACGGTGCTGCACGTTTTTAAAGTTACATAGATTTTCCCATGAAAAGCAGAGAAGATGTCTGAGAAACAAAAGTAGAGGACAGAGTAACTGTGGGATAGTGAGAGCAGCTGAATGAAAGGCTGTAAAGCAGTTAGCAATTTAGATGGATTATAGTAACAAATTGGCTAATCTCTCGTTCTCTGCTCTGTGCACAATCATTATCATATTTATGTGACAAACACACTTGGCCATGCTAAGAAAAAAAGTTTTCTCAATTGATGTGAACGTGAAAGTGAAAAATTTTACAGGCACGGTGCCTTTAACTCTTACAGCCAGGACATTACCATTTAACACAGCCAGTGGGTTTTAGCAGCTGTGTGATGGCAGCAATGTGACTCTGGTTAGTTTGTAATGTGACATTATCAAAGAGTCAGAAATCCTCTTCTTCCCATCAGTTGGCCAGGGTTTGCTCGATTTGGCACGTTATTCGAAGATCTCAGAACTATTATATGTGATTGCAGCTAATGAGTAGTTTTACTATCAGTACAGTTGTATTATTTTATTAAAATTAAAAAGCAATAGGAATTAGTGTTTGTTAAATGAAATTATATAATATGAAGTGTTTAATAGTAAAACCAGATAAAATAATGAAATAATGAAGGATGCAATATAAAATTGCTGTGCTGGTGACATAAAACCACTGCAGTATAAAAACAAACGTACTGTTTTAATGATGTGAAGCAAAACAGAAAATTCTGAATCAAGATTTTTTTTAAATTTTAAACATTGTAAAACATGTATTGTGGAAATGGGGGTGAACCAATTTTTGCAGTATTTGTCATGCAGATTATTATCTACCTGTTGGCAAAAGGGGTGAAATTTTGCAATTTTACTGAATTTGCGCAGCATGATGAAGAGCTGAAAGACTCTTCTTAAAGATGTTTTTTTTCCTGGCACAAATGAAAGCACGGCAAGAGCAGAACAAACATAAAACCTGGAGTGATTATTAAATAGCCAAACCAAAGGCTGAAAATCCATATACTTTAATTAATTATTAAATATTTGAGGAAACTGCTTACTTTAAAAAAAAAAAAAAATCTGTGAGCTGCTATTATTTTCTCAGCATTAGTAAAATAGGGATTTCATGTAGTTTACATAACCGAGGTTTTACATCAGTCAGGCAAAAAAAAAAAAGTAATATATGATTTGTTTGTGTACTTTGCCCTGTGAGACCCAACCCATCAAAAAATAGCCAGAAAATTCAGATTTTGGGGAACTTAGATTTTGTTAACCCTTATAACAAAATCCACAAAATTTTTGCTATATCATGTTGTGTATGATATATTTTTGTTATATATTTATTATATGTTTTTTGTATCGCTTTTGATACATTGGATGTTTTAGCAACTTTTTGTTAACAACAATGTTAATTTTAGACAAAAAAAAAAAGTTTTGTCCATAACATTTTTGGAATTATGGCAAGTATTTATCACGCTGATGAGATAGAGGTCTCAGAAATTCATGTATCAAATATGATACAAAGGGGATTATAGGGTTAAGCGCTTTGCCCAAATAGTAATGAAAGGAAAAATCAAAAGTTCATTTGTTCATCATCTAAAGTTTTCCTGTTTGTGGTTTAATTTGTAAGAGTACGCTTTCTTTTACTTTGATTTTTGCAATAAATTTTGTTTATTATTATAAATCCTGAAAAACTAAACTTGTGCTTAATTAACAGATTTCTTGACTTCTCTTGAATTTTCTCGTATTAAAACAGTTTTTTTTTTGCAACATTCTAAAAAAAGCTTTCTTGTAAATGTGCCATTGTGTCCAACATTTTGTGAATAGTCTCTGTTTCTGTAATCTTTGTATCCGAAGTGTGTGTGACGTGACAATGGTGCACATGTTTGCGTAGAAAGAAAAAATGAGTAATTGTGGATGATAGGAGGGTCTGTCTTCATGCTGCAGGGACGCCCTCCCCACGCTCCACCAACCTGCCAATCATCTCTCTGACCTCGCACCTTTCTAACTGATAGTGATGTAGATGTGTCCGTCTGCTGCTCGTGGATAAATGATCACTAATCAGCCAAAGAAGATGAAGGACAATTTTGTAAGTAGAACTGTTACCATACATGCTCACCTTTTGGTTTTATATGTCAAAACATGATTTTCTGCTGGCAGGAAGGCTGTTTTTTCCTGTTGTGGTTAAGCTGCTGAAGCCGAGGCAAACATTTGTCATAGTGATACACACAAAAACAAAACTTCAGGCGGAGCTGTTTTGTAGTTGTTTATGTTTACTTCCTACCTTTTTTATATTCAATAGATCATTTAGAGTCTCAAAAGCAAAAAGAAACACAACAAAAACATACGTCTAGCCCTTGAACACAGAGTTTTTGGACTCAAAAACCGAAAACCTTGCTTTAAATCAGACCATTCAGAAAGGCTTACGAACTGCCTTGACGTTCTCAAACAAGAAAACCACACGGTTCAAAACTAATAAATTCTTTACAATGTTCATATTTCCATTTATAACAAACTATTGCAAAGGAAATGCAGCTTCCTTCTCTGACTTCCTTTGCAGGTGGTAGAGTAGCAGCTGTAGAAGATTTAATATTCAGTGATAATTAATCCAACTTTTTCTCCTGTGCTGGAGTCGGTCTTTCAACGATCGTTATGATCACTCCGGTTATAAAATAAGTCAAAGAAACCTCTACTTTAACCTTGTTCTCGCAAATTTGATTTATGTCCAATTTCCCTCTCAATACATGCTTGTTAGAAGGGAAACGGTAACTCTGAAGTGACATGTTGCAGCTCTCACGTGCTTTGCGTATGAACATAAAGACGGAACAATTATGCCAGTTTGTCTTCACAATCTTCAAGCAAATGCAAATGTGTTCTTTGAGTGTCATTGGTTAGTGTAAATGGTGGCATTAAAGCTGCTATAGTAATAGTACAGACTGTCAGAGGGCTCAGCCCAGACCACGTGGAGCTCTGGCATCTGTTTCACACCCTGAGAATACTTTTACTTTTGGCAGCAGTGACATGCTTCCCTGGCCTGGACCTCCTGCTGTAAATCATTTGACGATGAAAATCTAGCTAAAATAAGTGTACTCTGTATCCTTAGTACCGCTTCCTTATGTTTCTATAGCGCAACATACCTAACCCCAAACTACGTCCTATATCGACATACCGCCAAATTGGGTGGTAGTTCACAGCCATCACTCTGTATGACTGGGTGAATGAGGCAATGCTGGATAAATCTTTTTTTTTTTTACAAATTCCAGCCACTGAGGCATTATTACCTGCAAGATATGTGCTGTCCTTTGCAGAAAAACACAAGCCACGCCAGGTTTGAACCTTGTTCAAACTCCAGCTTGGGTTGCAGTTCAAAGATATGCATGTCATTCAGTAATTCTAAACTGGCCATGGATGTGAGGTACACAAAGTACTAGTAAAAACTGAGTGGCTCAAAAGAATAGAAAAGTGCTATACCCTAACCCTCTACTAATGTCATTCTGTACTCTAATGGCTGAAGTCTTAGCATTCAGAAAAGAGAAAGTAAAGATAACTGACAGACGTGAAAAACATATTTTCTTAGGATTTTTTCTTTTCTTTTGTTGTGTGTGTGTGTGACTTTATTTCAGACAGCTTAAGTTATCGTTAGTGATTTTTAAAAGATGGCTGTATATTGTGGTTTTGTTAGTGTGTTTTCCCCACGGTAGCCTGATATATACCAATTGGAAGGTCGGTGGATCGATCATATTCTTGGGTCAGATACTGAACCCCGAGTCTCTTGCGAGATCCATCCATAAGAGTTTGAGTTTCTATGTGAATATTAGAAAACACTTAGGCATGGATAAATGCACTTTATGTAACTAGCTGAATGAGACGTGCACTATAAAGCAATTCTCAACTGTAAAAGTACCATGTATACTTTTGAACCTTACGCTACTCTGTAACAAACAGTGCCGAGGTCACATCTGGATCTAACACAATTAGATTAGCTTACCCCTCTACAATGCACTTCTGACTCAGCAGATGTTTCACAGCAGGCATTTTGACTTGTCACAGCAGTTCAAGGCGCAGTTGTGCATTTACTACTACGCTACATTAAAACTAAAGGCGCTCCTTTCAGCTGGATTTGTTCCAAAGTCCTAAATGTGTGACACCATTTTCCCTGTAGGTCCAAATGTCTAGCACGCAAAAAGGAGGAAGACTAATACAAACTGAACTGCACAATCTTTGCAAAGGTCAAGTGTCATAAAATGAGCTACAGCTGAAACAGCTTCAAGGATACATCAGTGCTATTTCACAGGGTTTTAACCTAATGTAAAATTGGGATGGTGCTTTTTTCCTCAACTGCAGCAACACGGTTCCAACCCTAACTCTAAACCTGACCGTGTTACCCCAACCAGAGACCCTTCCAACACTATTTGGAAAATCCATGCACTAAAGCTAAAATGCAGTTCATCCTTAATACGGGAAAGCAATAACAATTGATATTTTAGCTGCCATAGCCAGTTCTAATCCAGATACAAAGTTTTGTCATGCATGTGTTTTAGAAAGCAGGACTAATCCCAGCATGTAATTCACACACGACCCATGTCTGGGCTTTAAGTGCCACAACTTGCTGCCCGGGTTTGTGTGAGGCCCCTCTGAAGTATCTGCACTCAACTGTACAGCCCTGTCTGCTTCCAGTGATGCACCTCCCCATCCCCAGCCTGGCACTACGAGTGAAAGAGGCTATTGTTCCTAACACTCTGAGGCATGTAGCACGCACTTATGACACCAAGTGGGAGAAATTGTTCCCATTATACCCCTGGAATGTCTTTGAATCAATCAAGTTTGTATGAATACATGCTGCTCTTTAGCAGTTACAAAGAAATGGTGCCTATAAAATGGTGAAATTAACAAAAGGCAACTTTTTCTGTGCAAAAACTATTATAAAGAAAACAGTAGTGCAACTTTTGAATCAAAAGCAAAACGCCGTTTAATCTCCCTCTTCATGGACCATTTTTCATCCATACCCTGACCTGGAGCAGAGACCACATTCAGATATTTTGAATTAAGATGACTGGTAACATTGTACAAGAAAACAATTGATATTTGGGCATTCTTTCTCCTGAGTTCCCTCCTTTTCTTACTGAGCTTTAGTGATGTGTATCAAAGCACAGCTGGGAAAATTTGCTGCTCCGCTCATGGATATTTCTGTGAAGATGTAATTGTTTCTTTTTTTTTAGTAGTATGGCTGTGCAGTGGAATTCAAAACAGAAAGTAGAGTTCTCAGTTTTCTCAGGCAGATCATTTATTCTTCACATACCATAAGGCTCTGAGTCCTCAAAACAGAGCATTCTTGGCTTTGACCTGCGTGAAAACGTTTGATTCTGCTAGTGGTGCAAAAAACAATAAGAACAGCAAAACCGTTTCAAAAAAATCTTAGGACACTTCACTACAGTTACTCAAAGGCTACGTTCACACTGCAGGCGAAAGCGGATCAAATCCAACTTTTTTGACCCGATCCGATATTTTCAAATCCGACCCAGGTCACTTTCGTGTGTGGTACTGAATCCGATACATATCTGACGCTTTAGAAAGCGACTGCTGTTTGAATGGTCATGTCGCATTAAATCCGTCTTTTACGTCACTGACACAAGACAGACCCCAATTATCAGTGCCGGAGAAGCGCCCGAGAAGACATCGTGAATGCTTCCTGGCCACCCAGCGTAACTGTTGGGAAGACAACGTTGGAGAAACATGAACATTTTATTTGTACTGTATAATCTGCAGATTCTGACAGAAATCTGCAACTATCCTTTGAAGCACCGCTCCTCTCTAAAACAGCAATAAGGATCATTATTAGGCCATATGTAAATAACAAAATAATTTTATAACTTAAAGCAAAATTGGGAAACGTAAAGTCTGAAACAAGTCTTTATATTAAGGGCCGTCAGTCAAACAATACTGTTTGGTCTGGGTCTAAACAGAGCGCGTTGTATGTGACGTCTTCTTTTGCGCATGCGGGCCGCTTTGAGGGTTCACACTAGAGCACGTTTGCTGTCACATTTTATTTGTAGTGTGAACGAGCAGACAAAAAAATCGGATTTGATCAAAAAATCGGAATTGAGCATTAAGACCTGCAGTGTGAACGTAGCCAAAGTGTAAACCAAGAGCACTATGCAGGGGTCATGAAATACAGCTCTATTTCCGTCAGCAGGCTATTTTTAACCCTGCTGTATCATGTATCCCTTCTTGCCATTTTGTTCCTTTGTTGAGTTGGGAGGGATAGCATGGCAGGCTAGGTAAGGTAGAACCTCTGTTAGTGTGTGTGTGAGGGAGAGATGTGATCTGTTGCACGGGTTGAAAATGTTCTGTCACTAACTCATTAGCCCGATCTGCCTATGTTGGTACTTACTGCTTTCACTGCATCTGCATTTGTGGTCTTTGATAGGATCCAGATGTCTGTCTGGAACACAATACAGTCCTTGTACAAGCTTTACACACGGCCATACATATAGCAAATAGAAGAAATACTGAAGAGCAACCCATATAATGTGTCAGTTTAATTCATTTATAAATGCTTCAAAAGTTACCAACTCACTCATGTGTAATGCTGAGTGCATTATTGGTGGCAGTCTAGGCCTATTGTATTGGTAACTTTAAATTCAGCTCTGAATTTAAAAGAGAGCCAATGAAGAGAAGCTAATATGGGAGAAATATCATCTCTCATAGGGTTCACTGTCAGAGACCCTAAGAAAATCATCCGTAACCTTCTCTAGTGCTGTTTCTGAATGGTGATAAATTCTGAATCCTGACTAAAACTCTTGAAATAAACCATTTGCAGATCATTTAGCTGTTTTATAACTACTCTTTCAAGAAGGAGGAGGAAGGAAGGTTAAAGATTGGCATATAATTAGCTAAGAAATCCAGTCAGAACTGAGATTATCTGCTTGTTTGTCCTCTAATTAAGGCTTGTCAGATCTAATATAATGATGGTTGTTAATTGTAAACCCACTACAGAGCAAACAGGAACTCCTTGTTGTATCCAACTCTTAATACTCTATTTTTTAATGTTTTCTCTTGATAAAAACAGTCTACAGCACACTGGCAGCATTTGTGAATAGCTGTTCTGTAAATGGTGACATTGCATTGCTGTACAGGCAAAGCACTGAGACAAATAAAAACTGAAAAATGTTGTTAAAGGGTTGATAAAAAAAAAAAGTAGTAGTAGTAAGTGATCAGGGCTTCTCCCTGAGTTAAAAGCCTGCAGGCTTGCCTGCTTTGGTTTCAGTTATGATCCTTCTATCTTCTCCTTTTTGCTCTGATTTTTCTGCTGTTAAGAATGTGGCAGGGGAATGTGCGTGGGATGGGGTAACAGAGGGGAGCTCAGGAATTCCCACTGACTTGGTTCATCTTGTATTAGCTATGCTTCTTGGGCTGTTGTGTTTGTTTTGTTTGTGAAATCCAGCGCTCTCGCCACCATGCAAACGTTCCTTGTTTTTTAAGCACCACGGACCTGGAGATGTTGCATGATGTGGCTTCTTGGTTAACAGTGCTGCACTACTGAGTTCATTCATCTCGAGGGCCCCTTTCTTTCTTTTATTTTTAGCCAAAATCCATCAGGCCTGACAAGTTGAGGGCAGCACTCCAGGTCTCTTCCACAAACTAAGTCTTCTCCTCCCCTCTTAGGAAAAATGCTCTGGACAGCCCTGCTCCAAGGTTGGGCTTTTGTTGAGTCATGTGAGATCGTGTACACAGAAACACACAAGAGGTGGGGCTGAACATGGAGGGGGGCTTTGGAGAGTTGAAGCCAGGGGCAGCAGGAGAAGCTAAAATCTGATCACAGGCCACCAGACAGCAGAATATGCTGGAGCTAGCTTTGTATAAGGTAATGTCTAGCGAGTGTGTTGGGGTGGGACAAGTGCACAGATTTATTTTAATACACAGCTGGCCCTGCCAGCGGGGGGAGGGGTGTTGAGTCTGCCAGCTTATCCCAGGACCACTGTCACACTTTGGACAAGACAGGACATTTTAGTAGGCAAACCCACTACTGGCAACAAAAACACAGTGAAAAGAGGCAAGTTTGAGGCAGAGTTTGACCTTTTAATCTGCATGATCAGACTGGATTGCTTTTACCATGTGCCGAATGCTCTTTGCACTTGTTCTTCTCATGCTGTCTTCGCACAGCTAGAATAGCCCCTGTATCAGATGTCATTGTGTTCACTGCACTACAGGAAGGTCTGGATTTGGTGCTAATGTCATTACTGATTATGCGTATAGTTCAAATTGCTTATCATTTCCCTTTGTCAATTTTCCTGATCATTTTTTGCATGAAAAAAAGTATGTAGGGTTTATATAAAAGATAAACACATCCATGTCACCCATTTGTTTCTGGAACCTGCATAGTGAAACCATAGTGTTATGTTTTTGGAAACACCATGTTGGTCTGTTGGAGCTAGAAGTTACCATATTTTGACAGGGTAGTGAGCTGGATTAAAAAACTGTACTGCAATGCGCACATATACAGTGGGGGAAATAATCATTGATCCCCTTTTTTTGCTCACTTACACAGAAATAAGCACTCTTTAATTTTTATGTTAAAGAGGAGAGACAGAATATGAAAACAGAAATCCAGAAAAAAAGCACATTACATAAAAGGTATACATTAATTTGCATATCATGAAGTGAGATAATATTTGATCTCTACAACCCAGCTAGAATTCCATTCCCACAATTTAGCCATGGACGCACAGATTACAATCAATCAATCAAGCACAGCTCTCAAAGGACATCATGCACAATATTATAGACTGCAATCGGCTACAAGAAGCAAGAAGCTTGGTACGAATTATAACATGACTATCAATCATCCTCAGTTTAGAGGTCGAGCCGAGATCTTCTGTTTCGCTGTGTTAATTTCTTTGTTCAGCAGGAGATCAAAAAAAATTATTTCCTTTTCTACAATTCGTGCAAAGGAACAGTCACCAAAACTGAAGCACCACGTTCTTGGGTGCTCTGTACCTCAGAGCATGTGATCTGAGTAATAGTGTTCTAGCAAAGCATTAGCAGCTAGTTCCTAAAGTTCTTTGGTTTTTGATCAGAAACCTACAACACAAATGGGATTCCCATTTCCTAACAGCCTCAGCTTTAAAAAAGGGGTATCGGGGATAAGAATTTAAAGCACCACTGTGTCTCAGAGCTTGCAGAGGTGCTACTGTTGCTCCGGTGTTTTAAACAAGTCAAAAGAACAGGCGTACCTATTATGCAGCAATATTGCATCTAAGGTAATTTTGAAGTTGAATTGTCACTGGATGCTTCTATCAGGTTGACTTAATGTTTGGTAGCTGGGACAGTACATTTATAGATTAACTTCCTTCCTGTGCACTATTACCTTAACAGGAAGAGGCCGTGGCTTTTTACTTAGTAGGTATTATCTGATGTGGATGGATTTAAAGTGTTTAGAGGACATTCGGTGGGTTAATAAAAATCTGCATTGCTCTCACTGGATATAAATCAGCACAGTCTGTCTTTGGAAGGATGTCAGAAACACGGCTGCAATTCATTCCAGCCCACCTTGAGCAACAAAGGTCACTCAAGAGGAGAGTTAATGAGCAAACTCACAGTGCAACTTTAAGGAGTCCTGAGCAAGATTTTTATTTAAATTCAATTGCTGACTGTCGTATCCTTAAGTTGTCATATGGTGTTTTTTGTGTGTTTTTTTTGTTGGGGTTTTTTTGCCTTTGAAAACCCGAGCAAGTTACAAGTGGAGCATTTAGAAACTTGGTGGGCTGTCAATAATTGTTGAATCATTAATATGACTCTGAGGCATAAGCTGCAATTAATGATTAATTTCATAGCTGAATAATTAGTTGTTGTTTTTTAATAGCAAAACCTAACATTTAAGAAGGTGTAATACATTTATACCTAATAAACTGCATAAACACTTATTTAGATTTGAATATTATAATGGTATGTGGTAGATGATTACATAGTTAGGTATGTACCCACTCATGTCTCTAGAATGGTTTAGTCCCAAAATTTATGGTACGTCACAGTAACAAGTGCAGCAGAGAACAGTAGAGAACTTTAAAAATTTACGAAAATACGAAAAAGGTTTTTCGTATTTTATAGTGCACCCCTGTGTCTGTGATGTCAACACACACTGTCAATTCTGTTCATAGAAAATATAAACAAAGAAGGCATGACACTAACCCCAACATCAGCGCATGTTCATGCTGATAGGCCACCAGCTATGGAGCTTTTCTCTTCAGTGTGATTATTTCATTTGCTTTTTCCTCTTTCTGCTGTAGATTGCTCAGCTATGTGAACAAATATCTTTATCAAAGTTCACTGATGAAATTTGTTCATAATAAGTTTATATTGCACTATAGGGAAGATAAGGCACTGCTTCAAATCAACATTGTAAAATTCCCAGTTATCTAAAATGGAAATTGACTCTCTGAAGGGAAATGGTTCTTCAGAGTTGGGGAAAGAATGTTGTTTTCTTCTAAACTATTGATGCATACAAATCCCAAATTCCAACTGTGTTGTCAAGACTATAGGCTGAGAGGATGGCTCTGGAAGCTTTAGCATGTGTTTGTGCTTTGACCATGGAAATAATGGGAACAACAGAGATGGAAAAAAAGCAGAATTTATTTTCTGTAAAGTAAAGTTTACTTACCTTCTGACACAGAATGGAAAACGAGCCCTCTGAAAAATAGTCTGTAACGTGGTGAAAGTTGGGGTCATTGTTCTGTCAGTTCATTTCTGTACTGCAGGCCTAGCTCTGAGGACCTATCACCATGGAAACCATTATGTGGGACAACTGGCAGCAGAGCACTTTACAGATCTCCTTGGAATATATTACTAGATGCAAAGGCCCAACTCTTCTCACCTTCAGCCTGTTGTTATTGTCTCTGAGCTAGTTTACTTCAGGCAGTTTTCTCAGGATTTCAGCCCTTGAACTCAAGAATATTCAACCTTTAGACCTTCTCCACACAGAGATACCAAAACAATAACTAAGATGCTCAGGCTGGAAATCTCAGATAAACAGACGTGATAATGGTAAGGTTCCAGTGCCCCTGAATTTTCTATTTTAATATAGGAAAAACTTAATTACAATGAGTCATTTTGTTGACTCGTTCAAACCTTAGCTGTGTTCAGACAAACCATTTGCACCATGGAGCTACAGTTTAGATACAGTCCTCATGGACATGAATGTCATGGTAATCCTGGGCTTTTTGTTTTGTGATTTCTTTTAACTGGGGGGTTTTTCAGGGCGGAATAACCATACAACGCGTATTACTTTAAACAGCAAGAATTGGGTGCACAAGTTTGAATTTATTTTGGATTTTCTCAAATCCAACCAGGGTCAAAGCCCCCAAATGATCCTGACATTCATGCCCATGATGAGTGTATGTAAACAACCCGAACCATATACTGTTCTTTTAGTTATGTGGCAGAAAAACAAACAAATGAGTTCACATGGAACAGTTATGCTGACACTCATTCATTAGGAAACTGAGGCTCATTCACAATGCAGTATCTCCTTCTTTTTCTTCAAACGCATTCCCATTTAGTGTTTTAATGGTAGCATAGGTTTCTCCAAATGGTTTAGCATAATTGTATTCTGTCATTTGGGATCACTGACCATGATACTGCTTTTTCTGTTTATAGTTTTTTGTTGTTGTTTTTTTAAAGGAGTGCAGATTTGTGTCTTACTTGAATGGGAAAACAACTTTAACTCATCTGGATGAGATGATGAGTAAAAGCTGAGGCAGATGCTTCCATAGTCAGAATCTGAATTGCTTCGGGGGCATATTAATCTGTACACTTGTAGTCAGAGGTTTACGTACACCCTGACATGTATTTATTGGTTTTACCCATTTCTTTGAACTGTTCTCTCTTCAGGATGGAATGATTATAGAGCGTACATCTTTAATGGCAGCAAGAATCGGGAGGACAGATTTGAATTGATATTTTTCATTTTATATTTTTTTAACAGTTCAAAGAAATCATTAAAAGCCTCAAATCACCATAACATTCATGTCCATGATGAGTGTACGTAAACTTCTAATCACAACTGACAGCCACGTCTACCTACCAGAGCTGTGGTACACAATCAAATACAAGCTCAAAAGCCAGTCAGCAGCAGCACTACAAGAGCTTTCTGAGAGAACAACCTCGTATGACTGGGGCTGTTAAAATGCTTCTGTTAGGGGACAAGAGTTGTGTACCTTCGCTTCTTCATCTGTAAACACACAAAAAGTGAATGAGCTACGCAGCAGCTGCCCCACCCCCTTTCCCTGCTGGCAGCAGGGTCTGGAAATGTTGACATACAGAGCAGCCCCAGAAACCCCAGGAATCCCCCCGAGAAGACGCTGGGAAGGAGGGTGAGGTGGAGCCTTGGAATGCAGTTGGAAGAGTCAGTCACTTATTTACTAGCTGAACTCGGTGAACCCTGCCTGAGTCAGCCACTTCCACCCTGGCCAGTCTGTCCCACCTCTCCCTCCTACTTTCTTCTCTGTTTTGTTTGTTAACCTAATGCTCCTGATTTTCCCACCCCCCAACAACAACACGCCCCTTAATGACAAATGCTTTTGGCTCCTCACTGGGAGTCCTATTTGGAGGTGCTTCAAGCAGCCTAATCATGCCCTCACCTGACCCCTGTCACCCTGTTGCTCTCCCTCAGGCTGCAGAGGTTCAGGTCACAATCCCATGATGAGTAATAAAACTAATGTCAGCAGGAGTGTGAGTCAAGCAGTAGTGCGTGGACTACAGCCAGGGTACAGGAAGTACCACTCGCACTTGAGCTCCATGAAAAATATTATTTAGCTTTCAGGGAATCTGACCTCACCCCTTCCTCCAAGTGTTTTCAAACAGGTTCATGTGCACAATAGACTTTTTGGCTAAAAGTCCATATATGTATATATGAATTTTTTTTTTTTAAATAAAATGAAGTAATCCTTGTCTTTAGACACAGAGAAGCATCACATCATAGGAGGAGATGTTATGATTTATTGTTGACCACTGATCTAGTGAGAGAACAATAATTAACAGTATTACAGACAGGATCTTCTTGTAAAATGTAAATTTCTGCAGGAATTCCTGTTTATTATTCCTACTGACAGATAAAATCCCCTTTTAAGTAAGTTTATTTATATAGCGCTTTTCACTTTTCGGTGCTTTTCAGACATACAGTCACAAATTGCTGAACAAAAAAGCATGTTTAAAAACAGAATAAAAAAACATAACTATAACACACACACACAGAGAGATACACAGGCCCACACAACTTTAGTAATTCATTAAATTAAAAAAAAAAAACAAAACAAGTACGATAGTGGGCACAAAACAAATTTCTCTTTTTAACTGTTTACATAAGATGTAAAAGGCACAGTAAAGATGGTCTATAAAGATAATCAAAGTTAACAGCAATGTAAAGTGAACTTTGCTGGTGTGAAACTTGGGGGCACTCAAACATTAGGAGTTATATTAGAACAAAGGAAAAATGCTGATTGAATACATAATGCATATGCAATAAATGAGGGACCCATACTATCTCAGAGACTCGTAACTGACCAGCAAATCTTCCACCTGCTGTATAAAACAAATGTTTAGGATTTTTTGAAGTTAGTATTAAAACAGTAAGTGGCTTTAGAAGTTCTCCCACAAATGTTGTCCACTTGAGAAGATTATGTTGGTTTGGACGTCTCAACTTGAAAATATAATATATTAGCTGAGTGTCTGGTCATGGGAAAAAGTGACATTACTAGCCTTTATATTAATGCTAACATTGTTGTTCTAACATGAAAACAGAAATATTTCTGGGAGTTATGTCAGGAGGTTAATTTCTGAAGCAATCCATGCTAGGAACTCTGCTGTGTCATTTTTCACAACATCATCTTCATTTTTTTCCATAGTGTGCTTTTTCTGTCTGTCTGGAAGTAGAAGAGTACGAGGAATTCTGAAAAACAAAAAGTGTTCAGATTTGATAGACAGATAGATCGGTAGATTGGCCTCTGGCCTCACCGGGCCCAGGTGTGTCTGAGCCCAGACGTTTACCACCCCAGAGAAATGGGCTTTAAGCTTGTCCAGCTGTTATCAGTCAGAAAAAGCTTGTGGAGCTGAGCTGATGGGAAAGATATGCACACATGGAATACACTATCCACACAAATGCTATCAAAGTTTACCCATAGGACCTTCTCCCTAATTCTCAGATAAATGTCATGAGCTGAGGGAATATCTAGATTTCAATCAAGCTGTTTGCTGAGACTTTAGCAGAGCAGTTGATTTTGCGTTATATCAAATTTAGCAAGCTAGTTCATTATCTAACACTAGCTTGGATTACAAACAAAGTATGCTGAATATTGTACGGCAGAAAAACTTTTTACTTCTATAACTTATTCCAAGATGTGATGTTGTATTACTGTACACCAGGTTTTTCTTCTGCTTATGATATCGTGCTGATTTTTGTGGCTACTCAGTACTACGTGTTTCCCCTAAATCATTATTAAACGCTGTGATTTTACACTGTGGCACAGAGGAGCTAGAAAAGACGCTACCCTAAAATGATCAGTCCAAATCATCCTGCAAGCAAGTGAGCCTTTTGTTTCTCTTACTTTTTTGTTTTGACTTTCCACATCCCAGCAGAAAGTAGGTCACAGACGGTCCGAGGTGAAGTATGAGGCAGCAGTTTGCAGGCCGGCGCCTGTCGAGGCAGATCAGGAAGCTTGTTGCAGAGGAGACGTTAAACACACAAGTTCCTGTTTGACATCTGTTTCCATCAAACCTTGTAGACCAGTATTTAAACCCCAACCCCTCTTTCAGAGGCCTCTTTTACCTAGCCCCTTCTCCCAAGTAGGTTTGTCAGTTGAACTGCTCTGTGAGCCCTTTCCTACCCTCCCTTCCTCTAAAACCAAAAAGGATTGTGATGACGTGTCTGATGTTGATTCTGTGCCCAGAAAAACGAATTCTTGAGCGATAAAATCATGAAAGACTGGTTCTTACGCAGGCACCCCTACTAGACTGCAGACCACCTTCGGGGATGTAAATAGTGAGCCAGGTGTATATGGTATTTGAGGAGACGAGACAACACATTCTGACGTTTCAAAATTAAAATTGCTCAAAAAGTGCAGTTTAAATGGAAACTTGATCTGGAAGAGAAAACTGCTTGAGGAATTCTCCAAACAAGCCAACGTCACAGTAGCAAAGTTTGGGGCTGGAGCTCAGAGATGGCTCCTGTTAGTTCTTACATCATGAAGAAACTCATTGTGAATTCTCATTGAAGGTCCATGATGAGTGTATTCAAACCTCCAGTCCTTTTCCATGAGTTCCTGCTGCAACACACCTGAATACAATTAGTAGGTCATTAGCAAGACTCCGTAGAACGTGGCTGCATGCTAGGGACGATCTGATATCCTCGTGTCTGTGTTTTTCCCTCGTCATCATATATAATGTTGTTCCAGGTTCAACATTGCAAGTGACCAATCACCTTCTCCTGACGTCATCCGCGACCTTGAAAAAAAACAAACGCCTACTTAACTTGCGAGAAGAGAAACCGCCTCTGTAAGGACAATATGTATAATGCTTACCGTTTATTAAAGGAAAGTATCCTGAAATGCAAAGTATTTAAGTTCCTGGATTGGCACAGAAGCGGTTTCTCTTCTCACAAGTGAAGTCGATTTTTTTAAGGGGGTATTTTTCAAAGGCAAAAAAGGGGGACGTCACAACAATGTGATTGGTCACTTGCAATGTTGAACCTGGAACAACATTTATTATGTTGATGTGGGAACAACACCGACACGAGGATATCAGATCATCCGCATGCTGAGGTGGCAATTCAGCCATTTGATTCATGATACAGCAGCACATTTATAAAGTGAATGAACAAGTACTTTTCCAAACACTTGCATTTCTTTAAATTGACTCGAGTAGGGTTAGGGTTGCCACCTCAGCATGCAGTCAGGTGTGTTGCAGCAGGGACACATGTTGTAAAAGTTTCAGGATGCTGGCCCTCGAGGACTGCAGTTCGACACCACCGCCCTAGATTGTCTTTGAGTGAGTGACAGAGTCCAGGCAGAGAGCCAGCTGAGTGGAGGAGCTGGGGAATAGTTACCCCATGTCACAGGTTCTAGAATCTAAGCTCCACAATCCAATGAACATGGCTCTTGATTTGACTTTATGTTACACTACAAAACATCTCTCATAAAATAACATTCCCTCTATTAAAACATGACATTTTGTTCTCCACTTTCTGGTTAAAATAAAATCCAGAAATTGCCACTAGAAGGACAATTTGCAGAAAACCTTGTTGTCTATCAATACATCCTTTCACCAAATACCATAGAGTTAGATGAAAGCATCATTCTGCCCACATCCCTCCTCAGCACAGACAGATATCCTGCAGTCAGGCATGTGATACAGACTGATTTTTTTTAAATAGGTTAAACCCCTGTACATTTTCCTGTGTGGAAACAATGATTGGTAGTAGGCGCAGCCTACATTTCCACTGATTTTTTTAGGGGTTGAAGCATCACAGTGGGTGAATCACATTTTCCACTTACTGTAAATCTTCTGGCAACTCACTGTTCTCTGTGAGTAATTTGCAAGCCGTTAGAATGTTTTGCACAAACTTATATTTCTCAAGTCAACATCAAATCTGACAGAAGCAGTAACATGTCAATATTGTTATCAAGGGGTTTACTCTAAAATCCATGATGCAGACTGAGAGCAACTGCTTTCTGAGCTGCAAGTTGTGTCTCCTTAATGATTGCTTTGCAGCAAAACCAATTCAGCTAAGAGGGATGAAAAGCTTTTACTTACTCTTTGTGATTGCACACTTTAGAATCTCAGCTCTATCAGTGTGGTGCTGATCAATGTGGGGTGTGAGAAGGGAGGCTGGGTTACAGCATTTTTTGTTTTTTGCAGATTATGTGGGAGTCAGTGGGATGTCAATGGAAAAAAAGAAGAGAAAGAACTGTGTGTTTTGTTGCTTCCCAGCACTCCAGGCTGAGATCAGACTAATCAATAGCAGGGATAATGTTGAGATGAGTAGTATGACATCAATACTTGGTTCAGAGACCTATTGTGCTGCTCTGCAGCCCAGCCTGTGCTGAGTAAACAGTAGCTCCCTGGGGAGAAAGAAACTCATTGATAGGTCCCTTCAGCTGCATTGCCAGTGTGCATTGTTGAGCATCCCATACGAGTAATTTACTTCTTTCCCCTGAAACTCTATCATAAGGTTCAGGCTTTGGATTTTTGGTAAAATATCTAGAGGAAGATTTGACGGATTGTGGTTATTGGTGATGGATGGGATTAGATGAAGGGTGGGGCCGATACCCTGTTAACCCTTTGACATCTAAGTTTTCATCAGCCATGTCCCCAACATAGATACTGTAGATAAATTCACTCACTTTGAACCAATACTCTGAGTATCAGTGCTCAATTTGTTGATCCCTGTGTCTGTGAAAGACCTCTGTTTGACACTGTTTTGCAAATTATCTGCATTATAATAATTTAGGATTTGTCTCTTCTGCTAAGGGGCCAGTGTTTTGGCAGCAAACAGAATAGTTTGATCAAAGTTCTTACATCTTTGGAAACAAAACATAATTAATTGGTGCTAGAATAATAATAGCAAAATATGCCAGTCAGCAAATGAGACACCAACTATGAAAAAAATTCCTCTAGGTGTACCTTGTTAAAATGCAAAGCCAAGGGTCCCATTCAAGCAAATACATGTAACAACTTGAGACTTCAAGCTTTATATTATTGTTAGTATTTTAACACTGCCAATAACAAACATGTTAGCATGTTAACGTTAGCATTTCACTCAATTACAGCCACAAGTTGCTAGCATTGCTTCTCATTCTTATAACTTTTTAATGTTTTATATTCTTTAACATTGTTGTTATCATTACTCAAGAAGTAGCGTATTAAATAATACTCATTGCTTTCTTAAAAGTAATGCATTACTTAATTACTCACCAGAGACAGTTCCTTGGCAGTTCATTACGCATTACGTTCTCCTTGCAGTATAAGATGAGCTGAAGCGCATTGTCACATAATTACCAGGTAAAAATATAAACCTGAGGCTACAGTCCCACACGCCAACACAAATCCCTATCCTAATGAGGACTCACATACGAGCTTTGTTTTTGTTTTTATGCATGAACACAAAACTGACAACAATAAGAAAAGATTAAACATCAAGGCAGTTGCCATAGTGATCCTACCGGTAGAAACAGAGGCTACAAGTCTGACTTCTCATCGCTGCTTTTGTTACCTGTTGAAGATCAGGCTCTGGCTGCTGGGCCAGGGGTTGGCATGAACTCAGCTTTAAAATCACTCTGGGTTCTTGGCTAGCTTTCTGTTAACATGCTGTCTATGCAGATGATTGCAAAGAGCCTAAATTCTGGTAGCAGTATTGATTGATTGGTAATTTATTTCAACATGTGAACAATATACAAGTACATTTAGAAAAGAAATAAGAGAGAAAAAAAATACTATACAAATTACATACAAAAAACCATTCTGATTAATTTACATGTTGAAAGGGAGTGGGAAGAAGTATACACTTATTTAATCCCACCCCTTTGCCATAAATTATCAGTGAATATTTAGTCAGCTTCCTTACTGATATAATTTGTAATAAAAATAGTGAACAGATTTCTGATATACTATATACTATAATATCACATCATGAATATTTTGTTTGTTTGTTTGTTTTTAAATAGAGACATTCACTTAATTTAAATATTTTCCTTTTCTTTATAGATCGAGAAGATCATATTTTTATAACTCTTTTTGAACAGTTTTATGTTTGGACATTGCTTTAATTCCATATTCAGTTTGTTCCATAGTTTCACTCCTTGAACAGAAACACAAAAGCCTTTTCTTGTAGTACGTACCTTCATTGTTTTGAAGTTACAAAAACCCCTTAAATTATAACTTCCTTCTTTCAAAAAAAACATACTCTGAATATTACCTGGCAGTTCTTTATTTTTTGCTTTGAATAGAATTTGTGCTGTTTGGAATTTCACTATATCGTCAATTTTCAATATTTCAGACTGCAAAAATAGTGAGTTTGTATGTTCCCTATAACCTGCATTGTGGATGATTCGAATTGCTTTTTTTTGAAGAGTAAAAAGTGAATGTAATGTGGTTTTATAGTTATTGCCCCAGACCTCTGCACAATAGCTTAAGTATGGTGAAACCAGTGAACAGTAGAGAATATGAAGTGATGTTCTGTCGAATACCTGTTTTGCCTTGTTTAGTACTGCAATGCTTCGTGATACTTTGGAATGAATATATCTTACGTGAGCTCTCCAGTTAAGTTTTTCATCTATTATTACCCCCAGAAATTTATTTTCACTGACTCTTTCAATATCAACACCATTTATTTGAATCTTTGCATTTGTATTTAAACTACTATTTCCAAATAACATCAGTTTAGATTTATTCAAATTTAATGATAATTTGTTTTTATCAAGCCAGAACTTCACTTTACTTATTTCATTAGTCATATCCTCCAATAAATTCTGCAGATCATCACCAGAGCAAAAAATGTTTGTATCGTCAGCAAAGAGAACCATTTTTAATACTTTGGACACTTTACAGATGTCGTTAATGTACAAGTTGAAGAATTTTGGACCCAAAACTGACCCTTGGGGTACACCACAAGCAATGTCCATACATAAAGAGCAACCACCATTTATTTTCACAAACTGCTTTCTGTCACTTAAATAACTCCGGACCCAATCTAAAACTACCCCTCTGACACCATAACGTTCCAGTTTTCTTATTAATATATCATGATCTATAGTGTCAAATGCCTTTGTCAAGTCTATGAATAACCCAGCCACATATTGCTTTTTGTCTATGGAATTTGTGATGTATTCTATTGACTCTAATAGTGCCGATGATGTTGATCTGCTTGATCTGAATCCGTACTGACTCTCAGTGAGTAGTTTATGTTTATCTATAAATTTTTCCAGTCTGTTTTTAAACAGTTTTTCAAGAACTTTTGAGAATTGAGGTAGTAAAGAGACAGGCCTGTAGTTTGTGAAATGGTGTTTGTTTCCAGATTTGTATAGAGATATAACTTTTGCTATTTTCATTCTGTCTGGAAATCGACCAGTTTGAAATGATAAATTACAGATGTATGTAAATGGTTTTATAATAGCCTCAATGACTCTTTTAACCACTATCATATCAATATCATTACAATCCAAAGATTTGTGATTTTTACATTTTTTGACAATTTCAAGAACTTCATTTTCATCAACGGCTGTGAGAAACATAGAATATGGATTTCTGTCAATCAGTGTATCGGGTTTTTCCTGTGCTTTCCCAGGATGAGTGATTGTTCTTGCTAAATTTGGTCCAGCAGTTACAAAGAATTCATTGAGACTATTTGCCACAACATCCATATTGTATTCTTCATGGTCATTACAAATGAAATACTTGGGATAGTTCTTTTGTCCAGTCCCACATTTTATAACACTGTTCAGGATTTCCCATAATCTTTTATTATTATTTCTATTTATATCTAATTGCTTCTTATAGTATTCCTTTTTACTAAATCTAAGTATATTAGTTAACCTATTTTTATATCTTTTGTATCTGATTTCAGCATCTTTAGTTCTCGTTCTTAAGAACTCTCTGTATAGAGCATTTTTCTTTATACATGCATTTTGCAGACCTTTTGTTATCCATGGACAGTCCATATATTTCTGTTTCCTACTATATTGCTTTATTGGACAGTTGGTATTGTACAGTAATGTAAATATTCTAAGGAATTTATTATAAGCACTATTAACGTCCTGTTCCTGATATACTTCACCCCAGTTTTCCTTCAATAAATCTTTTTTAAATGCATTCATTCTTTCTTCTGTTCTTACTCGTCTGTACTCTTTTTTACTGTCCATTTTATTGATCTTGTAATTCCTATCATAGATTGTAAAAATTGGAAGATGGTCACTTATGTCGTTAATCAGGAGTCCACTTACAGTCTTATTTTCAATGTCATTTGTAAAAATGTTGTCTATGAGAGTTGCACAATGTGATGTAATCCTGGTAGGTCTAGTAATTTTAGGGAATAGGTTCATACAGTGCATTGTGTTTATAAATTCCTCAGTGGTTTTATGTTTATTTGGGTTTAGTATAATCTGGTTGTTTCTGTCATCGATGCAGTTTCCAGTTTACCGTTGTGCTCTTGTCCATTTGTGCAAAAAAGTCATGTCCTTATCTCCGCTCCTGTACCACACCACCATTTTCGTCCTCTTGTACATGAACTGAAAGCGAGTGCCAAGCTTAGCTATAGACAACTTTTACCTTTGTGACGTAAGTAAGGACATAATTGTAACCATAATGTAATTACCAATCACGTTACTGTGATACTTAAAAGTGTAATGTCACTACAGTTATGCGCTACTTTGTGTTGCCCCCAACAATGCTCTTTAACAAAATTAACAAAACAAACAAAACACATTTTAAACTCGTTTATAAAGCAAAGTTTCTACCACATTTAGAGAATATACAAATCTATATCTGGTAAAGCTAATCTTTAAGTATAGAGACGAACAACAGCTCCTAGCTCTGAATTTTGCACTGCAATTCAGTTAAAATAGCAAAGGTGTAAGTGATTTTGAAATCTAATCAAACACAAAAGGAATTCTCAAGTGACGTGTCAGTAGGACAGACAGACATGAGTCAAAGCCTGCTTCCATCCCCCCTCAAAGCATGCCTCGCCCTCTCAGCGGAGTGAGGATACCGAATGTACTCGGTGGAGCTTTGAAGTGGGGCTGCTCTGCTAAGCCTCTCAATTCAGCACTTAGCACTTAACAATGCACATTTCTTTCATCTGCAAAGCCAATTAATTTATGGCATAGAGTAGAATTTCAAAGAGCGGTTGCGCACAGGGCCATATATATTTTGCAGATTTTTCACAAGAGAGTGATTTAGGATTAGCATCAGACAATGCATCTTCTTTGTATCTGCAGATTTGCTCAATTAAACTATAGATGGTTGTAAACTCTCCATTTTTCTATCCCACTGTACAACATGTCTAATTTGTATTTGTCTTTTGTTGCATTATGCAACATTCATTAGTGAAGAATGAAAATGACCAGTCAACAGATTGCAAGTTTTTGTCTCGTCACTGGAGTTATTTATTGTATCTAGAGACAAACAGTCCCTAACAATCATTCATGCAGTTCTGAGATGTACTATTAAGATTGTGGAACATTTTCTGACTCATTCCTGGCTTCCTCCTTCATATTGTGACTCAGAGGCACAGGGTGAAAAAAACATTTCAGACACTAGAGCATTCTTTGTGCGTGTGTGTGTGTGTCCGTGTGTTTGTGCGTGTGTGTGTGTGTGTGTGTGTGTTCCGCTATTTGTGTGCACTCTTTTCAGCATTCTGATCCTCGGAATTTCACAAGACATGTAATAGAGGATATAAAATCTGGTTAGTTTACAGAATAATCTAACTGGCTGAGGAATGCAGAGTTTCAGCAACTTCATTCTCCCCAAGATATATTTCTGAATGTACCTAATCCCCTTGCTGTAAGAACAACCATAGAGCTCACTTTATATTTAAATACAGCAAATGCATTTAAATCTATGTATGACTGAGGGAACATGTCAGCTGTCACCTAAAGAAAACGGGTGTAAAGCCATTCACATGGCTGGAAATCACCTCAGGTACATTTATAAAGTCATTTATACAATATTAAATATTTGATATAGTCTCCAAATACAGTAAATTGGCTTCAAGAGTTAATATGTCAATTTATGTACTGTAGTATTGATACTGTAAATACCACGATTTGGACATATCCAAATAAATATTTGTTAGTGCTAATGTTTAATGTTTAACACCTAATTAGGCGTTAAACATTAGCACCTAGTGTTAATTTACTATCATAAACACCCAATTAGGCGTTTATGATAGTAAATTGTTCAATGCCATGTAAAATGAAAAGAAACAAAAAGTGATTTGCAACATTATGATAAAAATCAGCTCTATCATATTTGTTTTTGTTATGACCTTCTCTTTTGAACTGCATGTGTGTTCCTTATTTGCGATAAACCAATTTTATTTTAGGAAATGTACATTTATTTCCCAAAGTTGTTGAACCCAGCTGATTTGCATTGGAAATGGACAAAAATTTGACTACACTTGTGTAAGTACAGTACAAGAATGACCTGGAAGGCTTTTTTTTCCAGTGACTAAGTTTAATTGATTTGTTAATTTTATCTCTTTCATGCAAACCTAGAGATTTGATTGCACTGGCTGCTCCTGCAGTGCAGTAGGGATGTCTTGCATGGGTGTAGAAATGTCTTCAAACTGCACTGTGCTATTTGTGTGGGAATGGGGAAGTGAAATAAAGTCCAAACGAACTAATCTTCCACTGCCACAGCTTCCACCTCCTTCAGAGCAGTGTGAATGTGTGTTTCTCTGTGTGTTAGAATGGTAGGCGATATATGTCATATGGCAACCCTGGTGCTTTGTGAGTTTTATGAGTCAACTTTAAGGCCCTCCCCTGCCTCCCAGCCCTACCACCTCGCAATAAAGTGTTTGTTGTGACTTGACACAAAGGACGTGAAAGACTTCAGAATAATCTGATGTAAAATGTATTAAAGTTATAGAGTGAGGGAAGGGGAGTTTGCTCAAGGAAACAGAAACAGAAATGGACATTTTGTAATTTTTATGATAGTTTTATTTTAAAATACAAAGACAAAATATTGACCAAAAGTACAGGGGAAAAAATATTGCGTAAAAGTTATAAATTGATTCACACGTCATTGACTGAAATAAGCATTTGATCCCCTGCAACCCACATGGGCTCTGTACCCATGTGGGTTGCAGATTACAATCAATCATTGAACCAACCTATGGGCTCAAAATGTGGTCATAAATATTTTGTACTGGTAAAAAAAGATTTGTATGTGTAAAAAAGATTTGTGTGTGCGTAAAAAAGATTTGTATGTGTAAAAAGAATTTGTGTGTGCGTAAAAAAGATTTGTATGTGTAAAAAAGATTTGTGTGTGCGTAAAAAAGATTTGTATGTGTAAAAAAGATTTGTGTGTGCGTAAAAAAGATTTGTATGTGTAAAAAAGATTTGTGTGTGGACTTAGAAAAAAGACCCCTGCAAGTTACAATTACGGATTTTTGACCCTATTTTTCTTCCCTTCATCTGATAGGTCAATGTCATGTCAATCACAAATGTAACAATCCAATCAGAGAACAGATGGGTTTGGCTGTCGAGGGGTGCTTTTTTTGAACTGCAGGTCTTTGAAAGGAATAAATGCCCTTTTACATGCCAACCCAGCGTTTTCCTTCATCACCACGAAGGAAAACAGTCTGTGGTCGTCCGAGTTTGGTGATTTTTATGTCACAGGTCTACATGTTTAATACAGGGACTTCCACAGCCTTTTCAACAGCGCTGCGGACCGCGGGGTGGGGGCGGGCAGTGTTTTGGAAATGACAGTCTTCATTACAAAGCTTTCTTCGTTATGAATTAGCATACATGTTTTTATTGAACATTTGCAGAACTAGCAAAAAAAACAAAGTCTTGTAGAGGACATAAAGTCAGAGATAGAAAAGACATGGAGCAGGTGCATCTAGTACAGGTAGAGCTGCTGCAAAAACCCACAGAGCCCAGCAGCCAGCATAACAAATTCTGGATCCTTTGCTTTTAGTTAGCAGTTAGCATTAGCAGCACATCCTGCGTCCGATGTGAAAGGACTTTTATGCTGCGCACTGTGACTCACAGCAATGGTCCTGGGTCAGCCCTGACTTTGTGTTAAACTAATCCTAAAGTAATAATGTTATTTCTAACCACTGATATACCACAACTTTTTCCTTTCAACAGCTACTGAAAGTTAGGGGACCTAGCTACTATCGGATATTTATATAGCGATCCTCCAGCTTCAAACGGTATCACCCTTCAAGGACCTGCAGTTCAAAAAAGCGCCCCTCCGACAGCCAAACCCATCTGCTCTCTGATTGGATTGTTACATTTGTGATTGACATGACATTGACCAATCAGATGAAGGGAAGAAAAATAGGGTCAAAAATCCGTACTTGTAACTTGCAGGGGTTTTTTTTCTAACACAAATCTTTTTTACACATACAAATCTTTTTTACGCACACACAAATCTTTTTTACACATACAAATCTTTTTTACAAGTACAAAATATTTATGACCACATTTTGAGCCCATACCAACCAACCAGTCAGAAAAGTCACTCTACAACCAATGACAATTCTTTAATGGGATACAGCATATAGAATACCTTTTAACTTGGAATTCTTGCTAACAACAGTTAATAAAACATGTTTTAACTGTCATCCTAGACTGAGCAAAAAATACATTATCAGTGGATTGCCCTATCAAATAGAAGAAAATTCTAGAGTTTTCAGATTTCACTCCAACTATAATTGAGAAAATATGAGTTAAAAATGTTCATATTTTTTTTCCAAGACCTAATCTATCAGCCTTTTCAAGACACACGGTCCTGGAGTGTCTGATAATCCAGGTTAACATTCCAGTTAAAATATACTTTAAAGCATTAAAATGTAAATGTTTTCACACGTAAACATAATTATAGCAAAACTTAAAAATACAACAGAATATGTATTGTCTACATATATATACACAGAGGTGGGACCAAGTCATTGTTTTGCAAGTCTCAAGTAAGTCTCAAGTCTTTATCCTCAAGTCTCAAGTCAAGTCTTAAGTAATGTCAGGCAAGTCAGAGTCGAGTCTCAAGTCACTGGTGTAAAAGTCCGAGTAAAGTCACAAGTCTGAAATTTTGAATTTCAAGTCCTTTCGAGTCTTTAAAAAAAAAAAAAAAAAAAACCCGAAAAAAGCATGTTGCAGTTATATGCTAAATGTAAATCTTAGACCATGTAATTTTTAAATCTGTGTTTTTCTCAACACATGACAAAATAGTGAAATTGCACCTCTTTAAAATGCAGCTCAATTAAACCTAGCTCCAAGAATAATTTTCACCGACAGTTCTGAGATAAGCTGCATGTTATTCTTGGATGCGGTTGTAGGACCGGCTTTAAAATCGCATGACAAAAATATCATACATATTAAAAAAAACTGCATCACCAATGTAGCCTGGACAACATTTGCTAGTTAGATGAAGTCAGCTATCTCATTGTAGCATATTTATATGCATATTTATAATTATATGGTTCTTGGAGTGAGTGCATACACTCATGAAGTTTAGTAACTTCAGGTCACTGCAACAAGCCCAGGTACAGTTTACCGCCGGATGGGTACAGGACCTTGAAATGCACCATGTAGAACGAAAGACCATCGTACCTATCATAAGTTTACCAGTCTCACAAATTGTCTTCATAAATACACATTCGTTAACCGTTTATTAATAGGACCTTTGAGCTCAAGGGTAATTAATTAGTAGTGGAAATAATTTCTGGTACGCGTTACAGAAATGTAGCAGTGACAATAATACTGTATGCTGTAATCGTACTGGGCAGTTAGTGATACAAAAAACCTGTTTTATCCTGTGAATAAAAGTATATGTTTTTGTCAATGTACCATAATAACAGAAGCGAAACGCAATATTGTGTCAGGACAATTCACTATTTATGCACAATAAATAAAGGAGCATAGCGCGACAATTTCTGTTCAGCGCCAGACTTCCTTGTAACCTATATCACCAATTATGTTATGAAAATGACGTATTAACTACTAAAAAACACTGACCTTCGTGTAAATGCTTGGAGCAGACTAACCTGTGAGCTGAAGTGTTCTGGGACGTTATATTTGATCTTTGAATGGCTGCAATCCAGGCCATCCGTCGCCTGTTTGTCACTTCGGAAACATGGCTGAACAATTTCTCTTCAACGACGTAATCCGATAACAACCGATCTCTTTACCCGTCGGCTTCCCGTGGCTGTCATGCGACCGGCTATTGCAGTTAATAATACAAAAGCTTCTTGACATTTTTGTGTTTCTTTTTATCGCTGTGTGACTGATTTCAATTGAAAGCCTGCGTGCGCTAGTACCTCTTGCCACGAGTTCCCAGAATCCTTTGCGGTTTATCCCTGAATGACGTCACATTTTCAATCTCTATATAATATGCATGTTAAATTTTATATTTGGGGTGAAATATCAAGTCTTTTCAAGTAAACCGGTTCAAGTCCAATTCAAGTCCCAAGTCATTGGTGTAAAAGTCCAAGTCAAGTCACAAGTCTTAGAACATTTTTTCAAGTCAAGTCTAAAGTCATAAAATTAATGACTCGAGTCTGACTCGAGTCCAAGTCATGTGACTCGAGTCCACACCTCTGTATATACATACATATACATATATATATATATATAGATAGATAGATAGATAGATAGATAGATAGATAGATAGATAGATAGATAGATAGATAGATAGATAGATACACACACACTAAGGAATTCCCTCAGCCAAGTATAAACATAATGCAGTGACTGCTATAGGTAGGTAAGCAGGAATCAGGCACAAGTTATCATATTTAATCCAGGAGTAGTCATGTTCATGTTGAATTTTTGACTTGAATCATGACTTGCTCTCAAAGTGGGTGGAAGTAGCATTTTTTTAAGTATTTTATATATGAAGCTACAATTTCATGTGTCAAAACTTATAAATAATTTAACTTATGTAATATAACATTTTTTGACAAATCTGAGATTTTCAAGCAAAGCATGTTCTAAATATTTGATGATTTAAGATGGAATGTTCCAGCTATTGTTGAGGTCACATTAGCACTTCCCTCAAATAACCTGAAGTCAGTGGAGGTCTGTTGAATAGACTCTGAGTCACTCAGGGCTGTTACTCTGACAGGTATAGTCTGGAGGGGTGTGGAAAATTCCTCAAAAAGCAAGTGAGGAACTGCTAAACTATGTGAGCAGTAAACTTTGCTCACACATTCATCCTTGAAAAACAACAGTACAACACTCGTATCTTTGGAGTTTCATTGTAAGGAAATTTTAAATGGTTATGTCCTTTCAGACCATACCCAGCAGATTAATGTTCCTGACAGTGAATGATGACACTGACTAATTAGGGATAAAACTGGATGCTAATAAAAGTTTGTACAGTCTATATCTGATCATAGATAAATAGTTACAATTACAGAGGAGAAAATGTGCTTCATATAGTTTGTGCAAAGCAGGAGAGACATTTCTACAAGTTGCACAAGCAAATTAATGACGCCATCAGACACTGGAAGAGTTGGAATCACTGACTGAGTGCAGAATCTCTTCAACAAACAGTTTGGTTTTGTAATTTTCAAGTGGCACCTTGCCGTAAAGTGTGCTGCACAAACCAATGAATGACCTCTTTCGAGTTCCAGTGAAACTTGAGCTGCCTTCTTTCTTCTGACCTGCTCATCCACCCAAAAAAGGGTAGATCATTAGTGTAGATGTCTGTTTTGGTAGTGGCCTGCAGATGCATTAAAGTACTTTTTGGTCTGGACTGGTGTAGGGACTCCTAGGCTGAAAAAGGTTAAAGGGAACACCGGCTATTAAGACATGTTTGCGCTAAAATATGTACTGTGCTTTCAATAACACATATGTGGTATTAAAATACGCCAAATGTTTTCCTTTTAAGCACATTTTATATAAAACCGATTTACCAGTAGGCCACCATTGTTATTTACTTCTCAATGCACTCTGGGTAGTGACGTCATACGGTTGCACCGCATCCAGTTCACAGTTAGCAGCGCACTGGAAATGGCTTCTGTTCAACCTTTCCAGTTTGAACCAGAGTAATCCGAGAGAGAGAATGAAAATAGTCAATCAGTACTTAGTTTAGATGAAGATGAAAACAATCCGTCACACGAGGATGCGAGAGTCAGGGAAAACTACTGGTATCTATGCGGCTACTGCTTGCCAATGGCAACGACGACTGAGAAGGTTTGTTGTAAAGCACCAAAACTTTTTGAAGCCGTATGTCTTAATCCAGATGTTATTTGGGCAGCCCTTGTTAGCCTCCATGACCGGTATCCAGTCTTTAAGTGATAACATTATGAATCCTGCTTCTGGGCCCAAAGTGTTCTGCATTTAATAAGACTTTTGTGTTTTTAACATGTTTTAATGCTTTGTATCTTGTTCGATTTAATCTCAACAAGCCCCTAAAAACAGTCAGTGATCACTGTTGGCTTCTCATGGTTTTTATTACCGCGAATCATTTTAAAGCTCAGTTTTTAAACCCTTATGATGTAACTACAGCCATGCAGCAGTATATTAATGACTAACCTTGTATTGTGGATGGATTATCTCGGTGGTTCTCCTGACTGACGTTTGGTCCGTTTACAGCATCCTGCCATGCGATTGCATTTGCCCCTAATGTGGGGACGCTCACATTAACTTTTATCGAGTGGAAAAAGTCCTCCGTTCGTTAGCATTCGTCCTCCAGCTTTATTGTTTATGTTATGCTAGCATAGCTTGTCGCACTAGCGGTCACGTAGCGCATCATTATATACCAGCTAGCCCAACTTCAGTAACCCTACAAACGTCGCTGCTGTTTACTTTCCTGTCGTCATTTATGTTGGAAGTGATAGCAGAGCTGTACGTTTTAATTTGTTTAATAAATCTCTCAGTCAGAACATGGTATATTATATTTAGATGGAAGCAAATGAGGTAACTCCCTGCTAACTTCTAACTCAGTTAAATGTCAAAAATTCAGTTTTCATGGATGCCTGGATGTTAAACTTAATTGTTACACCTGGCAGAGCAGGCACACTGATCATTTTATTACAAATGAACACATTTAGACAGTTTTTCAACTCTCAGTAATGCTGCAGTGATCATTTGACTTTTGCAGCGGAGTTTGGGCCCAGACATGGCTAATAACGTCAAACTCAAAGACCGGATAGTGCTGGTCTACCAAGTCGTAACCAGGTCACTAATAGGCAAGTTAATTAATACGGTTGCTACACTATAAAAACAAAACCGGTTATCTGAACGAAAGCACCTATACTGCCGACAACCAAAACACGTCATCGTCCCAGAATGCATTGTGTGCGAAAAAACATGGCCACTCCCACGGCTCCAAAATAGTTTTAAACAACAAAGATTTAATGAATAACAAAAAAAAATTGTAGTTATTCTCAAGTATGTAGTGGAGATCATTTGTAACATATTTAGAGTAACTTAGTAGTAGTCGGGGTTCCCTTTAAGAGTTGACTGATGACATCACTAGTTTACATTTCAATCATTGTGCCTCAAGGCATCAGTAGTCAGTAGTATTTAAGTTTTTTACTGGATGGTTTCGACTGCCTCCATCTATCACAAATACATTTAAAATGAGAGAAAATGAAACAGTTGTAAACCTTATACAGTCTGCACTCGCCATTACAAACACTGCTACTCTTCCCAGTTACTTATTGTTCAGAATCATGGTTTATATCCCAGAAATTATCTCGGGTTCCACAATAAGGCTGACATCTGGCAGTTCATAAGTAGGTCTATATGATGCAAAGGGTCTTTTTCTTGAATAAAAGCAGCAGTGCAAAAACGATGACAGGTCAGTTACAAACCCAGTCTACATATTTGTGTTTATTTTTGCTGTTTGGCCAAGCCTGAGTGATTATAAATCTATTGAAGGATTAGGCAGCTAAAAATAGCCTTTACTATAGGGGTCTTAGTGCACAGTTCAACCTATAAACAAATAAATGGCAATTTCTGCACAGCCCTGTCTGCCAGCTTTTTAGGGAGTAATTTGCGGTGTGGAGAGAGGCTGACCTCAGTCAGGAAACAGCAGCAGAATAAAGAAGGGCCATTTAGCCCCATTTGGAGCTTAAGAGTGGCCTTCTCACAGGCCATGGACACTGTGGCTACATGGACACTATGGCTACACAGCCACAGACAGGCTAAAACGATTAAGACGGTCGAGCAGAGATGTGCATCAATCATGCCTTCCAAGAACTGTGTGCCACTAGAAAAGCTAACCTCCTCCCGCAGACTGTGGTCCAACATGTCATTTTAGCCAGCGCTGTCTCTCATCCACAAATAGCAGCAGCTTGCGTCTGCATTTTCTTCCCCAGGGGTTCAACGGGGCTGATCTGGGAGGAAAGCTTTCCTACTCCATCAATCAGTGTAGTGTTTGCTCTGCACTTGACTTGAGGCTGAGTGGGAGTGGCAGCAGAAGGTGACCTTTAAGATGGAGGACAGTACGTTTCAGTATTTGTGAGTGACCACTGAGAAACAGAATAGTCTTAAGAGATTTAAGTGTAAAGCTGGTGGACTTAATGTGTAATGTGTGTCATTTAATGTGAATTTAAATCATGAATCATTTAACCCAGAACTGTCTCAGACTGAAAAAGCACCAATATAACACAATATTGCACAAATCAGCCACAGCACATCTGCACAGAAGCCACAAATGCCAGCTAGCTAGCTTTGTGGGTTTCATAATACTATAGGATGTTAGCTTAAAAGCTGCACATTCTAAAGGGGGAAACAACTCCTCCAGTACTGGACACTACATTGAACTGAATATGTTTAAGCCCTTATGTTTTACAAACCTTATATATTTTGGAAAATAGCACCTCATACACTGGTTGAAAGCATACAAAGCAATGCAGTTCTATGTATTTTTAGCTAGAATAGTTAATAAGGACGACAAATCTCCCAGCAGATGGCCCCGCCCCTCCCTGAGCCTGGTTCTGCCGGAGGTTTCTTCCTATTAAAAGGGAGTTTTTCCTTCCCACTGTCACCAAAGTGCTTGCTCATAGGGGGTCATATAATTGTTGGGTTTTTCTCTGTATGTATTATCGTAGGGTCTACTTTACAATATAAAGCACTTCGAGGCGACTGTTGTTGTGATTTGGCGCTGTATAAATAAAACTGAATTGAATTGAAATTGAAATGATTGTTAAAGTTAATTGAAGCTAACTTTAGCTGGCTACCTATTTTAGAGCCATTGGTCATTAGTTTAGAAACACTATAGTCACCATTCCAACAATGCAAAATGCTATATAGTGTGGCATTAATATTATATATACATTAATTATATTAATATCAAAGTGAAAGGAATATTTACAGCCAGAAAAGTAAGTGTTTTCTCGTATCAGGAGATATTTCTTTTATTATATAGTTTTGTGTTTGTTTTTATAGGGATGTGTTGACAGGTGGAGATGTGAACTCAAAGCTTGACATGATATTCATCAGTCAGCCTTGCTGCTCTCAGCTATAAAACTAACACTAACAAATGACATAGCACTGGCTTATTTACCCTCACAAGCTGCAGAGTCATTGGGGCTGTATGGGTGCATTATGTTATACTGGAGAACAAAAGTGCATCATATATAAAATTACAGCAGAAGATGATCAATGTGTGAAAACACACAGCTCTGCAGTTTCCTCTGGATGTGGTTCTTTCAACAAATTATTGGATTAGTAATTTCAAGCCATGATGGAAAAATCAATCACACTTATTGTGCAACCTATATGCCATCAGCCCCTGTGCTGTGGACAGAGCGTACACTGTTGTAGTGAACTCAAGTGCTGCCCAAGCGATATACCTGCCTGCTTTTGCAGCCTGTGATTCTTCTTGAACTTGTTACAAAGCCCTGTTTAATGAAACAGAAATTCATAGTTATAGAGATTAAAACAGATCTTTGCAGAGCAAAGACTATAACCAAGTTATCTAGCCTGCTGCTGCTTCTATAAGGCCACATACAGTGCATCCCAAAACTCACACATCACTTGTTCCAGGTTTTGTCATTTTACATCCTTATCCCAAAACGGATTAAAAAATTCTACACAATACCCCATAATGACAAAGTGAAATCCTTGCAAATTTAGTTTTTTAAAAACTAGAAAATATGACATGTATTTAAGTATTCGCAACCTTTGCCATGAAACTTAAAACTGAGGTCAGACGCTTCCTGTTTCCTTTGTTCATCTGTCAGATATTACAACAACTTGTTGTCCACCTGTGGAAAATTCAATGACTTGACACACATCTGTCTTTGTAAGGGCTCAAACAAAGCTTTCAATATGTCATTTCATATAAACAAAATTAGAAACAAAAACTGTGTCAGCTGAAATCACACAGTAGTCTGTTACTTTCTAATAATTTGTGTGGTTCATTAATTCATAATTAATTCATAATTATTTGTATAGATTGTTTCAGATAATAGATTGTGATTACGTTGACATTTTTTCAATGTCTTATCAAAGAGGCTTTTTTTTATTGAATGCTATGCGATTGTATGAAAAAGTGCACAGTAGCAGTCAGTTTTCTATACCCACACTGTGTACTAACATAATGTGAAAGTGCACAGCAAATATTAGCAGTCAGATTGCTACAGTTTGCTTGAACAGATTGCTCTAATGGCGCCATGACACAGCTGGACCACCTCTGTGCAGATAAATCACAGGTTTGGTACCAACACACTAATTGCTCTGGAACGGGTGTATGACTGAGGCCACTGCTTTACCTCCTGTTTGTTATGAACGATCTGAAATGTGCAAATGTCTCTATCAAACAGACAACATCACAGGCACAACTGCACAAACACGGGCTATGTTTATTTCCATGATTTAGAGATATATCTATAACTCAGTGTTGCCAATATCTCCCTTTTTCATTTCATAACCAAATGATGAAAACCAAATAACACCTCAAACATCACACACACGCACAGTAGGCTGGAGATACAGTTCCTCCAGCCTATGACTATTTCCACTGTGACTTGTGGTGCTTGGTTGTGCAAAGGGGTCTAATCAATAAGCACTGCTTTCTCTTCTCAGTATGAGTCATCGATACTGCTGCCCAAAAGCCACTAAACCGCACTCTGTGTCACATCTGCGCACACTTCAAACCATAACCTTTCAGTCTGTGCCATAGCATTAGATGTGAGGGAATTGGGACTTGAGTTGGCGTATTTTGACAGTTCTGGCTGAACTATGTTACACCTCTGCACTTGCCTAAATGCATATATATATATATATATATATATATATATATATATATAGATGGATATACTGTATTGTTAGTGGTATCTACTAGTTTTTACTTGGTATGCACAGGCTAAAGTAGTACAGTGCTAGATTTTGAGTCATTCTGCAACAGCATCACTTTACAGTCATGTTTAGAGATGCCTTAGCTTAACTCGTTCAAATCAGCTGACTAATGATTGCTTTGTGTGAAACCTGCAATATCTTGCATATGTTTGAGACAGCCAAGCATCACTGATTGCTGTGAAATATGATCAGCGGTTACAGAAACCACAGATACATGCTGCATATGAAGACTGAGAAAAGTATACTTTCGCAGCACTATAGTGGCTGTGAGCGCTACAGTCTGATTGATACTATAATATATTACAATGCATTTGCACTCAGTGCAGTGGCATCAATATCACAGTATGTTTTCTGACAGACTACTATCAGCACATGGTGATTACTCAGGCGGAGTCGTGTTAACATTTAAAAGTGAAAACAAAAAGGAAAAGCACTAGTGAGTGCGTCAAGAGTTTCCCACAGAGGTATTTACACGTATTTTTTATCACAGCCAAGTATCCAGTTTTTTTCATTTTCATATAACACTGAAAAGATCCAGTGTAAAAAGTACATTTCCATACAACAAAGCATTATTTTATAAATTTTAGGGAAAATTTTTTTTTTCTTCTACTTTTTATACTACTCACAAATACATTTGTAATAAATCTTTTCTTTTAAGTTCTTGTTTTCCCACTGCAGCTGCTTTTCAGAGCACCAAGAATATGGGGGAGTTGCTATGCTAAACAATGATCGAATCCTAAACTTAATCAAGTAGTTTAGTGAATCCAGGATCTATCCAAAAGGTACCATTTCCTTTTGTTCAAGAAAATGAATTCCAATTCCATTTTTCATGACTCGTGTGATTAAAAAAATCTAAAATCAACATCAGAGATGGAAACGCAAAGGTAAAGGAAACGCAATATATCGGTCTGCACACAGCCCACTAAAGAAAATCAAAGAAGTCAACTTTCAGACGTGCGTCCGTGAACCTATTTATCACCACAAGTATTAGAAAAAGTAGCTAGTTTACTAACCAAGAGTGGTGGTTTGCTGTCCAAGTCAAAATGAACCTCTTGTGTAGACATACTGAGAAAAAAGGAATCTCCTCTAACAACAGAGAAGCTGTGTGTAAGCGGTATTGTGGTAATTTTATTTGTGTGTGTGCACATGAAGGTGCTTGTGCACATGAAGGCACGTGTGCACACGTGTGTTTGTGCGCATATGTTTTCAGGATAACATCACCTCCCAAATTAGCTCTCCCACACAAAACTGCAGAGGTCATCTAACCTGGTATGGCCAATCGCCGGGTGGGTGTGTGAATGTTATGCAGCCTCCCCCCACACTGACTTTACTGCAGGCAGAGAAAACTGACAGCAGTGGTTGTTCAGCAGATTTGTAGGGATCACCCCAATAACATAGAAGTAGGCGTGTCAAAGGTGAAGAAGTAAGCACAAGATAATAAGAATCTCCAGACTATTGTTCTGTCTGAAATGTCACTTTGAATTGTGGAAAATGGTTAGAAGACAGTCTGGGGTGTAATGTCTTCATGTGACACAAATATGACTTTTTCCAAACATATGGAGGCTAGCTGTGTTGGACCTTTTATTGTTTATATAAGTCTTGCTGTGCAATGAACTTAGTTTTACTTTCAATTTGGGTTTTGACTTCTGACAATTTTGAAAAAGAAGAAAAAAAGACAAACAGTTATTACAAAACTCAAAATTGAGGGCTTCCTGATTGATGTGCACAAGTCCAAAATCTCTGCAGCCTCCTAATGTGGACAATTCAGACCAGTTAGTCTTAACACCTCAGTTACATCACTGCAGTAATGTGCATCATATTTCTGTTGGCATAAAAACTAGTGACACAAGATCAGATCACTGGAATAAGCAGAATTGTCTTATGGAGCTGCTGGACATCAGAGCAGAGATGCTAAAGGATGGCCTTCATTTTTATTACCTGCTTTAAAGATTGCTTTTGAAACACAGCAATTTATTTCTGCAAGACCCTAAATGGACTGGACTGAAAGAAGTCAGAATTCTAATGCGTTTAATTAATGCTCTGGACAAGAATTTGGATGAATACAAAACCTGCAAAATGCATTGTGAAACGAATGAACTGAGTGAATGGATGATCAACAGTTGAGTGGGGCCTACTCCCACGCTTACCTGTGGTCTTTTCTGAGTACTCAGAAATTGCAAAAGCAAGATGATGACACAAAGTAGATAATCAAGGAAGAATATGGTGTCCAGCTCCTTTTTAGCAATGTCGGACATTTCTTTGTGCTCACTGAGCAGGATATTAGTGATCAGTCACATGATTAACATGGTGTCTTTCATTTCTTCACCCCTCAGATCTCAGCTGGATATTTGCATTGTACCACTATAGTTTTGCACATTTTTTCCCGTGCTTAACATTTATAAAACATCACTTATGTGTATTCTTAAAGCTCGAGATGTCACACATGCGAGAGCAATGTGTGAAAAAATGTTTTTTCTCTGCTATCTCAGCATGCTTGTGCCCTCTAGCCCACTCACACATGTACACACGCCCACATACACATCCACATGCATCCAGCCATGGCTTTTGAAGGTTTTGACGTGGGCGAAGCATCTGTGTCAACTCTTTCCTGTGGGGAGACTTTCCACTTGCTTTTATTTCCATGAGGGTTTTGCGCATGAGTCTTTGTGAACCTGACAGTTGAATTTTTTCTCTTTGTGCACGCATAGAATTTATTGTATCATGTAGCCCGTCCACTTCTGTTCACTCTATCTGTTCTTCTGGGCTTATTTAGTAATAGAGAACACAGGCTGGTTCTGGGCAATCACTTTTCCTGACAATCACTGGCATAATTAGTGCATCTGTTCCTTCTCAAAATGTATGTTGGAAAGCTCTGCACATGCTCTAATCCAATCTCTCACAGGCTGCTTTTCTTTTCTGCACTTTTTGGGTGTTTTATTCCATCATCAGTTACTTGCAAGCAGTCTGCAAACTTGTTCCCTTGTTGTTTTTCTCAATTACACAGGAAGAGGTTAAGACAAGCAGATTTTTTGGGTGCGCAGGTGTACCTTGTCATCGTCATAAGATGCAATATTCTTTCTAGATTTAGTGCATATACATATACATGCTCTGTGGCAACTGTTGTGCTTGTTGTGCAGTCGTCAGATTTAAGGATAAAGCTGTGCCTCTGGAAACCAAAGTGGGTCAGAGTCACACCAAAATACTTGGCAATTGCTCAAAACTAGAATTCTGAAATGTTGACAATAAAAGAAAAGATTAGACTTGGGATTAGGTTTGAGACGCAGCAGCTCTGCTTCAGACATTTGAGGCAGTAAGCTGAGTCTATAGATAACCCCAGCGCTGCTATCACATGTGCAGTGTGTTACCATATAAGACAGCAATATGACTCACCCCACTCACTGACCTACTATGTGGGAAGTCATGATTCATGCAAGCTGCATTTAAGCAGGCAGAGTCCAAAAATATTCTAGCATGCCATCACACAAACACATACACAACTGTCACACGCACACACACTTACGCATAGCTCACTTGCTCAGTCATACTCACCTCCCACAAACATTGATAGGCTCAGATTCTGTTGGTAACACACAGTGAGAGACTTGACAAAGTTGTCAGAGCAAAGAGTGGAATAACAAGATGACTGGATGTATGCTGATGCCTTTCTGAGGTAATGCCAACTGGCACCACTTTATTGTTATGAATATTATCTGTTTTTCTGTCTTTGTGTTGAATGAAAAGATGACAGAAGAAGTAAGTAAACTCTTATGCAGGTGTTTGGTTCAGTGAAAGTTGCTGTATTTTGGTGAAATGCAGCCATAACTCTGGATAATATTCTCTGTTGCTTTACACGACTTTGTTCAGCAGATTTTTCGAGACCAATTGTAGTGGAATACAACTATAAATAGCTTCTTGATTCTTATGTGATATAAAACCAAAATGTCACAGAGTATTTGAAGAAGAGTCTAGAATATGGTTAGAAAACATGTGGCTAACACTGTTAACCATCAGTTTAGATGCCTTTATGCAGCAGACAAATGTTTCAAGCTTTCACTCATAATATTTTCTCGATGTCGGTGCACTTTCTATTTAGATGCTGACCTTCTTATCAGATTCTTCTCATTGTCTTTGATGATTTCCATTCAGCTCGGGCTCCACATTATTGGCCTTTTAAAGGTCTGTTTTTTTCAGTGATGTGGCTAAGGTCACTGTCAGGACCTTTCCAAAACTGAGAGATAAGAGTCATGGTGTTAGTGAGGCTGTTTGCAGACTGATGCAGGTTTATGGTCTGTAGTCTATAATCAGTTTCAACAGCAAGAACACTTCAAGAGGACGCAGAGCTTGGGTTGGGATGAAGAGCTGTTGAGGACGTTTAATGGAAGGATACAAAGTAGGTTCATCCTCAGCCCAGAAAATGAAATCAGTAGTCTAGCAGATGTAGTCTAGTTCAGTGACTGAGTCGTTTGGTGCCACGGCGCAAGAGTTGATGATCGGGTGTGAAATTTATGGTTTTCGGGGTATTTATCGTTAACTCGGTTTCCCTGGGTCTTTTCCCGTGTTGTAGTTGTGTGTCTTATTTTGAAAGACATATTTACGTGTTACCATAGCGACCAGAGAGCATTTAGGGCAGAGATGAGGATTTTAATCTCAATGTTGTTGGCACATTTCAGGAGGACACTGCTAATAGAGTTACACAATTACACATTATTATTATCTTTGTAAAATACCACAGTTTTTGTCTTGGTTGTATCAATTCATTTCACAAACAACTTTTTGAAACATCTGAGGTGTGAGGAAGCAGGGCAAAGTGTCTTTCTTTCTGATTACGCTTCCACATACCTCAGCATTTGTATGTATCAGCAGAATGTCTCAGACATGGATGTCTTGCATATATTATCTCAGGATCGATATCAGCAGCCTAGTGACCTTATAAAAAGCCGTTCGCTTTATCAGTACCTCAGGCATGGATGTTTGTGAACTTTCTGTGGTAAGAGTGGAAAGCCCCCAAAAAACAGTTTGGCAAGAATCTCAATTCATAGTCTTAATAGAAGCAATTCACTTCTGGGATGATTTTATGTTGGTGTTCAAATGAAAAATGCAGAGGATGTTCTGTTTAAAATCATCCATCTTTCTTGAAGGTGTGAAGAAAAATTGGATTTGCATTTAAATGCTCAGTTCCTTCCTGTGTTGCAGTTTGCTTGCAAAGCTATCAACCTTGTGATTTAACAGTGTTGGCTGAATACTGAGAGTGCTATTAAAAATGTTTAGACACTACTGTGAGTACATAAGATAGCATGTTTTGTCTGTGACACTAACAGCTCAAAGACGGAATGAGTAATTATAAATTTGTATTTTTTCTTGAACTATTTCTGGAATTTAATGTGTGTGAATGGGTGGATGACTGGATCTGTAAAGCGCTTTGGGGTCCTTAGGGACTAGTAAAGCGCTATACAAATACAGGCCATTTACCATTTACCATTTAATGGCATTCAACGGGTTATGCAACAGGCTTATGAGCCATAGAGGTCAGAGAGTTTTATCAATTCATAGATTAGCCCTACTGAAGTTGGAACATAAGTAACACAGATCATTGTGATCAAGGGAGCATGTTGAATATGTGTTTTAACTACTACACAAATTGCAGCCTTCAAGTCCGAGTTTTTGGATGGACAAGCACATTGTGATGTCACATAGGGGGAAGCTATCTGTTAAAGCCAAAATAAATTGGCCTCATGTGGCTCATATTGGAACTATAGTCTTTACCTAATCGTTCAATCCCAGAGATTTGGAATTTGTATGAAAGAGCACGGAGTTTCCTTTCTGGTGCACTTCTTCTTATCTTATTCTTATTACTCACTTTAAATGTTTATTTCAGGCACTTCCACACAGAAGTCCAGTTGGTCAGATGCGGAGTCTTTTATTTTAGATGATCAATTGCTCTCTCTAACCTCATCATGCGTACTTTTTCATCTATTCATCCATGACCACTTATTTACTTTCATCGCAGGTACACCCTGGACATCGCAGGGCAGACCTGCAACATACTTTGTTGTAGTGAGATCCTAATTAAGCCCCTTTGCTTTCATAAAAAGATTTAAATTGGAGGAAAATCTCAGCATTTCTGTGGGTTGTGAACAGTGAGATTGTGGCTCGATTTTTTTAATACATATAAACACCATCTTTTGGGTCATATCCGATTTGGACCTTGGGACCTACTATGTCAGCCGCTTGGTTATAGAGTTCCATGCCCTGCCTGCTACCATCTTGCACCCTGTTGTTATGTGCTAGATTGTCTCAGTAGCAGCCTCAGTCCAGCTTTGTCCAGTCATTGGTACGATTTTTCAATATCAGCCACTTCATCTATCTTCTGGTCATACATGCCATGTAGGGGCCTGTCCTTCTACGATGGTTCCTCTTCTTGCTTCTATTCATCACCCGGTTTGTGCTGTGTGAAGTATTCACTAAGCACATGATTGGTTGTGGCCATCTTCCTGATGTATTCATTGATCTTTTATGTTTCATTCTGGGTAGTGGTTCTGATACTCACCAGCCCTTGGCAAGGGTCTTGGACTTGAGATGAAACCCACCAGGTGAGGAACTTTCTTGTCTTGATGTCAGTGGCTTTTACCGCCCTATTATCCCAGCAAGGTATCTGATGACTGGCAGGGCATAGGTGTTGTTCTTCCCATTCAGCATTGAATGATCAGCAAAATTGATGTATTGTTCACTCCTGGCTTGATGTCATCCATGTAGAGGAGGCAGTATCCATAGCCAGTCATGCTAATGATCTGGCCAAGGGGGTTCAGTAGGAAAAGAGCACTCCTTGATAAATCCTGCACTCGATGGTAACTTGTGCAACTGGCTTGAAGTTGGCCTCTAGGGTTGTTCTCCTTATCCCCATTTAATTCCCAATGAAGGCTCTTAGGGTTCTGTTGAGCTTGTATAGTTCGAAGTATTTCAGGATCCATGTGTGAAGTGTTGAAGTGGTTCAAGTGGTGCGCAGGTTGACCACTCTGGAGCTTGAAAGAGACTAGCCATCAGCCTTGGCCTGAAACTGAGACCCAAACCTAGCTTGTAGTGTTATCCTAGATCCACTCTAACTGCACCTGGTTGGCACTCCATTAATGTGACACCAAAACTAAAACAGATTCTAAAAGCTATATAAAATCTTATATAAAATTTTCCAATGATGATAATAGGACAAAACAGGACAAAAGGTTGGAAACGTTAAACATCTACAGTTTCAGTCAGATAGATCACGTTTGAAATATAATGTGTGTACAGCCTCCCTGCCCTTTACTTCAATTAACTATGATATAGATAGAAATTGAAGTATTTAAAAATCAGATAGATGGATGTGCTCTTCTAAGACAGTGAAACTCTATTGCTATGAGGGTAAAGAGAAGTAAACTGTTTCATTTAAGGAAGTGAAGCCTTTCTTAAAATAATAACAATAATAATCAGCATGTTGTATTCAACGACATTATATGTGGATGAGTGTTGCGAGTTCCAGGAGAACTGAATGCAATTTTAATTTGTACTTTACTCAGTATGACTATCTAATGACATAGTCATACTCTGGATTAGAAGCTTCTACTTACCTCAACATCATCATCACACTTCTTGCTGACATTTGCCACCTTGAACAGTTCCAGGGGCATCCGTCGCTTTGCCTAATTTGATAATTCCAATTAAAACTGTGTTTATCCTCAGTGTGATTACAGTCATCGGTCTCGAGTGCTCCCCACTAATTGTGTACAATGATACAGCTTTCATGTTAGTTTCCCTCTGAGTGTACTGCCTCAGTAGATAATGCTGTTAGACTGTAGTAGCAGCAGTTGAGACTAATCTTATTTATTACAAGACGCCACAGTGTGCAGACTCACATGGATTCAGACACAGTCATGTTGTTTACATCCTTGGTCACAATTTTTTATAAAAAGAAAGAAAACAACAACTCAATGCCTATTAGACATGATCTTCCTACACTAAGCTGTAGGGAAAGCCTTTCTACTATGCCTCCTTTCAGACTTGTAGCAGGTGTTAATGAACATGCCTGTGGGGCTGATTCCATATTCTTGACAATTGTTATGATAACTTTAAAGGTAAATTCCAGAGAGGTTTAATACTATAAAAATTGCCCATGCCTTCCTTGTACAGTTTTGGCACCATTACTGACTGAATTTGACATGTTTTTTATTCAATTCAATTCATTATAGTTTTATTTATATAACACCACATCACAACAACAGTCACCTTTACACAGTCACAATAGTCTTAAGCCTTTTTTGGGAAGATAAAGACTCTACAATCATACAGAGGAAACCTCAACAATCCCATTTTAGCTAGCACTTAGCGACAGTGGGAAAGAAAAACTGCCTTTTAACGGGAAGTAACCACCAGCAGAGCCAAGTTTAGGGAGGTTGCATCTGCTACAACCGTTTGGGGTTGATGGGAGAAGACGGGATAAACTGTGGAGGTGATTAAATGCAGACTGGTGTATAAACACATAGTGAGTTAAGGAACTTAACCTTAACTATGTGCTTTATCAAAAAAGGATAAAGCACAGAAGAAGGGCCTCAAAACTCAAGGCTCAGTCTCCCTAAGAACCCTAAGAACTACTAAGAACTACAAGTAAGCCAGCAGTCTGAGAGCAAATGACTGAATTTGGGTGATGTGGTAGAATGAGGTGTTTAATTAAGATAAGATGGGGCCTGTGAGAACGTGTGCGGTTTTAGATAGAAAGAAGGCAACAAATCAGAGATGCTTGATTCCCTTGTATATATAACTAGTGATAACTAGTGATCCTGAACCATGCACTAGTTATGCCTCAATAGGCTTAGGCTTCTCACGATGCAGAGCATTTCTTCTTCACTTACCTCTTTTCACTCTCTGTCTAAATATAGTAGTGGAGCAATTAATAAACTGGCCCTTCCTCCTATAGTTTGCCTTTTGTCCCATCTCTCTCTGCTCTCTCCTCTTTTCCCTTACTCCTAACCAGTTGTAGCAGATTACTGCCCCTCCCTGATCCTGATTCTGCTTTCTCTGGAGCTGCCGTCCTGCTAAAATAGAGATCTTACAATATAAAGTCACCTAGGTAACTGTTGTGTTGTTATGAACTGGCATTATATAATGAAATGTAATTGAAATAGGACTGAATTGAATGTTTTAAAACTAGGACTTAATGGATGATATTTCCCCATCTCCTTCATGGTTTGAGACTCAGCTAAAGAGGAAAGAGGCTAGTTTCACATGAAATGCTGGAGTGCACTGATATCATAGTGTTCTCTGGAACAGTATGTTTTTTATTATAGGAAAAAACATGCATCTGCCACTAGGGCTCAGTCTAATCATAACTTAGTCCGTCTCCTTCCTTCCACCCACACTGCATGTTAGCTAGTCTGCTGAGACACTGAGAGAAAGGGGAACACTTTATAGAGCACATTATAGCACACTGTCACACATTACAATCCCACCTTCTTAAATCCCCCAAACCAAAACCTGTCATGTGATACAATCAAGCTGAAGCTGACTCACACATTCTGCTGTTTTTCCCTTTTCACTTCACTGATTTTCTATGCAAATGTGATTTTTCTCTTCAGGGGCTAAACGTTACTCAACTTAGCTGTGTTTCTCCATAACAATCATGAGACCTACTGAACAGATTACAATTGATGTGTGTGACGGAGGAAAGAATGATGCAGGAAGCCTTAAACAGGCCTTAAAAACCTTTTGGCTGGTAGTATATTAGCAGAATAATCATTTGCTAATGTTAGAGAAGAATGCAGTAATACCAGTAATATTATAAAATAGATGTGACTGACACATTTAAGCTAAGTAGAAGGGAAGAAATCTTTTACATCCATCTGTGCATCTAATCAAACTTCTGCCACAAACTGCTATTTTGTGGTGTGTGTGTGTGTGTGTGTGTGTGTGTGTGTGTGTGTGTGTGTGTGTGTGTGTGTGTGTGTGTGTGTGTGTGTGTGTGTGCGCAGACACGTGTGTTATGCTGCATCATTGTGTTGTGTTATCATTGCATTTTCCTCCGACTGCAAGTGAATTGAATTCTAGGGTGCAAACATCACGTTCACATGGCCTTGAACCTTGCAGCTACATCTGAAAACATTATTCTTGGAAGACAGATCATGATCCTGCAAAACTAACTGAGAAGTGTTTAGTGAAAGTATCATAACTATATATCATTTGGACCAGACTAGACTGACATACTTCAACAACAAGAACAGCTGTCACATCTTACTGTGTGCTTTGACCACCCCAGTCAAATCATTATTACAACTCAGTCACAACAAAGGCCACAAACAACCTTAATGCAACGATTTCTTGCAAAGGCAGCTCACAGTTTTCACTTCCCTTATTTGTGGTGTATGCTCAGTATGCATTTGTTTGTATCAGATATTTCTAATAGACTTTAAAAAAGTATAGAATAGGTGATTGACAAGTATTTTGTCCTCAGATGTCTTGCACAAAAGACCAGAACCCCAGGCTGTGATTTCTCATTTTCAAACATGGTTTAAAGCAAAATCAGTTTCTTCATAAACCAGAGGTCAAAAACGGGTCATGCAGTTGCTAACTCATTTGTATAATTGCAATACTTCCTCCCTTTTATTTATGTCTTTATTTATGTTGTCAAATTCAACTGCCCAATTTATTGTTGGCTAGTTGGAGAAAGAAGAGGATGAAGATTGTAGTCCCAACTACATATCTGCAGAGGTATGGAGAAGACGGAAGTGAGCGGGGGTTTTGGAACAGATTGTATAGCACACTCTTGGAGAGTGAGAGGATGTTTTAGAAATGGTACTGTGTACTCGTACCAGTTTTCAAGATCCAGGGTGATATGGAGAGTTGTAGTAACTACAAAACAATACATTCATGAGCCATACCATGAAGCTGTGGGAAAGAGTTATGAAGTGAGGTGATGATATAGGCATAGGTATCGCTGTAGCTCAGGAGGTAGAGTAGGTCTCTTCTATGAATGGGTGAATGAGGCATGTTAGTAAAGTAAAGTGCTTTGAGTGCTCTACCAGAGTAGAAGCGTGCTACATTAGAACCAGTCCATTTACCATTTACCTTTATTGGTTTCAGGCCAAGAAAGAGCAAGCGATAGATATGATGGCTGCTTTGAGAATGTTAATGGAGAAAATAAATAAGGTTAGAAGGAGTTGTTTGTGGAATTCCTCTTCCAGAGAGCGTTTTCATTCAAAAAAAACTGTAAGTCAATTAGAGTTTTTGTTGGTTTATAGGTTATTTGGTATTTTATGAGTAAGTCATAAAAGTGCTTTCTTGCTAGGTCTAGTAAAATTAGCTACACCTGCCCACACCTTTCCCACTTTCCGTGAGATAACCCAAAGAATGGGAAGATCCAACAGGCTCAGAAAACTGATTTGTGATTGAAGACAAAATCATTGTGAAGGTGCTCATCAGCAGATTTTTAATGTTACAGGATGCTAGTTGTGTTTTCTCCACTAGCGCTTTTTAGCTGTAAGGCACTTAGAGTTTCCTTCTGTGTTTACATGATTATTTGGCCATTTTAACAGTAGGAGTTTGTGTGTTTTCCCATATTTTATACGTATATGTTTTAAAAAAGAAGCAAAAAGTCCACTGAGCACCCTTTTCTGTAAAAACAGCCCTGTGGCACATTATCTGTCAGTCAAAAGCATCTCAGTGTATACAGCGTCCAGCACCATGCATTACTCTTTAATTAGTACAATTCCACATAGAGGCGTAAAGGCATTTCTCTCTGTAATCAGATTTTTTAGACATTTGTCTGATAGCTTTTCACCTTTCCTGCTTTTGTGTGTGTGTGTGAAGGAAGATACCTCTAGGTCTGTCGTCACTGGGGCGAGTGACCAGAATGGAACGTTTGACATGAAAACGTTTCCACAGGGGCACGTGCTGCGTGTGCATGTTCCCAGAGTTCAACTTCTTGTGGTCTGAATAGGAAATTAGGCAGACTTACTGCCATGACAGTCAGGCACAAAACCTCAAAGGCCATGCCCATTTGATGCTATTTACTTTTACACACCTAAGAATGCAACTGCGATAGGATAGGCCAAAAGACCCATTGTGGAAGACTCTGATTCTCTCTAGCTCTCCTATAGAGCTTTCCTAGTAACTGTCTTCCCTTATAACTATTCCCGTAAATCCAAGCGTGGATTACCAACCAGGCTCAGTGGATGACTGTCCTGTCCACTTTGCCTCCAGGTTATCTTTGTGTAAATACATTAGTGGTAGTTTGATTAAAGGCAACTAAAACTGTAAGGGTCAGACAGTCAATCCTGTCTTACTGTGTATCCTTGTGTTATTGCATGAAATCAGGACTTATCTACCCAGTCTGAGCAATGAAGACTGAAAGCACTGGGAAAGAACCAGGATTTTTATTTGAACTGTGTTAAGGTTCACTGATTTGTTTGTTATAGCATTTTATACTAATTAAGAACAATATTCTGCTAATGTTTTAATTTATTTTTTCTCTCCAAGGCGTATAAATTAAGGTTTTTTAACAGGAGCACCACCAGTAGTGGTAAATAAGAACACTGGACTGGGGGACAACAGACCTGCCCCAATAATGAGTTAACCAACTTTTTTTACTGGGTCGACTTGACCTGATCATTAGCATTACACTCTCACAAGCGAAAAGGTTTGGAGTTCAAACCTCTTGGACAGCAAGGCTTTTCTGTGTGGAGCTCTTCGCTGTGACTGTGTTGGTTTTCCTCCCCTGGTTACTGTATAGAATAAAGCACTGTGTGAATGTGCCTTGTAGTTAAAAGTGTGCAGTCAGTTAAACTAGAAAAGTAGTATTTTGGTGCCAGGTTATTGTGTTAAATAATCTTTAAAAGCTGATAATAAAACTGTCCCCATTTGCCATAGGAGCAGTTTGGTCGTACAAATATTAGATGAATGTCTGTTATTCTACTTTTCTCAAGTTTTCTTGGAGTCCACCTGAAAGATGTACACTTAGTTGTGCAGTGTAATTTAAGTCAGTGTCTTCATAAAAAATAGGTGTGCATGTGGATGTCCACAGGAAGGGTAATTTCAAACACTCATAGACCTCAAAAGTAAATGCATCAAAGTGTACAGTGTGGTTTTGTTTCCTGGTTATTGACTGGATATGATTTTAATGTGACATGACAAGCAGTAATGTAGGGAATACCTGTGAATTTCAGGTGTATATGCATATTTTGTATTGAAACGTGCACAACAACAATCACTGGCTTTTAAATGTTGAACTAGGAGTGAGCACGTGAAACAGCAGTCAGTCATGAGGCTGGCTACAGCAGACCACTGGGGCTGATGTCAGCCCTGCGGTATGTGCCTGCCGGGCTTGGCTGTAAGCTGACCCCCCCTCTATTTTGCTTCTATTTCCAGGGCGTGAGCGGAATGTCCGTGGATGAGAAGTCTGAAGCCCCCATGTATGTGTATGAGTCAACAGTTCATTGTACCAATATCCTCCTCTGCCTCAACGACCAGCGGAAGCAGGATATCCTGTGTGATGTGACTGTCCTGGTGGAAGGCAAGGAATTCCGAGGACATCGGGCTGTGCTGGCTGCGTGCAGCGAGTATTTCCTCCAGGCGTTGGTGGGCCAGGCAGAGAATGGCTTGGTTGTTAGCCTTCCTGAAGAGGTAAGTGTATCTATCGTATTGTTTCCCCTGACAGGTTTTGGTTGCAAGGGTGCAAAGGGTGCTGCGTTTTAGACAATGCAACAATAAAAACTCCTTGCTGGTGCAAATACAAAAACAATAGCAATAGCTTTTGCACACTTGCAGACAATCTTTGACTATGCCTTCTATCTACTCCCACCTCAAGCTAAAACACACAGCTCTTAACAACTCATGTGTTTTTATCACGTAAAAATCAACAAGGAAGGTTGCTGGTTTAGCTCAGTGCGTTGAGCAGCTGGCCTGGGTTCAAGTCCCGTCTCTCTGTCTCCCTCTGCTTTCCTGTCATCTCTTCACTGTCTCTGTCAATAAAGCTGATAAAAGACAAAATCTTACATGAGTACTACTGTGATGATTTTCTATGGTTATTATTCAAATATGGCTTATGCCTGCACAATAGATCCAAACAAGGAACAAAATATACAACATGGCTCATTAGGAATACCACTGTGTTTCATAGAGGGAGGGGTCATTTATGGCCAGGTGTGATTCTGTTTTCGTTCAGTAAACCATTCTTTGATCTTGATGATGTTGTAGTGTGTATATAGTGGATAATTATGCTTATCTAGATCACTTAGAGCTGCTTTGGAGTTCCCTCAGAACATGAGGAGGAAGCTGAAAGCTAAATAAATATGCTAAATAAATTCAAACAGGACCCTAGGGTGGGGGCAGGTTATCTACGTGTTTAAAACATATTGTAATATGTCACAGCAGCTATGTAATACATTATATATCATTTTTTTTGTGAACACGAATCTGTCCCAGGACCTCCCCACCCTTCCACATACATACATGGAAAACATCTAAATACTTTCTGTCACTCCGATGAATACATCAGGAGCAATTGCCCAAGGACACTTTGGCATGCAGACTGGAGCACCTAATTGAACCACCTGCCTTCTGAATAGTTGATGACCTTCTCTACCTTCTGAGCCACAGCCACCCCAAAGTAAGACTCAGTATGACATATGGACGTGGCTTGCATCTGGACGTGGCTTGCAAAGTGGCTTGCAGATGTGCAAATGTGCGCTTAAGTAGCACATACTTTGTGAGAGTTGTTACCTATTGAGGAATCAGCTGATGCAGGCTTGCATCAAGATCAGATGAGCTAATCTCATCTTTGTGGCTTGGCTCAGCTGTTGTGCTCAAGAAAAATGCAACTTATTAGGGTCAGGAAACTTAAAGACACTTGAGGTCTGTGACCTTAACGTCTGAATTCAGGTCATTTCAATTGCAACACAAAGTATATGTTTGAAGTATTTGATTATCACAATGCAACATTTGCTATCGCACGTCTAGCACAGCCACGCTACAACAGCTAGCTAATCATACTGTTTCAAGATTTATCAACAAATGCAAACACAACAAGAAAGTTTACTGAACAAAAGCAAAAAACTTTAGGAAAGCAAAAAGAAAAAAAGGACTGAAGAAATATTCACATGGAAACCTGGAAAGTAAAAAAAAGGACACGACTGTATTGATGCAGATAATTACTAAAGGAAGCAAAACAAATGGTCATGCACAAAGAAAGTCACTCCAAAAATAAAACAGGAAGAATTTGACATAGGCAAACATTATTAGACCACAGAGAGAGATTCACATGAGACACAGGGTAAAACACTAGGAAACACAATGAAAATACTTCAAACCTGACTCCATGACAGAAACATGTAAAGAAGCTGCACATGTGGACAAATAGCAAAGTAAGGAATATGGAGATCTCTAGTGCAGTTCCAGGAAAAATTGATATTACTCTTTAAGATGTTGCATCTGGGTTTAAATACAGGAAAAAACAAAGCATTATTTTATGCCATTTAAAGAAGGAAGTTATTATGACAGAGCAGAGGTCTGGGGAAGGTTTCTTTTATGTTTTGAGATAAAAATCAGAAGTAGTCACTTGATTTGGATTCATCTTGGTCCCTCTCTCTAGGGGCTTGGCCAGCCCTTCGGGTTTCACAGTGGTACTATCAAATATCCCAGAATTTCACCTGAAATCCATCTGCTTCTGTTTTAATAATTTATTACTTCTCGGCCACATGTACTGATTTTCTCTTCAAGTAATTTGTTTGTTTTGCTTGTTTTTTTACTGTGTTCTGTTGCTGTAGAACATAGGCAACATAGATATTACTGCGTATTTTTATTTGTTCTCAAAATAACGTCAAAAACATTATTAAACATTCGTTTAGCTTAAATCACTAGAGATTATTAGCTAATTGTAACCTTCTGCTAGGACATCGCTATTTGCCAGCCAAGGAACTGATGTACATTATTATTTTAGTTTGTTAAAAAAAATTCTCTTCCTTTTCTGATCAAATTGGGCTTCAGCATTTGTTTACAGTACAGCTCCAGATCCAGGTGACAGCAAGTCAAAATGATGTTACCTATGTCCAGCAGCAGCCTGCATTCAGCTATAAATTGATATGGATCAGTTAATGTCTTTTATTCACTGTAACATTTAACTTTTGGGTGATGCCACAAAAAACGGAGAGAGCAAAAGAAACAGGCGAGAGTGGACACGTAGTCAAAATCACCAGAAATGATAAAGCTTTGGCTTCTGTTTTACCCACAATGATTGTGCAATCCCCGCTTGCGCTTATAATAATTATTGTAAGATTATATTTTTGATATTTTCTAGTTTCTAGTTGAGTGATGAGGATAGAGAAGAAAGGACAGATTATACACGAAATAGAGAAGTCGGGTGGAAAAACAAAAGTTATTTTTCACAAAGTCGTTTTTTATGTATTTCGCAGATGCTTTGTGTGTTTTCCAGTAGCACACTTAAAACATGCCACTGGCCATTCTGAAGAGAACACATTGATATGAATGGGAGCGTTTTACAGGATTGACTGCAAACATGGCTGCCACTACATTGCTGTGATGGACTACAAATCTATTCTTCACTTGTGAAATTAGGGTACACAATGCTCTGTGCTGAGTCTGAGTTTGCATGAATTCAAAAGCGTGTTGTGCATGTTTCTCATCTTGTTGGGTTTGCCGCAAATAGTTAATTAACCTCTTTAAAGACTGCGTCTTTGCCTCGCATTTGATAACTAAAGGCTGCACCCTCGAAAGGCTGGATTAGATTTAAATGTCTGCTTATTCACTCTGAATTATTATTCTTAGACACTTAGAGATGGGTATTGATAAGATTTTCACCATTCCATTTTCGATTCTGTTTAACAATTCGATTCTTTATCGATTCTTTTTTTTAAAAAAAGGAGAGCACTAAGGTCGATTAGCTTAGAACTTTGTTTTATATCTTCTCTTTGAACAAGATAGAAATTTAGGAGCAACATGGCCTTACAAACCCAACAGTGAGATCTTAAGAGATCCACAGCCTACAGCTCTTCAATGGGGTGTCACAGGGTCCCCAGGAAAAAAATTGTTAATTTTAAAACAATAAAATAAATATTCTTCTGTAGCGATAACAAAGTATAACAAATTATTCTGTAGCAATTACACAAGAATATCCAGTAATGTCCCTGCCTACAATTAAACACATTCACTTACTGAAAATCGGGGGCATCTGCTGTGGCAAATGGGTGCAAGCCTTTTACCACAAACTTAGTCTCTGCTTGGTGACATTGATCTATCCTGGCCTGAAAGGAGACGCTACCGGTAGACAGCAGCGAGAACTGCCAGCATCTGAGCCAGACTCTGTCTCTCTCATCATGGTCACCTAAATGCACAGTAATGGCAGGTTTTGTAATAAGGCAGATCGCGGTAACATAATATGCACTGTTAGTTGATTATTTACCTGCGGCATTAACGGGAGAGGACGTGCAAACGTTACCGCTGCTGCTGGGTTGAGATTCACGAGTCCAGAGCAGAATTAAAAACACGACATTCATTTAAGGTCATCGCATGTTTTGTGAGCAAATGCTTTTGCATATTCGTAGTGTTTCCTCCCTTAAATGAAGTATCTACTTTGCAAGTATTGCCCTGAGTCGCCATGTTTCCTGCCAGGTAAATGACGCTCCGCAACGTGGTGACTTCATTCGGGTGACTGGAATCGATAAGGGAATCGTTTGCAAAAATGGCAAACAATTCCAAGGAATTGAAACAGTGGGAACCGGTTCTCAACAAGAACCGGGTTTCGATACCCATCCCTGTAGACACTACAATAGGTCATCCAGCTAAATAGGTTTGGTTTTGAAGGTACCATTGTCATGTTGATGACATCTGCAAACAGCCTAAGACATTAATATTAATTACAAGGCACTGCATGCATGACATTATGATTGGGAGCAGAGCCCCCGTAAAAGTTTGAACCTAGAATCACCCCTGCTATAGGATAAAGATTCAGGGAAAGGTGTACAAAGTGCTGATATTGCCAATTATCACCTGGCAGCTGCTGCTGGCACTGATGCTAGAGGCATGTAGCACTTTGAGGTGAGATCAGTGCCACCTTGGGTTCTGTGCTCATCAGGTTCAGCAACACTTCTCACTCTTCCTCACCTCAGATCTCACACTGTCGCTTTAAACAGAGCTACTTCAGAGCTGTTCAGCCAAACACATGATAAAAGCACCTTGCTGATGTATTGGTGTCACACATTCATATTCCTATAGACATGCGGTGCTGTGAAAACTGGGGCGCATCCCACTTGTGCTGCAGCTCCTCACTGGTGCTAGCGTGCATTAATAAAGTAATGCCTGCCAAATGACTTTGTTCCTGCACTTACTGTTTTTTTTATCTGCTTAACTCAAAGAAAGACTGCAGAGAACAGCTCACATGTGTTCAAATCAGCATCCCTGTAATTAAATGATTGCATGCTTGAATGATGTACCAGCTGCTTTGTGTTTCAGGTGTGACACAGAGTGTAGAAAGTAATATCTTTCAAATGCAGTCTTAAATGTGCCACAAAGAGTGAGTCTCACTGGGAATTTGTTCCTTTTTATTTCATTTGATAACGCATCGTATATTATTCACATTTAATCAACATGGCAGGACAACACATGAATATGAATAATCTTATATATATGAACATTAATTTGTTCTGGAGAATCTATGAATAAGGATATAAACATCAGACAATGTTATAGAATAAAGGTGATCCCCTCGCTGTAGGGTTTCAGGTTTTTCTTTTATTTGTCAACTTGTGAACTTGTGTATTTATAGTATTTTTGATATAAGACACACATTTGTAATGTAGAATGGTATACAATAAAAGATCAAAATGTCACTTGTCAGGTTTTTTTTTTTAGTCTTTTCATCTTTTTTTTATTTTAACAGCTTTCTGTGGTTCTTCTTTAATATATAAAACAGAAGTGATGGTTTTTGGTGGCGCTTCTGAGGCTATTATAGATCTTGGTTCACTGGCACAGTATGTTAAACCAGTCATCACTAATCTGGGAGTTAAAATAGAGGCAAATCTTAAACTTGAAAGCCAGGTCAGAGCTGCTGTAAGATCTAGCTTTTTTCATTTGAGGGAATTAGCCAAAATAAAGCCTATCTTATCGAAACAGCATTTTGAGACAGTAATCCATGCCTTTGTTACTTCTAGGCTGGATTATTGTAACGCACTTTATTTTGGGGTTAGTGATGCGTCCATTAGGCGCCTGCAGGTTGTGCAAAATGCTGCAGCACGTCTTTTAACTGGAACAAAAAAGTTTGAGCACATTACCCCAATTTTAATTTCACTCCACTGGCTACCTGTACATTTTAGGATTGTTTTTAAAATTCTCTTATTTGCTTTTAAATCCCTTAATGGCCTGGCCCCCCCCTACCTCTCGGAGCTACTACAACCATATACACCTCCCCGTTCCCTTAGGTCCGCCAATCAGCAGCTCCTTAAGGTACCAAAAACTAAGTATAAATCTAAAGGTGATCGTGCTTTTGCTGTAGTTGCTCCAAAGTTGTGGAATGATCTACCCTTGCATGTAAGGCAGGCCTCTTCTCTCTCTGAATTTAAAAGTCTTCTTAAAACATATTTATTCGCTGAAGCCTTTGGCATTGATTAGAGGGGTTGACTCAATTTGTTTTGACATGTTTTAATTTATTTTAGTTTTTTAGTTATTTATTTTATCTTATCTCATTTTAATTTGCTTTTAGCATGTACAGCACTTTGTGAACTCTGGTTTTATGTTAAAGTGCTTTATAAATAAAGGTGGTATGGTATGGTATGGTATATCTCTCCAACACTGCAGCCATGATGTTCCTGTAATGTAACATCAGGGGTTTTTTGACGTTACATTACTGTTGTTTTACTTTCAGTGACTGAAATCTGCTGAGGCACCTCTGCCTCTAGTTTAAATGCCACATTTTCTCTGTCGCTGGAGTTGCTAGCTCAACCCTCACTGTCTGTGTCAGCTGTAAGCAGCAGCCTTTAGCTTAGCTGCATATGTTCAACACTTAACTGACACTCAGGTGTATGCAGTCAGGTGTTTCTTCAGCTATAGAAGTCCACCGCCAATGATAGGTGGAGTAGCCAGGTCTCTCATCTATAAATAATGTGACTGTGGGCTTGCACGGGTGACTCTAGTTTATCATAGGGATAAAAAAGCAGAAGCATGGTGGGCCCATAACCCAGAGGTCGATTGATGGAAACCATCCTCTGCTAGAATGGTAGAATCATTTCCTCTGGGATTAATGCAGTATTATAATTCTGGGGGGGAAATAGGTATTATTCAATTGCACATTTCCACCTATAGAGCACTAGAAAACAGGGCAATGGAGCCTATCCCGGCTACCTTTGGACTGTGGGAGGAAGCCGGGGTACCTGGACGGCACATGCAAACTCCCAAAGAACCACTGGCTAAAATCACATTATGCCACTTGAAATTTAAAATAAAAATAATGTGCAGTACATCATTACATTTTCATTTTCAATACTTAAACCTAACCAGCAAGTCAAGGTAAAATAAGGGGAGAGTAAAAACAAAACAAGCAGTATACCAAGTACATTACTGGTTCTGTCATTTTTGAGCCGTGAATGAAATGAATTAGCAGCGTCTGTTTGCTTATAAATGTAGAAATTATAAATTTGCGTAGTTTAAATTTGACTCTGTCTGTGGCTGAGAGAGTTTTGGACGCATCAAAATTCATAGAATATTTCATCCTCTACTGTAGCCTATGGCAAGATGGCATTATAATTATGCCCCAGTATATGATCAGCTAGAAAATTACATTAATGTTTTGTTGTTACAGTATTTTCCCACCTCTAAGATGACACTTGTTCACCTGGTCCTTAAAAGCAACTTCTTGCAGCAATGCCAATAACTGACTGTCTTGGTATGAAAGCAAAGACAGATGTTTGGTGAAATCAGTGTTGTGTGACTTCTGGAACAGAAAAGCATTATGTTCCACTGTGATTTTGCTTCTTATGAATAAGACTACAAATAGCTCTTCAGTCATCTTTTTCCAAGCTTTACCAAGTAGTTGTTGTTGCCTACAGTTTGTTTGTTTTTTTAAATCACTTACAAGGCAAAATGTCTTGAGGTACTCCATCCACCAACTCAGCTTGATCAAGGACTCCATCTGCAAAATGCATCTGAAGGTGCCTCACACAGTCTGACCCCATACCAAGCACCGGCGCTGAACAATCACATATATAGCTTGTTAGACAGATGGTGGTAGTAAGAGCCCAGAGACAGACCCCTGCCTTCCTTAAAGATGGGGATTAGGAGATGAAGAGGCGGCTTTACGGGAATGAGCTTCAGTGGGAGTAGTGCTCACCCAACCCCCTCGATACAGCAGGGAGCATCTATTTGGGCCCCGTTGTATTCAAATGCCACCAGAGGCATCAACACCCAGACAAATCAATCTAAGCTCGCCATTGTGCCACAGGTAGCCACTGCAGTATTGCCCTCAACAAGAAGTGTCACCATTCACAAATGTTCATCTTTTCAAACTGCTGCAACATCTCACTCTGTTTAATCTGTGAATCTCTGAGCTTTGGTAAATGGTAAAATGGCCTGTATTTGTATAGCGCTTTACTAGTCCCTAAGGACCCCAATGCGCTTTACACATTCAGACATCCACCGATTCACACACACATTCACACACTGGTGATGGCAGCCACATTGTAGCCACCTGGGGCGCACTGACAGAGGCGAGGCTGCCGGACACTGGCTGCCCTCTAACCACCACCAGTAGGCAACGGGTGAAGTGTCTTGCCCAAGGACACAACGACCGAGACTGTCCTAGCCAGGGCTCGAACTGGCAACCTTCCCATTACAAGATGAACTGCCAACTCTTGAGCCACGATCGCAATTGGTATTGACATATCATTAAAATGCTGGTAAAAATCAACATGTATTCAACCCAGCTACGATAGCAGCAGGACAATGTGTCAAGTTACAAAAATCAAGAGGTGCACAACCGGCAGAAGTAGTCAATATGCCAACAGCTTTGTCCTTTGTCCTTTGCCAGGCAGTACGGGACAAAGTGCTAGTGGTAGCAAAGAGTGATGACACCTATTGTTCAGGAGAATACTGCCTAACTGCATCGCAACACGCGCAAAGGGACTAAAGCTACACTGGCACTTTGGGCAATTTCTCTGCCAGGACGAGAAATGATATAGCAAAGACGTATCATTCCTAAGATGCTGTTTTGAGTGTGCCAGGGAGAGTAGAGGAGTATAATCCCCACGTTTATGGTCTTTGTTTTTAACCTCCATAACCAGGCATTCCATCAGTTTGGGCTAAGCAAGTATTCTATAGAAGCATAGTGAATAAACAACATTTGCTGAATGTCATGTTCCTAGCATTTTATTTCGGTTTTCTACATTTTTTTAGAAAACAACACTATAATCACAATCTTGCTGTGTCTTAAACAGTGGAGGTGAGGTCATGTCCTCCCAGTGTCTGGCCTGTACTGTAAGCTGTACTGGCAGCAGATTAGACATACACTATCTGATTTAATCCAGTGTCAGGGGAGGTATACTTCCCCACAGCTCAGCACCAGGAACGTCTGAGCTTCTGTTGCCACTGAGGATGACACTTTCCTTATGCTACCAGTTGTCTCAGAATTACAGAGATGCTGTACTCAGTATCTCTGAGCAGACTATCAGGGGAAGTGGGAAAACAAGACACAGCTGAACTAAATCTCATAATGTGACAAGGGGTAGTGAAACTAAAAGCAAGGTACAAGCATAGTTTTATTGTATTCGTTTATGCTGCAGCTTTGTGCTCCATCTCCATCTCAATTTCCCACTTCTCAGATTTATCTTATGTCATCTCAGCGTACAGTAAAGGGCCTGTTTCATTTCCATTAGGGCTTCTTACTGTTTGTTTGAGCACACAGAGAATAATGCCAGGTTCCTTCAAAAGCTACTGTCACCAATAGAGATGGAGTGTTTTTCTCTTTTGCAGGGGAAACACTCATTGTGATGCTATGCCATGTCCTCATTAACATGCATGACATGCAGGAATTCACTGGAGGACATTTGAATAAATTATAGGAAAGTAAGAGCAAGTGCAGGGTGAGGGCAGAAGGAGAGAGAGCCGGTGTACTATTGTTAGTTTATGAAAGGATATTTGGCAGGTTTCCTAAAGGTGCCATGTGAATTGTCCGTGTGTGTATGATTTGTCACTGCTTGTAATTTTCTGCCCTGTAATGTATGATCTATCCACTTCTGATGCAAAGCAGGGCTGTTACCCTAAAATGGGCCCAGTCTGTTGCACTGATTAATTTGTTTCTTTGTGTTAAGTTGTACACTTACCATGACTTTCAGCTGCTAGCAGCACCAGTGAGAAGGAAGCTCTCTTCCCTCCCCTACTGTTCTCCCTTTAACAGCTAGTTACCAATAGTAACAGTCTCTCTTTATCTCATTTCTTCTGTGCTAGTTCTATATACCTTCAGTATCTATTCCCTCCCTCCATCCATCCTTTGTTGCTCCTTTTACACATTCCTTCATTAAGTGGCTGTGCTGGTTGTAACAGTGGAGTAATCACATATGGTGCAGGGCACACATAAAGATGTGCTCCTGCAGGCAGCAGCTGCTGATACTAGCTGAAAATAGATTCCTAGTTCACTCAGCACTTTTCCTCCAGCAACTTTGCTGTTAATGCAGCAGGCCGGCCACTCAGCCTCACTTAGGCTGCCACTATCACAGCAGATGTGCAGAGTGTAAAGGTGCAGGACACAAGAGGCAGATTGTTCCAACAAAAAACTGGCCTTTTATTTGGCCAAAAGTGAAATCAATCCTGCCACATCCAGAGCAGACAGCAAGCACAAAAGTGGAGGTACACCAACATTTTAACAATACATCTATATAGCACTTTATTTTACTTTTTGAGGTTTGAGTAGGGTTCATGGTTTGTTTTTGTTGCCTTGAAGTTTTTACAAGTGTAATTATCTCACTGCAATGGCAGATAAGTTCTTATCCTACAGAATTGTGACTTTATGATAATAAATCTGTAAAGTAGCCTTATAATGCAGAAATTAACATACTGTCATCAAGATGATTTAAGATGCAACAAGAACGGAAGCAGTGTAAAAGACACACAGTCTGTCATTATTGAAGTTCATTATTGGATAAATACAGAAGTATGTTGTTTATTAATTGTGCTGTGCTTATTAGCAGATAGTCTAGTCAAAGCCCCTCCCTCCACCCCAATCTGTCACAGTTGAACGCACTCACACTTACTCTAGCAGAGGCACACTCACCATCACAGATACAGCATCAGCAGTTTGCTTTTAACAATGACTGATGTCAGTGATTGTGCTCAGAAGTCTGTTGAGCAGGAACCCACTTTAAGGCGCATTGCAGCAGAGGCATCTGGAGACTGGATAAACAGGGATAGCTTCCAGACGCAGTTGCATTGTACCCTGCAGGTACAGGATATATTCTTAAACTAAGGGTATATCCTGACTAATGTGTTCTTGTTTCTTAAAACTATTAAAACTATTACTACATCTACACCAACTGTTTACATTAATCCAGTGTTGAGGACCCTTGAAAGTTCTGTGACAACTCTGGGACTGTGCTGAAGTTTTGATAAGCAGACACCTTTTTTTTGAAAAGGATAAACCATCATCCATTACCTGTCTTAGAAGTCACCAGATAAACTAAAATATTATAGAATTCACACATCTTTTGTATATGTATCTTTCTTTTGATTGTACTTGTGCTTGTTCTCAGTACAGGCTTCCTCAGGTGGATGGAAAATACTCCAGGTGCTGCTTTAATGTGTTACTATACTGACTTTGTGACAGCTGGTCATGTATCTTTAAGAGCTGCAGAGCCGCCAAGTTAAATGATTGGTCCTAATTTTTACCATTGGGGCAGTGTTTTTTTTCTGCAAACTGTGATAATGTGCACATTTAAAAAAAAAAAAACTTTAAAAATAAATTATTGGTGTAACCTAAGTAATGGGTATTCATATTCTAAACACTTATATCTATCGATCATAAACAAGACTATTTGTAATCATGTCACAGCAACAGAGAAACTCAGTTAAACTAATTATGCAAGTCAAACTTGCAAAAGGCAGCTGAAAATTCTGGAGAAGAATGTTGAGCTTTTACAGTGTGAAGTCATTTAGTCGTAAGAGAGACTTGTTTTAATTAAGGAAGAGTGATCCATGAAAGATGAAATGTTATTGTTATAATAGTCAAAATGTAACTTCCATAAAATCCCAAATAAGGATTATCTTTTGGAAACCTGTAATAAACTTTAATTGAAAACATACACTGCATTAATATATTTAGTGATGAAATAAACATTTTACACTGTATTTCATTTCATTACAATCTTTTTTTAAATATAAAATTTAGTTATCAATCGCAAACCAGTAACAAGCAGTGCAGTATCTGGCTGCTCCAGTCTGCATGCTAAAGTATACTTGGGCAAGGTACTGAACCCCGAGTTGCTCCCCAATGGTTTTATCAGAGTATAAATGTAGATAGAAAGCAAATAGGTGTAGAAAAAAGCGCTTGTATAAATTGGTATGAATGGATTAATTGGGCATGTGGTCTGGTTAATGTGGTCTCAAGTAGAGTAGAGAAGTATAAGAACCCATACATTTACCATAAACACAATGCAAAAATGACAAATGGCACCAAAATACAACAGGAAGCAAGAAGCAATAATGAAACAGGAGAACGCAGACGCAAAACTAATCTTAGCATAGAGGAATGACGTAGAAGGAAACGTCAGGAACACTGAGTAAATAAAATAAACACACTGAGACTAAATAAACAAAATTGAAAACACGGAGGGAATACACCAACTTGACCATCTAAGTAATAAGCACAGAAAAGAATCAAACATACAATACTAAGTCCAGCAAAACATTTGATTTTTTTATTTAGTATGGTTTCTATATTTTCTACAGGTTTGATTACATTTGATTACAAGTTTGTATAGCCCACTAATAAAAAAATACATACTTGTGCTGTAATTCATGAGGTAGACTTACCTTTTCCAGTCTATATGCTAAAGTGTCCTTAGTTAAGAACCTGAAACCTAAAATAGTTACTGATTTATCACTGATGTGTGCCAAAGATATCACTAATTTTAATTTAAACTATGTGGATGTGAGCAGTGGAAAATTCTAGAAAACTCTAGGAAGTTCTTAAATTGTAAATATGTTGGTCTGTAGTATAACAAGAAATAATCCAAAGCAAGAGTAAGACTCTCTCTGACATTTGTTCTGCTAGCTCGTACTTGTTGGACTGATAAAAACCCCGATACATGGCAGTTTGTATCTTCTTCATTCCATACAACAAATGAGCTCAAGATATATGTACATGTACATACTACACTGCTCCTACTTGGACTTCTTTCTGCAGAGTAGCTAACTGAGTAATGGACATAATGAACAACTAAAGTTAAATATTTTTGTTTTATGTGTCTTTTTTCTTTTAGTCTGAAATACACTCAGTTGAGTGGCATTATTTGCTGGTATATTATATTTATTGTATTATATTATCTATCTATCTAGTTTATATTACAAGTACATTGTCAATTTGATATTCTTACAGTTGTTTGAACTACTTTTTATGAACAGCTTTAGTTGCTTTAGGTTCTTAGGTGATGTAAAGTGCTCTGAAAATGTAAAGTGGATCCACTGAAACACTGAAGCTTACTGTCCCACAGCCTGATAAAAGAGACATGGAAATCACCTCGGTTTGTCGCACATCAAAGTGAAATGAATGTGACTGATTAGGAGGGTTAGGTATTGCTGTATTGTTGTTGCCAGGAGTATGAAAGAGGTAAGTAGAATTCAGTAGAACACAGCATTAATATACCACATTTAGTGCACTTTGTGGTTTTGGTAAAGTGCAACAACGTATTTTTATACTGTTATTTTTTTTTTAAAGAATCATAGAAAATTTGGTTCTTTCAGCTGATTTTAAATCCAAATTCTGAACATGACCGGCTCCGGACAGTTTTAGTTTTTATTTTCTTCTTCATTCATTTGCAGACTATGTGCTGTTTTAGGGTTTGAGAGTAAAGACTAAATATAAAGTTCCAAATTAGTACAAATTTGATGTGAGGTCAGCAAGTACAGTAGTCATTTTTTTGGATCATAACGAACAATAAAATTATTATAAATTTGTTCGCCGCCAACAGAAGAAAAAAGAAAACAAAGAATAAAAATCCATGGGGATCTACCCTTGTAAGAAGTGAACCACATTTGTAGTGCAGAAAACCCAGGATGAAGTTACCTGGGTAAGCCAAAATCCGGAGGGTTGGTGGTTCAAACCTTGGCTGCTCCACTCTACTAATAAATATCCTTAGATGCTGGATACTGACTCCAAGTTGCTCTCTGATGCTTCCATCGGAGTGTGAATGTGTGTGAATATTAGAAAGCATTTAAGCTAAAAAAAGAAAAAAAAAAGGTTCTTGTGTTAAAGGCGTGAATGAGGTGTCTTGTATAAAGCCCTTTGAATGCTAGGGAGAGTAGAAAAGTGCCATATAAAAACCAGTCCAGTGTAAAGTGTTAAGCCACTGGTAGTCAAAGCAGTTTCCCCAACAGTCCTTATAAAAAACAGATTGTTGCTGCTGCTCTCTGGGGTGTCTGACAGTGACTGCAGCACCTTTGGAAGCTACTGCTATTCGAGCACACCGAATACCATGGGTAATTTAGCTTCTTGCTTCCCCCAGCAAAGACAGCTAAACAACTAAACACTGGGCTTATTAAACCCATATTATGTTACTCATGCTTTTCATCTACAAGCATCTGCTAAAGACTTTACATTAATGGACACTCAAAAGTAGCTTCTATCACATTCCCTTCACTGTGTTTGTCACCAGTGAAGTAACCTAACCTGCATGTACCTAACCTAACCTGGGATAAACCTGCAGGAATTGGTTGGTAGAGCCAGAGTAAAGAGCTGAACACAACCTAGTGTGAATCTAATGCTGATCTCCATAAAGTATACAAACATGGAATGGAAAGCTTCCCTCTATTAGCCAATGCCACATAGTGACAATGGGAATAGGCGGAAATCATACAAAATGTGAAAGGAAAAGTGTTTTTATGTATTATTATCCAAAAAGTATTAATTTATTATCAATATTGAAACTTTCGCTATGATCTACTGTTCAGTTTGTGAAGATCATTGCTAATTATTTTAAAAATTACTATCATATAGCTTTGAAGTACAGCTATCTCTTTGTTTTATAGTTCTCATGTCAAGGGTAAAAATAGGTAACTAAACATAAACCACTGCATGTGTTTATACATCTCAATGCAAATAAGAATTTTGCAAATACAGCAGTAGCAGGACTGTAGGCAAAGCCAACTCTGTATGACTGTGGAGCAGACGTGTTGATGCTGGAATGTCCCACAGATTGGTATTATGAGCACAAAGATGGACACAACGTACCTACGTCCAGTATAGCACCAGATCTTCTTTTACTTCTGTATAGAATGCTCAGTGCTGGCCCAATAAAAAGATTAACCAGTACTTTGCAGTGTTTTTGTATGTCATTGGAGCTGTCAGTTTGTCTCACCACACTCCAAGTGCTCTGAACAATAGCTGCGCTGATAGTAATGCTGGCAATTTCCCTGTTTTTTGCAGGTCACTGCCAGAGGATTCGCCCCATTGTTGCAGTTTGCCTACACTGCTAAGCTGTTACTCAGCAGAGAAAACATTCAGGAGGTCATCCGCTGTGCTGAATTCCTGCGCATGCACAACCTCGAGGACTCATGCTTTCGCTTCCTGGAAGCTCAGCTGCGCAGTGAGGAGGACGGCTTGCTGCTTTGCCACAAGGTGGCAGGAGAAGCAAATAACTTGGAGGATGAGAACATGCAATCAGAAGCAGAAAGGCCCACCTCCCCCATGGCCCGACATTGTGCAGATGCCCTTACTTCGTGTCGAGACCCCGACAACGATCGGCTAACGATGGCTATGCCTGGTAACTTCACAGATAGCCGGCCAGATTTCGATCGCCATGGAGCATCGGATCTGCCGCGATGCCCCAAGTACCGGAAATACCAGTGGGCTTGCAACAAGCACAATAATGACTCCTCCTCACATACCAGTACCTCAGGTTTTCCAAGCACATTAAAGGAGACCACCATTAGTGGGGCAGTGGCAAATCAGGGCACACTGCCTTTGGCACAGATCAAAGTGGAACCACAGGCAGAGGAAGAGGCCATTCCTTTGTGCCTGTCAGGGGATGAGCAGGACGCCAGGGATACGGATGTCATAATAGCCATGGAGATGGATAACCCTATATCTGTAGAAAGAACCAAGAGACCCAAGTCCCCTTCCTGCCTGCGAGCCTTCTTCAAGAAAGGAGTTGACATCTCCAGTCTGCCCAACACGTCACAGCAGCTATTCGCCAACAGACTTATCTGCCCACAGGACAAAGGAAACTCTCAGGGAGATCATACAAAAGACTTAGGCCCTTTCACTGGGGAGGTGGCTCTATCTGTTGCATCCCCAAAAGAGGTGGATGGTTTTCCTGCTAGTTTGTCCCACAAATCAACTTCCTGCGATGGGGTTTGCAAACAGGAAGTTGAAATCGACCGCCGCAGTGTCATATTTTCCTCAGGGGCTTGCAATCGCCTGGGAAACCCAGCGCATTCCTACCCTGTTGGGAACTCTTTGGAGATTGAGCTCTCTGAGCACATGACAAAGGGGCTGTGGGCTGGAGCTAGCCATTCCCTACCCACCTCCCAGTCCTATTGTCCCAGCACCACTTCTTCTGAGCCCCAAGTCCTGTGCCGCCCTAGGCCCAACACCAGCTGCCCAGTGCCAATCAAAGTATGCCCGCGCTCACCGCCTTGTGAGACTCGCACCAGAACTTCCAGCTCCTGCTCCTCATACTCCTACGCAGAGGATGGCAGCGGAGGGTCTCCCTGCAGCCTGCCCCAGTTTGAGTTTTCTTCTTCGCCATGCTCTAATGTGGCTCGCTGTCTCAATGTGGACCAGCAGGAGCAAAGTGTAGGAGGGGAGGTTGTTTTTAACCAGGTGAGGCCCAAGATCAAATGTGAGCAGTCCTATGGCACCAACTCTAGTGACGAGTCGGGCTCCTTTTCAGAGGGAGACAGCGAGTCCTGCCACGTGCAGGAGCAAGGATCAGAGGTGAGTATAAAACATTGTTTTTCACATCTAACACAGAGTGTAACTATTATACTCAAGTCCACCAACACTAATTATATTGCATTTACCTGCTCTCCATTAGCGGTCATTAAATCATTGTGTAGTAAAAGGAATGTTGCAAGCAAGATTTACAGCAGCACAAACTGTCACGGTAGTGGGTCTGTGACCCAGTGTTTTGTGTGTTTTAGTTGTATTCTTTGATTATTGTTATTCACGGATTTTGGTTCTGCTTGTGTTATATTTCTGTTCCTTTGCCTTTCTCGTGTTCCTCGTCTTGTCACTCTTGTCTCCATGTTCCTTCTGTCTTCCCAGTCAGTCGTGTCTCTGTCTCAGTGTCTAGTCTGCATCTTTGTCCTTGTCTTGTGTTTCCTATTTTACTTTGAAATTCTGTGCCCTATGTCAGTGTATCTAGTTTTGCTTCCCCTTGTCTCGTTATGTCTGATTAGTCTCAGCTGTGTTTCCCTTCTGTTTCCCATTCCCTCTTTACTCCCTTGTATATTTAAGCCTTGTGTTTTCCCTTGCCCTTTGTTGCATTGTACCTTCACCATGCTGTGTTTTTCCTCCGTGCTTCTGGTTCTCTGTTTCCCAGTTTTCTAGTTTGAGCTTCTTGTTTTGAGTTCCTAGTTTAGTTTTCTTGTATTTTATGTTCGAATGTTCTCCAGCAATAAAGCTGCCGCCTTTAGTTAATCATTCGGTCTCTGACCTAGACGTGCTTTGATATTATAGATGCATTTTATGCATTTTCAGAGATGTGTGTCATGAGTCTAACATTTATAGCTGTCATTGGAGTGACATCTTTTATAAGTCATTTTTGGACATCCAAATTTGGTCCACTGAAGAGGTTGTTTTGTAACACCAGGCAAGGTCTTTTTTTCGTTCAACATCTCTTGAAGGTCTAGTGTTGTCGTCTGTACGAATCAGAATCAGAATCAGAAAGGGGGTTTATTGCCAAATGTTGAGCAGGTTTACAACATTAGGAAATTGCTGCGGTGCTTCAGTGCAAACATGGTGTCATAAATAGCACTTAAATAGACATGAAAAAAAATAAAAGTAGGGATAAGAATTAAAAGTGCTACGTAGAAAGATATGTGCATGAGATATACATGGGATATATACATGAGAATAAGAATTAAGAGTGCTACGTTGAAAGATATATACATGAGTGCAGGTGGTGATCAGTGCCAAACATGGAATGATGCAGTGAACACAGCGTAGGGTCATGTGTTAGTGGTGGGAACAGTCATATGGTTATTGTTCATGTGTCCAACAGCAGAGGGGAAGAAACTGTTCTTATGGCGAGAGGTTCTGGTGCGAATGGACCGGAGCCTCCTGCCTGAGGGGAGCAGGTCAAACAGACTGTGTCCAGGGTGAGAAGGGTCAGCTGAGATCCGAGCTGCACGCCGCAATGTCCTGGAGGTGTACAGGTCCTGCAAAGATGGGAGTCTGCAGCCAATCACCTTCTCAGCAGAGCGCACAACACGCTGCAGTCTCTGTTTGTCCCTGATAGTGGCTCCAGCGTACCACACGGTGATGGAGGAGGTGAGGATGGACTCGATGATTGCAGTGTAGAACTGCATCATCGTCCGTGTTGGCAGGTTGAATTTCTTCAGCTGCCTCAGGAAGTACATCCTCTGCTGGGCTTTCTTGATGACGGAGGTGATGGTGGGCTCCCACTTCAGGTCCTGGGTGATGGTGGTACCCAGGAAGCGGAATGAGTCCACAGAGGTGATGGGGGTGTCAGTCAGGATGATGGGGGGGAGTGGGGCTGTGTGCTTCCTGAAGTCCACAATAATCTCCACTGTCTTCTGGGCATTCAGCACCAGGTTGTTGTGGCTGCACCAGGACACCAGACGTTCAACCTCCCTCCTGTAGGCAGACTCATCCCCGTCAGAGATGAGCCCAATAACGGTGGTGTCATCTGCGAACTTGATTAGCTTGACAGACTGGTGGGTGGAGGTGCAGCAGTTGGTGTACAGGGAGAAGAGCAGAGGAGAAAGAACACAGCCCTGAGGGGAGCCGGTGCTGATGGTCCGGGAGTCCGAGACATTCTTTCCCAGCCTCACATGCTGCTTCCTGTCCGTCAGGAAGTCAGTGATCCACCGGCAGATGGGATCAGGCACATTCATCTGGGAAAGCTTGTCTCGGAGATGGTCTGGAAGGATGGTGTTGAAGGCAGAGCTGAAGTCCACAAACAGGATCCTGGCGTAGGTTCCTGGGGAGTCCAGATGCTGCAGGATGAAGTGTAGGGCCATGTTGATGGCGTCGTCTACAGACCTGTTGGCTCTATATGCAAACTGCAGGGGGTCCAGGAGGGGGGCCGTGAGGGTCCTGAGATGGGAGAGAACTAGGCGCTCAAAAGACTTCATGACCACAGATGTCAGAGCCACGGGTCTGTAGTCATTTAGTCCAGTGATCCTAGGTTTCTTGGGGACAGGGATTATGGTGGAGGACTTGAAGCAGGCAGGCACATGACATGCCTGCAGTGAGGAGTTGAAAATGCCAGAAAACACTGGGGCCAGCTCGTTTGCACAGTGTCTGAGGGTGGCAGGAGACACGCCGTCTGGGCCGGGAGCTTTCCGAGCATTCAGGTTCTTAAACTGCTTCCTCACATCTGCTTCATGAATATGAAGAGTTGTGGTGGGAGGAGGTGGTGTGAAATCCTCTTTTGTGTGGGGTGAGGAGGGGGGTGTTGTAGGTGAACAGTTTGAAGGTGGTGATGGCTCTATGGAGGGGGGAGAGGTGGGGGAATTAGTGTCCAAAGTGCCTCTATTGTACGACCTCTGTGTACAGGCTAAAGTGTGGCTGTGGACGTCTTTTCAAAGTCAAACAGACTCATTCTAGACGTCATTTTTGTACTGCTTCTATAGGCTCTGTAGTGCCATGTTTCCAGAGGGTGGAGGGCATGTTTTCTGTAAAGAAACAGTTATGTGTAAAGGTGTGATCAGCGGACATCTCCAAGATACGGCAGGCACCTGAGCTAAAAACAAAAGTGAGCAGTTCCACAGTGGGTTTCAAATAGAAATCTCCTCAGCCTCTCACAGGCAGCTTGAAAAATGTGTGTATCAACAAGACTGTTGAGCAGATAGTCCAGTTCATACTGGACTATTAATTAAAATAAACCAGTTAAAGACAAACAGGAAAATGTAAAATAACAACAACAAAGAAACATGGGTACTGAATAATTTAGCAGGCTAACACATAATAAATTGTGTTTGTTTATAAATAATCCATATTCATATGTATCATGTTGATAACAACATTGTTAATATTTGTAAATTAAAAAATATTATATTTACTAATCATGTAAATTCCCTGCATCTATCATGGATGTCCAGATGATGTCCAAAAAAATGGCCTGGTATAAAGTTCAAATGGTTAACGTTATACTGACGTCAAAGTTGGGCCATGGTTGGACGTCCAAATTGTGGACCTGGTTTGGATGTTGTACAGATGTCCAGAATTGGTCGTAGTCCAACAGAACCAATATATAGACAAGTCCGCACATCTAGCCGACGTCCAATGTCTAGTGAGTAACCACCAGTGGTACTAACACTGAGGCAGATTTGAGGGAGTCCATATTCAAAACTAAAGATATTTTGTTTTGCATCTGCTATTAACAAGCACAAGAGCTTCTAAAAGTGCCTGAAAAGCCTTCAGTTGATCCAAAATGCTAGAGTGAGGGTACTGACAGGGACTTGAAAGAGAGAGCTTGTTTCTCCCATACTCTCTGCATTTGCTCCCTGTTTAATCCAGATGAAATTTAAAAGTGCTTGCTCTCAGGGAGGTCTTCCCATTGTTAGGGATTTCTCTGTATTAATGTCTTTACCTATAAGGGGCCTTGAGCCAGTTGCTATTGTGCATCCCCAAAGGCTAAAACTGAATTGTTATTTTGTTGTAGTTTCATTTACGTAAGGACAGAATAGTTTTTTTATAGATCTGTCTGATCTGTAATTTTACCCACTTATATGATATGGTACTGATATGATAACGATAGCGGACAGTAAAGGTTTAGTGAGAGACCCTCACCTGGCCCCCTTTGGCCACACTTCTACCAAGCTTTGCATATTGCAAAGTAATTTCAACCACTACTTTACAATGTCCTGTGTCAGTAAATTTTTAATTGTCTGGGGTTGCAGTGAGTTGGAAGTGAGTAGGTGTGACATTCATGATGGAGCCGTAACACAGCTCAACAGTGCTGACAAGCATAACAGCAAATCCTCTAATCACCCCACCCCATCCCTTCACATCCTCCTCCCTCAGTCTACCAGACTCCTAAATGTAGACAACTGTTGTTTACCCGGTAAAGATCATTCATAGACTCTTTAATTCTCAGAAAAAGTCCAGTCTTGGTGTAATAACATGGAGGAGATTTCCCATCTGAGAGAAAGATAATAAAATCAGTTCTCAGAGAAAAACTTTATGGCCTAAAAATGCTGTTTTTTACAAGCAAAATTTCGATTTTCGCTTTGAATCTTAGATCCACGGTGTGGTCAGGGCCTTTTCCATGTTCTCCTCGTGTTAGCGTGGCTCTGGGTACAGTCCAAAGCCATGCATGTTACGAGTTGGGTTAATTGGTAATTCCAAATTGCTGTTTGGTGTGAATTTGAGTGCAAATGATTGTCTGTCTGTGTTAGGTGAAAACATTGCATCTCCAAAGTGTCTCTTTCTAAATATTTTGTTGTATTGTATTGTATTTATTTATTTTTTTTACCTTTGATTAGTAGCTGTTAATAGCACTAAATTGTATATATCTCAAATAAGCTGTGACACACTCCCCAGACAGCTGGATTGTACAGTCTTTTTGCTCCAGTGTTTGAACTTATGACCTTTTGGCTCCAGGAGGCTCCAAAAGAGCACATGTCTTATGATATGACATTCACTGATATTTGCTTGAAGTGTAGGCAGAATTGGTTTTGTTGAACTTGAGAGCAAAAAGAGAGAGAGAGAGATAGTGGAGTGTTGCCATGGTGATTCATTTCACAGAGCGAGATAGTGCGTTGCAAGGTTTGGAGCTACATGACAGGATTGTGCTTTACTGTGGAAAGAATTTTGTTCTGCTGCACAAACAGAGCTGCGAGATAAAGCAGCTTGGCAGTTATGAGTAGTTAATCACATTCACTGCACGATGCATACCAGCCTCTACCATCAGATTTATGGGCCTTTGAAGGGCCTGCTAAATATGCCACTGTAACATGGGATTAATTTATAGCACTGAGCTATAAAACCAGAAGAACAGCCTAAAAATTACATTTCAATTCCAAATGGTAAATTGGAACATACAGCGTACGGCGTTGTTTAAGTCGCACTACACAACTAGCCACACACCAGTGGCGCTCTGTCACCATCAGAGTAACCAAAGCAAGCAGTTATTATCTAGTGAAATAAAAAAAATCAACATCAATTAAAAATGGCAAAAGTATGAAAAATATCTTGGTTGACCAAATATACAAAGTTTAACCAGCAGTTTCACTACTACTCTGCCTTTTTTTTTTTCATTAATAATGTGTCCAGTGTAATAACCACATCACACAGGGCACAATCCATTTATTTCAACTGTGATGTTTGAAATAAATGATCAAGATAATTTTTTAATGTATTTTTAAATACTTTTGAAATCAAGATGTAGGCTTGTCTTTCTGAGCTGATGTCCACATATAACAGCCGCTACAAGCATATCATTTAAGAGATATAATGCATTTCTGTAGACTAAACAGAATACAAACTGTTTAAAGTGAGCTCGATCTTAAACATCTATGACAAAAGTGTCCCAGCTGCCACAGGGCGAGAGGCAGGGTGCACCCCTGACAGTGTTGCCAGCCTCTCACAGGACCACTCACTTTTTCCAGGATCTGGAGAAAAGCCATACAAACACAGGGAGAACATAGCCAGATTCGTAGCATATTTAATAAATGAAATTGTGTCACTGATTGTTGCATTTATTGGCAGCGATCACATTAGTGGTCTTGATTTGAGCTCTTTTGCTGTATGCGTGCCAGAACCACGCGACTAGTCACTAGTTGAGTTAATAAAGAGACCTGAGAATTTCGATCACTCAAATGCTGTGTTGGTTGCCACAGTCCTACTTGCTTATGACAGTGCAGGCAAATCTCCACTAGCAGCACTATCTAAGCTGAGCATGTATCATGCATCTGGCGCAAGCAGCATTAGTACCCCAGTTTGTCTCCTTGTAGCTGTCAGACCTCCAGCTCTGGCTGTGGTGTGGGCGTAAAGCTCATTCTCGCGTATAGTCTGGCCACAGCAGTGCAAATATTGATCTCAGAGCTAGTGGGAGGAATAAGGAAGTAGTCCTGATACATCAGCACATTGATATTTTTTTTTCCTGTCAGGCAACACATAAAATAGGACAGGAAATGCACAGACCTTAATATCAGTTCCGCTCCTCTTGCAAAATGCCAAAGAAACTTTACTCTAGTCTAGATATGATGTGGCTGTGGTCTAAATAAAGATTTGCCATTCATAATGTTATCTTTGGAGCTGTTTTTTAGGCGCATGCAATAGTGATACCAGTACATGAATAAGATGCCACATTAAATTTTTGTAACTGGTGCCTTTGTTACCTTACCATCTCCAGGCAATTGTAGGCAGTACATTAGCATCAACTGGAAATAAAGTACTCTTTGGAATTATAGTTTAATGTTGTAATGGAATCAGAAATATGATGGTAAGAACATCTACGTAGGCAAAAATGGGAGAGCCTTGTTTCAACTAGGAGGATGTTTGTTTATTGCTTTCCATGCTTCATACGGGCAATACATCTAAAAACACAGGGCTGTCTGGGACACAGAAATGACTCCAGTGACTCTCGTCTTTGAGGCTTTGCATAGGTCCTGGAAGCACAGAGACATTTAGCATCCAATGGTAAACTGCAGAATTCTTGCAATGTTGACTTGTTAGCCACTGGCAAACCAGTGTTGTGATGTTTTGTACCCACATTCCCAGTAATAGTGTCAAGTACTACAAGGTTTGTTTTTGGATTTTCTGTGATGAAGTTTGACACACTTTTCTTATTTGCCAACCCATTTCTTTATATCTGTTTCCTCTGCAACTCATTATTTTGACAGTTAAATGTCTGATATTGTTTTTAATTTGCAGTGGCACTGCAGAGTGCTCAGAGTGGGGCAGAACAGTTACCAGTGAATGTCTCAACATTATCATGATCTTCATTAAATGCTGACTAATGGCATGCATGGGAAATTCTACTCTACAATCTAATTTATAAGCATGTGAGATGGGATTAATTAAACGCATGCAGAATTATAAACTGCACATTCCAGTATAAAATCCAATTTTAATTTGGATTACATGAGAGGCAAATATTACACGGACTTATGCCAGAGGTATCAACTAGAGACAATTTTAGGAAATTGCTTTATCTTTTAAAGAAACTTCCAGAGCAAATACATTTGTGTAGGAGTAAAGTGAGGGTTGTGGTGGATTCTGCAGGTGGAACGCAGACCACAGTGAACTGTCCCACTGGGGATCATCCATCGAGGTGTCCCACTCAAGCTTGGCTGGCAGGTCTCCTCATGGTACCTGCGTGTTGCTGAAACTAAAGAAATCAAATCAACTTTATCCTATACCATTTTTTTAACTCCCTACACACACACACACACACACACACACACACACACACACACACACACACACACGTTGGGGACATTTTTTTGTTGTATAGTATCTTGCCCATTCACATTTTGACCTGCAAAGTGTAACTGAACAAAGCAGGGACCAAACCACTGAGCTCTCGATAAAATCCAACAAATTGCTCTTCCTCCTGAGTCCCAGTCGTGCCCATGTATTTAATACAGATATTATTATTTCAGTCCAGATCACTACAGCCAAAGAGATTTCTGGAAAAATTAACAACTCACACCAATGAAGAATTCTAATTTTACCTACTGATTGCATTTTAGCGTGTGTAATGTTTCACGTTCACCTGTTAAAAGGGATTTTTTTTCTTCTTACTGTGGTCATTTACTTCATTATAGGAGGTCATCTGAATGTTGGGATTTTCCCACTGATGTTGTTTGGTCTTTACCCGAAAATATAAAGAACCTCGAGGTGGCAGTTGTAATTTGGCACTGTATGAATGAAATTGCATCGAATTGAATCAAATAGCTTAATTGGCAACATCTGTAGTTAGTGGAGACAAAAGGAAATGCAGTTTAATATTACAGGCCAGACAGTAATTGTCTTCTTCTATCATTCTGGCATTGGCACAGAGCTGGTTAACTCTCTAAGAAGTTGGAGGTGTTTATTCAAATGAAGAGCTTCAACATTGCAACATTAAAAAAGTAAATTACCACATCCTGCTTTACACTGAAGGCACTGGCATGAGACTGATACTGATCTGTAGCAAATGTAAAAAACAAAACAAAAAAACAACAGCAATTGTATGGCAGTATTGTTAGGCTGACATGAGTACCCACCTGCTCATTGTTATTTTATTAAATTTTTTTTATCTGCCTCATTTCACATCATTAAAAAGCAGTGTTGGGTAAGTTACTTTAAAATAGTAACTTAGTTACATTACTAGTTACTTCTCTCAAAAGTAACTCAGTTACTTCAAGTTACTCGTTACTTTCAAAGTAACTAGTTACTAGGGAAAGTAACTTTGGTTTTACTCAGAATTCTCTTGTTAATGTGTTTCTTCCATAACTTTGCCAGTCTTCTAGCTTGCTTACTTGCCACAAGTGCACTGTGCCACCTACCAATAGAAAGGATATGATAACGTGCATATTTCCACGAGAGAAATCCCACGCCTGGACCGTCATTGACTGCTGCCATGATTCTAGCCTACGTCACAGAGTCATGTGCGCCTTTTACATCCAACACAAAAACTGCAGTCGTGGTGCTTTCGATTGTACTCAGAACTCAGAAATTCTGCCTTCTGAATAGGAAGATGTAGGTAACACCAGACTGCAGATGAGCTGCATACAGGGCTGGACTGGGACAGAAAATTGGCCCGGGCATTTTGACTAGAAACTGGCCCACCATTATAGGAAAAATCATAAAGCCTTTGAATGAAAACAAACACTGTTGTGACAGTGATATTCACTGTTTTGATGGTATATATGCATCAATCTATCAATCGTTTGTTGTAAGATTCAGATAATTATTTTTTAAAAGCTAGACATTTTAAATGAGAATAAGAAAGAAAAGTATTTCTTTGTGCCCCCCATTCCCTGTTAATGCCCTACATGCCCCCTTGGCCACACTTTGCTAGATCCGCACCTGCACAGTTACCAGCTGTCAGCTACCTAAAAAAGGATCCTGGGGTTATTTGTCTCTCAGAAACAGTTCATAACTTCCCTTCAACTCATTCATGTCATCTAAAAGGTAAACCTGTTTCTCCATCACCTGCTCAGCTCTGATGATCCAGTAAGGACATCTCCTGGTTTCATCTTCATGTTTCCCTCTCACCAGATAACCAAACCATATCATGACCAGCAGCTTTTTTTTTGCAGCTGTGGCTCCAGCAAACATCAGCTGATACTAGAAATTAATATTAAATAAATTCTAACAACAGCTGATCAAGCTTAAACGTGCTGCTGTTGTTTAGCGCGACATCCGCTGGTTTCCTCTTTCGGCGCAAAGTGGGCGATAAACAAACAAGAGAGCCGATCAGCTGATCATTGATCAGTTTTCATGACTGAAGTAGAAACGGGAGAGGGAGGGGGGAGAATGAAAGAAGAAGAGGCAGCTGTGCAGCAAAGACACAGAATAACTCCAGCTTTGTGCCTTTTTCATTGTAGCTGAATTACGGGACAAACTGTTCCTTTTCACCTCAATAAGAAACGCGTAATATTTTCTCTGAATGCCAGACGGGACGGCTGGCAACTCTAATAACTTATGAACAAAATAAGGTTCAACATCATTAACTTCATAGCACCACCCAGCTGTGTAGAAACTCCGTCATGCTAGCTAGCACGCAGTACGGAAAAAGTCAGAATAACGAAAATAAACTCCACCTAAGCTTGGTTTATATCTGACCCAGAGAGACTGCAGGTCATAACTTCTTACCTGAAGTTCAGTTCACACTTGGACCGGCGGCCGCCTCGGGTCTCTTTTCCTTCTGCGTCCCTTTTCCTTCATCCACCTGCTGCCTCCACCACTTGCTAATGTTACTGAATCTGTGGAAACTCCGCGATGCCACCACACGAAGTAACGAGTAACGACCCTATCTAAATCCCAGTAACGAGTAACGCGTTCCTGATTTTGGCATAATAACTAGTTACCGTGCTCGTTACCACAATAATAACGTAGTTACTGTAACGCGTTACTTAATAACGCGTTAGTCCCAACACTGTTAAAAAGACATTGAGTCATGTTCATCTTGCTGTTTTCATGTTCTGGATTGTTCATATTCAGAGAAGCAGACAGATAGGGTGATGTTGCACTGAAGACAACAGTATAAGCAGTCAGACAAATTTTAGTGCATGGTGTGCAGACGCTCCAAATTTGTGAGAGAACTTGTCTCTTCTCTAGTCGAAAGCATCACATAAGTAATATTTGTATCCTGAATTTGAGACTGGAACATCAATTATTGTTTAACAGCACACGTCGCCCATGCCTGGCACCGCACCGCTGCTGATAACAGATGAGCCCTACTTTTCACTCTGTACCCCATTTCCAGCATAATGACCCAGAGAAGTAGACTAAGGGTGGGGAGGAGAGCTGCAAAGAAATGTAAATCCAGAGCAGTTGGCTGTGAATTTATGACCATGGCTGAAGCGTACTCTGTCATCCCGGCTGTGCTGCTGAACTCGTTAGTGCGGTGGAGTGGTTATATTTATCCATCCCCTGTGTACTAGTGAGTAGTCGAGAAAGAAAGTATTACAAGGTCATGGCATCCCCTTCCCTCTTGTTCTTCTTCGCCTGTTTTGGCCAAAGATCCTAGAGTAATCAGCACACGGTCCAAAGACATGAATGTCAGGTTAATTATTGAGTCTACATACAAAGAACATAGAAAAATTCACTAAATCGTTAAATTAGGCTTGTAGTTTAAATAGCTTGTGTGCCACATAGAAATATCAGTCCGTTCCACATTATGGTACATAATCCTTCTAATCATAGACGAGGAGTCATCTTGCCCTTGGCTTTGTGTGAACCTGGCTGCTCCTGATGTTTCATAGGTCTGTCTGTTTTTGTCTTTGAGGCGTTGTCGTGCCCTGGAGGAGCACACAGAGCTGAGTGTGGCCTTGAAAGCTTGCGTTATTATTTATTCATGTGTCTGCATGCAGATGTCGAGTCGAGATGAGGGTCCCTGGCAGCTCAGAGGGCTGTACCTCTAATGAGGAAACTCAAACCTTTTTCCTCTCCTAGAGACAGACTGAGATCTAAATTTGCTCTTCAGTGAGAAGTCATTTTGATTCTGTCATGGGTAGGCACAGTGCTTTATCCCCCTGAGTGCAGCACTTGCACCAGGTGATGCCTCAGCCACCGCTGTACACAATCTGGTGGAGAAACAGAGGTGAGCTGCCTCTGCCGTACCTCTGTCTGTAGTCATCTAAGTGTCCAAAGGTCTCAAGGGAGCATCTGCCGAGCCCCATCGGCCAAGTATAGTAGAAGCATGGAGCTGCATCTCTATCTAGTCTCTTCCTCCTTTGTTTGACTTTGTTCTTCCTGTGCTCCACTGAGGAAGCCACAGAGAGAGAAAGGGAAGGGGAGAGGAGAAAGGGAGAGCTGCAACTCCTCTCATCCCTGCCAAGCTCTCTGGCTGTCTTCCTCTGGCTCTTTGTTATGCCTCTTCTCTTTCCCTCACTGCCTAAAGCTACAGCTCTCTGGTGCAGACAGATACCACTGGGGTGGATCTGCCTGTGATATGCTTATTGTAAGGTCTGCCATCACCTAAGAGAGAGAGGCTGCCTTATTGTTGCTCTCCAGACTGAGAGAAAGAGAATAAACAGATACAACCTTGATTTCTTGTCATATCAGCGACCAAGCTTCTGGTGGCTTTCTGGATTTGATTCTCCTGGCCTATTTAAAGATCTATTTAGCACATTAATTCTTTTGTTCAGCAGCATAAGAGGACTGCTGCTAAGTAGTGCAGATACTCATGCACCCACAGTTCACCTGATACTGATTTAGATCAGGTTGACAAGTCACTGCCCCTCTCAATCTGTCAAACTGGCACACTTCCAGGTACTAGGGGACAGATGGAGGGGGACTCTTTTCTTGGATCACCTTTGCCCCATCTGCTGAGGATGTGCTGTGTGTTAAATATGAGGCACAGAGAGCTGAAATCTCACCAAGTCGCTTATTGTCAGGCGTGTGGAGTGGGGCTTTTTTGCCATCTTGTGGTCAGATTTAGAAACTGTCTGACAGCAAGCAAACCCAGAGAGAGAATCGTTTACCTGGTAGATTAATTTCAAAATTACCAGTAAATTAAAATGTAATCCTTCATTAATCTCGTGATGTGTAACAAAAGCCAAGTTTTAAGATATTAATAAAGATTTTATTGTTAACTGTTGTGGGGTTTAAATTACGTTCAATTTTAAAATTTTGAAACTGTTTTTTTTTTTAAATCATTAAAGAAAATAAACAGTGCAAAGTTAGGAACTACACGATATATATTATTTTGTAGTTCTAACATACGTAAACATTAAAGGCATTCTTCCGCATTTTTGTATTGTTTTTTTACTTTATTTTTATAAACTTTTTCAAAGAGAAAGTAAACGTCAGTCACATCAGTCAAATAACTATACAGAAGGTTTACGGTTCATTTGTGTCCACCTTTGGTTTATTTATTTATTGTTCATTCGTTTTTTGTTTGTTTGTTTTTGATATTCAGAGGGTTCTCATAAGTCATATCAAAAGACAAGTCTCTCAAGAGGGAAAGGCAATATTCTTATCCAGAAACTCATTGCCAGCCCCTAAGTAGAACAAGATGGTGATAGTATTCATAATGAACAAACAAGCGGAAGTTAGTTTTTTAAGTATTCTGTCCCAGACTGGTATGATATCCAAGTACTTTCACGTACTTGCAGTCTTAAGTCTCCTGAGGAAACAGTCCGGTGTTCCATGTTAACCGTAAACTATGTAATACTATACATTTAGGTGAAGAAATACCCATCTATGCATTTTTACTGGTAAACTGTGTCAAATGCCACCCAGTGGAATTATCATGCTTTTCTTTCAGCTTTTAAGTTATTGGATTCTTTCTACTAGATGCCTGAAGATGTTGCAGTGGAGATAGATAAGTTCTTGGAAGCTTTTATTTCCAGTCCCAATAAAGACTGGAAAGGTATATTTATTTATCTTTGATCTAAATACTGTCACGGTCTGGAATGTGTATGGTGGACCCAGGTGCGAACACAAGCGAGGATGCAGGAGTGGATTTAAACAAAAGCGAGCCTTTTATTATGGCTGATGAAAGGAACAAAACAGAGTGAAGGCAGCATATGAGTAGTAGCTCAACAGAAACCTAAACTGGACAAACTATGGAAAGGCTATGGCTGGAAATACGGAACACAGGGGGTGGGAACACAGACGACGCGACCCAGACTGTATGAAACACAGAGACTAAATACACATGAGGGATGATCAGGGGAAGTGGATGCACACGGGGAACACAGGTGACACTGATAATCATAACAAGACACGGCAGGAGTGAACGTAACACTGATGGGAGATGGGCAAAGTAAAACAGGAAGTACACAGAGGTTCAAACAGGAGGAGAGAGAGCACGGGGAGAACGCAGACATAACGGGCTGGGGAAAACATAGAATAAAACACAAAGAGAGACGAGGGCTCATAAATACACAGAGGGGCACACAGGGGGTAAGAGTCACGAAGGGAAAACACATAAGGAACAACGTAACAGATCAACCCAGGAAGCATGGCCTAAATAAAGAACAAAATACAAAAATACATGAAAACTAAGAATACTGGGCCCACATGGCCCAGGACCATGACAAATACTTCACAATTAGGGTTACACCAGTGAGTCAAAATGCACAGCTGTGCTTCTCTGTGCTAATCCTCCATGCAAAGCACAGACATCCCCCCTGTATCCGTATGTAGCCATAATGCCTGAAATTTAATCCTTGATTCTTGCTCTCCCCAAATGAAAACAGCAGTCGCCTCAAGATGCTTAATATTCAAGGTAAAGACCCTACAATAACAGAAAGGACGCAATTGTCATTTCTCCTTTAATTATTGCTGATAAGCGGTTTATTAGCTAATCATGATTTAAAAAAGAAATATTAGTGTAGGCAATGTATTCATTTTTACCTCACAGCCATAAAAGGCTAATGAGTTATTATTGTCACCCTGCTGGGTGGACAGCGTGGGCACCTAATTCTGTGAATGCAATGACCTGAGAACAACGTAACATCATCTATTATAGGTGCATCTACAAAAAAATCTTACACAAGTTCAAAACTAAATAAATAAGAGTCAAAGGTCAGAGGTCAAGTTTTTTGAAAATCTTATGATTGTAATAACTCAACTTCAAATTGATACCATAGTTGCATTTACTAAAACTCCTGGACACGTTCAAATCTCAGTGATCTTGACCTCAAGGTCAGGGTAAGTTTTCCGAAAACCTTGTGAGTGTGATAACTTGAGAACAAGGCGACATAGAATTCTGAAATTAATACCATAGATATGGCTAATAGGAGGCTGAGGAGTAGCACTGACAGTGTCTAGTATGGTCTATGAAACCATGGGAAGTACAGCAGAAAATGTTGGCTATTCTCGTTCTTTCTTTGTGATCATGTTCTTTGACATTACATTACAATCGTCGAACCTTCTTGATTGGTGTGTCAGTTAGACACAGGGAACACTCACTTAGTGTCTTTGTTTCTTTGAAATCCCCGTAACTTCTACTTGATGTGGCTCTATCAGCACTGGCGTGATGTCAAATCTTCTGTTTCCCAGGAGTGATATCTCAGTTTCCCCGTAGTTGTAGTTTTTACGTTGCTCTTAACGCCTAGACAATCTGAAGGTACTCCCCTCTTTTTCATTTTTTCCTCCATTGGCTCAGGTGTGCCAATGTAAATGAAAAAACACTCTGAGCCCTAGCATCTGGGAACGGAGTCCGTTTTCTTTAAGTGGTTTTTTTTATGCTGGTATGAGTCTTTCTTTTCACGAGATTTGGTCAGGTACTCTTGATCCACAAACTTTCTTCTCCCATTTTGTAGAGTCTTGGCTTTTTTGCTATTCTTTGGTTTTATATTCCAGGAAATAGGCACAGACAGACACTGGTTTGGAGCCTTAGGGTGGTTTGGGTCCCAGTGACTGGCATCAGGACTGAACACCAAGTATCATGACTTCTAGTCTATCCAGTAAATCCAGGTCCAGCTTTTATTACACCTACACATTTTTGTTTACCCAGCCTTATATTATCGCATCAAGCTACAGTAAGATCCACCATAGCACAGATACTGATCTTAGTATATCACAAGAAAACATAACATGCAAATACAACTGATTTCTTTTTTTTTTCCCCTTTTTTGAACATGTATTATATGTGTATGTGTTGCTTTCAGTGATTTATAGATCAAGGACTTATTTACTTGTATTACATATCTTGTTAGGGCTTGATGTGATCGGGTCCAGGTAGACAAGCATTGCGGGAGCTCCTGTACCCAGATATGCGCTCCAGCATGTAGTTTTGTGGTTTCAGTACAACAAAGATTTGGTATCTTTGTTGTACTGAAACCTCTGGCATCATTGGCATGCCGCTTTCTTTGCTTGCAATTTGTTCTAGGGGTCACTCTTGGATTGTAGGTATTTCACTGGTCTTTGTTGTCCTCTCTGGGTTTTGTGCATATCCAATTTGTAGTTTAAACTGTCTTTTTAGCTGAAGCATTGGTCTGGGGGCTTTGAGGACTTGCTGTGACATGCTGAAAATCCAATGATTCTGCAAACTTCTCATGAGCTGTAGCGTGCCCTGTTGTCACTTCAAACTGTTTTTGGGAGGTCATGTCTGCCAAATACTCCCTTTATTTTGGGGACGAGAGCAGCTCCGGCGATGTCATCTTTGGATTTTTCGACACCCAACATCCAGAAAAATATTATAAACAACTAAAGCTCACTGCTGCACATTGAGGATTCTGATTGTTTCTTTGGTTAAAGAAGCAATTGTTATTGCAACTAGATGAGGTCATGACCAAGAATGACCAAGCTAAGAGAAGGAAACACTGCTGATGGCTAACTAACTGGACATAGTGATAGTGGACAAGCAGAGGACCAGTGACAGATCTAACTATACCAAGTGATAGAAACATCAAGTTGCTCTAGTTTGGATCCCATCTGAGATCTCTTTAACATTGTCAGGGAAATGTGGATGTACTAATTAGGTGATTAAGGAAACAGAAAATCTGTTGGAAAGTCCCTTTTACACTGCCGAAGCTGCGGCTCCTCAAATCCAGAAGACAGCAAGAACACTTTGATCTGGGACAATCAAGCAAGCAATTTCCACAGCTACATTAATAGGCTAGGACACATCAACGTTAAATGTTTCAATGGATCCATTTTAAAGTTTCAGAGCTTTAAGTCATATTTCTAAGCCATCACCTTAGAAACAAACAGCATCACAGAGGGCGCCCTTATTATTGATATAATTAACTAGAAATAAAATGTTATTGTAAGACCCTACAATATTACATACAGAGAAAAATCCAACAATCATATGACCCCCTATGAGTGAGCACTTTGGCAACAGCAGGAAGGAAAAACTCCCTTTTAACAGGAAGAAATCTCCAGCAGAACCAGGCTCAGGGAGGGGCGGGGCCATCTGCTGCGAACAGTTGGGGTGAGAGAAGGAAGACAGGATTAAAGACTGTGGAAGAGAGACAGAGATTAATAACAAGTATGATTCAGTGATTCAGAGGTCTGTTAACACATAGTGAGTGAGAACTATATTCTTTAGCAAAAAGGAAGCAAAAAGTTTTAAACCTAATCTTAAAAGTAGAGATAGTGTCTGTCTCCCGAATCCAAACTGGAAGCTGGATTCACAGAAGAGCGGCCTGAAAACTGAAGACTCTCCCTCCCATTCTACTTTTAAATACTCTATGAACAACATGTAAGCCTGCAGAGCGAGAGCGAAGTGCTCTAATGGAGTGATGTGGTACTACAAGGTCATTAAGATAAGATGGGGCCTGATTATTTATGACCTTGTATGTGAGGAGCAGGGTTTTGAATTCAATTCTGGATTTAACAGGGAGCCAATGAAGGGAAGCCGAGGCAGGAGAAATATCCTCTCTCTTTCTAGTCCCTGTCAGGACTCTTGCTGCGGCCTTTTGGATTAACTGAAGGCTTTTCAAGGAGTTTTTAGTACATCCTAATAATAATGCTCAGGTGGACGATAGGTTTTTGAGTTTTCCAGCTGGGGTGGACAAAGCTAAGCATCAGGCTTTCCAGTGAATTAAAAGTCTGTTTTGGTCTTTGGTTGATTAATTAGCTGGTGTGGAAAATTGCTGCCACACCGCCACCTCGACCTGTGCTTCGAGGTTTCTGATAGTTGGTATGACTCGGGGGTGTTGATTCTAATTCTAATAATCACCCTGCTGTAACCAGGTTTCTGTAAGGCAGAATAAATTGATTTGTTGATCAATTGTTAAGTCATGTACTAACAGAGACTTGGAAGAGAGAGACCTAGTGTTTAATAATCCACATTTCACTGTTTTACTCTGTGGTGCAGATGTGGATACTGTATTGTTCTTTCTTTGTGATTTTTATTAATCTTTAAATCATTTGTTGTTGTTGTTTTGTTTGTTTGTTTTTTGTCTGTTTGGGAGCTGACACAGTCTTTAAGGGGATGGGGTTTGGGGGGATAACAGGAGGAGAGAAGCTGCAGAGAGGCGTGTAAGACTGCAACTCTGCATCCTGGTCCCAACTCTGGATAGTCACGTTTTGGGGGTTTAATAAATTTGGCCAGATTTCTAGAAATAAGAGCTGCTCCATCCAAAGTGATGCCGTCTCTCCTAACAAGACCAGGTTTCCTCCAGAAAGTTTCACAATTATCTATAAAGCCCACATCGCTTTTTGGACACCACTCAGACAGACAGCGATTTGCTAGAGCATTCATTTCTTCTCCTTTTTACCACAGTGGTGCATGTTTCTGTAACACTTTTTATGTTGTTTATATATAATGTCTCTGTAGTAGATGGCACTCATTAGGTTGGCTGCATAATATTCTTTCACAATTCATTTGTTTCAAACTAACATTGCCCATATCCATTCATTTTAGTCTTTAATCTTAGTTATTTGTTTAATTGTGTAGTCATTAACATGTTTGCTTAGCAAGCAAAGGTTGCTGATTTGATTCCAGCCAGCGAGATAAATCCCCTTTGGAGTTTTATCAGTAATGGCATTCGGTGTAAAAACTCTCAAATCAAACATCTGTCGCAATGAAGCAGCTGAAAGTAGCTTTTTTTGTGCCTTTTCTTCTATTTTGGTTATTTGTTTAAAATGAGTTAATTAAAGTCATAAAGTATTCAGTCAGTTTATACTAGTTTAAAATAAAACTGAATGTAGAACTAATGTTAAATAATTAATTTGGTACATATCAGACTCCATACAACAGTTGGAAAGTCTTTGGTCTTAAAGCTGAAAAAATGCTTATCCTTTACGCAGTGTTTTTATTTTCCTTATTTTGCCAGGTCAAGCTTCCTTTTCCTGTAGATCAAATCACAAATCTTCCAAGGAATGACTTCCAAATGCTGGTGAAAATGCACAAACTGACTTCAGAGCAACTTGAGTTTATTCATGACATCAGGCGGCGGAGTAAGAACCGCATCGCAGCACAGCGTTGTCGCAAGAGGAAGCTCGACTGCATCCTCAACTTGGAGTGCGAGATAAGAAAGCTGGTGAGTGGATTGATTGTTCTAACACACTGTCATTAGCCGTCACCCAGTGAGAAGCTGCTCTCTTCTTTGGACACGGACTCACCTTAGTTATAACTATTTCATTATAATCAGTAACATTTTATTCTCCTCAGCACTTTCAAACCATTGCTCTCCAATGACTGTTCACTGGAGCCCTAACCCTGCTGTACTCTCTCTGTGCAGTCAGATTGCGGTGGTCCCCCGTCTTCTTTCTGTTTATTTATTCTGATGCTTAAACTGAGCTGATCCTGTTCTTCTGCAAGGGATCCCTCTTCTACAGAAGCCATCCTTCTGGGTGTCACTTCTAACGACAATGTTTGTTGTGTTGACTTACTAACTATACAACCCCCACCCCACCCCCCACCCCCCACCCCACTCCCCGAAAAAAGATGTTCCTAGGCACCCTCTTTTATACTTTTTTGTCCATTTGTCTCCCTTTCTCTGTCCTCCTCTCTGGACATCCAATCACGCTGTTTACATATAATCACCTGATGTCCAGCCACACCTTATCAGCTTCTCCATCTCCAACCTTTCACCCACTTTTAACTAGGGTAAAGGTTACTTCATGAAAACCACTTTATCATATTTTTATCTTTTCTATGTTATTCTCAAATTTATAGATTCCGTTACATATGAGCATTCAGTCACATATCAATATAGTTCATTTTTCATGCAGTTTATGCAATCTTACTTAGATTTCATTAGCTAATTCTTACATTGATTTTTACATATTCTCTTTTGATTCAAATACATTGTTCTCTTCAAAACTCCTTGTTTGCTGTTCACAATGTATTCAGTGCAATTTCTTTTATTAAATCATACATTTAGGTCAGACATTCTTTTGGATCAGTGGCTCTTTGGTGTCGCTCACTGCCATCCTACAGACACCCCAGATCAGTATTACGGAATGAAGTATAATTAACTATCAGCAAAATCACAGATGAATTATGGTTCTGTGTTCATCTATTACAACACATAATACCATTTCTTGTGTTCAAAATCATGTAATGTAGCCGCACACAAACAGATAGGATATCTATCTCCTGACATTGGACTCGTCTCTGTGCTTGTCCTGCTACACCTCAGTGCAGCCTTCGATGCTATTGACCATAATATCCTATTAGAGTGATTAGAGCATGCTGGTATTAAAGGTACCAGACTGCAATGTTTTAAATCATACTTATCTAACAGACTTATATTTTTTCATAGAAATAGAGTGTTATCTTTACATACTAAAATTAATGATAGACTTCCGTTAATGCTTCTCTTAAACTCTATCAATAGAAGGCATAGCATACATTTTCACTGCTGTGCAGAGTATCTATC